>NC_060121.1:558233514-558888514 GCF_021461395.2 Schistocerca americana | reverse complement strand
AAGTGGATAAATATATTTTGCTCAGTAATGGACACCTCATATTACTGAAACTGGAAGTAATAAGCATTTACAAAACTTTCAGTGACTCTCAGATACTAGACAGAAAAACATTACTATTAGGTTTTCTCCTCTATTTTTTTCCTTGCTGTGTCTGCTCCTGATATACAAGTAATGAGATGAAAACTGAGGCTGTTCAATAAGAAAGTCTTTCAGTTGTTGTCTTCAGTTTGAAGACTGGTTTCACACAGACCGCCACACTGTGCAAGTCTCTTCATCTCTGCACGACTACTGCAGCTTTTATCAGTTTAAAGTTGTGTACTATATTCAAGACTTTGGCTTCCTCTAAAATTTTAACCCCTCACAAATCTATCTGTTACCATACTAACTATTCCTTTAATGCCCCAGCATGTGATTAACCATTTTGTTCCTTATTTAAGTCAAATTGCACAGTTAAGGTCCTTTCTCCCTGTTTAAAATAAATACATATTCATAAGTTACCTGATATATTTATCTAATCTATAACATTTTCCTGTAAGGCCACATTTCAAAAGCTTTTGTTCCCTTCTCTATACTTTTTACTGTCCACATTTGACTTCTAAATGTGACTACACTTCAAACACTTTCAGAAAAGACACCCGAATATTAAAATTTGTATTCACTGTTAACAAATTTCTGTTTTCAGAAACATGTTTCTTGTAGTGGTAATTTGTTTTATGTACTCTGTACTTTCCCACCATCAGTTGTTTTGCTGCCCAAAAAGACAAAGTTGATTATTAATTTTAATGTCTCATTTCCTAATCTGATTCCCCTGGTACTACATTTCATTACATTTGAGTTACTTTTATTATGCTGTCAGTTCCATTCAACTGATTTTCCCTTTGACCATCTCTGTGCACATTACAAGTCACTGACAAATCTTTATTTCCTTGCCTTTTTTGTCATTGCTTGTTTTACTTGGACATGGATTGGCACTTATGGTAGACTGCAACCCTATCTTGATCCCCTTTCAGTTATTGCCTCTCTCTATGGAATTTGGCTCATAACTGCAGATTAGTTCCAGTGAAAGTTGTAGATAATCTTGCAATCCCTGTATTTTATCCCTGCTGATTGCATTTCAGACAAACCAGCATCTGTATTTTACTTTTGAATGAGAGAATGAAAAATGATGTGAAAATAATTCAGTATTACCTTGAATCAGTTTTATTGCAACTGTTCTCAGTTAAATTTATTTCATGTAAAATAACAACATATAAGTTTCAAACCAGTTTTCATTCCACTGTCAAAGGTATTGCAAGTGTGATTCAGAATGAAAGGCACAGGATCCTTCCAGTTCTCAGAAAGTGATTGGACACCACAGAACTGCTGAAGTGTCTAAACAAATCTCTATTTGCAGTGTGAATTCTGTCAGACATAGGGGATACAAAAATATAAAAGGTGGCATACTATGCTTACTTTCACTCCATAATGTCATATGAGATTATTTTTGGGGTAATTCATCAAGCCAAGTTTTCTGGGCACTAAAACGTGCAATAAGAGTTATATGGTATGAACTCAAGAACATCATGCAGAGGCCTGTTCAGGGAACTAGGGATACTAAATATTGCTTCCCAATATATTTATTTGTTAATGAAATTTGTCATCAAAAATATATCGCTTTTTCAAACTAACATCTCAGTTCATGGAATCAATACTAGAAATAAGAATAATCTTTACAAGGATGTAAAGTCACTTACTCTTGTACAAAAAGGTGTGCATTATTCAGGAACACGTATTTTCAACAACTTGCCAGCAGCCATAAAAAGCTTAACAACCAACGAAATTCAGTTTAAGAGAAGCCTAAAGGATTTATTGGTGGCCAACTCCTCCTACTCCATTGACAAATTTCTCAGTAGAACCAACAGATTTTAGTTTGTTTATTTATTTGTTTGTTTGTGTGTGTAGGGGGGGGGGTGAAAGTACAATCTAATTTCTGCACCAGTTGCGAAAGAGAGGTGCAAAATTTTGAATTGAGGTCAGTGGATAGTTACCTCAACTTCACATTTTTCATTTGCTTGACCAATCACAAATTGTTAAAGGAGAGGTGATGGGACATTGTCCTCGGCCACATCAGGCTACAAGTCACGATTGAACAAGATTCAGCTAAAGTTCTTAAGATTCTATAAAGAGAAGTCAGAATACCTACCCTGATGACTAATGGTATGTGAGCACATCCACTTACATGTACATCCACACAGTGCAGAGCTTATTCACGGCAGCAGTTATGGAAAGGTAAAACAGGTTGCTGGTGTGGAACACAAAAATAATAATAAAAATGGCTCCTTATGCAAGCTTTCTCCCAGCGTAGCAACATAATAACAAAAATAGAGAAAGTTATTAATTACAAATGACAGGCCTTTTCATCACACTAACTCGTTGGGGAAGAAATGTTAAGCCAGAACTGTCATAATATGACATCAGGGACAAGTGACACACTTATTATTATTATTATTATTATTATTCAGCATAATATAGTACAATGACACTTGGGGAACCATAACCTCATGTTCTTATAGGTTATTTCAAGTACACACTAGTGGATAAACATAACTTAAACTTTTCAGAACAAAATGATTTACAAAGATTTTGCAAAAATTATACATAAGTCATTCCAATTAAAAGAAGATAGTAAATCATTCTCACCATCACTTGGCCCTATATGATATATAGAGGGAAACATTCCACGTGGGAAAAATATATCTAAAAACAAAGATGATGTGACTTACCAAACAAAAGTGCTGGCAGGTCGATAGAGACACAAACAAACACACACACAAAATTCAAGCTTTTGCAGGTTGCTTCGTCAGGAAAGAGGGAAGGAGAGGGAAAGACGAAAGGATGTGGTGGGTTTTAAGGGAGAGGGTAAGGAGTCATTCCAATCCCGGGAGTGGAAAGACACCTTAGGGGGAAAAAAGGACAGGTATACACTCGCACACACACACACATATCCATCCGCACATACACAGATACAAGCAGACGTTTGTAAAGGCAAAGAGTTTGGGCAGAGATGTCAGTCGAGGCGGAAGTACAGAGGCAAAGATGTTGTTGAAAGACAGGTAGGTATGAGCGGCGGCAAATTGAAATTAGAAATTAGCGGAGATTGAGGCCTGGTGGATAACGAGAAGTACATTGGCTGAGTCGATGTGTAGGTGAAGGATTAGGTGGGTGAGGGCTACATTGGCTGAGTTGATGTGTAGGTGAAGGATTAGGTGGGTGAGGGCTCCTATCCTTATCCTTAATAAAAGTCCTCAGTCTTTCCTCTCCCACATCCACACCGGCTGTTCAGAGCATCCTCCTACAAGCCAACCGCAAATTAGAACAGCATGCCACCCTCCACCTCAAAAAACTATCCAATCTCCTGGTTTCCCACCTCCGGAAAGGCAACTCACTCACCCTTCACAACCTTTCCAGCAAACCTCAATCTCCTCTCATTGCACACAGACCCAGTCTCTCCCATCTACTCAATCTCCCACTTCCAGCTCCACTCCCCCCAAAACATCAAAATTCCAATCAACACAATCTGGAACCACAACACCCTGATTCGTTAGTTAACCTTTCCTCCAAACGTCTCTCCCAATCCGAAACCTCTGTCCTATCCAAAGGCCTCACCTTCAGCCCCACTCCCAGATTCAACCAAACAGCCCTTGTCAAAGACTTACTGTCCTACACCCGTACTCTCTGCTGGAAATCTCACTTTGCCACGAAGAAAAATGATCCTAATCCTACTCCTAATGATCCAACTCCCCAAGACACTATCCAAATTGAACCCTGCCTGGAACAGTTCCGTCCTCCGTCACAGCGGGACCCACCTCCTCTTTCTCAAAATCACCCTCTCCAAACTTCCCAGGAATTTCTGACTTCCAGCCTTGCCTCTCAATCTTTCTTAAAAAAACCTTAATCCTACCCCCAAAATCACCACTGCTGAAGCCCATGCTATCCGTGATCTGAAGGCTGACTGATCCATCGTCATTCTTCCGGCGGACAAGGGTTCCACGACCGTGGTACTTGATTGTCGGGAGTATGTGGCTGAGGGACTGCGTCAGCTTTCAGACAACACTACTTACAAAGTTTGCCAAGGTAATCCCATTCCTGATGTCCAGGTGGAGGTTCAAGGAATCCTCAGAACCTTAGGCCCCCTACAAAACCTTTCACCTGACTCCATCAACCTCCTGACCCCACCAACACCCCGCACCCCTACCCTCTACCTTTTTCCTAAAAAGCTGGTTACCAAGCCCCTACAGAACGTATCTCTGCCTACGTAGATCAACACCTTCAACCCATTACATGCAGTCTCCCATCCTTCATCAAAGACACCAACCAGTTTCTCGAACGCCTGGAATCCTTACGCAGTCTGTTACCCCCGGAAACCATCCTTGTAACCATTGATGCCTCTTCCTTATACACAAATATTCTGCACGTCCAGGGCTTTGCTGCGATGGAGCACTTCCTTTCACGCCGATCACCTGCCACCCTACCTAAAACCTTTTTCCTCATTACCTTAGCCAGCTTCATCCTGACCCACAACTTCTTCACTTTCGAGGGCCAGGCATACCAACAATTAAAGGGAACAGCCATGGGTACCAGGATGGCCCCCTCGTACGCCAACCTATTCAGGGAAGGAGAGGGAAAGACGAAAGGATGTGGGTTTTAAGGGAGAGGGTAAGGAGTCATTCCAACCCTGGGAGCGGAAAGACTTACCTTGGCAGGTATACACTCGCCCGCGCGCACACACACACACACACACACACACACACACACACACACACACATCCATCCACACATACACAGACACAAGCAGACATTTGTAAAGGCAAAGAGTTTGGGCAGAGATATCAGTCGAGGTGGAAGTACAGAGGCAAAGATGTTGTTGAAAGACAGGTGAGGTATGAGCGGCGGCAAATTGAAATTAGCGGAGATTGAGGCCTGGCGGGTAACAAGAAGAGAGGATATACTGAAGGGCAAGTTCCCATCTCCGGAGTTCTGACAGGTTGGTATTAGTGGGAAGTATCCAGATAACCTGGACATCTCTGCCCAAACTCTTTGCCTTTACAAATGTCTGCTTGTGTCTGTGTATGTGTGGATGGATATGTGTGTGTGTGTGTGTGTGTGTGTGTGTGTGTGTGTGTGTGTGTGTGTGTGTGTGTGTGTGTGTGCGCGCGCGCGGGCGAGTGTATACCTGTCAAGGTAAGTCTTTCCGCTCCCAGGGTTGGAATGACTCCTTACCCTCTCCCTTAAAACCCACATCCTTTCGTCTTTCCCTCTCCTTCCCTGTTTCCTGGCGAAGCAACCGTTAGTTGCGAAAGCTTGAATTTTCCTCTCCTTCCCTCTTTCCTGATGAGGCAACCGTTGGTTGCGAAAGCTAGAATTTTGTGTGTATGTTTGTGTGTCTATCGACCTGCCAGCGCTTTCGTTCAGTAAGTCACCTCATCTTTGTTTTTATATATATTTTTTCTCACGTGGAATGTTACCCTCTTTTTATATATATATATATATATATATATATATAATCTTTTTTGTTGTGCCTATCGCAACTCGGCATCTCCACTATATGGCAGCAACTTTCCTTCTCAAATATTGTTACATTCCATCCTGGATTTTACATTGTTTTATTTGTCATAAAGATTACTTACTTAGATAAACCTCTTAATGATGATCTTAGGCCGCTGTTTGTAAATGAACGTTGTCTTGATGTTTAGGTTGGTGACGCCCATACCTAGGACAAGGAAGGGTCAACAAAACTTATAAAAACCATCACCACAACACAACTTATATGCAACCCATCAACAAAAATTCAACAATAACAAAAACTACAAAGAATTTTATCATCCCATTAGGCCATCACAGTAGCAGTTTGTCATTTCCTCCTAACTACTACACTGAGGTTCTATCATATACCAGAAGTACAATGTTCTACTTGTTAGCTACCATACCTTCTTTCAATTCTACTGGATGTACATGTACATAACTGAGGTACACTATTTCACAGATAAAAAATTGTAATAGAAAAGGCCACACAAACGAAGCTCAATATAAACAAAACAACACTTTACTGAAGAACATTGTATCCAGACCATAAATTTATTCTCCTCTATTGACCTATTGTATCTGTGTACACACTCAGTAATTACATATGTGACCATACACAACATAAAAATGATAATGCAGTAAGAATTTCACATCCAGAATCATATGGAGATAACAGGGTACAAAGCATTGCTGACATTAGGCAACACACATATAACTGGAGGCATTTATATGCCATACTCATCTGAAGTATATTCATTTAGTAGCATACACTCTCTCTTTTGATTTTGGCATCCTCTATTATGATCTGGGTAGGTTTATGTCCTACAATCTCTCTCAATCATTCAGTGAACAAGAACTTCTCATCTCCAAACCACACAGTAGTTAGGACATTCACATATGACATTCTCACTTGTGATCACTTAATCTAAGCATCTCTGGAAATAGCAGTAATATCAGTAACAAATTTTCAAACTGTCCCTGTCCTACTGCTTAACCTACTGACAGGCTTCACATCTACTATAATGTATGGGGCCCTTATCTCTGCTTCTACCCTGACAGGCACTTACCTCTGCTCCTCAAATAGCACAGCACTTCCTTCATGACTGGGACTACAAAGTTGACAAAAAAGTCTTACTTCCCATCTATAACTTAAATTTTCTTTCTTGTGACTTCTGCAAAACTTCCTCTTCACAGCTCAATGTGTCTCATAGAATGAAAAACGTAGAATTTGCCACTCTCCGCACCACATTTCTAACATCAAGGCAAAGAAATATTCATATCATGTTACATTATTCTCAAGGACAAACTAACTTACCAGCTACTCAGTGATAAACAATGGACTAAAAATAATGCTGTAGATCCTATAGCTATTCCAGGCATTTACCTTCCCGACTTTCGTTCATCAGCTTGCTTTCAAAACTCCATAAGATTAGACACATTATATATTTCATGAGGTCTTTCTGTGCAAAGTGCCTCCACCTCAACCACATTTAGGAGAATAACTCTATGGACCTTTAATGACCCATTATGTAAGTTAAAAAAGTTTTTATTTTCTACATGAGCTATGTGCCTTAACCAAGCCCTTGTCTCCCTCTGTTAGGTGTATGGCACAAAGTACACCTTTTTAATCATTTTCTGCCTCTGCACTGCTCATTTTATTTGCTCAATCATCACAACAATTCTGACATGCCTCTCTCTCTCCCTGTAGGTGGAAAATGATCTTGACACCTGGCCACTGACTGTTTAAGTCCAGGATGGGTGCCATCCCCGTGGCTTCATGTGACGATTCATTTATTATGTCTTTCCCATGATTGCACCTTCAACTTTTGCCTTTTGCATCGGTGATTCAGGCCATGCTTTCTCCTGCAGGCAGGTCTGAAAAACACTGTTATTCAGCAGTGTGGCCTGGCTTCCTGTGTCGAGGATGCAGTATATTTCCTTGTTACTAAACATAATTTTAAGTCCTGGGTAACCAGTAACCTCAGCCCCATCTTCTTCATCATCAGCACCTTCCTTACCTGTCAAAGATTGTAAATAATGACACAAGATCATTTTTGCTGTTTACATTGTTACCCGGCCTATGTACCTCCAGTCTGTCCCATGAGTTACTAACTTTATCTGCACTCGGGACATTATTTTGCAGGTTGGTGGTATGCACCTTTATGATTTCTAGTGCTGAATCATGACTTGGAACTTTTTCATTCCTACCAAAGTCGTGCCTGCTGTTGTAATGATTTCTCGGGGACTAGCGGTCTCTCCTGGAATCATGATTCCACCATTCATCGTTCCAATGCAATTGGCATTGATGTTGCCACCCTCTCCTTTCTTCTAATTGGTGATCCAATGGGGCATTAGTCCTCGCTTGTTACATCACTACGAGTACTTCACAATCACAGTCATGGCCCAATTCTTGTAAAAGATGTTAAAGGCTCTTACATCACTCATGTTTCTTCCTGACATGACAATTTCTCACTGTAGTTGGTTACACATATCCTCTATAGCTCTGCCGTGTCATACGGTACTGATTTCTTTTTATCATTTCTGTAAATAACAGATCTGGATCCCTATAACTTTTGTCTTTATAAGTTTCCATCATCAAAATACTCAATTTTAACTGGTTCTGTGTAACCGTGGACCAGAACTCAGTCGGAAATACCCATTTGAACTTTGGAAATGTTTTACAATGTGTATTAGCAATTGCCTCCATGACATTGCCTCTTCTTTCAAATGTCTGCACATGAAATTTATCTTTAATAGTGTATTACATGACTTGGGCAGTGCCCCTCAAATTTATCTATCCACATATGTGGATTTTGATCATTTGCAGGATCAGAGAAAAGTATACATTTTTGCTTGCTCTCATATTCATCTAGATCAGTTACCATTCAAGTGTGTTTAGTCTAGCATACAAAGGTGTGCCACATACTCCACAAATCTTTCTTTTAATTCACGCAGTTCCTCCAACTTGGTGAGTGTGCATTTGTTCACATTGCTAAGTTCATCATTCGCATCACTGCTCAACGCAGTTCTCTTATGGCTCATGAGCTGTTGAAGCTCAGATAACACTTCTCAGTTCTTCCATTTTATTTTGGCCTGATTCTGTTTGTACGGCAGCAAGGACTGAACTTCAACACTGTTACTCATGGTGATGGGACAGGAGCGATCAGAGTTATTATCGTTGTGGAATGAAAGTTGCTCAACCATGTCACCAAGCATCTCTGACTTCTCTGCAACTTTTCCTACTTCTTCACTTCATCATACCCCAACATTTGTTGGTACACCTTCTGTACAATTTCTCTTTGTTCTTTGTTAACTTTGTCATTTACATCCTATGACACTTTGCAATGCTATTACAGGGCCTCATCTGGTTTTCAATGCACCCTACGGATTTGGACTGCTGTTCTGTCATCTCAGAAACCTTCTTGCTAACTTCTTAGTGCCATTGGTGTACCATTTCCAGATCACTCCTAACTTCAGCCATTTCTCTTCAGATTTCCTCTGTGGTAATCACTCTCTGCAATGTATGAGTCTGCTCTCTTCTCAAGTTCATCTTCTGCACTTTTTTTTTTTTGCATAGATATTGGTGTATGCTGTTTGGGCTTGGAAATATTGGTTTTGAAAAGTGCTAACATTGAATGCAGGTACAGCAACCATCCCCTAGCCTGGAAATGTTCTTAAGGATTTAGGATCATAAACATTTACATGCTCTATCTGCATGGCTAGCACCATGATTGTTCTTTTGGTTTGCAGGTCCAGATGTGGCAAGAGGTGGCCCGTCTCTCGACCGATGGTCGTCTCACCATCTGAAATGCTTCAGAAAGTCCTTGACCTGTATTGTATTGCCTGAGAAAGCTTCTACATTGTCAGAAAATATCCCACCTTTGCATTCAGTGGCATCCCATTCCATGCTTACCCCTCAAAAGTGGTTCATACTGATTAGACTTCTTGCTTGCAAATGAACAGACCTTTGCATATAAGACACAAAGTGAAAAACTCACTTGAAATCCCTAAATATGAGGGACATTACATAAATAAAATAAAGCACACTAATTTTTTTACTTACATTTTCCTTTTTCCCGGTCCTTCAGTATAGTCTCCCTGCTTCTGTATTGTTGAATCCCAGTGTCTTGGAAGCTCTTATTATTCCACCCAGGATGCCATTTCTGTTCATCTGTCAAATGGTTCAGGTAGCAGTGGCAGAGAGCTCTTCCAGAGAAAGATAACAGCTTCAGGAACAAATCAAAGTCTGGTGGACTCATGTTCTCCTATAGGGAGGATGCAGCAACACTTCGCATCCATATTCACACAGTTTTTGGACTACAACAGTGCTGATATGTGGGCAAGCAATGTCACAGAGAATGAGTGGCTCAGCCCAGAGCAACTGTGGTTGAGTTCTGTGCATTTTTCTGCACAGGTTTCACATGAAGTTATGATAAAACACTGTTGAGATACTTGTTCCACATAGGACTCTATCTGTCATGATAATTCCTTGGTGACCATAAGCAAAAATCATCATTTGCTTGGGCTCTGATTAAGCGGATCAAAATTTTTTGAACATAGAGAATCTGCAGCTGTCCATTCATTGGACTGTGATTTCAACTGTGGTTCTAATTCACATTTTATAAATAGCAACAATTCAACATAAGAATCCTAGACCATCATAGTCGAATCATTGTTTGAGCAAGGCTGCAATGTACAGGCGTTTTTAGATTAGATTAGATTAGATTTACATTCATTCCAATCGATCCATAGTGAGGAGGTCCTCACTTCTCTTCAGCAGTCAAACAGTGTTGGAACCATCTTGCAGAAATTTTTCTCTTCAAATCTTTTCTCAGAATACCTCCATGTAAATGATTAATACAATGTGAAACTGTACTTTGGTCCACTGTAAACTCACCACAAATTTCATGTAATGCACTGTAGATTTCTGTTGGTGCCATTTAAAGTTTTGATCTTGATGTACAACCTCTGGTGTTCAACAGTCACAGAACCCTACAGGGTCCATTTCTACCTCTCGCCATCATTATGCGAGCCAGAACTGTGTGACATGTACAACAGAAATCATAAATTAAACACTCCATTCACTCTAACAGCTAACCAGAAGTTCCGCGATATCTAATATCCTGGCAGGCATCACAATATAAACAGTGTCCATATGTCATTTAAAATCCTTCTGTCTATTCATGATTCTTATTCATCCTTATTCCATGGACTTCTGAAAACTACTATTCTTATTAATACTAGGGAAAACATTACTATACAATGTGCCCCAGTTCTGTTAGGACTGCTTGTGTGAAATTCCAAACTGCAATGTCGTCTTGAGATGAGTTGTGGTATTGAAGTTTCAATAACAGCCACGTGGAAGATAAAAACTTGAGCATCGCTGCAGAAGGCACCCTAGTCACACATGTAACATTACATGTCTGACACTCATCAGAAAATGGTGGTGAAACAGCGAGGCAACATCAAGATTTGTGCTTGGTGGGGGAGAATTCATTGAATTTAACCCAAATACCGAGAGGCAGGTTCGTGGTTGCCCTCCGTGACAGCACCCAAGCCCAAAGTGTGAATTTTTGGCCAGCAAACAGCTCACAGTCCTGGGTCATCTACAATATTCATTGGATATAGTCCCAGCTGCTTCTGCTTGCTCTCCACATTGAAACTGCCAAAGAAAGGACATCATTACAATGCAATTAAGAATGTCCAAGAAAATTGTACTACAGTAGTAAATGCAGTTCCAAAAAAGGGCTACAAAGACTCATATTTTTCATAGCCACAGTCCTAACTGAGCTGGGACACATTATGCGTACCCCAGTTCTACCATGTGCAATGTCATGTGAAATCTCTATGAAAGTTTACTTATATTTGAAGCACTGAATTATTTCAAAGATGCAATGGAAACTAATACTGAGACTGCAAAGTGATGATCCAGGGAATGGGTTTTATTAAATATTTGTTATTCATTTTGCCTCACATATCATGTGCCAAGAACAATCTTATTAATATGTTTCCTTAAAGGGGCGAGGTTCCCTTAACAGGCTGACACCTGCACACTTAGTGTAGGGTCTTTGACTGCCAGGCCATGACAGGCTGTAGTGTCAGGTGTGAGGTTTGGCTGTGGCCACTGGCAATCACCCGACAGTCAGTGTTGCAATACATGACACTTGTTCACGTTAAAAACTACGGGAGCTACCCGAGATTACTATAATTACTATAATTACAGGTGGATCTCAAAGGAAACAAGAAGCTAAGTCCAACATACTGACTAAAAGTCTAATACTTCCAATAAATCCCAACCTGTTAACTTCTTCTCTGGTTTCTGAATATCCATTCTTCACAGGAAATTGAGTAGGATACAATTATATGGTCCTATTGCGGGTAGATGCTAACTTCAAAGTCAACCTGTCAAAAATAAACAAGACTTCTAGGATTTGGCACACACAAATTTGGATTTATGCTGGTGTACTGTTGCATTTAGCAACAAAAGTAGTTATTGATTATTGGTATGACAATTTGATGCAGATCTCATACAATTCACAAAAAGAAATCAGTGAATCTAAGTAAATATTCACATAACATGACACCGAAGAGCATTAATTCTCATGGCTGATAATTTAAGTAAATGTGAGGATTACCTGCATCAAAAAGTGAAACGTTTAATGGATTCCAAACAAAACTGAGACATATACTAGGCTATCTGCAGAGAGCACGAGGCAATCACTGTGCCTTCATCAGAAACAATGTCTCCTCTAAGACCAACGATTCCCTTGCTATCTGCCACTGTCTGGCACATCCTTTCAGAGTCGGAGGTAGTAGACCAAATGCAAAAACCGACAACTAGTTGCCAGATGTTGTCTAATTGGAAGGATGCCAAAGAATGGTGGGAATTCGTTACTATGGACCCATACAAGTTTACCAGACGAAATTCTGAACAAAGTTCAGTGGACAGTGTCCTTGACTTTGTGCGTTAATTTGCTTGACCGATCCCAAATGTTAAAATAAGACAGGACATCTCTCAGCTACATCAGGCCACACGCCACAGTTGAATAAGATTAAACAAAAGTCCCAAAGATTCTAAAAAGAGAACTCAGAAAAGCTACCCTGGTCACTATTGGTACATATACGCGTAAAATTAACCACACATTACAGAGCTTATTTGTGATGGAGATTACGGAAAAGAGTAAAAGTGGTTGCTGATATGATACACAAAAATAACATGTAAATTGAGGGGGAGGGAAAGAAATAAGAGGGAGGGGATCTCTGCTGTCAGGTGCACGGGGACATAATGGGGAATCAGTGGCGACGAGTCAAAATGTGTGCCTGACCGGGATTCGAATCCAAGATCTGCTTACTAGACAAGTGCATTAATCACTGCACTATTCGGAACACAGTGTTATTGCATCTGCGTGGACTATCTCGGCGTGCCTCACAGCCGATTCACAGTGCCATCAAGCGCCACCTATCCGCAGTCCCTGTCCATTTCCTCCGTGTTTGCTGCTCTGAGATTCACACAGGAGGTTGGATGTATTTGAGTATCTGCACTGAAGAAGGTGGATCCAAGCCCAGCTAGGCTAATTAATTATATGAATGTGTGGTGTTTGTTTTCGGACATGTCTGAAAGAACAAACATTGCACAGAATCCGCAGCTGTGATACATTATACGTAAATTGATGGGGACGGGGGTGGAAAGGAAAGGAAAGGAAAGGAAAGGAAAGGAAAGGGAGGCGATCACTGCTGTCAGCTACATTGGAACATTATGCGGAATCAGTGGTGACAAGTGAAAATGTGTACCTCATCGGGATTTGAACCCTTGATCTCCTACTTACTGGGCAGGTGCATTAATCAAAAGAACATTCATATAATTAATTAGCCTAGCTGGGCAATGGATCCATGTTCTTCACTGTGGATGCACAAATACGTCTGACCTCATGAGGGAATCTCAGAGTAGAGAATGTGGAGGAAATGGACAGAGACTGCGAAAGGTGACACTCGATGGGAGTGTGGATCGGCCATGAGGTGTGCCAAGGTAGTCCACACAGTTCCAGTAACATTGTGCCCCATATAGCACAGTGGTTAATGCACCAGCCTAGTAAGCAAAAGATAGTGGGTTCATATCCCGGTCAGGTACGCACTTTCATTCATCACTGCTGACTCCATGTAATGTCCTGATGCAGCTGACAGCAGTGATAACCGTCCCTTTCCTTTCCTTTCTTCTCCTCCCCCTCCTGCGGATTTCTCTTTTTTTGCACATGTCCGAAATAAAATAATAATCAATAAAACTTTGTGCCTTCACAGGCCTCCCAGCATAAAAATATAACAAAAAATGCAGAATACTAATTCACAGTTAGCTACGAATTACAAATGACAGTTACATGAAAGGAAGCTTAAACAGATGCCTTTCACTGATCCTGTGTTGCGAGCTCTGACTACAGTTTTTTTCAAAACCGACAGCAGACAGCAGGTGACAGCATTAGCAGTGCAGGGGGTTTATATAAAGTCTGTTGGGGGATGTGGAAAACGGTGCAGTTGTCATTATAATGGAGAAATGGTGCAATTTACCTGACACCCAAAAAAGAATGATCATTGGGTTTTGGACCAAGGATGGAAGCACTTTCGATATGGCTATGTCTGTAAACTGTTTGCATGCTGCCTTGGTTTAAAGTATACTGTGCATGGCAAAATGGCGCTACCAAAAACTGGTGCCAAGGCAACTGTAGTGCACCATGGGCAATAGATGGCAGGGATAAACAACAGCCCTGGAAATAAGTATGAGTGAACAGACATGCAATTGTCAAGCAACTGACCACACAGATGAATCAAGGGGATATCAACAGTGTCTCCCCAGCACCCACGCAGAAAATGTTGCTGCTTATGTGGTTCCGCAAGAGGCACCTCGTTCATGCACCCATGTTGACAGCTATTCTCCAATAATGAAGGCTGGAATTTGCACACCAGTACTGCACTGGACCTGAACGGCCATTGAGTAGCGACAAGTGGCCTCGTCAGGTGAATTATGTGTTATGCTCCATTGGACAGATGGCACAAAACATTTGGAGGCACACACCCTGTAACAGTCATTGGAGTGCTATGGTCTGGGGAATATTTTTGTGACATTCTCTAGCTGATCTTGTCGTTCTGGAAGCCACATTAGATAAACAAAAATAAGCATATATCTTTTGGGATGATGTCCAGCCCTACATGTAGTTTGCTATTCTTCAGCACGATGCCATCTACCAGCAGAAGAATGCAACACATCACACAGCTCACAGTGTACATGAGTGGTTCAAAGACCACCATGATGAGTTGGTGCTGCAATTTTTTTCAATTTTGACCGAGATAAACTCACACTGCAGTGTTTTTCTCTGGCATGCCAATGTAGAAGTGTGCACAGAAACAGCTAAGTAAAAAATCTGTGCAGTATGCACATTTATTTATAACGGATGGAGAAAAATTGTGTCACGAAATTTTAACCCCGAATAGCTGATGCCAGTAGGAACTAAACTTACTAATGTTGTATAGGTCGAAAACGCACAATGATTAAACTACAGAAAATTGGCACCCGCGCTCCAATTAGCCATGAGATTGCCCTGTTGCTGGATGCTCTGGAGAACGCATGACCACGAATACTTTGCCTGCCAGAGATCACGATGTATCCAACGCAGCCCACATGCTTGGTGGTAGTGTACCAGCCTTCCACTCTGGGGACGAATCCACAAGGGACCCCAAGACATCCGTTGTAGTTTCATGATAAGACGTACAGGGAACAAATCTGTCAACAGCTGTTAGTTTGCATACAGAAAGTCTTTTACAAATTGTGTCGGCTCTGGAAAGGGCTTTTTTTGTAGCGAGGACGTTGTTAAAACAGGTGCTCGAACTGGTGACCCTCTGACACGACACAAGCTTGGGAACGTCAAACGGTGGGTGAAGAATACCCACAGTAAAAAGTCTGATGGCATGAGGTCTGGTGATTGCGGGGGCCATGTTCTACGAGCACCTCTGACAATTACCCGGCCATCGAAGAGTTCATTTAAATATCCATGCACAGAACGGCTATTATGTGCGGGTGCCCCATCATGTTGCAACCACATGCGTAGCTGTATGTCCAGAGGAACATCTTCCAGCAGACTGGGTAGAGTTTCTTGCAAAAAGTGAAGGTTATTTTCCCGGTAAGTTGAGGAGGTAGACGGACCGGCCCTGTCTGATGGTCACCCAAAGTGCTTACCCAAATGCTGAGCGAATATCATTCCTGGTGTCTGTAGACATATGTGACGTGAGGATTTCCCCTTGCCCAGTAATGAACCTTTTTAAGTGTTGTAAAGGCCATCCCGATGGTAGGTGCACTCGTCAGTAAACAACACAATGGTGGGGAAGTCCGAATCTTGGGCAACATATCACAGAAACCAGCGCAAAACCCTAGCTTGTGTTCACAGTCCGCCACAGGATTTAGGTCTTGGACGGGGTGGAAACTAAATGGATGCTGGCTGTTATCCTTCAAAACCTCCGAGACTAAATTGGTGAGTGACCCCCATGTCATATCCAACTGTTCGAGTATTTGTCATAGGTGCTTCCTTGAAACGCTCGAGAACATTCTCTTCAAACGCAGCATCCTATCGTGTTTGAGGTCTTCCAGCATCACTATGATATCCCGCCAACGAGGCTTTTTCGCCAAGTCGCCGATGAATTGCTGTGAACATTTGCGGATGTGGGTGGCGTCTTGCTGGGTACCGTTCCTCATACAACCGTCGAGCTTCACGGCGCATTACCGTCGTCTACTCCATAAACAAAAGCCATGTCTCATTGTTCTTCAAACGAATACTGTGTCGCCATGCATAGTGTACGACTAAATCGCAGGTGACGTGTGTGCGCTCCGAAGCGAAGCTTACATGTGAATGCCTCCGACGTGAGGTGGAGACAAACAGCAAAACCTATTCCACACGTGTGCGTATCACGTTGGGGCAGTGGCGGGGCTGTCTGTCAACCGACGAACAGCAACAGGGCAATTCCACGGCCGATCGGAGCGCGTGGCGCCAAGTTTCCGTAGTTTAAAAATGGTGGGTTGTCGACCTACACAACATTAGTAATTTTGGTTCCTATTGGCATCAGCTATCCCGGGTTAAAATTTGATGCTATCCAGGGTTAAAATTTCGTGACACAATTTTTCTCTGCCCTGTATATAAAAGCCGACTTCGAAATTTTCCTTTGTGTGAGACTGTGGGTACAAGATTTGTGTATCAATTTTATTCTAGATTCGCATATTTGACTGTTCGCGTCACTTCTGCTCAGTGTTTCACTGATTGTATCACTATCCGTTTATATCGTTATATATTGTGAAATTTTGAACATTCGCGAGTGCCACGATAAACTCGTACCGTTATCATCAATTATAGGCTTAAACATTATTGTGCTCTTCTAAAACTTTTGAGAACAGTAGGTCCATCCTCGTTCAAAACAATCATTCTTTAATTTCATTCTATAATTACGTGAAAAATAGGTTATTTTTGAGATTTTCGGATGCTTACAAAACTATATTTTCCTAAGTTACCGGTACGAGTATTTCGGATGCGTAATTTATTTTGGTAGCAAATCAGCGTTTGTGGTTCGAAGTTCTGCTAAAGGATACATCAGTCCTGAATCTCATTTTATATCAGTGCAAATAAACGTGCGTTTTGGAGAATTTTCGGAAGCTGCCATTACCCATTGCATAATCTACGAGCAATTTGTAGCAAATCGGCGTGTGTGATTTAGTTACTGTAGTTGATATTCTAACTAACATATTGTTTTACATCCGGTTTTCCCTTAAAGAGGAGTAGCCCCATATATTATCTGCATTTACCGTAAATTAATTCTGGTTTCGAGTTTGCTAACAATTGTAATTAACCTCAAAACATTTTAGGAAACTAGTAATTTTTACCATAGGTTTTTGTGCTGTCTTAATATAAATCTCTCTTTGCGTATTTGCCTCAGTTCTTACAAGGAATTAGCAACTTTTTAGCCCAACAGATTACAATATAATCATTGGGCTTAATTTAAAGTTATTTGTTCACTGCCTTGTAATGCACTGCACCAGCCAAAATGCAGCCCCACTGTGAAAGCTGTTCCTGAACACGGGATAAGTTGGTGGCGTTCGCAACCAGCTGGATATCGCCCTGACTTCTGTCAGATGATTGGCGGCAGCTGCGAATCGGTGTGTTGGAAGAGCCCCCGGTAGACGTGTACCTGTGATGCTGGTACCAGAGGTACCTCAAATACTGTTCTCTCCTGTGGATCCTGTCTCATCTCCAGAAAGTATAGGATCTGTCATTACCCATCCACTGGACTGTTAGAGGAGTGGCAATGGTAGATCTAGGCATCCTGTAGAGGGTGGACGGGGACCAGGGAGGACTCGGGATATTGTGTCGAATCCCGTAATCAACAAGTTTGAGGTGCTCTCTGCCGCTGAAACTGAGCCAGCAGGACCATAACGTACCCCTTAGGGAAATGGCAGCAGGGACAGCAAAGGACACAAGTGCACTCAGTGTTTATGGCCGGGGGCCTCATTCAGCATGCTGAAGAGGCTATTACAGCAGCTATTGAGGTGCAGACTGAGGTGTACAAATGATGCCTGTCGTCTAGACTCTGAGGTCATACTAGGGTCATTCCAGCAACTGGCAGAGAAGAGGAGTTTTAACGAAGCTCACAATTTGCAACATCGTCCCGAGAACTGATCGTCGCTCTTTGCTTCTGAGTGAAGTGGGAGGACTCAACCTTCAAAGAATTCTGTGATAATCTAGGCTGCGACTTCCTGGACTTGCGCCATACGGTTCAGAGCTGTAGAGTCCCCCTAAATGGGTAATGTGTATGCTACACATCAGAGGCTGCTACTCAGGTAGGTGACTGTGTGTGGGGTGTATGGTGTACCAATGTATGCAAAACTCTAATTTGGGCGCGACGAATTGATATTGCGCTGAACGGCATACACTGACTGCAAGAATCGGAATGCATGTCTGTGTCCTACCGAACCAAAGATTTTGTTTTAAGGACTCTTTGTGAAGAATATGGAGAGATCGGGCGTGTGAGAGAAGGAGAGAGATTGTGTTGTTGTGAGATGCCGTTGCGGTATATAGTAAATGTTCAAATAGTTTTTTTGCACAAAGTAAAATACAATAGCTAACATCAAGTAGGAAACCTAGAAGTATCGGTGTAAGATCGAAAGAAATGCCTGCCACCGGTGAGAGTATTAGGCCCATTTCACACTGGGACACTGGTTATGGTCACCAGTAATGGTCACCTGTAACTGTGGTGAACACTCTCGGATCACTTGTGTCCGACACCGCAGGTATTGCCAACTGATTAGTTAGTGAAATGGACTCGTACAGGGGTAGCAACTAATTTCGCTAGCCTTTTATGACCCGAAAAATAAGGTATTAAATTTGAAAGAAAAAACATATAACTTACCAATTTTGTTTTTCGTATCTGTTGAAATCATGCACAAACTTCGTTATAATTTCTTCCTGTGCATTCGTTTTCATAACTTTGTTGCTACAGTCATCGCTTTTCCCATCCCAAAAAGATTATAAAATCTTCCGTGTTAATTAAATCTAAACTCATGGTTACAGTGTGTACAGTATAATGTACAATGAATATTTCCGTCACTGTCTCAGAAATGACTGCCTGTCGGTTGGTAAATCTGCAGTGCTGTGTCTGTGATCTGTGTCCCAGTGTGAACACTCCAGTTCAAACTAATGCATGTGTGGCGGTGAATGCTGTAAACACAGTGACCTTGTCCGTCACATGTGGCGAGGGTGAGTCACTGCTGGGTCACAGTGGCTCGGTGAGGCAGTGTAGTGTTCCGGTGTGAACGATCCAGTTCAAACGAATGTATCTCTGTCGGTGACCGTCAGCAGTGTCCTCGTGTGAAACGGGTCTTAAAATACTAAAGGTAAACGGGCGAAGCATTCGCAAGAATGTGCCAGAGTTAGAAGCGCTCATGGAAAGCAGTGAAACTCACACAATACTAGGTACAGAAATATAGTAGAAACCTGAAATTGAAAGCTATGAGATTTTTGGGGAGAATTTAATTGTACATCGAAAAGATAGGCAGATGGGAAATGGAGGTGATGTATTTGTTGCAGTAGACAAGAAACTCAAATCCACAGAGAAAGAAGTTGAAGCTGTATGTGAGACTGTCTGGGCAGACTCAGTATCAGTGATGGACATAAAATGATAACTGGATCTTCCTATTACCCTCCAGACTCATTCCCTGATGTGACTGAAAAATTTAGGAAAAATTTCAGTTCACTTGTACGTAAGTTCCACAATCATACTGTAACAATCGGTGGACACTTAAATCATACAACAATTAACTCTGAAAATTTCGTCAGTAAACTCATTACTGATACCCGGCCGTGTATTGGGTGAAGGAAAGTAGGTTGAAAATTGTAAGCAGTTTTGGTATTAAGAGTAGCACGCTTCTATGTGTGTTTGGCTATTTAAAGGCAGTTTATTTCAATTTAGATTAAATACATGCTTGGCTACCACAGCATTATTTCCTTTCCATGCTGCAACCTTATTTTTCCACTATCCCTTCCTCCTTTGCCTCTCCATCGGGTGGTTTTCTTATTGCAGGCCCTGATTGGAATGGTTTATCATTGGTACTCGAGTTTTCATTATTTAAAACTTTTGAGCTAATATATATCAACCATTGCCTATTATCCCGGAAGTTATAACTGATGTCAGTACCAGCCGTGAAAGCTTACATTGTATCATCGAGTTTGTGTTTCCAGCATTTATTACAACTTCTCATTACATAAACACATGGTCGCCATTGATGGGTTTGACCTGTCACCAATTTCAAAATTCTCCATAAGCGCGTATCGTGCAGGGAAGGTCGCCCAATGAGCTATATGCGCCACTTTCGTGGCTTTCCATCTTTGCACCCTTCCCTTTAATAAGGTAATATACCCAAAACCCAGCATGTAGCCATCCCGTTGGGGGTGGGGGGGGGGGGGGGGAGGGGGGGTGTTCATCAAGTACCCGTACAGTGGTAGCCTCCTGACCACGCAGGGATTGTACTGTTGTTGCTTGATCTGAAAACTCCCCATGTATGGTAAGGAGTACGTGCCCATCCTGAATGTGGTATGGGAGCTCCAGGCAATGGAAAGGTAGCCATTGCTGAGGCTGGTTGCGTCCATGGGAAGACCCCCATTCGAAATGGGTGGCACCAAGGCATATGAGCTGCACATGAAATGGATGAAGTTCTCTCCTGCTGGCGGTCAGGCAGCCCCACCAGTCTCTATGAAAGGACAGTTCTCTTTTAGTGCAGTGAGATATGACCCTGAAATGTTCCCCTTCATGGCTACGCCATGGGAGGAATGAGAGATAAGTGGCAAGCGGGGAAACACTCCCACGCCCCCCCCCCCCCCCCCCCCCCCAATACGTAGTTTGCAGATGGACTCATGGGGATTCCTTCTAGGCCACAAACCCATCATTCTTTGTAGAAACTATACAGGACAAGTTTTTGTAAGTTGCAACCATCTCCAGAATGAAGAGTGGTTCAATTTTGATCAAAACATCATCCCCTGCCCAATCCTGGACAGTGCTGGTAACAAGCTGGGTGACATACCAGTGACTCACTCCACATAAAACTTTTGATATGGTTCAGGGCATCATTTTCCACAGAGACTTGCTCCTATAATCTGATGACGAGTTCCACACCAACTTTTGCCTGCATGTACATCGGAGACCAAAGGACAATAGGGTCGCTACCAGTGCCTTCATCTTGGTCCTTGAGGTTGATTCATAGCCTGAAAAAGTCAAAGTGATGGTTTACTGATGCAATGTGAAATCGTATGCTCCCATCCCCTAAGAGGTGCTTAAAGTGCTTGGAATGTGGGCACATGTCTTCATATTGGAACGTTAGCCCCATATGTAGAGATTGTGGATGAGTGTTGCATGCAAACACTCGTTGTGCACCTCTCGCCATCTGTGTCAGCTGTGGAAAGCACCATTCACCCTGCTCACCGAACTGCGCAGTTTTCAAGAGAGACAAGAAGATACAAAAATACAAGACTCTGGACAAATTAACTAACCAAGAGGGCAAGAAGAAGTATGAGTGGCTGCACCCAGCATGTACAACAATGTCATACACTACAGCTATGACGACGTCGCCCACTTAAGTGACGGTACTCCCATTTGTTACCCCTTCTACCGTGGGCCCTAAGGGCCACTCAACCATGTCTGCCCTCCTGATGGGAGGACTCCCCTCTTGCTGCTTCCCACCCACCAGAAACAGTGGTCTCCATCTCGCAGCCAGATACGGACCACCCTCCTTTGCCTCCTCTTGCCACGAATCCATACCTCAGGACACTTTCATCCAAGGTTTCCTCCAGTCTACAAACAGGCACTTGCCAGTGGCTGCAGGGCTTTGCGGTCATCATATTTACCTAAAACTGATTCAGAGAAGTCCTCACAATCATTGATGTCCTCTAAGGAGAGGAAAGACAACAGAAGATACTCCAAGAAGGACATTCCAGTGGCCCCCATGTCACCAGATCACGCCTGTTCCACCCCTGTGGCCGAGGCGGAGATTCTAGCAGCCTCTGAGGCCTATTGCGCACCACACAAGAGCCTATATATTGATGCCAAACCCTAAACCAGTGGCAGCGGATGACCCTACAGCATAACCTGCCTCCTTGTTCCCTTCGCGGCTTCACAGTACATCGACAACATTATTCTCCAGTGAAATTGTAGTGTTTTTTCCATAGCCTGGCTGAGCTACGACATCTTTTAAGCACTTCACCTGCCTTCTGCATTGTCCTTCAGGAGACTTGGTTTCCAGCAACACAGACTCCAGGCCTTCACTGACACTAGGGATATTATAAGAATCGTGCTGTCTATGACAGAGTATAGGGCGGAGTTTGTGCATATGTTCTAGATGCTCCATGTAGCGGAGCTGTGCCACTTAATACATCTTTGGCATCTGTGGCTGTTCGGATAAGTGCATTTCAGGATGTTACTATCTGCAATGTTTACCTCCTTCTCGATGGTGACGTGTCTCAAAACATAGTGTTTGCATTGGTTTCTCAGCTCCCCCCCCCCCCCCCCCCACCTTTCCGAATCTTGAGTGATCTCAATGCCAATAACCCATTGTGGGGTGGAACCACAATCACTGGATCACTGGCTGCAGTACAGCCTCGAAAGCTTCCTGGCGCAACTTGACCGTGCCTCTCGAATACTTGTACCCCTACACATACCAGTGTGAGGTAGAGAACATTCTCGGCCATTGACCTTTCCATTTGCAGCCCTTGTCTTCTCCCATCCATCCACTGGAGAGACCACGATGACCTATGTGGTAATGACCACTTCCCGATCTTCTTGTCTCTCCCTCAGCATCACTCACCTGCTCTCAACACTGTTGACTGGGGTGCTTTCGCGTCTACTGTGGGCAGTGGCTCCCCACTGCCTGGAGATATCGATGAAGCACTCAAGAATAAAACTACAGTCATTCTTTTGGCGGCTGATTTAGCGATCTCTTGTTACTTGGGCCCAGCCCAACAGAAGACAGTACCTTGGTGATCAGCAGAAGTCACAGAGACCATTAGGCAATCTCTCCAACACCATTAGTAGCGCCCAGTGATGGAGCACCTTATTGCCTTTAAGCAGCTCTTTACCTGGGCCCACCAATTAATACAACTATGGAAGCCAGAATGCTAGAAACAGTACGTTTAAACCATGGGACCATGTTCCTCTTCTTTGCAAGTTTGGGCTAAGATCCCAGGTGTACCTTGTGTTACACTGAATGGTACTGTCTACATGACTCAGACACGGTCACCGAACATTTTTCTCTGGATTATGCTCAAGTCTCGGTGTCTGAAAGTTATCAACCTGCTTTTCATATTCTAAAACAGTGGTCAGAGCCTAAACAGTTATCTTTTCCTACATGCCACCTGGAGCCATATAATAATCCATTCAGCGACTGGGAATTCTTCAGTGTCCTAGCCCAAAGGGCTGGACTACTTCCACAGCCAAATGATCAAGCAGCTGCCGGTGGATTGTCAATTCATATCCTTGCCATCTTTTGCTGCAACTGGAGAGAGGGCAACTTCTCATGACAATGGCGAGAAACCATCATCATTGCAATACTGAAACTAGTTAAGTACCCTCTAGAGATGGACAGTTATTGCCCCATTAGTCTCACCAATGTTCTCTGGAAGTTGATTGAACAGGTGGTGAGCTGGCGACTGTGTTATCTCCTGCAGTCTGGGGTCTTCTGGCTGCGTCCGAGGGTAGTTTTCACCAAGGCCGTTCCACTACTGATAATCTGTTTTACCTGGAGTCTGCCATCAGAACAGGTTATGCCAGATGTCAACACCTTGTAGGCACCTCCTTCAACCTGCAAAAGGCTTATGACACCACATGGCGACACCACATCCTCGCTATCTTACACAAGTGCAGTCTCCGGGATCTGCTCCTGATTTTTATCCACAACTTCCTAGTGCACCATAAGTTGTGGGTTCGAACTGGTGCTTCACACAATATCCCTCATATGCAAATGAGAGGGTCCTCCGGGGCCTGTACTTTCTAGTCGCCATAGATGGTCTAGCAGCAGCTGTGGAGTCCTCAGTGTGAACTGTAGGCGGTGGGCGCGAGGACTTCTGACACCAAATCTGTAGGCCCCCACCGTCGTCGGCTCACCCGGTTGCAACGGCGGATGCACAGGGCCTAGAGACCCCACACGATCTCGACGACGGCTCACTGATGTGGTCAGCATTGGTGGCGAGTGAGTCTGCCGCGATGTCTGCTAATCCTGGGTTGATGATTGACAGCGGCAGCAGAGAGGACCAGAGCTGGTACTGTCCCCTCACATCTGTTGCTGGATGGGCCGCCCTTACTGCAACATCTCCTTAATAAAGATTAACATGTCGATCACCGAGCTGAGTGCTATGCAGCGACCCAGTACACATCTAACTGCAAGTCTAACTGCGAGTGCGAGTGCCTTGTTGCTATCAAAGTTGGCGTATTTAAAGAAAGCACAAGCGACGTCCTGACGTCATGCTCGTTTGTAATGAACGCATTTGTTCGATTTATACTGCTGATTCATCTGTCGTACTCGCCCCTTAGGTGTTCTTGCGACAGAGTTACGTGTTGTTACGGCAGACTTACGCGAAGTAGTGAAATGCTATACCTCTGTCTTGCACTCTACGGAAGTCTCCGTCTAACACAAACCCGCGTGCTAAGCAATTCTCTCTCGCCTGTAGTGTGTAACCCCGGCCATTGCCCCTGCGTGACGACACATTCTGATATATGTGAAACCCTCTTACCCCTTGGCTAACCTACTGCCTCTGGCTCTCGGCTTAGGCAACGAAACTTTGATAATATTCCACATTTCCAACTCTTTACTATTCCGCGACACTACACATCCCCCTCCTTTAAGAAAACTCGTCCCGAATTTTACAATTCTGGCCTTACTGGTCGGGCACACCATGCTTCCTTATACTCTACAGGTATCTTACAACTACTCCTTCAACACCGTCAAAATTTTCTTATCCGCTAATAATCTATTTACATTTACTACTGATTCCAATCTTATCATTGGTTATCTATTTATATTACGTTCCACTATTCCCGATCCATCCCATAGGTATTTGATGTACGGTTGTTATTTCAGAACGAGACATCTTTTTCTGTATACAAAAGTAATTTGCACAAATAAACACTAGAACTAAGATTATGCTAGTCGTTGACACACCAAATATAATTGTGTTTTGCTTACGTTTCTCCCGATATTGCTGCACGTGCTGCAGTAGTTGATTAACTGAGATCTGCTCTTTTTCTGAGACAAACAGGCTATCTAAAGATTGTAGCAATGTGGGACCCAAGGACTCGTTAATGACCGTTAGGTTCTGGCGAGGCAATATGTGTGGCGGTTCCTCTGGATAATACAAGATAGGCTGTGTCACGTTAATCATTGTTGTACCCGCGAAAGTAGCTGGTAGGTGAAAATGCTTCCCCACTATTTCACATCCAGTACCATTAATTAATAACCCACTGCCCTGCAATTCAAGCTTTGATATATCTGTCAATCTACCATTTCTGTAACAAGTGGCAACTACGGTCTCTAGTTCGAACACAGAGTAAATCCAATGTTCCCAACTTTCTGAAATTTCGGTCTCGGAAGTAACACCTTCTTTTCGCATTCTAAGGTTCCCACATTCCCCAAGAACAACTGCATCTCATACGAATGATTGTGGGTTGCCACCTCCTTTGCTGGACAAATAACAACACTTCCCCTGAAACAGTCTGTCAAATCTTCCGTAGACATTACCACATGAGCACTCCTACGTCTTGACACTAACCACACTTCCCGAGTTTGCACTTGCACCCACTTCCCAAGTGCACCCCATCTAATTGGATACGGGTGTACTGTATAACACTGGTACCGCGAATTGATACCCATCACTGGTATTTGCACTTCTACGTGTATACTCGCCTGATGCGTAACTAGGCTTACTCTCACTTTAGACATGCGATAGAATAACGGTAAATTCCGCTTCGCCGGAGGCACGACATGACGCACTCATTCCGAGAATTCTTTCTGCGCTTTCAGCAACGCCTTCAGCATCTGATCTGGACCTAACAAAGTGGCACTCAATTGCCCACGCACTGCATGATGCATAGCTTCATATAACGCTTCCAATTCGACACGTGCAACATCCACCCTGTCTGCCAATGCCCTCAATAAAGCTGCTACTAGTATTTTCTCGTCTATTCGGCTCAATCTCGCCTGTATAGCCTCTATATCCCCATTAAACACTTTCCTGTTATTTGTTGCATACCGTTCGAGGTCTGGCGTCAACTCCCGCACTGTTCTAGTGACATTCAATATTCCCTGCTCCATGTTACCTATACGTGTCGTGTGCCAATCCACTTTCGACTGTCTCCTCCGCCAACAGTGTAGCAGTACCAGACTGACGAAAAGTTTCCCGGGCCACATCCTGGCACGGCACCTGAAGGAAAAGGAAGCCATGTCAATCGCTCCCTTCCTTACCACGTCTAAAACACACAAATGACAAGTAAAAACTACACATACCCTATTACCTAATAACTATAAATACGACATGTTCCTCCCCGACGACACTTAATCTACTTATCCCTAGACCTAAGTGCGTAAGGAACGTTCCTCTGCTGTTCTTTCAGCTTCGGTACCCTCACACCCTTTGCTACTGCTGGGGAAATCTGCGGTAAAGCATTCACTACGCCCTTAAATGGCTTAATCCTACTCACATGAACTACTGACGACTTGGTTTGTAACTGCAACTTTACGACGACTGGAGACACTATTTCATTTACCTGATACGGTTCAGAATATTTCGTCAAAAACTTCTTCGTTTTACCCTTCGGAACATAAGGATTAGCCAACAATACCTATTGACCAATTCTGTATTGCGGCAGTTTACCTGTTCTTTCCCCAATACTCTCTTGTTTCTCCAAAACTTTAGTATTAGCACGCCGTACCCTTTGCCAAATCTCTCTCAATTTCTTGGCGAAATTCTTCACTGATTTATCCTGTGAAGCTACCTGAGGTTTGAGCACATCAAATGGTAATGGCATTTTCCGACCATAAATTACCTCATACGGAAAGAGCCCCGTTCCTGTATGAACTTTCGCGTTATATGCGCTTGCCAACAGATTTAAAAACACGTCCCAGTCCGTGTGTTCTGAATTTACGTAATAACTAATCATCTTAACTAACGTCCTATGAACCCGTTCTGTTCGTCCATTCGACTGAGGATGAAATGGGCTTGTCCGCAATTTCTTAACTTTCAATAAACGGCATAACTGCTTCATCAGCTCCGGCATAAAGTTACTACCCTGATCTGTAATTATAGTATCAGGCACACCATACTTCAGCAACCAGTTATTTACTAAGGCTTGCGCAACAGTGCTTGCCTTCTGATCTCGAATAGCTACCATTACCAAGTATCGGGAAAAATGATCTAATATTGTTAATACGTATCGATTACCCGCTTGGGTCTTGTTAAATGCTCCGATTACGTCTAATCCAATGAATGTGAACGGACAATCCGCTTCAGGTAGTCTCTGTAACTGAATTTTCTGATGACTTAAATCTGCTCTCTGCGCACACGGTATACAATTTTGCACATACTGCCCTACGTCACTGCGATGTGTCTTCCACCAAAACCTTTCAGCTACCCGTCTATCAGTGGTTATTTTACCACCATGACCCGACAATACATGGTCGTGCGCTTGTTTCAACACTTCTTCCCTCAGCGACTCCGGTACTACGACGCGTAGTCCGCACTTCGTCTTCCTGCAAAGCAACCCATCCTGCATTTCAAACTGCGGTTGCGTTCGGAACAATTGACACTCTGTCAGTGGCTTGCGCCTTTATCCACTCCTTCTCACTTATGCCCACAACTTGTACAGCTGCTATTTTACTACTAAGCGCATCTGCATTAGTATGTTTTACCCCTGGTTTGTGAATTACCTCGTAGTCAAATTCACTTAGTTTCAGTGCCCATCTCGTTAAACGACTCGAAGGATCTTTCAATCCCAACAACCACTTCAATGCTGCGTGACCTGTAATCACCTTGAATTTACGCCCATATAAATAACAGCGAAAATACGAGATACCGTAAATCACTGCTAACATTTCTTTCTCTGTAGTTGAATAATTCTTCTCTGCCTTATTCAGCTGCCTGGAAGCATAAGCCACTGGATGATCCTGTCCATTAACCCTCTGAGAAAGAATACAACTTACAGCAGTATTACTAGCATCAGAAGATAGTATGAACTCTTGTTCGAAATCAGGAAGTATCAACACTGGGTCTGATGTTAGTATATGTTTGAGCTTCTCGAATGCCTCCTGACACTGTGCTGTCCATTCAAACTTAACACCTTTCTTTAACAATCTCGTTAATGGATGTGCAATTTCCGCGAACCCCTTTACATATCGTCTGTAGTAATTACATAAACCGACATATTGCTGAACTTGTTTAGTGGTCTGTGGTACTGGAAAACCACGCGCAGCCGACGTTAGACGAGGATCCGTTCATACCCCATCCTGGCTGATAATATGCCCCAGATAAGTCACTTGCGTCTGAGCAAACTGACATTTCTCGACATTAAGCGTAAGATTTGCCGCTATTAGCCTACTAAACACTTCGTTCAGTCGTTCCACATGCTCTTCTATATTACGCGAAAAAGTAACAATATCATCGAGGTATACCATAGCAATCTTCGGTTTCAGTCCCCGAAGCACACCATCTAACAGCCGCTGGAAAGTAGCAGGAGCGTTTTTCAACCCAAATGGCATTCTGCGATATTGAAAGTGACCAAGGCTTGTTGTAAAGGCCGTCTTCGGTCTATCCTCGGGACTTACTTCTATCTGATGGTATCCACTCTTTAGATGTTGTGTCGAAAAATATTTACACCGACCTAGGTTGTCCAGTATTTCCGTGATGTTCGGTATTGGATACGCATCTGTTACAGTTCGTGCGTTCAAAAAACGATAGTCACAACAAAACCTATACTTCTTAGTACCGTCCAATGACTTCTTAGGAACTACCACTATGTTGGCAGACCACGGGCTTTCACTGTTCTCTATAATACCGTCCCTTAGCTGTTGATTAATAAGTTCTTCCACTAGTGGTTGTAGGTGTTTCGCTATCCTGTATGGTTTTCTATAGACCGGCGGACTATCGCCAGTCGGTATACGGTGCTGTGTAATAGGAGTTGCTGGTAATGGACCTTCTGAATTAAACAAATCTAAGTACTCTAATAGCAAAGCTTCCATAGCTTTCCGATCACCATTCTCCAAATGACGAATCTTATCACGTAGTACAGATACCTTGACGGTTTGCTTGACGTTATAATCACTTTGGGATTCACCTATATCCTCATCGTCGAGTATTTCCAAACTTGCTACCGCTAAACCCTTTGGGAGATCCACTTCATCTGCCCCAAAATTATCTACACTGACCGGAATCATCAGTTTCCCATTTATATTCGTTACGCGCGCAACGCTCCTCCTAATAAAACAATGCATTTCATCCAATGCTTCATTGCTGTGCAGTGGCTCCACCACACACAGTCTCTGCTGTGGTACATCGGTACCTACTGACAACCAAACTAACTTCCCTGTACCCGAAGGCACTTTGACATGAGTAATCATCTTTAATGCCCTTGTACGCGGTTCAGTTGGTGACATCTTAGCAACGGATGCACCTCGCGACGTAGAAACAGCTGTTGTACCCATTGAAAACAAGTTTCCACTAAGTTCAACTGTACGCTGTGAAAGATTAATTTTGGCATGGTGTATATCGAGGAAGTCCAGTCCGAGAATCACAGAATACCCTTGTCCCACATTTGGCAACACTTCCATTTGATCTCTGAACTCTACAGTTCCAATCTTAAAAACAAGCTGTGTTGTACCCAATGATTGCAACGCATTATTCCCTAATCCACGTAATCTATACCTAGGAGTACCTAGTATTCTCCTACCCACGAGGTCTAGACTAGCAACAGATACATGTGCCCCCGTGTCAATCAGAAACTTACATCTGTTATTCCTTACAACACCCATCAAGCAGCAATCCGTCTCTGTACTAGTTTTCACCGTACTTCTGCTTACCGGGAATGTCTTCCGATGGACGAAACACTCCCGTTTCAGTTTAACGCTTTTACTTGTTTATTCCGTTACCATTCTGCTTACTACGACACTCATTCGCCTTGTGGCCGTAGCGTTTACAAGCATAGCACTGCGGCTGTCTGCATTGAGCCTTCACGTGACCTTTCCTCCCACAACGGTAACAATTCCTCTCCGACGCAAAGATGCGTTTATCATTGCGAAACCTTGTTGCAATATCTATCTCCTGCAGATGCGTTGCAATACGCAGTGCTGCAGCTAAATCCCCAGGATTCTCCATCCTAACCCTACGAGAAAATTCTGCAGGAATTCCCCTGAGGAATACATCGAGGGCTCTGTTTTCTGCCTCTCGTAGTAATACACGATCCGCATCAGGATTACCTGATAATTCATAGGTCTGCGAATTAATTTTCCGTATACTATCTGAAAAAGACTCCACTGTCTCATTGACCTTCTGTGTCAAATTAGCTAACTTCTCCCTAAAAAATCTTCCACTATTCTGCTTACGATATCTTTGTCGTAACCCATCTGCCAATTCTTCAAACGTGCTCGCCTTACTAAGCGTCTCATGGTACATCACGAACGTCTTGGCTTCCCCTGCAAGTCGCAAATTTTCCATACGTAACGTAGTTACGTCCGACCAATTGCTCGTTGCAGCTGTTGCCAAAACATTGTTAATGAACGCTGTGACATCCTCTGTTGTTTTACCCGAGAAAGGCGTGATCAGGTTAGCTACCGAAGGACATATTGCAAGGTTGGACATTGCTACTGACTTGCACTCACTTGAACCCGTTTGCGACTCTTGCGCCGAACGCAAGGTCTCCATTTGGGTCATTAATTCTACATGACGTAACTTACGCTGCGCATTCTCTTCTAACAATTTTGAGACTTGCTCCGTCAGAGCAGCTATACTCACTTCAGTACTAACGAATCTTGTTTCCGGCATGATTTGTGCAAATTACCAACAACTTACTCTATACTGAATTTACTCCTCAGAACAATAACTACACTAGCTACTCAACTCCTTTGTCACAGTTGAAAACTACACACAAGAAGACAAACAAGACTCACAATGCACAACTAAACAAAATTAAGCCTTCCGCCTTGTTATTGCCCAGCGACACTCTCTACAATTGTGCACTGCATGACCAAACCGTTTACAAATTGAACATTCTACTGATACAAACTTCGTACATGCCCCATTAAATTACACACAGTACATCTCACCGGTACCAAGTAAGTTTCCCAACTGTTTCCCTTAAACTCAGATAAATTTGCTGTTTCCGCAGGTCTCACAAAGTGCACTCCCAACAAAGAACGTGCATCCATAGTTATTAACAACAATCGCCTCGTGCACTTACCACTACACCAAATCTGTAGGCAGTGGGCGCGAGGACTTCTGACACCAAATCTGTAGGCGCCCCAGTGGTCCCAGTCGCCTACGGTGGACTGGAGGCTGAGTGGTGACCTCTCCAGTTGCCAGGGTGCTAGGAAATAGCTGTGGAAGCGTCAGAAACGCCAAAGAAACATTATTAATTCATAACACCTTTATTCCTGCCGAGTACAATGTGGCTTGGTGATATCAACGATCTTCCCCGAGTCCTCGCTGACTCGTAGCGATGACACCAGCTCCGGGCCGCACAGTCTTGCTAGCGCAGCGCCGCGTGCTGTGACGTAGCAGAGGAATGTCCTCACTTCGGCCGCGCGTGGCTGGCGGCGTCTGGCTGGCCGGTCGGCTGGGCTGCAGACAGCAGCCGCTGCGCGTGGAGGCTCCGGGTCGGAGTCCTGGCGCTGTCGGCACAAGAGGCGTTCTCGTAGTGCGGAATGTACTCTGTCCCACCCCGTGTTCTTCCCTGCTCCTCCTGGTGGCTCGTCCGCGGTGGACGGGCGGAATGGGCTGCAATCCCCCACCGTCGTCGGCTCACCCGGTTGCAACGGCGGATGCACAGGGCCTAGAGACCCCACACGATCTCGACGACGGCTCACTGATGTGGTCAGCATTGGTGGCGAGTGAGTCTGCCGCGATGTCTGCTAATCCTGGGTTGATGATTGACAGCGGCAGCAGAGAGGACCAGAGCTGGTACTGTCCCCTCACATCTGTTGCTGGATGGGCCGCCCTTACTGCAACATCTCCTTAATAAAGATTAACATGTCGATCACCGAGCTGAGTGCTATGCAGCGACCCAGTACACACCTAACTGCAAGTCTAACTGCGAGTGCCCTGTTGCTATCAAAGCTGGCGTATTTAAAGAAAGCACAAGCGACGTCCTGACGTCATGCTCGTTTGTAATGACAGCATTTGTTCCACTTATACTGCTGATTCATCTGTCGTACTCGCCCCTTAGGTGTTCTTGCGACAGAGTTACGTGTTGTTACGGCCGACTTACGCGAAGTAGTGAAATGCAGTGCAGCTGACGCTATACCTTTACCTTGCACTCTACGGAAGTCACCGTCTAACACAAACCCGCGTACTAAGCAATTCTCTCTCGCCTGTTGTGTGTAACCCGGCCATTGCCCTTGCGTGACGACACATTCCGATATATGTCAAATCCTCTTACCTCTTGGCTAACCTACTGCCTCTGGCTCTCGGCATAGGCAACAAAACTTTGACAATATTCCACGTTTCCAACTCTTTACTATTCCGCAATACTACAGAACCTCCTTGTATGCTGACGACTTTTGTCTTTACTATTGCTCCTGTAGTGTGGATGTCATTGAACATCGACTGCAAGGCTTCATACGAAAGGCACAGGCATGGTCCCTCACCCTTTCAACTGCAAGACTCTCATCATGCACCTCTGTCGATAATGTCCCATTCATCCACAACCAGAACTGAACCTTGACCACCAACTACTTAATGTGGTGAAGACTTAGGACTGGTCTTTGATTTTTGGTTGATGTAATCCAAAGTATTGGCTGCACCTTAATACACTTCGCTGCCTGAATAAGACCAGCTGGGGTGCACATTGCACTGCCCTTCTGCAGCTTTATAAAACCCTGATACAATCCTGTCTTCATTATGGGAGTCTGGAATATGGTTCAGCATCACCTTCAGCATTGTGGATACTGGATCCAATACACCACTATGGGGTTCGAATTGCAACATGAGCCTTTCGAACTGGCCCTATGAACAGTTTACTTGTAGGGGGTGGGGTCCTTCAATTGCAGATCAGGTACCAACAATAATAGCTTATCAGTTATGCTTCCCCATGTCTGCAGTTCCCCTAAGCATCCAAACTACCATCTTCTCTTTGCAAACATGCAAATCCATCTCCCTTATCAGTGGATGAGATCAGGGATTATCATCATAACTGCTTCCGGTCTGTCCTCTCTGACCTCCAGTTGTTTCCTCTTCCACCTCTCCTCTGGGCCCATCCACGTACACTTCCATGGCACATCCCTTGGCCAGGACTTCATCTTGGCCTGTCACAAGGCTGAAAGGCCTGGTCCTCCCCTAGGCCCTCACTGCCAATTTTTCTCCATCCTTGGCTCATTCCAGTATCCAGAAGTAGTCTATACCGATGGCTTGATGGCTGCCGGTCACATGGGCTTTGCTTATACTCACACGGGACATACTGAACTGCATTCCTTGCCAGATGGCTGTAATGTTTACACTGCAAAGATGGTAGCCAACTGTCGTGCTCTTGATCATATCCGTTCCTGCATCGGTGCGGTCCTTCCTCCTGCAGCGATTCCTTGACAATTTTCAAGTTATTGACCAGTGTTACCTTCTCCATTACCAGGATTCCTCGTATGCCCTCGAACAATGTGGATGTTCATTAAACTTCTTCTGGACCCCAGGCCACGTCTGGAGCTTAGGGATGAATTCATTGATAGCCTGGAAAAACTGGCTACGAGTAAACCGACTCTGAAGTTTGGTATTATGGAAACAGATCTTTGATCGCTATTGTGCTGTCAAGTTTTAGGAATCTAGAATGGCTCACTCTGAATTCACTAAACTACCAGTGATAAAAGAGACTATATCTCTGTGGAGATCCTAACAAGGACTCTACCGTCGTTTACTGGTTCCTCATCAGCCAAAGCTGACTGACTCACGGTTCAAAAATGGTTCAGATGGCTCTGAGAACTATGGGACTTAACATCTGAGGTCATCAGTCCCCTAGATCTTAGGACTACTTAAACCTAACTAACCTAAGGACATCGCATACATCCATGCCCTAGGCAGGGTTCGAACTTGCGACCTTAGCGGTCGTGCGGTTCCAGACTGAAGAGCCTTGAACCGCTCGGCCACTCCGGCCGGTGACTCATGATCATCTCCTCTGTTGCGAGGACCCGCCCCATGGTTGCTGTGGTTCCTATTTGACAGTGGCCCACATTTTTCTGTACTGTTCCAGCCTAGCTGCCCTGCAGTGGACTGTTAATCTCCCTGACTCGCAATCGCTGGTGTTAGCAGACGATACCTCAGCAGCTGATTTAGTTTTATGCTCTATTTGTTATGTGGGCTTTTCCAGCTCTCTTTAAGGTTGGGCTATTTAACGTTATTGGCCCCTTGAGGGGAAGGCAGAATACACTGTTGCTTCCTCTGCCCAGACTGGGATGCAGCTGTCTGGGCTTGGTGGTCCAGCCCAGTCCTAACCCTACCAGCTCTTTTACTCTTCTTGCTCTCTCTTGTGTGGTCTGTTAGACTTGTTGATATTTTGTCTCTGTGTACTTCTCTTGCCTTGGCCGTGTTGCTGGTCTTCCCTAGGCAGTTTCTGAGTGAAGTACCTCTGGTGACTCGCAGGAGCTGGGCATGTATGTCCTCTCATTGCGCTACGTTTTCGAGGGCTTCCGGTTGTTCCCTAGATAGGGCACCTTGGCTGCGTTTCTTCCTTTGTCTCCATTTCTTCTTTGTATTCCTTAGCTTCGTTGACATTTGATAGAGTTTGGTGTTTTCTTCCTCTGGGATTATCGCAGTAAGCTATCTCTGATCTGCAGTCATATAGACCTGCCTGTTTGAGGAAAATGGACTGATGACCTAATACGTAGATTAGCCCCTTTGATCATCCAACCAACAAACCAGTTTCGATGTTTGAGCTTCACTGAAATCTAATGATGGTTCGTAGCGCTAATATTATTAAAAGTGTTTGAGCTCCTACCTTTGGATTACAAATCTCTCACAGGGTGCATAATTATCTATTACATGAAGTCGCTCTCATTGGTTTATTGTGTCGCTAACGCAACAAAAAGTGGAGTAGTGTTATAGTGTACATATCATTAATAACTGATTCAAGGTGCAGTTTGTCCTTAGACCAATTGTAATTGATACACTTTCTTAATTCGGCCATAAAGGTCAATGAACTATTGTGACAGTAATGATGCAAGTTAAGGCTTAAATTTTGAAGCTACTTTATTTCCGTTATTTATAGCTTGCTTTAATTTGACTGCCTTGAAACCTATTCTGTATCGAGTCTGGTACTGAATAATTATTGTATGTTTATTTGTAGTCTTTTGTCTGTACTACACGTGCGTCTGGGCATCCATTTGTTATTTAGAGGCTTGATGAAGGTTACTCTGTTGCCGTATTTTGGATTTTATTTTGCAATCACGGGCGGCGTTTAGTGCTACCGGCCAGTTTAGACCAGCACCTTGGTGTTTGGGCACAGGCAGCAGATGTATTAGAAGACTCAGCCATCATTTCAGGCTACTTCGATGGAATTTTAGTAATTTTTGGCTTCCCCGTTGTCCTGACCAAAAAGGAGTTCCCGTTTTCAAAACTCTTGTGATTTTACGACTGTGTGTGTGGTTCTTTCATTTGTTTGAATCTTGAAGGCTGCTTTTCTCGATCTCATATTTTGATTGTTTAATACTCTTATTTTATTTTATTGTGGTTTTACCTTATCTTAGAAGCTAGATTAAGGAAATGCAAACCTACGTTTCTAGCATTTGTAGACTTATAGAAAGCTTTTGACAATGTTGACTGGAATATTCTCTTTCAAATTCTGAAGGTGGGAGGGGTAAAATACAGGGAGCGAAAGGCTATTTACAATTTGTACAGAAACCAGATGGCAGTTATAAGAGTCGAGGGACATGAAAGGGAAGCAGTGGTTGGGAAGGGAGTGAGACAGGGTTGTACCCTCTCCCCGATGCTATTCAATCTATATATTGAGCCAGCAGTACAGGAAACAAAAGAAAAGTTCGGAGTAGGTATTAAAATCCATGAAGAAGAAATAAAAACTTTGAGGTTCGCCGATGACATTGTAATTCTGTCAGAGACAGCGAAGGACTTGGAAGAGCAGTTGAACGGAAGGATAGTGTCTTGAAAGGAGGATATAAGATGAACATCAACAAAAGCAAAACGAGGATAATGGAATGTAGTCGAATTAAGTCGGGTGATGCTGAGGGTATTAGATTAGGAAATGAGACACTTAAAGTAGTAAAGGAGTTTTGCTATTTGGAGAGCAAAATAACTGATGATGGTCGAAGTAGAGAGGATATAAAAGGTAGACTGGCAATGGCAACGAAAGAGTTTCTGAAGAAGAGAAATTTGTTAACATCGAGTATAGATTTAAGTGTCAGGAAGTCGTTTCTGAAAGTATTTGTATGGAGTGTAGCCATGTATGGAAGTGAAACATGGACGATAAATAGTTTAGACAAGAAGAGAATAGAAACTTTCGAAATGTGGTGCTACAGAAGAATGCTGAAGATTAGATGGATAGATCACATTACTAATGAGGTGGTGTTGAATAGGATTGGGGAGAAGAGAAGTTTGTGGCACAACTTGACTAGAAGAAGGGATCGGTTGGTAGGACATGTTCTGAGACATCAAGGGATCACCAATTTAGTATTGGAGGGCAGCGTGGAGGGTAAAAATTGTAGAGGGAGACCAAGAGGTGGGTACACCAAGCAGATTCAGAAGGATGTAGGTTGCAGTAGGTACTGTGAGATGAAGAAACTTGCACTGGGTAGAGTAGCATGGAGAGCTGCATCAAACCAGTCTCAGGACTGAGGACCACAACAACAACAACACCTTGGGCGCCGTTATTGTTTTATGTAATTTCGAGCTGTTATAAATTTCAGACCATTTAATGTTCTCTTGGACAGCTAAAAGGTTACTCATGTAATTTCAAGCTGCTAAAATTTGAATCCAGTCACGGTTTTCTTGGACAATAAAATAAGAAGAAATTTTTTTAACTTTGTTAAAGCTGTAAGTGGTTAGTTATTGTCAATCCTTTTAAATTCTGAGAGTGAAATAAGTGTTTTTTTCTTTTAATGGTGAATACTGTTTTAAATTACCCGAGGTTCAGTACTTCCACTCAACACCATTTGCTGGCGCCCACTTAGATTCAAATATCAGGCTCAGACAGAGTGCTACATGTCCTCGCAGGAACTTATTTGTATTAATTATTTATTACCTTTATATTCAGTACAATGTTTTCAGTCGTTCTACTGGATAGTTTTGAATCTCCCCGAAAAGTAACTGGAAGCATTTCCCACGAACGTCGAGCAGCTGTTACACCAGGTGCTGGGCTTAAATCGTAGGCAGACCCTGTGAGCAAATCTGTTCTGGAGCAGGTTCGGGAGTCACCCAACCCTCGGCGTACGAATCATGTCCGACAGCGGTCCTGAGTGTATTACGTGTTCCTACTTCTCACCATATGAGGGTCCGTCCAGCTGGAATAAGACTAAGAAATTCATTTCTGTTATAGATTATTCTCGATGTAGTACTTCTTTTAAAAGATGACTAGATTTAGATTTAGTCTACAGAACTATCCGGCAACGTAAGGTGAAAGCCAACCAAAGTCTGCGGAAGACGGAGATAGAGAAGCCGTAGGAAGGGGGGAGGGGGGGGGGGGGAGGTTGAAATGATATGTCGCTTGTGTCGAAAAATCTTCTCGCATACGCTGAATCTAACTGTGGTGTATCTTGCGTAATTTTGTTCTATCCAGAGCTCATAATGCTACGCATTTTACTTTTTAACATGAACTATAATATTTATAATCAATTTCGAGACAATCTGCACAAGTCAGCGCCCAGAACGGTGGGCAATTGTCAATTTCTGCTTGCGGGTAATTCGTGCTACGGTAAAGATGTGTTACAGTGATTAGCTTACACTGTCCGCTTAATTAAAGTAAGAGTAAGAGCACCCTGGCTACTTGGTTGTTTTAGTGTATGCACGGCCTAAGGAAGTTGTGATCTAAAAATTGTATTTCATTTTAATGATTTTTCTGTGCTTTATAAAGTGGGATCATCACTGTGACCTAAGAGTAATTTCTTTGTCTTGTTATCAGAACGTACTACTGGGACCTCGCCTGTGTTCGATTCCAAGCACAGCTCAAATTTTGGTTAAAATCGTCAATGGCGGCAAAATACTTCCGGTATAAGGAGTCATCCTAGTTCTGCCAATGGTCCTATCAAACAGAGGTTGGCGGTGCGCTTTTAGAAGGCGGCAGAATCAGCAATGATCAATGGCATGATGCTGCAAAACACGGTGGAAACGACTGCATTAAAGAAACATAAAGCTTATTCACAGCACATGCGGCCTGTAACTCTAAAGTGTCGTGATGACCAGCCGGCCGAAGTGGCCGTGCGGTTAAAGGCGCTGCAGTCTGGAACCGCAAGACCGCTACGGTCGCAGGTTCGAATCCTGCCTCGGGCATGGATGTTTGTGATGTCCTTAGGTTAGTTAGGTTTAACTCGTTCTAAGTTCTAGGGGACTAATGACCTCAGCAGTTGAGTCCCATAGTGCTCAGAGCCATTTTTTTGTCGTGATGACCTCTGCATTGGCAAAAGAATCCGGATTACTGCCCCATCCGGATCTCCTGGACGGGACTGCCAAGGTGAAGCGATCACAGAAAAAGAGTGACTAATCAACGAAAGTAGGAATATAGTGTCAAGTCTCAACTTGGCAGAAAGACAAGAAAATTTGATAAGGGATATGCAGAGGCTCAATGTAGATGCAGTGGTGGTCAGTGAAATGAAACAGAAAAAAGATATGGACTTTTGGTCGGCGAAATAGGACACGGAAAATGCAATAACAGGAGGATACATCTTGAACAGGCACGTAGAGCAGAGGGCGAGTTACTGTGAACATCTCTGTGAGAGGATTATCCCAGTAAGAGTCGACAGCAAACCATCGCCAACAACAGCTTAGGTTTACATGCTGACGGAGATGGAGGGATAGAAGATGTATACAAAGACGATGAACGTGGAATTGAGGTGTAAAGTGATATGAAAATCTCATAATCATGGTTGACTGGATCGCTGTGATAGGGGAAGGAATAGAAGACAGAGTTATGGCACAGTAAGGGTTCGGTAACAGGAAAGAGAGAACAGAAAGACAAATTCCAGCTTGTAGTAGCGAAAACACTGTTCAATAATGACGAGAGGAGAAAGAATTCATGGAAAAGGCATGGAGACATGGGAAGATTCCAGCTGGATTGGATCAGACAGAGATTACATTATGAGAAGTTGGGTTGTTACGAATGCCGAGGAACAGTTATAGACTCTGATCACAATTTAGCAATTAGGACCCTCTCGTAAGGTTTAGAAAGGGAAAAGTAGTTTAGGAACTGGTCAAGCTAGAACACAACGGTTCTGGTGTGATAAGCGGCTGAGCACAATAGCAGAACATTTATTGCCTTTCTGAGTTTACACAGGCATACGTGGATGTACAGAAAATTCGTACTTTCTTCTTCTCAAACATTAAAACAAATAATGCTTAAAACATTAAAATCATGCAAATTTTTTAGAATGTTGACTGAAGTTCTGAACTACACAAATTTTTCTTTTTTAAAAAAATCGGAAACATTAACCTTTTAAAAAAAAGCTTAAGATCATTCAAAATATTCAAAGGCAATTATTGAAATTCTAAATTACCCAAAATTTCATTTTCCTTAACCGTTAGAACCAGTAACCTTAAATAATTAAAATCATCCAAGGTATTTAGAATAATCAATGAAGCTTTAGACTGCCCAAGCTTCCTTTTCTTTAAACATTAAAACTAATAACTTTGAAAAAAATAAAAATCATCAAGGAATTTGGAATAGTCACTGAAGCTCTAGACTGCCTAACTTTCCTTTTCTTTAAACGTTAAAACCAATAACTCTGAAAAAATTACAATCATCCAAGGTAATTTTTTTAACAATTAAGCTTAAGTTCAGAATCACTTTTACATTAATGCACAGTAACTGGCGATAGGGATACCGACATGTGAATGACTTAACGCCAATTCAATGAATCCGGTCGTCAAAAAACCAACGTTAGGATAGTTACCAGAAAAACCTATAACAAAATTTAATTACACTTAACAGAAGCATAACATGAGCCAATGCAGCTGCACAGAAATTAACCTTTCATCAGCATGAGATACATTGGTACATGGTTTACTTTACTGCAGTCCAAGTAAAGAACAAACACTGCAAACGACAAATTATCACTATCAGTCTTCGCCAACTTTACGTGCACCCTGCCTCTTGAACATGAGGCGATTTAGAATAATACAGTTAAACGTAGCTTTGTAATAACAGAAATTAATTAACACCCCTTACGCCGGCCGGGGTGGCCGAGCGGTTCTAGGCGCTACAGTCTGGAACCGCGCAACCGATACGGTCGCAGGTTCGAATCCTGCTTCGGACATGGATGTGTGTGATTTCCTTAGGTTATTTAGGTTTAAGTAGTTCTAAGTTCTAGGGGACTGATCACCTAAGAAGTTAGGTCCCACAGTGCTCAGAGCCATTTGAACCATAACACCCCTTACATGCAAATTTCGGCCAGTGGAATCTGAGAACATGTATCCATAATTACGAAGTGCCCTGAAGCTAACATCACTTCTCTAGAATGCCATGTACATAGTTCAAAATGATTTGCACAGTCCGGAAAGTCTAAAACAGAAAGGCATCCGATCAGCCACACATAACATGGAAATTTGCAGGACACTGCCAGGATACTGTTTCGTGACACTACAGGCAATGAGAAGCGCAACCCGCTCTTCGGCGCTACATCCAATGTGATGTCTCCCAGAAGAAATGGAGAAAATGCTCTCGAGACTTGCTAACCGAAAACAGTTTTGTTTACTGGCGACTGAAGTAGATCACAGACGGACAAATAACTATTCCAGACAAGGCGAATGACTCAGTTCAAATTCCACACTGAATGCTGCCTCCCGCCACCCACCGACTGGACAGCAAGCTCGGAGACTCTGGCCCATCATTCAGACGATGCCGTAGCACTTGTCGCGCTTCCAGTACGCAACTAGCATACGCCTGGCTCACGCTACGCGGCTTACTCCGCCCTGCGTCATCCAGACCACCAGTCCCTAAGGCTCGCCCGGTGCGCGCTTAAAACCACTATCCACGCCTGACATCTCCAGCCACAGAACAATTTTTATCTCTAAGGGTGTAGATATCACGATAATGAATGCCATAAAAGAAAGTTCACTTTAAGAGGAATGGACTCTAAAACTGGCAATCGTAATGTAAAGAAACCTCAGGTAACAGAAGAAATACTTCACCTGATTGACGAAAGAAGAAAGTACAAAAAAATGTCCAGAAGTAGAGGCGAAATGACTACAGACAAAGTGCGAAGGAATTGAAAGTACACAGAGAAGTAAACAGTCTTCGGTGAATACAAAGCAAAGCTGTTAAATTTAAGAGAGTAGGTTTAATTACCCTGTTAAACTCAGAGGAGAGAGACAATAGGACGAAAGAGTACACTGAACGCCTATACTAGGAGGTGAAAGTGTGTGTTGATATTCTAGAAGAGGAAATGGGAGTCGATATAGAAACTAGTGGAGTCACAGTTTAACAGAGTTTCGGAGGACCTGCGATCAAACATAGCGAAAAGCTTAAAAACATAACTTTTTCGCAGCTCAATTTGACACATGCCTTATTTATTTTGCAACGCATACCGACATTACAAAAACAATCCAAGAAATTTTCTACTCGTCCTTTTGATAGTGGGTAGCATTATAAGAACGAAAACTTTGACGAAGTTGTTGGCAAAAGAACTACATATATTCTGCAAGCCATTTTCTGGTTGTGTGGCGGCATGTACTTTATGGACTAGCGTCTACTCCCCCGTTTCCTGTTCCAGTCGCGAAGATGCGCGGGGAAAATAATTGCTGGCAAGCCTCTGTGCGTGCCAATCTCTCTATAATTTTACTTGCGTGGTCTTTCAGCGAGATATACGTAGGAGGACAAATACAGGGTTTGCCAAAACTTTTTGGGTCATAGTAGTTTCACAATCCACTAAACTGAGATAGGGAATCAATGCTCGGAAATGTGTAATAACTGTGTTACGGGCATACACAGAATGCAACGCATAACAACGGAGCTCATAGTAACTGTTCAAAGCGACGATCGGCAGTCTCAGTGCATGAACTGCTACGTTGAATGCAATTCTGCCACACTCTCAGAAAGATCCAGGGTGTCTATTGTGCACTGGAACAGGCAGCGGCCTGCCGATCTGGCCGAGCGGTTCTAGGCGCTTCAGTCAGGAACCGCGTTGCAGCTACGGTCGCAGGTTCGAATCCTGCCTCGGGCATGGATGTGTGTGAAGTCCTTAGGTTAGTTAGGTTTGTAGTTCTAAGTCTAGGGGACTGTGACCTCTGATGTGAAGTCCCATAGTGCTCAGAGCCCTTTGAACCATTTTTGAACAGGCAGTGGGTGATAAACAGCGTACACCCCTGACCACCAAACAGACTTACTCTATAACTTACCTCATAGCTTGTGTGTCATGTGACCACCGCATGCATCGCACCGGTGGATTAACCTGTGCCACAAGCACACCATTCCCTGGTGTCAGTTGTGCATTGCGTCAGAGAGGCTGTGGAGTGTCTGTGGTGACATGTGTTACTGTGTACAGTGCATGATGCGTAGTCATATATGGGACGTTATTCGTGACGAGAGGTTAATGTACGACGCAGTAGCAGTTAGTGCCTGTAAATCAACACGAATGCACAGAGAACTCTTTCCCATCAGACGCCATCCTACCTGGATGTTTGTCTCCCTGGATACCAGCTTACGAGAGACAGGATCATTCACACCACAGAGGAACGGTCATGGTTTCCGCCAAAGACGTGTCCGAACACGGGACTTTGAGATGGTGCTGGATCGTGTAGCCGACCACCCAGCAATAAACACTCGTCAATTTGCCGACGACACGTACAGTTCGAGAGATACAGCGTAGAGAATAAAGGTGCACAAAATATTACACGCCTGTCATAAAGAACGTGTACAAGCACTGGAATCAACGGATTTTGGGTCCCGCGTTCACTTCTGTCAATGGATTATACACCATAGTGTTGTAGTGCTGAACTTCATACAGTTCGTACTGTCCACGGATGAGGCCTCATTCACCCGTGATGGTGTTTTCAACAGCCGCAACAGCCATGTCTGGAGTGAGGACAATCCCGATGCCACCCACATTACTAGCTACCAGCAACGATTCTCTGTCAACGTATAAGCGGGCATTGTTCAGGATCATCTAATAGACCCTTATTTACTGCCTCTCCGTTTGTCTGGTCCACGTTATCTATTGTTCCTGCGACATATGCTGCCACAGTTCTTGTAGACTGTTCCCCTCGTTGTCCGCGAAAGGGAGTGGTTTCAACATGACAGTGCACCAGCCCACTTCGCTGTTAATGACTGCCAGCACCTGAACAACACGTACCCTCATTTCTGGATTGGAAGAGGAAGTCCTGTCTCATGGCCAGCGCTATCGTCGGGTCCCACACTTCTGGACTTTTTCCTTTCGGCTAAGTCAAGACGTTGGTCTGTTAAAAGTTAGTAGAAACGGATGAAGATTTGCTTGCAAAGGTACAACAGACACCAGGGACCTTTGAGGAAGTGCTGCAGCACTTCATGCGCCGTTTCCATGCATGCATTGAGACTGGCGGTCGTCACTTTGTACAACACTATGGGATACGTTAGTGTTCTGTGGTGTACGCCGTGTATATCCAAACACAATATACAGGGTGTTACAAAAAGGTACGGCCAAACTTTCAGGAAACATTCCTCACACACAAATAAAGAAAAGATGTTATGTGACAAGTGTCCGGAAGCGCTTAATTTCCATGTTAGAGTTCATTTTAGTTTCGTCAGTATGTACTGTACTTCCTCATTCCAACGTGATCAAATTGTAAATTTTCACAATCAACATGTGTGGGCTGACGAGAATCCGCACGCAATTATGCAATCACGTCATCAACACAGATTTTCTGTGAACGTTTTGGCAGGCATTGTTGGTGATGTCTTAATTGGGCCCCATGTTCTTCCACCTACGCTCAATGGAGCACGTTGTCATGATTTCATACGGGATACTCTACCTGTGCTGCTAGAACATGTGCCTTTACAAGTACGACACAACACGTGGTTCATGCACGATGGAGCTCCTGCACATTTCAGTCGAAGTGTTCGTACGCTTCTCAACAACAGATTCGGTGACCGATGGATTTGTAGAGGCGGACCAATTCCATGGCCTACACGCTCTCCTGACCTCAACCCTCTTGACTTTCATTTATGGGGGCATTTGAAAGCTCTTGTCTACGCAACCCCGGTACTAAATGTAGAGACTCTTCGTGCTCGTATTGTGGACGGTTGTGATACAATACGCCATTCTCCAGGGCTGCATCAGCGCATCAGGGATTCCATGCGACGGAGGGTGGATGCATGTATCCTCGCTAACGGAGGACATTTTGAACATTTCCTGTAACAAAGTGTTTGAAGTCACGCTGGTACGTTCTGTTGCTGTGTGTTTCCATTCCATGATTAATGTGACTTGAAGAGAAGTAATAAAATGAGCTCTAACATGGAAAGTAAGCGTTTCCGGACACATGTCCACATATTTTCTTTCTTTGTGTGTGAGGAATGTTTCCTGAAAGTTTGGCCGTACCTTTTTGTAACACCCTGTATATGCTTTTCCGATAATTTGTTTCCTATCTTAATGTAATCGGTTGTGGACCCTCTATCACCTGTTTCAATTTGATCCAAAATGTTTGAGACACTCTGCATATCCGTTGACACTTCTAGGGATGTCCGCCCCCAGTAGCTGAGTGATCAGCGCGACAGAATGTCAATCCTAAGGGCCCGGCTGGGTCGGAGATGTTCTACGCTCAGGGACTCTGTGCTGTGTTGTCCTAATCATCATTTCACCCCTATCGACGTGCAAGTCGCCGAAGTAGCCGACATCGAAAGACTTGCACCCGGCGAACGGTCTACCGGACGGGAGGCCCTAGCCGCACAACATTTACATTTACTTCTAGGAATGTGTGTTCTCGGAATTTTAACAGTTACCCACACCGCGAAGCACAATTTCTCGTTTGTCGCGTCTATCACTGGATTGTAAGAGCATTTTAGCGACGCTTTCGTGTGTGTCAAGCGAACCTGAGACTAAACGCACTGTTGTCCTTCGAATCCTCTTCATTTCCACTTTTTGCTATAGGCCGCAGACTGACGAGCAGTATTCAATCCATAGCGAGCGGTTATGTCGCTGCCTTCGGTACGGAAGGGCCCAGGTTCAATTCCTGGTACCTCCTCGGATTTTTCTGGGGTAGGGGGATCTGGAATAGGGTCCGCTCAGTCTCGCGGGTCATATGAGGAGCTGCTTGAGTAAAGGAGCACCGTCATCACCAAGATCTATCTACTGACAATAACGGCAGAGGGGATTGGCAACATGCTGGTCATATCTCCCACTATCAAAGACTGTTCCTCATTCTCGCTTGTAGACAGCAACTGGCCTTTCAAAACAGGCCTAAGACCTATCTGTGAGTGGTGATGGTGTTATATGTGTCTATGTAGAAATCAACTGCAAGGGCTCAACTCCCTGCTCGAAGCGTCGATCTCCTATACATCGCTTCAATTTTCCTGGCATTTTGATTCCTACGCATAGGACAGTGTTATCCCAAACAGTCTTATGGAATTTACTATGTTACTCTCTAGGTTATTTACGTACGATGACGTGGTACTTTTAATGCCTGTTTTTTATGCGAATACTCTTAAAACACTTGAAATAAAACATTCATTATTAACATTGTACAACTTTATTCTTCACGTCTACATATTTATTTCTCAACAGTTACCCTGTCGAACATCAACAGAAGCTAAGCAAGGATAATGGAATGTAATGGAATTAAATCACGTGGTACTGAGGGAATTAGATAGGAAACGAGGCACTGAAAGTAGTAGATGAGATTTGCTATTTGGGCAGCAAAATAACTGATGGTGGCTGAAATAGAGAAGACATAAAATGTAGACTGGCAATGGCAAGAAAAGTTTTCTGTAGAAGAGAAATTTGTTAACATCGAATATAGATTTAAGCGTTAGGAAATATTTTGTGAAGGATTGTAGTAGCTATGTATGGAAGTGAAACAAGGACGATAAACAGTTTAGGCAAGAAGAGAATAGAAGCTTTTGAAATGTGGTGCTACATTGGAGTGCTGAAGATGTGGTGCTACCTTAGAGTGCTGAAGACCAGATGGGTAGATCGCGCAACTAATGAGAAGGTACTGAAAAGAACTGATTAGACAAGAAATTTGTGGTTCAACGTGATTAAAAGAAAGGATAGGTTGATAGGACACATTCTGAAATATCTAGGGATCACCACTTCACTATTTGAGGGAAATGTGGGTAGTGGAGGGCTAATAATTGTAGAGGGAGCGCAAGAGGTGAACGCATTAAGCAAATTCAGAAGGATGTAGGTTGTAGTAGTTATTCGGAAACGAAGAGGCTTGCACAGTGTAGAGTAACAAATCAGTCTTCGGACTGAGGTCCACAACAAACAACCTTGGCGACCAACGCGTTTCTCCCAACGAAAAACGAGTTTGTCGATACGTAACTGTAGAATGTTTGACTTTGTTCACGAAGCCGAAACCTCACCTTTGCTTGCACCGCTTCATCGCTATCAAAGTCAATGCTTCGGAGGGGTTCTTCACGTTTGGAAAACATGTGAAAATCGGATGGAGTCAAATTGGGACTGTATGACAGTGAACACAAGGCGTTAGATTGTCACAGATGTCGCGGCACTCGCGTGTGGTCCGGCATTGTCATGCTGAAGGAGGGAGTGTTCAGTGTGTAGACAAACTCTTCGAACCGGAAACTCGATTACAGCACGCTGTTTCTCACGCACCGACGTAGTTACGTTACACACCGCCATGTTAAACGCTACAATTCGGAGTCCTCTAGAGGCAGAGGGCTGCAAATATGTGGGCATGAAGATCAGAGATGTAGAATGATAATTAAGTTCATTTTGTTTAAAAATATTTAAGAGTTTTCACATAAAAAATACAGAGGCATTACTTTTCAGCACGCCCTCGTGATCAGTAATGGTTTACATCACTCCCTTGGAGGACGCCTGAACTTAATTCTAGGTCTAAAGATTTCTTTCCATGAAGATTGACATGCTGTGTTTGCTAAGAACTCTTCACTCCAATCAAAAGTTGTTCTCAGATTTTGTACGCTCGTATCCTGTTAAGCCAGAAAGTGAGCAGGATGTAAGGACGATTTACACGACGCTGGATCGCATCTCTGTCCTGAGAGCAACTGTGCTAGAGGTGGAGGCGCGTGACGCAGGTCTTTGTTCGCGCACCAGACCTCATGTCTGCGCTTGAAAGGTAACTAGAACGTTGCGTGACTTGAAGCCGCAGTCTGTCGCCCACGTCACCCATACGTAAACGCATCATTGTCTGGAAAGGAGCAAATGTCTGGCACACTGACGGCAACGCGCAGCACGTTCACCATCTGTGATGAACGCGTGTTTCATCGCACGCACTTTTCTTCTAGGAAAGTTGCCTGTTAAGACAGCCATTTCAGTTTCTCCTTCTTCTTTTTCTCCTTCTTCTTTTCAAGTATTAGGCGAAATTGCCTGTTACGGTGCCCATCATTGCCGATGACTTCCTCTATCTCTTCTCCCTTGGCACCTATAATTTGTAGTCATTAAAAGGATTCTGTCACCCTCCATTCTTTTCTAGGTGTTCGTTTCATTTTCTTCTGCTGTCTAGGATTATATCGTTTGCACTAAAACTTTTTAGTTCTTCTCTAATATCTTGATCCTTTGTCTGTCTTCTATTGTGCAACCTTTCAATTATCCCAGGAATTTCATTTCTTGTGCCTGAATACGGCTTTCTTCCTTTTTGCTAATTATCCAGGTCTCGCTTCCACAGAGCACTGCGGGGACTGCAACTATTTTGTAGAATTTGAGTACCTTTCTTAATTTTATTTTTATTAATTGTACCACGTACTCGGCTGATTTTACTAAGCTTAATTCCTATATATTTGCTGTTGCCACATGTCACGTCACATCCTACGTAGCTGAAGTGCTGTAACGGCTCTAAAATCTTTTTATCGAACACTATTTTGGCTTTAAAGTGTTCTTTCTCCATGAAAACCATTGTCTTAGTTTCCTTCTGTTGAGACCTCTATGTCAAATTCCGCACTTACTTGTTTCATTACGTAAATTCTTTTCTGAAAGTCCTCTTCTTTATTTGCTACTATCACTGCATCATCAGCACATAGTAAGTTATTTACAAAGAGGTGTATACCTTTTGAGGTGTATATCTTTTCGAAATTCTGTTTTGCATATATTTATTATTACATGTACACAAATGCGAAACAAATTAAAGGAGATGCAGTAGCCTTGTCATACTCCTTTGTTAGTTGATCTCTCATTCGTCATTTTTCCGTTGGAATCTAGATTGATAGTCATGTTCTTATACAAAATTTTTATCGCATTTATGAGATGTTTTGGACATCCGCGAGTCGTTATTATCTTCTAAAGTTTCTATCCATTGACATTGGCGAAAGCTTTTTTAAAATCGATAAAAGCAATGTGTGTTTCTTTATTATATTCTTTGCATTTTTGTATTATCTGTTGCACGATAAAACCTCCATCTGTCGTAGAGCATCCTTCTCTACAATCTATTTGTTCCTCATGCAGTACTACTTCAGTCATGTTTCTAAGTCTTGTGTTTAAATCTTAGCATATATCTTGTATGATGAGTCCAGTAAGCTTTATTCCTCTGTTGTTACTGTATAGCCTTTTCTCTCCTTTTTTAAAAATTGATAGCACTCTAGCAATCTTCCAGTGTTTACGGGTACTCTTTCAACAATCGTTTGAGATGTAGCATCATTCCTCCATATTTTAGCAGTTCAGCATTAATACCATCTATTCCTGTCACTTTTCTGTTCTTAAGTAATTTTAAGTCAGATATTATTTCGTCAGACTGTATTTCATCTAATCCCTTGTCATCTTTATTTTCAATTTCAGTTTCATATGTTGTACCATCATAACATAATCTTTTGTAGTAATTTGTCCACTGTTCTTCTGCAGGACCGTTTATTTGTATCTACTCTTTTTCTGTTGTGTTTAAAGCATTTAAAACTTTATAGGCCATTTGCTGTCTCCCACGAACATCATCCTCGATGTTAGAAATAAATCTATCCCAGTATTCTTGGTGTACTTTCTTACTACGCGTTTAGCAATATTTCTTCCCTCTTTATAGGTTTACATCTTTTCACCTGTGGGGTTGCTTAAGTATTTTATATATGCATCCTGTTTTTATTTAATAGCTCTTCTTACATCCTCATTCCAAATCTTTAGGCCCTTGCTTTTCCTTATTTTTTCCTTTTACCGAGAGCTTCTCCTGCTACTCTACAGATCACATGCCTTAGATTTTGCCGTTCTTCTTCTACATCTTTGGTTAGCAAGTTTGCTAGCTCGTCATTTAATCTGCTTTGCTAAAGATGTTTGATGCTGCCCTCTTCACGCAAGTATATCTCCCTAATGCTTTGATCTTCTTGGTTACTTTTTTTGTCATTTTCTTCTATTTAGTAAAAAGATCTATTCTAGAAAATGACCATATCCTATATCTTGTCTTCTGTAAACTTTTGTATCACTTAACTTGACCCGCTAGCTTATCATTTACTAAAATGTAGTCAATTATTCATCTAAGACTTCTGCTGGCACATGTACACTTTTCCATATCTCTTTTCTTAAAAAGTGATTTGTAGATCTCGTAGTATTTTTCCATTTCGTTACATACTAGTCCTCCAAAAAGCCCAATAATATTCTTTACTGGGATATTTCCTATTCTGGCATTGAAATCACCTGTCATAATAACCTAGTCAGTAGCACTGTTTTTGTTCAGTCTCTGTAGGTCTTCATAGAAGGTGTCGTTTTGTAAACTCCGCTATGTTTTGGCAAAAGAAGCAAATTTAAACGTGGCAACAAGAGAAATGTGCAGGTTTTACTCAAAATCCGCCACTCATGATGCTTTCCTGAAATTTACAAATGGTTAACAAGCCAAGCGAAAATACGAGGCGTGTTTTTTTAAGTAAGGTCCATTTTTAGAATGAAATTTTCACTCTACAGCGGAGTGTGCGATGATATGAAACTTTCTGGCAGATTAAAACTGTTTGCTGTTCCGAGACTCGAACTCAGGACCTTTGCCTTTCGCGGGCAAGTGCTCTACCAACTGAGCTACCCAAGCACAACTCACGCCGCGTCCTCACAGGCAGGAGACGAGGTACTGGCGGAGTTAAAGATGTGAGGACGGGGCGTGAGTCGTGCTTGGGTAGCTCAGTTGGTAGAGCACTTGCCCGCAAAAGCCAAAGGTCCCGACTTCGAGTCTCGGACCGGCACACAGTTTTAATCTGCCAGGAAGTTTCAAGGTCCGTTTTGTTGCAGACCCTAGTTGCTCGCGCGCATACCGCAATGTGCGCGTGCGTCGTGCACAGGGCTCAACTGTCACTGTTTTTTTCCTTTTTTTTTTTGCAACGAATTTCTATACACTTGTTGCGCTTATATAAGAGTCGTTGAACATATTTTTTCTCATTTTTGGGTTTGTGCTTGTGAGAAATACTCCACTTCCGTCAACAATCGGCAATTGAATTTAAACGTATTTTTTTACAATCCGATCTCATCTTACCACGTATTTAGATTAAGTACAACTAAAATGTTTATCACTTAGGTTCAAAAACTATAAGCCGCATGTCATCTATTCAGATTTATCAATATTATTTGTATCGCAGTGACACCAGTTATATTTTCAGCGTTATACATAAGTAACGATAAGCGCTAATGCGAGTACTCATCTCAGGAAGCTTTAAACGTACTATTTGAAGACGAACATAAGGTGCTAGACATTTTTATTGCCCTCCTGGTTCAAAGATATTGAGTGATGAAGATTCTATGGAGGAGGAAGGAGGTGGAATTCCTACCAATCTCTGTCGAAAACAGTTTCTTCCTGATGCTGGAGTTAGAATTTCTTATGGACAAGAGATATTACCTCAACCACAGGATGCACAGACATTGAACTTGAAAAATGGTGTAGGCTTACTGCGTCCACCAACAGCAATGTTTTTGCTTCAGTATCACCACAACCGCCACCACAGTTTGCAATAGTTCTGTACAAGTTGTACACACACTGTGGCAAAATGGATATCCGGATTGAAGGAGATTTTGAAATGAACTCCAAAAAATTTGGCGCTTCTCCTTTCCAGCCACTTGATGCCAGTAGTTCAGCCGAGTCGTCTGAGCTATAATGATGACGATGAAGTCATCAATATACCTGGATACTTTGGCGCAAAAATGGAAATACAATCTGTCACGAAAATTTTCGAGGAGAAGTTGTACAGGTGTACTTGAGGAGGTACGCGACGCAGATAAGGTCCGGTTTTGATGGAATGAACCTCCTAAGTGTCAAAAGATAGGAATACAAGATAAGACGACGTGTCAGAATAAACGTAAGGCATCAGCACTAGGGCTGTTGATAAAATAACGATATATCGATATCACTTTCAAAAAGTATTGATATTTGTGGATTACATTTTTCTCCCCGATATATCGATATAGAAGTGGAAATATCGAGTGCCGATATTTTTATTTTATATTTTTTTCGCAATTTTCGGTAAATATTTGAAATTGTTCTTGCGAAACTGTGATAGAAAATAATATTACTTTCGCTGTGTGGAGGAGTTTTAATACTTTTTGAGCTTTCCTCATGCCCAGTCTTTCTCTTTGTGTGCAGCAAGTACAAGTGGCACAAAGAAGTCCGATTTCACTGATGGGAGGCAGTGTGAATGGAGTAACAGGTTTTCCGATGTGAAGAAATAGCACACCAATTGAGCTAAAAAAAAAAAAAAAAAAAAACTTTATAACGCAACTAGTGTGCTATTTCTTCATATCGGCATTTTTCAAAACAGCAGCTGAAAATGATGAACATAATCTAAATGACGAAATTGGTCTTTGTAATGGGCGGAGACGTCTGAGGGTAAAATGCTGACGTAATCGGTGCTCGGTGTTACCAATAGAAACTATAACGTTCAACTTCATCTGGCAATTTGACACTACAATTGCTATGTCGCTGGCGTTTGCAGCAATGAAGTGTTCCGTACAAATTCGATATGTGACGAAACCGAACGACGTATCCATCAGACATCTTTTATTGAGCCACTTACAAGCAATTATCATTATTAGCGAAGTGGTTATCACCAAGCATGAATGTGCACCGTTTTCCTTGCAATTCTTTCTCTAAGGGGATAAGCACGCTGCTAGCTTGTTGATCTACAGAATCTCTAATATCAAATAAATACTTAAATATACAGCTCTAAAACCGGCAGCGCATTTACAATGTGCACCCGATATTTTTATAGGCCGGTGAGTCGTAATTTTTTCGTCGGTATACCGATATATCGATAATTTCTCTCGATACGACGAGGACCGATAATGATATCATACAAAATTTCGATATATCAGATTCCCAATATTTTTAAAAACATCAACAGTCCTAATCAGGACGCGCCCAGTGCAACAAATATAATCTGGGACTGTGTGTCGGATTCTTTACAGCTTATCATTTCAAGAAATTTGTTGCTTTTGTTTTGATTTGTTATTTGTACTGATGTTTTATTTGTTTCTTTCAAAACTTTTTCATATAAATGTATGTTCTGCTCTCAAAAGCGCTTAGCGTAAGATGTATGGTGCAGTGTATTATAGCTAGAAAGGTAAAAACCGCTTTTTCACTTCAAATGCGTCTTTTCTAATGTAACAGAGAGATTAGTGGTGGTTGGTGGTGGTTGTTGGGAAGTTTAAGAGGGACTAAACAGCTAAGGTCATCAGTCCCCCAGAGAGATTAAAAGTAATAAATGGAAAAAAGTTAACACATAGTGATTTGGGCACTAATAGGTTAACATTAATTTTGTACTATTTTTACACATTTATTTTTAAGTAACAGCAATGGTGAATAATTATTATTGCTACTAAGTATGAAAAGCGAAATACGTGAAAAGGAGTGACAAGTATTTATAGGTAAGTGCCAAGTGACTTTGGGGCAACGTAGCTTGGCGACAAAAATTCTGGGCATTTGTATGCTCGCGCCACACATAACGTCTGTGATGGCAAACTGAAGGAAGGAAGGTTAGAGTTTAATATATCATTGACTACGAGGCCATTACAGATGCAGCGCACGCTCGGACTGAAGAAAGAAGAGGAAGGAAATCGGCCGTATCCACTGCCGAAAAAAAAAAATTCAGCATTTTTTCCTAAGTAAATCAGCGTAACCACAGCAAACCGAAATCTAAAAGGAAGGGCAGAGAACTGAACACGATCTTTTAAATTGACAGTCCAGTGCCTTAACTACGGATGTCTTAACCACGGACCATCTCGTTAAGCAGCCAAGCGAGAAATAAATTTAGGTGAAATCAAAATGATATGCTTCCTTATTAGGAAACATACAGTTAAATCACCAAAACAACTGTCAGGTACAATGCCATTCAACCAAGGTCTTGAAAGGAGTCCATTATGGGTGACTGCATCCAAAAATAGCACAATATCTACGAATGATAATTCAAATAGGAGAAGGTGAAGGATATGTATGGGTTCGAGCGACTAATACATCGGTTTCGAGAAGCATTGAAGGGAACTTCAGTGTTGATTTTGGCTGTGAAGGAGAAGATGAGAACCAATTAACTCATCCCTGTACGATGTTCAAAGCCCAATAAAATGTTTTTCTTTTAGCATTGGTTACTGCACAGGCTGCACTTCCAAGATTATTTGGAGTCGTTCTCTTATACCAGGAAAGTAGAATTGCTTTAAATGCGATATTCATTCACTGCAGGGATGTGTGATCTGACTAAATAGAAACATTATGCTCACAATTTTTGTATAAAAATTTATTTCGTATGTTACACCTTGTTTATTTTATTTGTAATGCAGGCGTTTTAACACCGTCCAGTCACATTAATGTGATCACTGTCTGTGTTCGACATCAACGTGCAAAAACCGCTCACAGATGTCGGATGGCAGCACTAGCAGCGGAGTGCATACAGGGTGATTTTTTCCACCATGTAAAAACTCTAGGGACTGATCGATGAGAGGTTACAGAACAAAAAAGGTCTAATGAACTTAGGTCCGGAAATGGATGGTTTACATGGTAGAGATAATGTATTCAATCTTACATTGTTTCAGAGATTGTCGTCTAATTAGCGTTGTACCATTCAGCCACAGTTGCAGTATGTGTTGAAAATCGTTTCCACGTGCCTGAACGCATGCATGTATGCGCTCTAGCATGTTCTGTCTCACATATTCACACTAGCCAGACTGCATCCGAACAGTCTCAAAGGCAGTATGAATACGCTGCTCCAATGTCTCCACATCTGGAATAGGCTGTGCATACACGATACTTTTGAGATAGCCCCATAACCAGAAATCGCATGGCCATGCAACTGGACCCCATCATCTGAACCATCGAGCAGGGAAGACATGGTTGAGGTGCATCCAGACATTAACGGCGTAGCAGCCACATAACACTTCGAATCATCAGTAGATGATGGATTGAATTTGCACACTAATACCGCAACTGGATATCCACTGAGGGGTGACATTTACCCTTTTCAGATGAATCACGTTTTACGTTCCATTGAACAGATGCCCATTAGCGTGGCGTGAAATGTCTGAAAGCAAACATCCTGCAACAAAAAGGGAGTGGTATGGTCTGGGAAATATTTTCGTGACACACCTTGGGTGATTTCGTCATTCTGGAAGATCCTCGGGGACTGTGTACTCTCTTACATGCAGTTTGTTTTCCAACAGTATGGTAATGCAACATGTCACAAATTTTGCAGTTTGAACAGCACCAGGATTAGTATTTCATACCCCCCGTGGCCAACAAACTCCCTGAATTAAACATAATCGAGCATCTGTGGGACCAACTTGATGGGGCTACTCACAGCATATCTCTGCCGAGATACTTAGTGCAGCTGGTCACAGCACTGGAGTCGGCATGCTCCACACCCCTACTGTACATCTCGGTACACTCCACGCTGCTCGCCGGCCGAGGTGGCCGAGCGGTTCCAGGCCCTACAGTCTGGAACCGCGCGACCGCTACGATCGCAGGTTCGAATCCTGCCTCGGGCATGGATGTGTGTGATGTCCTTAGGTTAGTTAAGTTTAAGTAGTTCTAAGTTCTAGAGGACTGATTGCCTCAGCAGTTAAGTCCCATAGTGCTCAGAGCCATTTGAACCAACACTCCACGCTGCAAAAGGTTGTTATTCTGACTTTAGACAGGGGGTCAGATTAATGTGACTGGACAGTGTATTGTGGTTTCTTTCCTATTGATGGTAGTCATGAATAATTTATAAATGGGAGTTAACAGAATGTACAGAGCAGTAGTAGGGAAATGGTGGTATCAGCAAAGTTTGTTAGTACAGGCTGCATACATTCAGGGGCACACTGGATTGATTTATGATCTCCTCCCTTTAACCTATAGTTCTGCTAAGCTGGGTATAATCCAGCTGTCCGAGAACGCCATCCCCACACTGCCCCCTCCCCCTCCCTCTGACCAATCTTACACTTTCAGGGCTTACTCAAGTAGCCCCCTCCCTCTCTATCAATTTGATTGACTAATTAATTAAACTAATCAACTGATTAACCCCTCCCCCTCTGGTAAATCCCCCCAGCTCCCCCTGCCCTCCCCATCCGGAAATTGGCGGGCCTGTGCTGGAGAGGAAAGATCTCATGATACAAAATTCAATTTGCAGGGGTTGGCCTGCTCTTGCTCATCACTCTCTGCTGTATTGGAAGATGCAGGTCTTGTAAAATACATCGAAAAGAAGTAATTAAATTGATAGCTCTTTTTATTCTGATCACACAAGTAATATGATCAACATATTCACCACACATAATTACACTGTTAAAAATCGTTCACCCTGACCTCAGGGCAATGCGGTCCCATGCCCTGACCACTTTGCCAGCCTGCACCACATGCCAGCCATCTCATGTTTTCCCAGGTGCACAGGCCCTGTGACCACTGTCAGCTGCCATGCTAATCCCCCCAAAAAAGCTTCAGGTGGCAGCAACCCTTTGATATCAATACATGAGAAATTCCTGTCGATATACATGCTCTCCCTCTCTCTCACTCTCTCTGTCTCTCTGTCAAGTGGGTGCTTCCTGTTTATGTGAACCAACACATCCAAAAACACACACAGACAAAAGATGTCTCTCCGCCCCACCCCTCCTTTCTTCCATCCTCCTCCCCTGCCCCCACACCAGTCTTGCAGACCTGGCACTGGTTGTCGGTACATCCCTTTGTTCCCACACTTCCACTGCTATGGAAATGTGTAGTGGATGGAACAAAGTCATTCGAGAAGACTAAACTCACCTCTGTGCTGAACAAAGTAATGGATAACTGGTGAACCCCACAATTGTGGATGTCTTGGGATTATTCCCTTACTCTATCACACTGATTGACTAATTAATCAAATCAATATCCTTTGTGTGCAGCTAGGTTTTTCCTTGCAGCCTATTGGTGTATACTAGGACTGGTATATTTGGTGGGATTTGATCCTGCACTGCCCAGTTTCCAAACCATACTCTTCCCCCTTCCACAATTTTTTTCTTTGCCTCCTACTGGTGGATACTGACACAGATAGGTCATTTAGTAGGAAGTCCATTACATTGGAGGTACATGAAAATTTCAAATTTCAGTTCACCTGCATTCTATGTCCTTAAACATTTTGCAGGAGAGTCTGTTCAGATGCATGTTCACACTATCACTACCAGAAACAATAAATTGATCAATTGGGAATATGATGTTGTGACTGGGTTTTTAAAGCACAGTAGAATTCCTAACTTGGTTCTCTCCACTACATTCAGAAGGTAGGGGAAGGTTCTACTGCGTGACAGGATAGAGACAGCAACAACAAATACCACTGCAATGTAGTGAGAAGCACTAAACGTGGCACACTTAACCCATTATCTAATCCATAGTAGTGGTAATTGTCATGGCAAGATGTTGCAGATCGCTATCAATCGGGAATTTGCCTTCACAATTGGTTTTTGATGCACTATAAAATTCCTAAATTTGTATCTCTGTGCTACATTTGGGAGGAGACAGCAGGATCTACTGTGTGACAGGACAGAGATAACAGCAAATACCATTGCAAGACAGAGTTCACTGCGATATATTGAGAAGCTTTGAACACAACACACTTCAAACACGATCCAGTCCATAGCAATAGTTGTCATGGCTAGATGTCGCAGATCACTGAAACTTGTGCACATGCTACACCATCATGTCTCGAGGTCTATATGCAGCACGTCAGTCCCCTCATACACCACCAGTGCCAACGTTCAGAGGTCAGTGAAAACTGCCACCGCAACTGCAGCTGCAGTTGTGATCGTGCATGTATGCCAGAGCACCACCCCTGACAATGGAGGGCATTTGTGGATGATTAGAGTAGTAGGAATTCGGATGTTGTCAATACGTCCAGCACCTGCACCTAGCTGTGATCGATATTGAATCGCTAAAATTTCCATGAAGTATACACACTACACACGTGATCACAGAGACAGCCCAATGCATACTGAGCGTTAGTTCGCTATTCAGCTATCCAGATGGTGCCGCCGCCAGTACTTCCCAATTCAGCTGTGGGCAAGAACCGACTAGCTGGCCAATTGGAAATTTTCTTTGTACCTGCCATTTGAAACAGCCTTAAGCCGGAAATGCCCATTATTTCCGGCCACAGGCTACCTCCACCACACACACCACATGTCGAATGGTGTCGTCCTAGGGATCACTGTAATTACAATTGCAGCCCCAATCTGATGATATTTGACAGTGAATGAAGTACCAGAAATATCTCCTCCTGATGCCTGTGGCTCTGGAGATATCAATGTCTATATCCCTCTTATGACTGGACATAATTCCCCCTTAGGGTTATTGGCGTGCTGAAATTGCAATCTCTGACGTCAACTTCATACCTCCGTTATGACTGGACATAGTCATATTCTTTGCATATGTTGGAACAATGACCACAGCAACTTTACATTCCAACAAATAATTTATAAGCCTACTAATCACAGCGAATCCATTACACATCCACTACAAAATATAATACTTCACCAATACCTGAATGCCGCTGGCACCAAACACTTTTGAGCGAGAATCCGTGATTGATGGACATATGTTTGCAATCCCCTCTTGCCACTGCTAGATATTTCCCATGCTGACTAAAAGTATTTGTAATGCATTCTATCTTTGTACCAAGTAGGCACTGTAACAAAGATTCTGTGAAATATCCAAAGGGTTATAGGCGAGGGAGGATGATGGTTGATTGACAAAGACCACATGCAGTAAATGGTGTGCTATGTGAGGGATCACAAAAAAATGCTACGCTAGATTGAAGTCATAAGAAATGTATGAAATCCTGTGAGCAATACACTGGCTTTTGAGATCTTTAGTGTTACACTTTCCGGTAGATATTCTGTTTGTGGTTTGGAATCGAGTCTCTCCATTCAACCACATACTTGCGTTGGATCCTACGAAGATGTCTTTTAACGATTACAGCCACTGGTGAATCATATTCATGGCACTTTCATATCTCGAAACATGTCACCTTTCTCAAAACTATTTGCTAAGGTCCTCACAGAGCAAAACTCCAGCATGGATTTAGACAACCCCTCTGCATCTTGTAACTGTTCCTCACTCTCTGCCCTGACCTCGTGCAGCTTTGTCCATGTGATCATTCCAATTTAAGTCGGAACTGAGCAGGAGTCAGAGGGCGCTATATGTAAGATCTTCTGCATCCCATGGAGAAACAGGGTGAGCTGAGTTAACGCGAAAGGACTGTGTTTTGACCACTCGGTAGAAATGGGAACATGTTGAATTATTTCCACCAACTGTGTACAGTGTGTAAGGCCAGGGCCAAACGAAGCGCCGGCCAGGGTGGCCGAGCGGTTCTAGGCGCTACAGTCTGGAACCGCGCAACCGCTACGGTCGCAGGTTCGAATCCTGCCTCGGGCATGGATGTATGTGATGTCCTTAGGTTAGTTAGGTTTAAGTAGTTCTAAGTTCTAGGGGACTGATGACCTCAGATGTTAAGTCCCATAGTGCTCAGAGCCATTTGAACCAAACGAAGCTTTCTCCTGCAAAATGAGGTTATAGAAAAGACAGCATGATCAGTTACAGTGGTGTTTCTTATTGGGAAAATTAGGAAGGCTCCACGTCATATGTGAACTGTAAGAAGAATGAGGATTTTGCTAGTGCATTGCGATGCATCTCCAAACTGCATACAGGTAATGCAGTTCGAACGAGATCTGCGCCTCCCAGGGTGCATTCACGTCTACCACCCAAACATTCTCTGTATCCTCGTTGTTTCATACCGTCCAACAGAGAACCATTATGAACTATAAAATTCCCACTGACGTCACCCAGTAGAAAATTCGATAAGATATTGCTGCATCCCTCTCTCCCAATAGATCGAAAACAAATACCATCTGCGTGCTGACATCGAGCATATGTGGCGATCCTGTTATATTTACGGGTATTGGTCCACTGGAGCAGATGGCCAGTAATTGAAGTCGCTTGCACAGACCAGTGTAAAGTTTCGTTATCCATACTGAAGGAGGGCCATATCCCATAGACTGTCAATCGCAATAGAGCGTGCATATGTTGTTCTTTCGTAAGCAGTTTGATACATTGTTTTTCAGCTGTAACACATCAAAGCAGTGTATGACCACAGCTTTGTACACCACCATACAGTTTTTTCTCCACCACGACTTCAAGGATTTGTTGGGTGCTAAACTGACATTAACAGATTTCAATCCAGCGGCTCTCACAGAAAACCGGACATTGCATGGTGTAAACTATGCTGAAATAAAAGACAGAGTGGTGTTTCTTATTGAATAAATTGTGGATGACATCGCAACATATGGAATCTGGAAGAGTTTATGGCATTGTGGAGCGTTTCCAAACAGCTGCCTGAAGGTGATGACCTCTACCTTTAATCTCATCTTTCACAGGGTAGGAGATGTCTAGGAGCTCCATTTCGAAAAGAGACAGAGCATTGATTCCTTGTATTGCAGCCATGTATGTGATCACTGTTTTAGTGCTGGTCATTCCGAGAAGGTGTTGCTCCTACCAAGACTCCCTCCATCTCCAACAAGTGGTGTCAGTTAATCATTATGCGATAATAAATTGCATACCAGTGGACGGATGGGATGGAAAAGACACCATTAATATAGGACAAAGTACTGAAATAACCAGACAGCATTGTACACCAATGCAGATAAATTATCTACATATTTCTAGCATTTCGAACATAATGCATAATTTGCGATTACGATTGCTCACTTTTCCCTATGTGGATGGGAATAAGAGAGTATTCTCGCATTCTTAGGACAAATTGGGAGACTGGAAGGCCTCCCTGCATTGTCTTTGAGCAACCCTCCCTACAACACCGTCGCTAATTCAATTTGCAGCTGACCAGAAGTAGAGGGGAACTATACCCACCAAATTCCACGTCTAGTGAAGGAGCAGAGCAAGCTGAGTCAATAATTACTGTTCAACGAAGACTGTTCCGCACCCATCTTACTCATGTCACCCATCCAATTGCACAAAATCTCTCTAGATGCGCGCTTGGATGAGGAGGTTAGACCCCTTGTCTGTGTATAGTAGGTATGAGAGTGTTGAGTTGATACGAGTATAACAGACAGTTAAAAAGAAACATGTGGTTTATCCATGATGGAGCTCCAGACAGACGTAGTTTGACGCATCTTACGTAAATTAACTGTTCTATCAATTCTTAAGTATTGCTCTAGTGACTGCGGTCAGTATCGAGAAGATATCAGCAAGAGAGAAATGATCATAGAACATAAACACACGCACTCCTAAAGCTACACAGTTCTGCACTTAAACGTGCTATAATGTTAAAGCCAAATGGTTTCTGAGATATTAGTCATGAGGAGTGCAATGCTATTAATGCTCCAATGCAGGAAATCGATGTCCAACATCTGACATACATTCACCCTGCAAGTTTTCTATCTCACTCACTACAGTGACAAACGTTAAGATGATAAAACTGCTTCCTTTTACATCAAAGAAAAACACAGATTCTGTGTGATGCATGCACAATATAGCTTTCTGGAGGTGTATAGCGCCCACTGTTCACATCTGATCACGATTCAGAAATTTTACTATACTCGCAGCAGCCCTATAAAATGATCGTCAGCAATGGAAAATGCCTCTTACAAGGAAACAGACAAACGCATAGCAGCTCAGTTTCACAGGTGAAATTCCACACCCTGATGCACTAACTCCATAAATATGACAACTATCAAGTAAATATGTAACAGAGTTTGCAGTACCTCACAAACCCCTGACCCTAACTTAGAACCACTGCAGTTATGAAACTGAAGACTTGATTTATGTCATGATGTGGGAGAGAAATGGGGTACTTTGCATACATCTTCATTCCTCTAGAGGAGAGTGTTGAAATAGGTTTTCCATCGATGGACATGATTCACCACACATGCATTAAAAGTCCTCTACTAGCTTTGCTATGGAGACATTTGCTTTAACGATTGCAGATAGATAGCACTCTAAGTCACACACAGAACCCACAGATGTGTACAAGTCGATCGCAACTTATACCATACAACTGATGCACCCTGAAAGGACAACGGAGAAAATGTTAAATGCATGATAAATGACTTGCAACATCTTTCTCTCTCTCTAGAATGCATCATCGGCCTACCATTAAATCATACCTCGTTACAACCCCTTTCAACCGATCTCTCCACCTATTTTGTGTCATGAATTAAAGCAATTCCATGTCAGTTTGGAGACAGCTGCTTCTCTTTTCCAGGGAAGCATCAAAGACAGCAGTCAACTTGCATATGTCTCTGTTAACTCAGTAGACATACAGCAGAATATTGTTAAAAAACCATACAGCAACTGTTCTGTAAGTTATTTGTTACCTGACACTGCATGGTTCTGATGGGTGGAGAGTACAGAGAAGCACATTGTAAACACTGTTTGTTAGGGTTCAAAACACCTAAACAGTGTCACACAGGGTCAAACATGTGATCCATTCTGTAATTGTATACAGCTGTCCCCCAGATGGTAATACAACACTTTTTAGCTAAGGATATTTTATAAAAATTTATAAGGTGGTTGCCGATAAATTTGGGGGCATCCTGGGTTTGAGATCTTATATATATAAATTTATTACTCTACATCTGGTGTTCCAGCTGTCTTATCGCTGTCGACGAAAAATGACTGTTTCCCTGGTTCCCAGTGTTTCCATGTCATTTCTTGTATACCTCCTGTTGTCACATACTCATTCCCATGTACAAGGATTTTCCTGGTTTAAGCAGCAGATATGTAAATACTCCCTCATTCCTTACCAATTTCCCCACATTTTGGCGTATTTTTCCTCAATTTATACATATTTTCTGCCAATTTTAGCAATTTTATCGATTTTTTTGTCACTTCCGCCCATGTGATCATGGCATCACTTCTCACCACTTATTCTAAAATTGATTGTCAAAGTAGTACAGTTGTCAGTCTCTAGCGTAAATGCACTATTTTTCTGGTCGCCCAGTATAGCATACCACTGTACTCGAATGCACCCAGTCGCTTCCAACCATATATTCCAAGTTGCAGTCCATTTGCTCTGTTTTCTATATCTCTGTGTCTGTGCATGTGTCACGGATGGCCTGCATGACCTTGAGTAGACCCAAGTTAGTGTTTGAGTGTGGATCCACCATGTGTTGTATCTGGAACAAAGTTCCACAATACGCCATGTCCAGGATAGAGTTCAAAGTTGGATCCACCACATGTTATATTCACAGATGTGTTCTCTGTCTGTTGGTGGACACACCAGCAGGATGACACCCATTGAGAAACACTGCCATAACTGATCATACTATCTTTTCTGCTACCTCATGTTGCAGGAGAAAGCTTCATTTGGCCCTGGCCTTACACATTGTACATGGTTGGCAGAACCAATACAATACGTTCCCATTTCCCCCGAGTGGTCAAAACAGAGTCCTGTCCTATTAACTCAGCTCTCCCTGTTTCTCCATGGGATGCAGAAGTTCTTAGATATAGCACTCTTCAACTTCCGCTCAGTTCCGACTTAAAGTGGGACAATCTGGGAAGGATGCATTACCCCAAAGGATCATAATCCACTAAGCGTGACAACAGGTTAAGGGGAGAGGGAGTGGCTCATAAATCAATCATATTTGCCCTTGAATGTATGCAGTGCACTAGCAAAATGCCCTGACACCATCCTTACCCTGCTACTTAGAACATATACAGATAACTCAAGACATGATGACCACTTGCTTACTAACATGTTGCCCCATCTTTGGAGCACAATACAGCAGCAATTCTGTGTATCATGAATTCGACAAGTTATTGGTCTACACTCCTGGAAATGGAAAAAAGAACACATTGACACCGGTGTGTCAGACCCACCATACTTGCTCCGGACACTGCGAGAGGGCTGTACAAGCAATGATCACACGCACGGCACAGCGGACACACCAGGAACCGCGGTGTTGGCCGTCGAATGGCGCTAGCTGCGCAGCATTTGTGCACCGCCGCCGTCAGTGTCAGCCAGTTTACCGTGGCATACGGAGCTCCATCGCAGTCTTTAACACTGGTAGCATGCCGCGACAGCGTGGACGTGAACCGTATGTGCAGTTGACGGACTTTGAGCGAGGGCGTATAGTGGGCATGCGGGAGGCCGGGTGGACGTACCGCCGAATTGCTCAACACGTGGGGCGTGAGGTCTCCACAGTACATCGATGTTGTCGCCAGTGGTCGGCGGAAGGTGCACGTGCCCGTCGACCTGGGATCGGACCGCAGCGACGCACGGATGCACGCCAAGACCGTAGGATCCTACGCAGTGCCGTAGGGGACCTCAACGCCACTTTCCAGCAAATTAGGGACACTGTTGCTCCTGGGGTATCGGCGAGGACCATTCGCAACCGTCTCCATGAAGCTGGGCTACGGTCCCGCACACCGTTAGGCCGTCTTCCGCTCACGCCCCAACATCGTGCAGCCCGCCTCCAGTGGTGTCGCGACAGGCGTGAATGGAGGGACGAATGGAGACGTGTCGTCTTCAGCGATGAGAGTCGCTTCTGCCTTGGTGCCAATGATGGTCGTATGCGTGTTTGGCGCCGTGCAGGTGAGCGCCACAATCAGGACTGCATACGACCGAGGCACACAGGGCCAACACCCGGCATCATGGTGTGGGGAGCGATCTCCTACACTGGCCGTACACCACTGGTGATCGTCGAGGGGACACTGAATAGTGCACGGTACATCCAAACCGTCATCGAACCCATCGTTCTACCATTCCTAGACCGGCAAGGGAACTTGCTGTTCCAACAGGACAATGCACGTCCGCATGTATCCCGTGCCACCCAACGTGCATGGGAGAATAGCAGCCTGCATTGCTGCGAAAGGTGGATATACACTGTACTAGTGCCGACATTGTGCATGCTCTGTTGCCTGTTTCTATGTGCCTGTGGTTCTGTCAGTGTGATCATGTGATGTATCTGACCCCAGGAATGTGTCAATAAAGTTTCCCCTTCCTGGGACAATGAATTCACGATGTTCTTATTTGAATTTCCAGGAGTGTATTTCTGGAGGTGTGTAGCACCAGATGTCTATTCACATGTCGCGCAGTTTCTGGTAAATTATGGGCTGCTGGTTTGTGGACAGAGCTGGTGCCTCATATTACCCCAGATATCAGGTATGTTCCATTGGGTTCAAATGTGTAGATAGTGGTGTCCAAGATATCAACATGAGTTCACTATCATTCTCCTCAAACTACTGCACCGCTAATCTGGGATTGTGAGGCGAACCGTTATGCTGCTGCTATATGATATTGCCCTCAGAGAAAAGATCCATCTTGAATGGATGAATCTGTGATGTGGTGCATGTTCAGAGCAGCCAATGGCGTATCCAAACATGACCATTGAGCTGGTGTAAGAAGAAACGTTTTGATTTATCCACAGTCTAATGTAGATGATTCTGGTCCGCTGAAAACGGAAATGATGTCGTTGGATCAACTTAGCAACATGCAGGAGTTGTCTCCTAGGCCCATTGGGAACGATATGCGCTGAACACTGTCCTCCAAAACACTTGTGCCTGCACCAGCATTGTCCTCTGTCATATCTACCACAGATCGCCGCCAATCCAGCTTTGTAGATTTGCAAGCCTGAATCCTCCGCATTCTGTGATGAGGCGTGGACGTCCAACACCTGCTCGGATTTTCGTGGTATCACTGTCCTTCAAGCATATTCCGTTGACGCCCACGAGAGTAGCACGCGATCAGCTGACCAGTTTTGACGTTTCCGAGATGCATCTACCCAGATGCTGGTCCATAATTGTCTGCACTTTCTCAGAGTCCCCTGCATACACTACTGGCCATTAAAATTGCTACACCACGAAGATGACGTGCTACAGACACGAAATTTAACCGACAGGAATAAGATGCTGTGATATGCAAATGAGTAGCTTTTCAGAGCATTCACACAAGGTTGACGCCGATGGGGACACCGACAACGTGCTGCCATGAGGAAAGTTTCCAACCGATTTCTCATACACAAACAGCAGTTGACCGGCGTTGCCTGGTGAAAAGTAGTTGTGATGCTTCATGCAAGGAGGAGAAATGCGTACCATCACGTTTCCGACTTTGATAAAGTTCGGATTGTAACCTATCGCTTTTGCGGTTTATCGTATCGCGACATTGCTGCTAGCGTTGGTCGAGATCCAATGACTGTTAGCAGAATATGGAATCAGTGTGTTCAGGAGGGTAATACGGAACGCCGTGCTGGATACCAACGGCCTCGTGTCACTAGCAGTCGAGATGACAGGCATCTTATCCGCATGGCTGTAACGGATCGTGCAGCCACGTCTCGATCCCTGAGTCAACAGATGGGGACGTTTGCAAGATAACAACCATCTGCACGAACAGTTCGACGACGTTTGCAGCAGCATGGACTGTCAGCTCTGGAGACCATGGCTGCGGTTACCCTTGACGCTGCATCACAGACAGGAGCGCCTGCGATGGTGTACTCAACGACGAACCTGGGTGCACGAATGCCAAAACATCATTTTTTCGGATGAATCCAGGTTCTGTTTACAGCATCATGATGGTCGCATCCGTGTGTGGCGACATCGCGGTGAACGCACATTGGAAGTGTGTATTCGTCATCGCCATACTGGCGTATCACCCGGCATGATGGGATGGGGAGCCATTTGTTACACGTGTCAGTCACCTCTTGTTCGCATTTACGGCAGTTTGAACAGAGGACATTACATTTCAGATGTGTTACGACCCGTGGCTCTACCCTTCATTCGGTCCCTGCAAAACCCTACATTTCAGCACGACCGCATGTTGCAGGTCCTGTACGGACCTTTCTGGATACAGAAAATGTTCGACTGCTGCCCTGGCCAGCACACTCTCCAGATCTCACACCAACTGAAAACGGTTGGTCAATGGTGGCCGAGCAACTGGCTCTTCAAAATTCTTCACTCACTACTATTGATGAACTGTGGTATCGTGTTGAAGCTGCATGGGCGGCTGTCCCTGTACACGCCATCCAAGCTCTGTTTGACTCAATGCTCAGGCGTATCAAGGCCTTTATTACGGCCAGAGGTGGTTGTCCTGGGTACTGATTTCTCAGGATCTATGCACCCAAATTGCGTGAAAATGTAATTACATGTCAGTTATAGTATAATATATTTGTCCAATGAATACCCGTATATCATCTGCATTTCTTCTTGGTGTAGCAATTTTAATGGCCAGTAATGTAAATTGATTTTCCCATTTGCGGACTGTGTCGTCTCTATTATGATTCTCCGTTGATCTCTGCTGCTCCTTCCATGTTGTGTCACTTCTCCACATCGCCATCAGGTGGAATTGAGTTTCAGAGTGGGCAGTGGTCAAGGGGGAACCCAAGATCTGGGATGGTGGGGGTGGGAGGGGGCAGGTCATAGTAGTCTCAAGGAACAGGGAGCAGGAACAACAGGCAGCATTTAATAGTAAATAAAACAGCAACCAGTGAAAAATTACTTTTAATAACCTTCTAAACATGAGAATGCACTTGCATAACAACACAATTTTCTCGGATGTGCCGCAAATCTGTCAAGTACGTTCTTTTGTAGCATCTCGCAGTTTTCTTTCATGTAGTTTCGGTGTATGCTCATGAGGCACAACTCAGTGAGCCTTTCTTCTCTCACAGTGCTTCTAAGCCACGTCTTTACACTTCGAAGCGTACTGAACCATCATTCCACAGTCGCAGTTGTGCATGGAATATTCCTCAAAATTCGTAGTGTTATTCTAATGTTATGGGGGATAAACACATTGGTCTCGTTAAACAGGTAAACGACGTTTATGCCCTTTAATTTAGCTTCAGGTATATTCTTTCTCCTCCATAAATTGTACCATAGGTCCAGTTCCCCGCAATGTCATCCAAACTTTAACCTTTTTTAAACTGTTCTGCATTTTTTATGAAATTTTGTTATACTAATTTTGCTCATATTCAAGGGATGTAGCTTATTTAGCGCAGAAACTGAAGCTTTTTGGTGAAAATCGAATCTTCGACGATGCCGTGAGTGATTCGATACATGGAAATACCAGCGAACATCGCCAATATTCGCTGTCACTTTCCGACTGCGGATTGCTTCTGAATTTTTGCTTATAAGCAAAGCGTGCAACAACTATTTCCAGTTAATCTGCTGTGGCTTGTGCTTTTGCAAGTAATTCGATAGTTATTCATTCTGCTTCCTTTCGGTCATTACTAAAAATGTCAAGGAATCCTGTTTATGTTCTCTCAACTCAATCATGTCGTGGACTTAGATTGTAGGACATTAGCTACTAGTTCCAAAACAGCCATGTATTTGGCTATTGTTTGTAAAGATAAGAGGAACACTGGTTAATGGCTGAGTACAACTGATACGCAGATTTTCTCGTTGCATAATTTCCCTCCGTGGACAGTTTTTCTAGATCTCTAACAATCTATGGGAAAAGTTGAGAAAATTGTCTGATGGATTTATATTTTTCAGAGCATCCCGTCTCACACATTCGTGATAAACTAGGAGCATATTTCCGACGTGTAATCGAGTCTCTAAAAAAATGTATAGTATATTTCACAGTGACCACAGCATTTCTAATTTCCGGCACTGCATTTGAATCGCTCAACACATGTCTGAGTTTGTGACTTGAACAATGAACGTATGAGGCTCGATAATATTTCTTTATTAAAATGGCTGGTAGACCGCTTCTCTGCCTGCCATTATGGAATAGCCATCAAAGCCAAAGCCTACACAATCTTCTGCTGTAAGATAGTTACTAATCACGAAACTGTCAATTGCTTCGGCGATTGATGATGCATTTTGTGACTTTAGTCCCATAAAACCTACAAATGCTTCCTAGATTCACTGCAGAACCGTACGCCTTAGAGACGATCGTTCCTTCCCGGCCATGTCTGCTGTTTCATCGGCCGAGGCTGCGTAAAACATTGTTCTTTTTTAATTTCAATGGCTATATTTTCTCTGATACCATCGCCACACAAATTTATCAGTTCATTTTGTATTCTTGGTGCTGTGTAAACAGCACTGCTGCGACACTTTCCCAGATGACTCTTTAACTTGTCGTCGCCAGAATCGATTCTTAGATTCAATACATCTGAGTAAACACCTTCAGCTGCATGTTTTCCTCTAAGAGGCATTTAATGTGTATCGTAAAAAAAACTATACAAGAAAGAATTGATGACAATGTTTGCCGCTTTTCATGAATCACTTTTTGATGCACTTTATGCAGTTGAGCGTCCACAGGTACTTGTTCAAGAAAAGTTTTAACCCCATCTGACGCAGTCAAGAGAAGCTGAGTTTTAAAACGTTTCCGACAGTATTCATGCACGTTCTTGAATTCTGTGATGACAAATGATCCCAAAATGCTTCTAACAGTGCCAGTGACAGGAGGAAACAAAATACAGTGCTTGCACGGGGGACCTTTTAGTAGCTTGGAATATACTAACCACGGTGCATATTGATCTAACGAAGCACGATTAAATTTTCTTTGCAAAATTGCTTGTGTCACTTTCAGAATCATAATCCCTTTAAGGGTTCCAAAGATTTGGTAAGAGCTTTCTTCTTCTTTTCCACTGATATCTAGGTAATTAGCCCAACGTAACGACCCAGATCAATTTCATTGCAGTCACTTCTAATTGCACTTTCCGAATCATCTTTGGACATAAAAGCTACTTGGTATGCTGACTGAGAACTAAGATCAGGGACTGATACAGTTATAGGTATTACCGTTCAATTTGTTTTCAGTGTTACCATTAAATGTTAATCATGACACTTCATTTTTGTTATGATCGTCAATGCTACCACTGCTACTATTTCGACGAATGAAAATAGAGTTAATATAAATGGAAGACATTTTTATCGGAAATATAATAACTTTAAGTGAAAAGTACCTATATTATTTCTTCCACCAGTCCGAGCCAAAGAAATTATTATTATAGTTTATGAACTTGTTAATATATCCATGTCATTTAAACTACTACGATTTTTGATAAATTCAGCACAAAGCATATAGTATTTGTAATTCAGGCAACAATCTGTTTAACAGGTAATTTCCTGTTGTAACGCTCTCAATACATTTCAAGCACATTTCATTAATTGTTATTTGTTGCAGATTTCAATAGAGCCGTTCCGTAGCAGCAAATTACGAAGGAAGTGTTACAAGCTCCCTGCTGCTCCTAATCTGTATAAATGATTTAGGCGACACACCGAGCAGCCATCTTAGAGAGTTTGTAGATGATGCTGTCATTTACCGTCTAATAAAGTCATCAAAAGTTCGAAACCATTGCCAAAATGATTTAAATAAAATACATATATAGTGCGAGAAGTGGCAGCTGGCCCTGAACAATGAAAGGTGTGAGGTCATCATGAGTACTGAAAGGAATCCGTTAAATTTCGGTTACACTATAAATCGCACAAATGTGAGGCTGCCTGTCCGACTAAATACCTACGAATTACAACTAAGAACAATTTAAACTGGAACGATCGCATAGATAATGCTGTTGGGAAAGCTTACCAAAGACTGCGATTTATTGGCAGAACAATCAGAAGATGCAACAGGTCTACTAAAGAGACTGCCTATACTACGCTTGTCCGTCCTCTGCTAGAGTACTACTGTGCGGCGTGGGACCCTTACCAAATAGGACTGACGGAGGAATCCAAAAAGTCCTAAGAAAGGCAGCTCGTTTTGCATTATCGCGAAATAGGGAGGCAAGGGGTCGTTTGTATAAAATGTAGAATGTATTTTATTCTCGCAATATCAGAGAACATTCTCAGGTTAACTGGCGTAAATAAAGGCCCCGCAGCGTGTGGGGAGGAGATGGCCCGGGTCCCCGTGAGAAGGGGGCCGCGTATTTGGGAGGACGCAACCTGCTTTAGTGATTTATTTGAAACTGTATTCTTATATTCGATTTAGCCACGGAAACTCATTAAGGAGAAGCGGACAGATCAGATGCTTGGCAGCAGGCATTTCAAAGTTTTTTTTTTTTTTTTTTTTTTTTGTTCAATGTTAACAATAACGCTACAGCGTGTGGCGATCAACATGCTCGCAGCGCACAGACACATCTTCGTCAGTGATGTTGCTGTTTATCCTCACAAGCAGTGGCCGGTACGTCAGCCAGCACTCTGGGATGCACTACCTTCTTCATTGTGGATTTCCTTCAATTGGTGTCGACAATAGTCTTCCTACTAACAGTCTCTTAAGGTTTTTTTTGTGGTTGTGGCAGACGCAATGTTACTGGGATTGTGCATAAGTTTGTAGACTTTTCCAATAAGTTAAATAAACACCATAGATACACATAACATAGACTTCAGGCATCAATAACATGTTCTCCTTCAGTATGTAGAACAGACTACAACGCTGGGTAACTTTTCGGTCCCGCCACTGTAGAAATGAAGTGGTTTTGAAGCAAATTACTCGTCGAGCGTATTTTCATCCGGAAGGGAAGTTAGAGGTTGTTCGATAAAGAACGGAAAAGGTGAAAATCCGCGGACGCTAATGGAAATGAGTAAAGTGGGTGCGGAATGACTTACCAGCCAAACTACTGCATAGTGTTTGTCGTCAGTCTAGCAGAATGCGGGTGGACGTTATGGCTAGTAGCACCGCTGATCGTTGTTCTACGATTCCGTCCGCAAGACCTCCCGGTTGTTGACAACAAATGTCATCAGTGGTGGTTGCACCTCGGGGAAGTAATTCGTAGTACAGCATACCGTTGCTATTCCACCAGATGCATTATCATAATTATCTTTTGTGGATCGATGATTATCTTTTGTGGATTCGCATAGGCCTTTGTGCGAGAAGTTACCGCTTTGTTTGGGCTCAACCATTCCTTTCTTTTCCTTACGTTACCATCTAATTTGTCACCACCAGTAACGATACAGGGTAGAAATGGTCGGTGTTGTTCACGAGCCAATTGATGACAAGCAAGCACATATGCGCATATAGCCACCTGTCGATTTTTGTGATTTTTAGCACTGACGACGACGTAGGTACTTGATTCGCGAATGGACGGTTATTCGTCATAGTTAAAACTCTCTGACAGAGTTCTGCTTTGGAGCAGAGGAAAATGTGACGTATTTTTAAGTTTTCGTTCGCATAATGTGTTCACCTAACTTCAATAACGAAAAAGTTTCTCGCATATCGAAAATTCTGTAACATCCTCAGGAAATACGTTTTCATAAACTCTCTGTGCATCGACTTAACAATTTGTTCAAATGGTTCAAATGGCTCTGAGCACTATGGGACTTAACATCTGAGGTCATCAATCCCCTAGAACTTAGAACTACTTAAACCTAACTAACCTAAGGACATCACACACATCCATGCCCGAGGCAGGATTCGAACCTGCGACCGTAGCAGTCGCGCGGTTCCGGACTGAGCGCCTAGAACCGCTAGACCACCGCGGCCGGCTACAATTTGTTGCCGCACATGAAACTAAAATCGAAACGTAGTGCAACTTATCTAGAACACATTGATCACAGTTCTACATTTACTCAATGAATAGTTTGCCTGTTTGGGCAAATTTAATGAAACATAAGATTACGTGTGGGTTATGTGCCAGACGCGTCAGACGACACACACCGTGAACCTTCTCAAGGAAGGGAGGTGGTGAAGGACTCTGTCCTCAAAGAATATACTTCGAGGACTATCTCGGATAATGTACGCTTGCTTTGATAGTCTCTAGATAATGTTCTATTTTTCATTCGTATGCAGTGTCACAGATATCACGTGCGAGTTGGGAGTGCCAATAAGTAAAACAGAGGATTTCTTCGTTGCAGCGAGATCTTTTCACGAAATTTGAGTCACCAGTTTTCTCTCCCGAAAGCTAAAATATTTTGTTGACATCCACCTTCATGCAGAGAAATGATCATCGTAACGAAGAAGAGAAATCAGAGCACGCGCCGTAAGGCTTAAGTGTTCATTTTTCCAGCGCTGTTCGAGAGTGAAACGGTAGAGAAATAGTTTGAAAGTAGTTGGAAGAACCCTCTGGTAGACAAGTAAAGTGTGCACTGCAGGGTAGTCATGTAGATGCAGAATTTGTTTACGCACTATATCGCACATATCGTCAGTTTATATAGAGAACGTCAAAACATTAATAATCCTATTATTGCCTCACAGTTTACTTTAAATTACACGTAAAAAACTTTGTTAAATATTCTGCTTTTTGAAAAACACTAACAAAGAAGTAGGTAATGTAATTAAACTCAACTTTTTTTTTTAAAAAAAAAAGAATCCTGATATCCATTTGATGATTACAATAACTCCACGAAACAATCACAAACGTGTTAACTGATCTATTCAAAACACTGGCTCCCAACACTAATTATCTGCCTGGACTTCCGCTTTTTATACCGTTGCAGTGCGCACGTCTTTCTTGGCGCCGGCGTTTGGAATACTTCCTGCCGTCCACGGAGATGCATTAAGCCGCGTGCAGAGGGAAATGTGTTTTGATTGGTGCAGTTGTTGTAAATAGAAAGGTATATTGAGTTTACCAGCGTTGTCGTTTTTTTTAATTGTTTAAAGTACTTCGATGTTGGGCATAATTGGTATGTAAAGATCATCGTGGAGGCTTACGCAATCCTAGGCTGTGCTTATGTAAGCTGCGATCTGCACGATTGTAACACAAGAAGAACTGAAATTTTACTTCATATTTCCGTAGCATGCAAGATTAGACGGAGTTTTGTTGTCGAAAAAGCCAATCTGACTGTACGAAACGGTTCTATTTGCTCTTATCATTTCCAAGAATCTGGTTAAGTAAGAAACTTTCTTCGGTCGTAGTTGAAGTTACTGTATGAAAGAGTGTTTAAAACAGATGCAACCCATCAAGTACTTTGCCATGCGGTAGTGCTGGAACCCTCAGAAAAGGGGCTTTGAATTAACGTTTGCTCCTGTGTGTAGATACAGCAACTTATTCTGAGAAAGGAGTGCCTTGAGAGGTTGGTTGGTTGGTTGTTTGGGGGAAGAGACCAAACAGTGAGGTTATCGGTCTCATAGGGTTAGGGAACGATGGGGAGGGAAGTCGGCCGTGCCCTTTCAAAGGAACCATCCCGGCATTTGCTTGGAGCGATTTAGGGAAATCACGGAAAACCTAAATCAGGATGGCCGGACGCGGGATTGAACCGTCGTCCTTCCGAATGCGAGTCCAGTGTGCTAACCACTGCGCCACCTCGCTCGGTCTCTTGAGAGGTTCCACACCATTCATCCAGAAATAACTAAAAAAAAGGTCCTGCAGAATGCGAAAGTCGTATTGTCGTATTGTAAAGCAACTCAGTTCGAAAAAGAAGAACATGATATTTTTATCCTGGTAATAGAGAACAACTGAATAAAAATTCTGAAAATATACGCACTGTAGAGAACTTCCATTTACGTCATAACTGTAACGCATGCAGCGTAGCTCCTTCACTAACGCTTATATAACTATATTTCAGAACATCGTCCACTGGAAATGCTGTACTTTGTACTTTGATGTATCAACATAACAGTCCTTAAATATGCCGTGCATTTAATGGACATGTCTTAACAGTATTATCGTTTGACAATTGTGGTATAAAATAACTGAAACTGGTCAAGCGCAAAATGAAACTGGTCGATGTTTCTTGTTCTTACCACATATCTACAATTATTTCGCAGCCTAACAAGAGTGATAATGCTAGAGGTTGGCATATTTACCGCACTGCATGCTAGCGTCGCTAGCAAGAAGGCGAACTCGCATTGTTTTTTGTAGGTCTCAGTGTGCAACAGTTAACTCCTTGTTAAAAAACGTATTTCATTAGATGGTGTTCCAAGTTCCTGAATTTTTAAGTCAACGATTCGAATTAAAAGGTGGGCCAGTGACAAATACATACGTAATTTGATTTGTTACAACTATCTAGCGTATAAACCTATCTTAGAAAATGACACATTTTTTAAAAAATTAATATTTTTGCAGCAGAAAAACATTTTATATTTAAAAAAGCTGGGAGAAACGTTGTTGTTTATGGTGACGTGACACTGCCCAGCAGTAGCAGAGCGGATTGCTTATCGCCCAAATTTATAATTTCGATAAACTTCCCTGGCGACAGCCATGTGCCGATGACGGAAAAACAACACCCTCGTCAGCGGGAACGAGTTAACGTTTCTTCCAGATGGGAGCGGCAACGGCCCCCATCTACCCATAGCTGGGTACGCCCATGGCAGGTATCAAAATGTTTTGGCTCATCAGTTTAAATTAAGAAAGAAATCTCGATGAAAATAGCGCAGTTCCAACGTAGAAAAAAAACTGTTGTCCGCAGTGTTGATTGTTGCTAGTGCTCAGGAGACAAGACGATGATCCTACATACAATGCGCTTTTTGCTCCAAACGGAAGTGACGTAAGAAACACGTCACCTTACGCATGGACAAAGTCTGCTAAGTCTTTTCTGAAAGTGTTTGTATGGAGTGTAGCCATGTATGGAAGTATGGAAGTGAAACATGGACGATAAATAGTTTAGACAAGAAGAGAATAGAAGCTTTCGAAAAGTGGTGCTACAGAAGAATGCTGAAGGTTAGATGGGTAGGTCACGTAACTAATGAGGAGATACTGAACGTAATTGGGGAGAAGACGAATTTGTGGCACAAGTTGAGCAGAAGAAGGGATCGGTTGGTAGGATTGGTTCTGAGGCATCAAGGGATAACCCATTGGGAAGCGTGGAGGGTAAAAATCGAAGAGGGAGACCGAGAGATGAATACACTAAGCAGATCCAGAAGGACGTAGATTGCAGTGGTTACCAGCATTCATCACATGCTGGCCACAGAAGTATATTTATTTTGGCTTAATTAGCTCTTTTTTGAATTCTAGGTAACAGCATACTGAGGATTTATCGTGAACACGTCACCCTTATCAATAAATGTCAGTTAATGACGCACCAACATCACAAGCTTTCAGGAGACACTATGATACGGAAAACAAAGACGGAAATCACAAATATATCGTAGCATGATATTTAACGTCGTTTATTGCAGTGCTGAAGAAAGTAGGTTTGTAGTTTTGCGTTTTGCTCTGTTAAATCCCGTTTTTACAATTTGTAAGCGTTGTTAACACTTTCTAGGACTTTCATGGAAATGTAATACAAGTGTGTTCTGCAACATTCTATGTTATTTGTATTTCCGTCTGATCAGAAAACAAGTTTGTAATAAATATTTAGCTGGTTATTTCCGAATATGTGGTGATTTCTGAGTGTTTGGTTAGGCTGGAACCTAAGAGGACAGTTTGAATTCCTGAGAGTGAAACGAGCACCAGTGAAATTCATATTATTCATTGTCACATATATTTCCCTGTTTGTTTCGGAATATGTAGCGATTTCCGAATGTGTGGTTACGCCGGAACCTAAGAGCACAGGTTAAGTTGCTGCGGGTGAAACGACATATATACACTATTGGCCATTAAAATTGCTACACCAAGAAGAAATGCAGGTGATAAACGGGTATTCATTGGACAAATATATTATACTGGAAATGACATGTAATTACATTTTCACGCAATTTGGGTGCATAGATCCTGAGAAATCAGTACCCAGAACAACCACCTCTGGCCGTAATAACGGCCTTGATACGACTGGTCATTGAGTCAAACAGAGCTTGGATGGCGTGTACAGGTACAGCTGCCCATGCAGCTTCAACACGATACCACAGTTCATCAAGAGTAGTGATTGGCGAATTCTGAAGAGCCATTTGCTCGGCCACCACTGACCAACCGTTTTCAATTGGTGAGAGATCTGGAGAGTGTGCTGGCCAGGGCAGCAGTCGAACATTTTCTGTATCCAGAAAGGTCCGTACAGGACCGGCAACATGCGGTCGTGCTTTATCCTGCTGAAATGTAGGGTTTCGCAAGGATCGAATGAAGGGTATAGCCACGGGTCGTAACACATCTGAAATGTAACGTCCACTGTTCAAAGTGCCATCAATCCGAACAAGAGGTGACGGAGACGTGTAACCAATGGCTCCCCATACCATCACGCCGGGTGATACGCCTGTATGGCGATGCCGAACACGCGCTTCCAATGCGCGTTCACCGCGATGTCGCCAAACACGGGAGCGATCATCATGAGCTGTAAACAGAACCTGGATCCATCCGAAAAAATGATGTTTTGGCATTCGTGCACCCATGTTCATCGTTAGTTCACCATCGCAGGCGCTCCTGTGTGTGATGCAGCGTGTAGGCTAATCGCAGCCATGGTCTCGGAGCTGATAGTCCATGCTGCTGCAAACGTCGTCGAACTGTTCGTGCAGATGGTTGTTGTCTCAGGGATTGACTCAGGGTTGACTCAGGGTTGACTCAGGGATCGAGACGTGGCTGCACGATCCGTTACAGCCATGCGGATAAGATGCCTGTCATTTCGACTGCTAGTGATACGAGGCCTTTGGGATCCAGCAGGGCGTTCCGTATTACCTTCCCGAACCCACCGATTCCGTTTTCTGCTAACAGTCATTGGATCTCGACCAACGCGAGCAGCAATTTCGCGATACGATAAACCGCTACAATCCGGCCTTTATCAAAGTCGAAAACGTGATGGTACGCATTTCTCCTCCTTACACGAGGCATCACAACAACGTTTCACCAGGCAACGCCGGTCAACTGCTGTCTATGTATGAAATATCGGTTGGAAACTGTCCTCATGTCAGCAATTTTGTAGGTGTCGCCACCGGCGCCAACCTTGTGTGAATGCTCTGAAAAGCTAATCATTTGCATATCACAGCATCTTCTTCCTGTCGCTTAAATTTCGCGTCTGTGGCACGTCATCTTCGTGGTGTAGCAATTTTAATGGCCAGTAGTGTAGTTCTTCGCTGCTCACAAGTGTTTGGGTGTTTATTTCCGAACAAGTCGCTATTTCCGTGGGTGTGTTTAAGCAGGAACCTAAAAGGACAACTTAAATTCCTGCGTTGCCAACCTCTCAGCGTTATTGAATCGCATAACTGCATCAGAATTATCGTACATTTCGTTAAGGGATCTTACATATATCTGCAATCTACAATAAACGGACGTCTGCCCTGGACTTTTTGTATCAGGTGGCGTATGCTATCATAATCTACTCGTCAGCAGTAAGTTGACATGATAAGTATTACGATCAGAAAATAAGTGTTTGTCTTGAAACCAATGACGCTCAAATATTCCAACTTTATTCATCCATTACTGGGAAGTGGTAGTACTTAGCGACTTCCAACAAACTTTAAGCATAATTTCAATCCTTTTTTTAAACTTTTTCTCACTTGCATGCTTATTATGATGGTTGCTACGCATTGGGAAGAACTCGTGACCGGCCTCGCCCGTGTCTTTGTACTGGTACCACATAAAAATAGGTATCTCCGATTTTTTCGCGTTAGCTTTTTCGTAATTCAATGCTGCTGATTTTTTTATTTTTTTAGGAAACAATTTATAAAAAAAAACTTTTTTATTTGCTTACCATGCAAGAAGATTTAAACACGGAATGCATCATCATCATCATCCTCTGGACATTCAGGAACAGAAGAACTGGAATTGGATGGCCGTGAATATAACTGTGTTTCCTTCATGCTATTGAGGGTATTATCAGCATGAACAAAATTTTTGCATGAGCTGCTGATCATACACTGACTGGCAAGTAAACATCCATTCACTGTGAATGTAACGAGGCTATTCCTCTTTTTCAGTTTTGTAAGGTTCACCTTACTAAAAACTCTTTCGCAGTAAACATTTGAATGTGGAAGGGATAAACACGAGAGCGCAAACTCTGGTAGGGTTGGAAATTGTCTCTCGGCAAATAAAGATTTTAGGTTGAGTATGTTCCCCCAAGATACCTCCACTTCCGAAGAGTTATTAATATCTACGTCTGTTTTTACGATAGGAAGTTTCCTCCAGTCATCATCGATTTGTTGTAGATGCTTATCATCGTCTAGAGAAACTACTCTGGGCAATTTTGACATAATAAATAGAAGAGAGGGTATTTTTTATCTTTCTTTGTCTGGAAGTGCCCTTTTAGGCGTCAAAACTGCAAGCAATCGCAATAAATCATCATGAAAGCAATATCTCTTTTTCAGTTTTGCATGAAATCTTTATGTCTGCTGTAAAGGTCTATCAAGGCATCCCGTTCATTATATATTTCTGGTTTCTGAACTGCCTTCAGAACTTCAACTCCTAAATACATTTGGCTGTCAGGAAGAAACTTTTGAGCTTTTGTTTGCGTCAGTGACAACCAGTTTCTTGGTTACGACATACTGCCGGTCCATATATGAAAGCAACATTTCATTGCACCCTTCTGCTAGCTTTTCATGTAAGTCAGTAACAATAACTTTACCACTCTGGAAATACTTATTTAAATCTGTGAATTTCAGTAAAATATAGGCCAAAAATAAATTCAATAATCTTAAAAAATTGTCATCAAGGGTCTTCTGCCGCAACCAGCCTCTGCTCTAGGTATTTAGAATCAAAATAGAGACGCAAAGCATTCCACTGTTCTAAAATTCTCACAACAACGATCCGCAAAGATAGTCATCTTGTCTGTGAAGGATGTTCAACGTATAAATTTTGATATCTAAAAACTTTTGAAATTTATGCAGTTGTGACTTCTCTTAACAGTAGCTTTAAAATAGTTATGAAAGTTCCTAGCTAGGTCTTCACAACGATAGGGAAGACATTTACAACAGACTTCACTGGCGCATTTGTGAAGCAAGTGACATATACACTCCTGGAAATTGAAATAAGAACACCGTGAATTAATTGTCCCAGGAAGGGGAAACTTTATTGACACATTCCTGGGGTCAGATACATCACATGATCACACTGACAGAACCACAGGCACATAGACACAGGCAACAGAGCATGCACAATGTCGGCACTAGTACAGTGTATATCCACCTTTCGCAGCAGTGCAGGCTGCTATTCTCCCATGGAGACGATCGTAGAGATGCTGGATGTAGTCCTGTGGAACGGCTTGCCATGCCATTTCCACCTGGCGCCTCAGTTGGACCAGCGTTCGTGCTGGACGTGCAGACCGCGTGAGACGACGCTTCATCCAGTCCCAAACATGCTCAATGGGAGACAGATCCGGAGATCTTGCTGGCCAGGGTAGTTGACTTACACCTTCTAGAGCACGTTGGGTGGCACGGGATACATGCGGACGTGCATTGTCCTGTTGGAACAGCAAGTTCCCTTGCCGGTCTAGGAATGGTAGAACGATGGGTTCGATGACGGTTTGGATGTACCGTGCACTATTCAGTGTCCCCTCGACGATCACCAGTGGTGTACGGCCAGTGTAGGAGATCGCTCCCCACACCATGATGCCGGGTGTTGGCCCTGTGTGCCTCGGTCGTATGCAGTCCTGATTGTGGCGCTCACCTGCACGGCGCCAAACACGCATACGACCATCATTGGCACCAAGGCAGAAGCGACTCTCATCGCTGAAGACGACACGTCTCCATTCGTCCCTCCATTCACGCCTGTCGCGACACCACTGGAGGCGGGCTGCACGATGTTGGGGCGTGAGCGGAAGACGGCCTAACGGTGTGCGGGACCGCAGCCCAGCTTCATGGAGACGGTTGCGAATGGTTCTCGCCGATACCCCAGGAGCAACAGTGTCCCTAATTTGCTGGGAAGTGGCGGTGCGGTCCCCTACGGCACTGCGTAGGATCCTACGGTCTTGTCGTGCATCCGTGCGTCGCTGCGGTCCGGTCCCAGGTCGACGGGCACGTGCACCTTCCACCGACCACTGGCGACAACATCGATGTACTGTGGAGACCTCACGCCCCACGTGTTGAGCAATTCGGCGGTACGTCCACCCGGCCTCCCGCATGCCCACTATACGCCCTCGCTCAAAGTCCGTCAACTGCACATACGGTTCACGTCCACGCTGTCGCGGCATGCTACCAGTGTTAAAGACTGCGATGGAGCTCCGTATGCCACGGCAAACTGGCTGACACTGACGGCGGCGGTGCACAAATGCTGCGCAGCTAGCGCCATTCGACGGCCAACACCGCGGTTCCTGGTGTGTCCGCTGTGCCGTGCGTGTGATCATTGCTTGCACAGCCCTCTCGCAGTGTCCGGAGCAAGTATGGTGGGTCTGACACACCGGTGTCAATGTGTTCTTTTTTCCATTTCCAGGAGTGTACATTTGAGGACAGATTGTCCAGGATATTTTTCAGTTAACCGAATAGCAAAGGAGTCTCTTGAGCCCATCATACAACCATCAGAAGTAATTCCTATAATATTGTTGTCAAAAACATTGTACTCAGAAAAAGAAAGCATTAGATTAAAATAAATGTTTTTTGCTTAAACATATCATAAAGATTCCAAAATTTACATTTGTGTGTTCATAAAAATGTGTACCCACAACACACGACATTTTAACAGATCCTACGTCCCTTGACTCATCATTAAGAACACTGAATTTTGTGTGTCTCAGTTTTTCTGCAAGTTCCGCTCTTATGGCTCTCTCCTTTCACTTCTCTCAACAGTAGCTTTAAAATAAAAAAAGCTAAAAAGCCAGCTAAAAAATGGGCACATATAGTGCGACGAAAATATCTAGCGTCAGCGGTTTTAGAAGCACGAAATCACCTCATAACTACGCCCTCCAGGTGATCTACAACACTGAAAGTAAGATGTGCTCTGCCACGAAATTCTGTATAATTTCTCTTCTTCAGAAACGCTTTCCTTGCCATTGCCAGTCTACATTTTATATCCTCTCTACTTTGACCATCATAAGTTATTTTGCTGACAAAATAGCAAAACTCATCTACTACTTTAAATGTCTCATTTCCTAATCTAATTCCCACAGCATCACCTGATTTAATTCGACTACGTTCCATTACCCTCGTTTCGCTTTTGTTTATGTTGATCTTATATCCTTCTTTCAAGACACAGTCCATTACGTTCAACTACTCCTCCAAGTCCTCTGCCGTCTCTGACAGAATTACAATGTCATCGGCAAACTTCAAAGTTTGTATTTCTTTTCCATGGATTTTAATTTCTACTCCATATTTTTCTTTTGTTTCCTTTACTGCTTGCTCAATATACAGATTGAATAACATCGGGGATAGGCTACAACCCTGTCTCACCCCCTTCTCAACAACTGCTTCCCTTTCGTGCCCCTCGACTCTTACAGCTGCCATATGGTTTCTGTATAAATTGTAAATAGCTTTTTGCTCCTTGTATTTGACCCCTGCCAGCTTCAGAATTTGAAAGAGATTATTGCACTCACGATTGTCAAAAGCTTTCTCTAAGTCTACAAATTCTAGAAACGTAGGTTTGCCTTTCCTTACTCTATCTTCTAAGCTAAGTCGTAGGGTCAGTATTGCCTCACGTGTTCCAACATTTCTACGGAATCCAAACTGCTCTTCCCTGAGGTTGGGTTCTACCAGGTTTTTCATTCGGCTGTAAAGAATTCGTGTTAGTATTTTGCAGCCGTGACTTATTAAACTGATAGTTCAGTAATGTTCACACCTTTCAACACCTTCTTTCTTCGGGATCGGAATTATTGTGTTCTTCTTCAAGTCTGAGGATATTTCACCTGTCTCATACATCTTACTCGCCAGATGGTAGAGTTTTGTCGTGGTTGGCTCTCCCAAGGCTATCAGTAGTTCTAAAGGAATGCTGTCAACTCCCAGGGCCTTGTTTCGACTTATGTCTTTCAGTGCACCGTCAAATTCTTCACACAGCATCACATCCCGCATTTCATCTTCATCTTCGTCCTCTTTCATTTCCGTAATATTCCCCTCAAGTACATCGCCCTTGTATGGACCCTCCACCTTTCTGCTTTCCACTGTTTGCTTAGAACTGGTTTTCCATTTGAGCTCTTGATATTCTCCAAAGGTCTCTTTAATTTTCCAGTAGGCAGTATCTATCTTACCCCTAGTGATATATGCCTTCTTATATTTGTTCTCTAGCCATCCCTGCTTAGCCATTTTGCACTTCCTATTGATTTCATTTTTGAGACGTTTTTATTGCTTATCTCCTGCTTCATTTACTGCATTTTTATATTTTCTCCTTTCATCAATTAAATTCAGTATCTATTCTGTTACTCAAGGACTTCCACTGGCCCTCGACTTTTTACCTACTTGATCCTCTACTGCCTTCACTATTCCATCTCTCAAAGCTAACCATTCTTCTTCTACTGTATTTCTTTCCCCTATTCTTGTCAATCGTTTCCTAATGCTCTATCTGAAACTCTCTACAACCTCTGGTATTTTCAGTTTATCCAGGTCCCATCTCCTTAAATTACCACCTTTTTTGCAGTTTCTTCAGTTTTAGTCTACAGTCCATAACCAATAAATTGTGGTCAGAGTCCGCATCTGCCCCTTGAAATGAATTACAATTTAGAACCTGGTTCCTAAATCTCTGTCTTGCCATTATATAATCTATCAGAAACTTTCAGGGTCTCCAGACCTCCTCTACGTACGCAACCTTCTTTCATGTTTCTTAAACCAAGTGTTAGCTCTGATTACATTATGTTCTGTGCAAACTTTTATCAGGCAGCTTCCTCTTTCATTATTTACTCCCATTCGATATTCACCTACTACGTTTCCTTCGCTTCCTTTACCTAATATCGAATTCCAGCCCCCCATGACTATTAAATTTTCATCTACCTTTACTCTCTGAATATTTTCTTTTAGTCATCACTTCCGCCGGCCGGAGTGGCCGAGCGGTTCTAGGCGCTACAGTCTGGAACCACGCAACCGCTACGGTCGCAGGTTCGAATCCTGCCTCGGGCATGGATGTGTGTGATGTCCTTAGGTTAGTTAGGTTTAGGTAGTTCTAAGTTCTAGGGGACTGGTGACCTCAGTCCCATAGTGCTCAGAGCCATTTTTTAGTCATCATTCATTTCTTCAATCTCTTCAGCAGCTGCGGAGCTGGTTGGCATATAAACTTGTACTACTGTACTACTTGGCTACAACAATGCGTTTACTATGCTGTTCGTAGTAGCTCACCCGCGCTCCTATTTTTTAAAGTTCATTATTAAACCTACTCCTGCATTACCCCTATTTGATTTTGTATCTATACTCCTGTATTCACCTAACCAGAACCTTGTTCCTCCTACCACCGAACGTCAATGATTCCCACTATATCTAATTTTAACCAATCTATTTCCCTTTTCAAATGTTCTAACCTACCTGTGCGATTTAAGGGATCAGACATTCCACGCTCCATCCGTAGAACTCCAGTTTTTAACTGATAACGACGTCCTCTTGAATAGTCCCCGCCCCAAGATCCGAATGGGGGACTATTTTACCTCCGGAATATTTTACCCTAGAGGAGGCCATCATCATTTAGCCATACAGTAAAGCTGCATGCCCTCGGGAACTAATTACGGCTGTAGTTTCCCCTTGCTTTCAGCCGTTCGCCGCGCCAGGACAGCAAGGCCGTTTTGGTTAATGTTACAAGGCAAGATCAGTCAATCATGCAGACTGTTGCACCTGCAACTACTGAAAAGGCTGCTGCCCCTCTTCAGGAACCACACTTTTGTCTGGCCGCTCAACAGATACCCCTGAACCTACGGTACGGCTATCTGCATCGCTGAGGCACGCAAGTCTCCCCACCAACACGAGGTCCATGGTCCAATGAGGGGGGAGGGGGGGGGGGGACATACAGAAATATATTAGCTGCTAAATACGCTACTCTGTATGTTAATGGTTTCTCATGGTGCACAACGTCAGCTACATTTTGTAACTTGGATATGTACTCGTATCTCGTAATACAACTGGTCTGTAAGACCAGAAATATGTATTTTCGACAATGAAATGTCACAGACGAATCAGACATATCTTAATATTTCAACATGCGCTTTAGGATGTCTACAAAGTTGAAATCGTGATTGGGTACAATAAATCAACATTTACATAGATGCTCTGCAAATCACGCTTAAGTGCGTGGAAGAGGGTTCATTGAACCACTTTCACAATAATTCCCTATTATTAGAATCTCGAACAGTGCGCAGAAAAAACGATCACCTATATCTTTCCGTGAGAGCTCTGATTTCCCCTATTTTATTATGATTATGGTTTCTCCCCATGTAGTTCGGCGACAACAAAATATTTTCGGATTCGGAGTAGAATGTTGGTGATTGAGATTTCGTGAGAAGATTCCGAAGCAACGAAAAACGCCTATGTTGTAACGGTGCCCACCCCAAACCGTGTATCATGTGAGTGATACTCTCCCCCCTGTTTCTCGATAATCCAAAACGTGCTGCTCTTCTATGAACTATCTCGGTGTACTCTATTACTCCTGTTCGCACCCAGTAGCTGAGTGGTCAGTGCGACAGAATGTCAAGCCAAAGGGTCCGGGTCCGGGTTCGATTCCCGGCTGTGTCGGAGATTTTCTCCGCTCAGGGACTGGGTGTTGTGTTGTCCTAATTATCATCATTTCATCCCCATCGACGCGCAAGTCGCCCAAGTGCGCAGTCGGCTTTCAGCCGTGTTACCGTGCGGACGGGCTCGGCGCGCCGGGCAGTGCGCCGCAGGTGTTATTGTTTACCCGCTAGCGCGCGGTCGCGTCGTTGTCTTGCCGTATAGTACCTGTACCGACCCGACATGGCGTTCTCATATCGAAAAGCTACAATCAAACTAACGTTCAACGCATCGTACACGAGACCGAAGGCCCATGAAATTGAACGGTTTCTGCGAGACATCATGCACATCAAACCACAAGAACTGATAGGAATTCATCTGTCTATTGTAACCAGCACAGTGTACCTCAAACTGATTGACGAAGCGGCTTGCGACAGATTACTCCAACGATCTGCAAACGGCTTTCGCTTCTGTCACGCAGACGGTAACGTGAGCGTGGTAGGAGTTGACCATGCTGGTCTGGGGGTGCGTACCGTCCGCATCTTTGAACTACCGTTCGAAGTTCCTGCCAACCTAGTCGTTGATGCGCTGCGGCCATACGGCACAGTTCTGAGCCACACAGAGGAGAAATGGAACACGTTCGAAACGTACCCTGTCCTTAACGGGGTACGACAAGTGCGCATAGAACTTAAGAAGCACGTTCCATCGTATGTTTTCGTTGGTGGCTGCCGCGCAATTGTTATATATGATGGACAACCGAGGACCTGCTCGGGCTGCGGCCAGGAGGGCCATGTTAGAACTGAGTGTCTGCAGCGCCGCCTCGTTCAGGTGCCCCGCAATGAACTTCCCCAACGATCCACTATGACCTCTCTCCCGCTAACATATGTGGAGGCGGCACGACATGATGTGATGGATGATCAAAACCTGCTACCTCCTCAAGCCGCTGCCAGCTCCGTTGGAGAGTCAGCGCCGTCGACGACGCCGCAGCCCAATGGTGCAGAGGTTCCTACAGCCTCCACCCACCGCAGCGTCGTGGGCACCCAGCCACCGTCACTGTCGGGATCAGACACAGGGGTTCCTAGCGATCGAGACTGTGTCGAGCCCCGCCCTCCAATGGATGTCGAATCACGGACCCGAAAGCAAAAATCACCCAAGCGACACAAGAAGAGGCGATTGTCAGCTGACGAACAGGACAGGAATGTGAAGCCGGCGGAAGACATCGACTTCGTTGACTCGCCCACAGTTGCAACGGACTCCAGTGGCATCATTCACCAGAAGGTGCCTGAAGACAAGGAACACTCTCCTAAATCTGGTGGCCCAGAAAACGAGGCGCACTGCGTCGACTCCCAAAATGTGGGCTCCTGTGAAAGCGTCCAGCCCCCAATGACATCACAATCGTCTCTTGGTGATTGGGCAGACGATATGGAGGCAGATGATGCACAGCAAACATCGATATCTCCACCAGAGCCCTTGGCTGACATTGAGCCCAGAGGGCTCTGCCAGTCAGGGACTCCTACGGCACAGTAATGCACAGCATGCAGATGGATGGCTGTGTGGTGTGTGAGATCACTGTGGGATTGCACCGGCACACTGCCTCCGCCACTTGATATCTCAGTCATACCGTGTGGGAACAGTCAACGTAAATGGTGTCCACTCCACTGTCAAGACCCGCATGTTACACGACATGATCAGAGCGGCAGACTTGGACATTGCCCTTCTCCAGGAGGTCCGTCCCGAGCTGTGTTTAGACCTATATGGCTACACCACGTACAGCCTACCCGTAGGTGATGGCGCAGGAGGAACGGCCATCCTTCTCCGAGATGGCATAGACGCGACGGACGCGACGTACTTGCCGAACGGGCGAGGCATCGCACTCACACTTGGCGCAGTGCGCCTCATTAACGTCTACGCTCCCTCTGGTAATTCGCACCGTGGTGACAGGCCTGTCTTCTATTCGGAGGAGTTGGCCCCACTTTTGCAAGGAAATATGGACCATTACATAGTGGGCGGCGATTTTAACAGTGTTCTGCGGCCCGAGGACCAGATACCGCATTACGTCCCATGCCCGGCTCTACAAGCATTGATACGTGACCTCGCGCTCCACGACACATGGCTCTTACATCATGGGACCCAGAGTGGATATACGCACTTTACCAGCCATTCTGCCAGTCGTCTGGCCCGGATATACGTCTCGCGTGCCCTCCGCACAGCAACCCGTGATGCAGAACTCTGGCCGACGGCCTTCACGGACCATCTCGCGTACATCTGCACTGTCACCTTGCCCCGACAACTCACAAGACGCAGCAGGGGCCCGTGGACGCTGAACGTCTCCCTCCTTCGCGAGGAAGCGTGTCGGCGAGCAGTCACTGACACGTGGCGTCGATGTATCAGGCGCCTGCCTATGTATGCTTCCACGTTGCTGTGGTGGCTGGGATGTGTCAAACCTGCCCTCCGAAAGACCTTGATGGCCTACGGGCGTGACAGATCGAACTGGCAAAGGGCAACATCGGAATTTTACTATACAGCGTTACGTGAGCTGGCGACGCAACCGCCGTCTCCCGAACGTCAGATGTCCGTACAACGCATCAAAGCTCGTCTACTTCGTATCAGGACAGAGCAGCTCGACGGTGTCCGCATCCGTGCGCGAGTGCAAGACTGTATCCCCAACGAAACAGCGTCAGTGTATCACATTGTGCGCGAGAGGCGCCACCGCAAACGTCAGCTCATTACGGCGGTAAACACGGAGAACGGCGGGCGCGCAGTGACACAAACGGACATCGCACACACGTTCGCCAGACACTATGGGACCTTGTACATGGAAGATCCGCGACATGTACGTGATTATGACGAGCTGTTGCACGATTTTCCCGCCCCTTGGGGCGTGGCACCCGATGCTAGTCTGCTGTTGCCCATTACACCCGGCGAGCTGACATCGGCCTTGGCACGTGGAGCACCGAACAAGTCGCCTGGACCGGACGGTTTACCCCTGGAATTCTACCGCCCTTTTTACCACCTTATGGGTGACAAGTGGCTCCAAATGTTTCAAGACCTGATCCGCCCTGATTTCACTGTCCCCACAGAATTCACAGAAGGCATCTTGATCCCAGTTCCGAAACCGAATGGTGGTTGTAGGTGGCAGGATTTTCGCCCACTCACACTCCTCAACAACGACTACAAGATCTTCGCCCGTATCCTCCGCGCGCGTCTCCACACCGCTATCGGGAAAGCCATCCACACCGATCAGACATGTTTAGGTGGTGTCAGCAACATTCATACGGCGTTAGGAGCATACCGCGACGTAATTGCTTTGACGGCGGCCTGCAAAATACGAGGCGCCCTTGTCGCCGTAGATTTTGACCACGCGTTCGACCGCGTCGATCACGGCTTCTTACGCGCAGTTTTGCAACACATGGGCCTCTCTCCGGAGTCTGCACAGGTGGTCCTTCGACTGGACCACGGAGCGCGCTCCCGCATGATGGTCAACGGTTATCAGTCTGGTCACATTGTTGTTGGACGGTCAGTGCGACAAGGGTGCCCCCTGTCGGGCATATTATTTGCTGCAGCGCTTGAACCAGCTTTACATGGTCTACGGCAGCGATTAACTGGTATCTCCTTGCGGGACGTGACCTTTTGTTGTGGTGCATTCGCCGATGACGTGGTGTTCCTGGCCAGATCAGAGGATGAAATGCATATGGCGCTACAGTGGCTACGCCAGTACGGGGCGGTCGCTGGGAGCGTCATCAACGTGAAGAAGACAAAATACATGGATGTCGGAGGGGGGATTTCCCACACAACGGCGGTGCCCTTTGACAAGGTGCCCGTACTCAAGTGTTTAGGAGTGCAATTCTATACCAATATCCGCCGCACGGCGGCGGCTACGTACCGCCGGCTCCTACACCAGACACGTGCTCTGCTGCAGGACAACAAACTGCGTCGTTTGGATATGCTCCTCAGAAGACGTTATGTCAACACCAATCTTGTCTCAAAACTGAACTATTTTGCGCATATCCTTCCCTTGACAGCTACGATGGCCGACAGATTTCAAGCAGCATATGGACATTTCGTAAGCACCGGTCTGGTTTTTAAAGTCCGATACCCCACTCTGACACTGCCGCAGCGGGCGGGCGGTATCGGTTTAATTCACGTATATAACCGTGCGCGATCGCTTTATCTCAACACTATGCGTCGCACGTGGACCTCTGCCCACGCCACTCTGACGGGCACCCTGATAGCGGAAGTGGCACCACACTCTCTGCATCCCCCGATTTCTGTAGGACACATTTCACCGGCACTCACCCACATCAGAGACTTCTTTATTGACTTCAGCTACTTACGGTCAGAACTTCCGACGACACGGAAGCCCAGCACAAAAGACTATTATCGCCTCTATCAGCAGCGGCAACCTGTAAATACGGTCACCCACAGACATCCTGAAGTTGCCTGGAACACGGTGTGGCGAGCAGTACACACGCCTTTTCTACCTACGACGGTGCGTTCATTGTGGTACGTGGTTGTGAATGGGAAGTTCGCTACTCGTCAGAGGTTACATTCCATACATCTGACGGACGACCCCTTGTGTCCGACATGCTCAGTCGCTGACTCGGATGCACACCGTCTGACGTGTGCCGCGACCAGCGAGTGCTGGCTACTGACGCAGCGCATGCTGGCATTACTCTTGAGGCGATTGCCGGAGTCTATCTCCCCTGATGACGTATTGCGCCCCGACGTCGTATACTTTCCATCAACCAGAACGAACGCCGTTAACTGGCTAAAAGGCATGGGCGTTTACTACATATTTTGTGATGCTCCCAAAGGCACGCTCGACTTTTGGTCCCTATTGATGACGACACATGCAGCTTTCAGCCGCCACCCGAAGTACAGAACTCGTTTCGCAAATTATTTAGGTTCATTATTTGCGGATCCTCCTGCTCACTGGGGCGTTCCGGGTATGAGACGCTGAAAATGAAGAAGAATCCTGGAGCATATTGATCCTCTACGGACGGAATAGGAGGGAACCCCTCCCAACAGACGAGAAGACGACTCGGACGCTCGGCTACGGCAGTTGTAGGATCTTTCTTTGTAATGAACCAAAAATAAATCTATAATACAAAAAAATGTTATAAAAATTAAAGAAATAAATAAATAAAAAGAACAACATCGACAAACCCACTCCATCCTCTTCCTGATCCTTCGATCCTCGAACTCGAACACGTTGCTTGGGCGTGGCGGCGGGATGGCCAGGCTTCGGGTGTCGACCCCTGCCCTACCCGTCGTCCTGCTCCAGCAGCGGTTCATTTTTAAAGAAAAAAAAAAAATCTCGAGCCATGCAATTTTTTTTATTTATTAGTTTTTTGTAATTTAAATATATATATATATATATATATATATATATATATATATATATATAAACTATTAATTAATTGCTTACGCATGTTGGTGAAGGCGGATCGCTCTCCAATTGTACCGCCTTCATTGTTCCCTTTGTTAAAAAAAAAAAAAAAAAAGTGCCGTCAAATCGAAAGTCTTGCATTCGGCGAACGGTGTACCCGACGGGAGGCGCTAGTCACGCGACATTTATTTATTTATCTGGTAAGGATTCCACAATGCGCAGCAGCACTCCAAAAGAGGACGGACAAGAGTAGTGTAAGCAGTCTCTTTAGTAGATCTGTTCCATATTCTAAGTGTTCTATATATAAACCGCAGTCTTTGGTTCGCCGTCCCCACAACAATTTCTATGTGTTATTTCCAATTTAAGTTCGTAATTGTAATTCCTAGGTATTTAGTTGAATTTTCGACGGCCTTTCGGTTGGAGTGATTTATCATGTAACTGAAGTTTAACGGATTCCTTTTAGCACTCATGTTGATGACCTCACACTTTTCATTATTTAGGGTCCATTACCTTTTTTCGCACCATATAGATGTTTTTTCTAAATCGTTTTCCAATTTGTTTTGATCTTCTGATGACTTTACTAGACCATAAACGAGAACATCATCTGCAAACAACCTAAGCCGGCGGCTCAGCTTGTCTCCTAAATTGTTTATGTAGATAAGGAGTAGCAGAGGTTCTGTAACATTACCTTGGCGAACATCAGAGATCACTTCTATTTTACCTGAAGACTTTCCGTGAGTTACGACAAGCTGCGACTTCTCCGACAGGAAATCGGGAATCCCGTGACATCACTGAGACGATATTCCATAAGTACGCAATTTTACTGCAAGCCGCTTGTATTGCGCGGTATCAAAAGCCTTCTGGAAATCTATAAATACAGAATCAATTTAAATCCCATATCAGTAGCATTCAACATTTCGTGTAAGTAAAGAAATAGTTGTGTTTCACAAGAACGATGTTTTCTAATTCCGTGTTGACTGTGTCAATAGCCCGTTCTCTTCGAGGTAATTCATGATGTTCGAACACAATATATGCTGCAAAACCCTGCTGCACGTCGACTTTAATGATATGGGCCTGTAATTTAGTGCATTATTTTGTCTTTCTTGAATATTGGTGTGACCTGTGCAACTTTCCAGTCTTTGGGCACGAATCTTTCGTCGAGCTAGCGGTTATATAGGATTGTCAAGCACGGTGCTGTCGTATCAGCATACTCTGAAAGGATCGTAATCGGTATACAGTTTGGACCGAAAGACTTGTTTTTATAAAGTAATTTAAGTTGCTTCACTACACCGAGGTTTATCTACTTCTAAGTTACTCATGTTGGCAGCTGTCCTTGATTCGAATTCTGGAATATTTATTTCGTCCTCTTCGGTGAAGGAATTTCGGAAGGTTGTGTTTAGTAACTCCGCATTAGCAGCAGTGTCATCGACAGTATTTTCATTGCCATCGGGCAAAGAAGGTAATAATTGTGTCTTGCCGTTAGCATGCTTTACATATGACCAGAATCTCTTTGGATTTTTGGCCAAGTGTCGAGACAAAGTTTCGTTGTCGAAACTATTATAAGCATCTCGCATTGAAACCCACGCTTAATTTCGAGCTTCTGTAAAAGATCGCCAATCCTGGGTATTTTGCAATCGTTTAAATTTGGTAAGCTTATTTCGTTGTTTCTGCAACAGTTATGGCCCGTTTTGTGTACGAAGGGAGTCAGTTCCGGCGTTTCTTTTTTTAAATTCATTTGGTATAAATCTGTCATTTGCTGTCGACACTATTTCTTTGAATTCAAGCCACATCTGGTCTACAGTTCCATTGTTAATTTTGAAGGAGTGGAGATTGTCTCTCAGGAAAGCGTCAAGTGAATTTTTAACTGCTTTTTTGAATAGATATATTTTTCGTTTATTTTTGGAAGATCTTGCAGTTACAATATTCAGTCTTGCTACGACAACGCTGTGTTCACTAATCCTGTATCCGTTTCTATGCAGGTTATTAGCTCAGTATTATTTGTCAAGTGTGTTTTCGCAAGCTTTGCTACTCGAGTGGGCTCATGAACTAACTGCTCGACATAATTTTCAGAGAATGTGTTTAGCACAATTTCGGATGATATTTTGTGTGTACCTCGAATTTAAGCAGTATTGTCCCCAACATATCGAGGTAAATTGAAGTCGCCACCAACTATAATTGCCGTACGGTTCTAGGTGCTTCAGTCTGGAACCGCGCGACCGCTACGGTCGCAGGTTCGAACCCTGCCTCGGGTATGGATGGGTGTGATTTCCTTAGGTTAGTTAGGTTTAAGAAGGTCTAAGTTTTAGGGGACTGATGAGCTCAGATGTTAAGTCCCATAGTGCTCAGAGCCATTTGAACCAACTATAATTGTATGAGTCGGGTACTTATTTGAAATTAGACTCAAATTTTCTTTGAACCTTCCAGCAATTGTACATCTGAGTTGGGATGTCGGTAAAAGGAGTTGTTATTTTATTCCGATTGCCAAGAAAGACCTCTATCCATACTAACTCAGACGCCAACTGTGTCCTTTCACAACAATTAACAGTCAAATGGCGGAAATTTCTTTAAAAAAATTTATGACATTTGAAAACAAGGAGTAACGACGCGCAACTCTCGATGCTATGGCTGCCATATCCTCGTTTGTGGCCCATTTTTCACATTCATATATTTATAGTTACTTAAAATGTGAGTGTAACTGACTTCATAAACCACATACGAACGTGAAACACGTGCCACAAAGTAGCTTAGCGCGCAGCCGTTTCGTCGAGTTATATTGTAGTGAGAGTTGTTTTCATTCGAAAACTAGAGGCAAATAGTCGCCGATTCTGTGCCAGAGTCATCTGTAAACTGTATACACTCAGTTTAATTCAGGAAACAGACAATAACTATTTTCGTTCACATACTGTCCCACAAATGGCATGTGTTCCGGCGAGAAATGAAAAAAGGGATTTTTGCTATTGATATTACTAAAGTAACCTACTGTGTTCTGGATACTTTTTGCTTACCTATGGCCATTAAAATTGCTACACCACGAAGATCACGTGCTACAGACGCGAAATTTAACCGACAGGAAGAAGATGCTGTGATATTCAAATGATTAGTTTTTCAGAGCATTCACACAAGGTTGGCGCCGATGGGGACACCTACAACGTGCTGACATGAGGAAAGTTTCCAACCGATTTCTCATACACAAACAGCAGTTGAGCGGCGTTGCGTGGTGAAATGTTGTTGTGATGCTTCGTGTAATAATGCGTACCATCACGTTTCCGACTTTGATAAAGGTCGGATTGTAGCCTATAGCGATTGCGGTTTATCGTATCGCGACATTGCTGCTCGCGTTGGTCGAGATCCAATGACTGTTAGCAGAATATGGAATCGGTGGGTTCAAGAGGGTAATACGAAACGCCATGCTGGATCCCAACGGCCTCGTATCAGTAGCAGTCGGGATGACAGGCATCTTATCCGCACGGCTGTAACGGATCGTGCAGCCACGTCTCGATCCCTGAGTCAACAGATGGGGATGTTTGCAAGACAACAACCATCTGCACGAACAGTTCGACGACGTTTGCAGCAGCACGGACTATCAGCTCGGAGACCATGGCTGCAGTTACCCTGCATCACAGACAGGAGCGCCTGCGATGGTGTACTCAACGACGAACCTGGGTGCACGAATGCCAAAACATCATTTTTTCGGATGAATCCAGGTTCTGTTTACAGCATCATGATGGTCGTATCCGTGTGTGGCGACATCGCGGTGAACGCACATTGGAAGCGTGTATTCGTCATCGCCATACTGGCGTATCACCCGGCCTGATGGTACGGGGAGCCATTGGTTACACGTCTCGCTCACCTCTTGTTCGCATTTACGGCACTTTGAACAGGGGACATTACATTTCAGATGTGTTACGACCCGTGGCTCTACCCTTCATTCGGTCCCTGCGAAACCCTACATTTCAGCAGGATAATGCACGACCGCATGTTACAGGTCCTGTACGGGCCTTTCTGTATACAGAAAATGTTCGACTGCTGCCCTGGCCAGCACACTCTCCAGATCTCTCACCAATTGAAAACGGTTGGTCAGTGGTGGCCGAGCAACTGGCTCTTCAAAATTCGCCAATCACTACTCTTGATGAACTGTGGTATCGTGTTGAAGCTGCATGGGCAGCTGTGCCTGTACACGCCATCCAAGCTCTGTTTGACTCAATGCCCAGTCGTATCAAGGCCATTATTACGGCCAGAGGTGGTTGTTCTGGGTGCTGATTTCTCAGGACCTATGCACCCAAATTGCGTGGAAATGTAATTACATGTCACTTCTAGTATAATATATTTGTCCAATGAATACCCGTTTATCACCTGCATTTCTTCTTGGTGTAGCAATTTTAATGGCCAATAGTGTATATATGTCGTTTCACCCGCAGCAACTTAACCTGTGCTCTTAGGTTCCTGCGTAACCACACATTCGGAAATCGCTACATATTCCGAAACAAACAGGGAAATATATGTGACAATGAATAATATGAATTTCATTGGTGCTCGTTTCACTCTCAGGAATTCAAACTGTCCTCTTAGGTTCCAGCCTAACCAAACACTCGGAAATCACCACATATTCGGAAATAACCAGCTAAACCTGTAACTGCGTAAGGAACGAGCAGCCCTTAGTGACTCGCCATGACAAATCTTTTGTCTTAAATATCTTTGTGACTAATGCCCTTCTGGCATATTTATTATTTTATAAATGACATATAAGTACTGCCAGTCTTTCACTATGATTCTGTACATATACTCTTATCATACGTTTTTAGTCATAATTCTGTGGTCATGTTATAGACCACTCTTTGATTTAAATCCTGAGGAAGACACTCCTAGCAGTGTTGAAACCCGGTTAATTCTTTAAAAATAGTGACCGAGGGCTGCTTTCTTTCAATTGTCACTATTCACGGTCTCTGAACGTGCAGCCATGTACAAAATTTTGCGAACACAGAATACTTTAGTTATATCAATAGCAAAATCCGATTTCTCATTCGTTGCTAGCTGGAACACACGCAGTTTGTTCGACGATATGTGAACAAAAACAGTTATTGGATGTTTCGTGATTAAATTGTTAGTGGCGACAACAAAAATTTACGTATACAGTACATAGCTAACTCTGCCACTGGATCTGCAAATGAAAATAAGTCTTAATTCAGTATTAAATTAAAGTGTGATTTAACTGACGTCATAGACAACATACGAATGAGAAACACGCGCCACAAATCAGCACAGCGTGCGACCATTACGTCGAGTGTTGCACGTCCTAGCTCGTTGCGGCCAAACGTCAAAAAGCCTTGATATATTTATCAGGGCTGCATAGAGTTATTGCTCTCCATCCACCATTAAAAACACTTTTATTATGAACAAGTTTCTTGTGCTGTTCATTTTCGGTTTCTTTTGCACTTATAGGTTACAAATTTGAGACAGTTCGTTGAGGATTTTAAAATAAAATGGGAAAGTACTTACGGATCAGCGTCTGATTCATTATTTTTACGCCAAACAGCTTTCTCTCAGGTGTAAATTTGGTTGAAAGTTTGCATTTCTCCTTTTTGTCACTGTTTACAACGTATAGCAATTTAACTGCCATTTATGTGTTTATAGTGCTATTTGTTTCTGTAAGTGTTGCCAAATTTCTAAAGTTTTGCTTTGAAATGTTTTTAATGTGATTATATATGTACTGATGTAAGTTCTCTCTCTCTCTTTCTCTCTCTCTCTCTCTCTCTCTGTGCATGTGTGTGTGTGTGTGTGTGTGTGTGTGTGTGTGTGTGTGTGTGTGTGTACTTTTGTTTTATTTTTTTCATATACATTTTTCCCTTTCATTTTGATGTTGTTGTTGTTGTTGTGGTCTTCAGTCCTGAGACTGGTTTGATGCAGCTCTCCATGCTACTCTATCCTGTGCAAGCTTCTTCATCTCCCAGTACCTACTGCAACCTACATCCTTCTGAATCTGCTTAGTGTATTTATCTCTTGGTCTCCCTCTACGATTTTTACCCTCCACGCTGCCCTCCAATGCTAAATTTGTGATCCCTTGATGCCTCAAAACATGTCCTACCAACCGATCCCTTCTTCTAGTCAAGTTGTGCCACAAACTTCTCTTCTCCCCAATCCTATTCAATACCTCCTCATTAGTTACATGATCTACCCACCTTATCTTCAGCATTCTTCTGTAGCACCACATTTCGAAAGCTTCTATTCTCTTCTTGTCCAAACTGGTTATCGTCCATGTTTCACTTCCATACATGGCTACACTCCATACAAATACTTTCAGAAACGACTTCCTGACACTTAAATCTATACTCGATGTTAACAAATTTCTCTTCTTCAGAAACGATTTGCTTGCCATTGCCAGTCTACATTTTATATCCTCTCTACTTCGACCATCATCAGTTATTTTACTCCCTAAATAGCAAAACTCCTTTACTACTTTTAGTGTCTCATTTCCTAATCTAATCCCCTCAGCATCACCCGATTCAATTTGACTACATTCCATTATCCTCGTTTTGCTTTTGTTGATGTTCATCTTATATCCTCCTTTCAAGACACTGTCCATTCCGTTCAACTGCTCTTCCAAGTCCTTTGCTGTCTCTGACAGAATTACAATGTCATCGGCTAACCTCAAAGTTTTTATTTCTTCTCCATGGATTTTAATACCTACTCTGAATTTTTCTTTTGTTTCCTTTACTGCTTGCTCAATATACACATTGAATAACATCGGGGAGAGGCTACAACCCTGTCTCACTCCTTTCCCAACCACTGCTTCCCTTTCATGCCCCTCGACTCTTATGACTGCCATCTGGTTTCTGTACAAATTGTAAATAGCCTTTCGCTCCCTGTATTTTACCCCTGCCACCTTCAGAATTTGAAAGAGAGTATTCCAGTTAACGTTGTCAAAAGCTTTCTCTAAGTCTACAAATGCTAGAAACGTAGGTTTGCCTATTCTTAATCTTTCTTCTAAGATAAGTCGTAAGGTTAGTATTGCCTCACGTGTTCCAACATTTCTACGGAATCCAAACTGATCTTCCCCGAGGTCCGCTTCTACCAGTTTTTCCATTCATCTGTAAAGAATTCGCGTTAGTATTTTGCAGCTGTGACTTATTAAACTGATAGTTCGGTAATTTTCACATCTGTCAACACCTGCTTTCTTTGGGATTGGAATTATTATATTCTTCTTGAAGTCTATGGGTATTTCGCCTGTCTCAAACATCTTGCTCACCAGATGGTATAGTTTTGTCATGACTGGCTCTCCCAAGGCCATCAGTAGTTCTAATGGAATGTTGTCTACTCCCGGGGCTTTGTTTCGACTCAGGTCTTTCAGTGCTCTGTCAAACTCTTCACGCAGTATCTTATCTCCCATTTCATCTACATCTACATCCTCTTCCATTTCCATAATATTGTCCTCAAGTACATCGCCCTTGTATAAACCCTCTATATACTCCTTCCACCTTTCTGCCTTCCCTTCTTTGCTTAGAACTGGGTTTCCATCTGAGCTCTTGATATTCATACAAGTGGTTCTCTTCTCTCCAAAGGTCTCTTTAATTTTCCTGTAGGCAGTATCTATCTTACCCCTAGTGAGACAAGCCTCTACATCCTTACATTTGTCCTCTAGCCATCCCTGCTTAGCCATTTTGCACTTCCTGTCGATCTCATTTTTGAGACGTTTGTATTCCTTTTTGCCTTCTTCATTTACTGCATTTTTATATTTTCTCCTTTCATCAATTAAATTCAATATTTCTTCTGTTACCCAAGGATTGCTATTAGCCCTCGCCTTTTTAACTACTTGATCCTCTGCTGCCTTCACTACTTCATCTCTCAGAGCTACCCATTCTTCTTCTACTGTATTTCTTTCCCCCATTCCTGTCAATTGTTCCCTTATGCTCTCCCTGAAACTCTGTACAACCTCTGGTTCTTTCAGTTTATCCAGGTCCCATCTCCTTAAATTCCCACCTTCTTGCAATTTCTTCAGTTTTAATCTACAGTTCATAACCAATAGATTGTGGTCAGAATCCACATCTGCCCCTGGTAACGTCTTACAATTTAAAACCTGGTTCCTAAATCTCTGTCTTACCATTATGTAATCTATCTGATACCTTTTAGTATCTCCAGGATTCTTCCAGGTATACAACCTTATTTCATGATTCTTGAACCAAGTGTTAGCTATGATTAAGTTATGCTCTGTGCAAAATTCTACAAGGCGGCTTCCTCTTTCATTTCTTCCCCCCAATCCATATTCACCTACTATTTTTCCTTCTCTCCCTTTTCCTACTGACGAATTCCAGTCACCCATGACTATTAAATTTTCGTCTCCCTTCACTACCTGAATAATTTCTTTTATCTCGTCATACATTTCATCAATTTTTTCATCATCTGCAGAGCTAGTTAGCATATAAACTTGTACTACTGTAGTAGGCATGGGCTTTGTGTCTATCTTGGCCACAATGATGCGTTCACTATGCTGCTTTTAGTAGCTAACCCGCACTCCTATATTTTTATTCATTATTAAACCTACTCCTGCATTACCCCTATTTGATTTTGTATTTATAACCCTGTAATCACCCGACCAAAAGTCTTGTTCCTCCTGCCACCGAACTTCACTAATTCCCACTATATCTAACTTTAGCCTGTCCATTTCCCTTTTTAAATTTTCTAACCTACCTGCCCGATTAAGGGATCTGACATTCCACGCTCCGATCCGTAGAATGCCAGTTTTCTTTCTCCTGATAACGACGTCCTCTTGAGTAGTCCCCGCCCGGAGATCTGAATGGGGGACTATTTTACCTCCGGAATATTTTACCCAAGAGGACGCCATCGTCATTTAATCATACAGTAAAGCTGCATGTCCTCGGGAAAAATTACGGCTGTAGTTTCCCCTCGCTTTCAGCCGTTCGCAGTACCAGCACAGCAAGGCCGTTTTGGTTAATGTTACAAGGCCAGATCAGTCCATAATCCAGACTGTTGCCCCTGCAACTACTGAAAAGGCTGCTGCCCCTCTTCAGGAACCACATGTTTGTCTGGCCTCTCAACACATACCCCTCCGTTGTGGTTGCATCTACGGTACGGCCATCTGTATCGCTGAGGCACGCAAGCCTCCCCACCAGCGGCAAGGTCCATGGTTCATGGGGGGGTTCATTTTGATATGTTAGCTATATTTTGCAAGCAGCAAGCTATGTCTTGAAATCCATCAAACGTAAGCTGGCCAGCAGCTACGTTTTTCACTGCAAACTTTTGAAATTATGCCGAGTGGTTTATTTATTTGGGAAATATTTGGGAAATATAGCAATTGCTATGGGCAGTAACGAAAATCAGTTGAGTGCCAAGCTGTGATGTCAGATTGTAAGATGTTTTTTTTTTCTTTTTTTTTTTTTTTTTTTTTTTTTTTTTTTGCCGAATAGTTTCCTCAAGATCGAATGAGAAGGACTGCATGGCGGACAACACGCGCGAATCTCAGGACAGTGGTTTTTATTTTTTAACTGGAAAAATGAAGTGACTTTACTTCATCTACATAAATCCATTTTTCTGAGGCACACCGGATGACTTCAAATAAATGAAAACAGCAGTCCACCTTTTGGACGTTCCTGCGCGCGTGCCGTAAATAAAGTGCACTACTCGTGCCGGCGAACAGATGTGGCGCTGACTACGAAGCGACACATCCCCGCCACGTCATCTCTGTATGAATTTCTTCATTTTGCTAATACACTACTGGCCATTAAAATTGCTACACCAAGAAGAAATGCAGATGATAAACGGGTATTCATTCGACAAATATATTATACTAGAAGTGACATGTGATTACATTTTCACGCAATTTGGGTGCATAGATCCTGAGAAATCAGTACCCAGAACAACCACCTCTGGCCGTAATAACGGCCATGATACGCCTGGGCATTGAGTCAAACAGCTTGGATGGCGTGTACAGGTACAGCTGCCCATGCAGCTTCAACACGATACCACAGTTCATCAATAGTAGTAATTGGAGTATTGTGACGAGCCAGTTGCTCGGCCACCATTGACCATACGTTTTCAATTGGTGAGAGATCTGGAGAGTGTGCTGGCCAGGGCAGCTTCGAACATTTTTTGTATCCAGAAGGGCCCGTACGGGACCTGCAACATGCGGTCGTGCATTATCCTGCTGAAATGTAGGGTTTCGCAGGGATCGAATGAAGGGTAGAGCCACGGGTCGTAACACATCTGAAACGTAACGTCCACTGTTCAAAGTGCTGCCAATGGGAACAAGAGGTGGCCGAGACGCGTAACCAATGGCACCCCATACCATCAGGCCGGATGATACGCCAGTATGGCGATGACGAATACACGCTTCCAATGTGCGTTCACCGCGATGTCGCCACACACGGATGCGACCATCGTGATGCTGTAAACAGAACCTGCATTTATCCGAAAAAATGACGTTTTGCCATTCGTGCACCCAGGTTCGTCGTTGAGTACACCATCGCAGGCGCTCCTGTCAGTGATGCAGCGTCAAGGTTAACCGCAGCCGTGGTCTCCAAGCTGATAGTCCATGCTGCTGTAAACGTCGTCGAACTGTTCGTGCAGATGGTTGTTGTCTTGCAAACGTCCCCATGTGTTGACTCAGGGATCGAGACGTGGCTGCACGATCCGTTACAGCCATGCGGATAAGATGCCTGTCATCTCGACTGCTAGTGATACGAGGCCGTTGGGATGCAGCGCGGCGTTGCGTATTACCCTCCTGAACCCACCGATTCCATATTCTGCTAACAGTCATTGGATCTCGACCAACGCGAGCAGCAATGTCGCGATACGATAAACCGCAAGCGATAGACTACAATCCGACCTTTATCAAAGTCGGAAACGTGATGGTACGCATTTCTCCTCCTTGCACGAGGCATCACATCAACGTTTCACCAGGCAACACTGGTCAACTGCTGTTTGTGTATGAGAAATCGGTTGTAAACTTTCCTCATGTTAGCACGTTGTAGGTGTCGCCACCGGCGCCAACCTTGTGTGAATGCTCTGAAAAGCTAATCATTTGCATATCACAGCATCTTCTTCCTGTCGGTTATATTTCGCGTCTGTAGCACGTCATCTTCGTGGTGTAGCAATTTTTACAGCCAGTAGCGTATATTTACAGAACGAATCGATTGAATGTATAAATGAGGAGATTTGTGATAGTATACGTTCAAGTCCAAATAGACCTCATTTTATGTCTGATTTTTGGACGAAGCAGCAGACGTTTCAGCCTTGTTTGGTTGGTGGACTGTAACGGCGACATTCAAGAACATTTTCTTGGTTTTCCTGCTATTAGCCAAGCTAGAACTGCGGTTGCTTTACTCACTGTGCTCAGTGGCGTTTTCCAGAATTATGATATGAAGAACTAATTTGTGGCCCAGACCTATGATGGTGCTTCCGTTCTGGCAGAAGAATTAAATGACCTGCAAGGTAAGGTCTGTGAAATTGCTCCCCAAGCTCTTTTTACTCTCTGTTTTACACATCTTTCATCTTTCTCCACGCTTCAGGGTATTCCTGCTTTCTTTCATCAGTCTTCCAAACGCACAGCAATTCTCAACAGTATTGTTGGTAAACACATTCCTTCGAACAGCGAAACGAGATATAACTGTAACGCCAAAATAATATCTCCCAGTCACGAAAACTGTCTGGGGCTGACGGTTTAAAGGATAAATAACAGTCCAGTCTCTAGTGCAACGTCTACAAGAGATACCAGTGTATCCAAAAATAGCCTCCTACACATTGACTTCGTTTTTTTTTTCCTCTCTGCTTTTCGAAGCATATTTTTAAGGACTGAAATGCTTTCAAACATTCTTCAGAAAAAACCAGTGATACAGTTTTGTATTAATGCTGTCTCACAACGCACAACTCACACGAAAAACTTAAGATAAATTGATTGACTTTTTAAATTCCATGAAATGATCGACTAATCTGCAACCTGAAGCTTTCATGAATACAGATGAAATGATGGATGAATACAATGGCAACCCGCTATTGTCAAAATATAAACAGGTGTACTTCCATGTACTGGATAATATTATAAAACAACTGGAAACAGGGTTTGCACATTGTGATAAACTGCTCTTCTTTAAATACGGCGATACTACTCAGTTCTGCTGTTATGCTCAGCAATTCCCTTCAGACAGTGTGTGGAGTTTTTACAACCGCGCCCTTCAATCGCTCGTAGTAGTGTGTAGAACTGTAAACGGTACTTTCTTCCCAGCATAAATAAATGTTTCAGTATATCAGTTTGGGAGACATAATCAGAAGTATGACTGACGATGAAACGTATCAAATTCTTCCAGAAGGATTCGAAGTATTTTGTCTAATAGGTGCCATTTCTGTAAGTGCTTTGGTTTAAAGCAGTTTTTCTTGTCTGAAACGCATCGAACAGTAATTGAGGCACGGTATATCCCAGGATCACTTGTCAACTCTTGTTTGTACTTCAATAGAAAAACCAGTACGGCGAATACCTGAAAGCCTAGACACATTTGATGTTATTGAAAAATTCGGGAAGGAGGAGGATCGGGTGAGTTAACTTGTTTTACAAGTAACAATGATCAAACGCCCAGTCTCCAGTTAGTTTTTTAAATAAAAGTGAATGTTATTATTATTATTATTATTGCTAGCAGCAGCAACAGTAGCAGTAATAGTAGTAGTGGTAGTAGTAACAATAGTAGTAGTAGTAGTCGTTGTCGTTGTCGTCATTTTTTTAAACAAAGAGTACCTTTATTGAACATATTATCAAATTTAAGCCATTTCACAATCAAATACATATTACATTTCTGTGATCTCGAACTCCCTGTATCACGTCTCGTTTTCGTTTACAAATACTAAGACGCGCTGAACACACTGCCTTCTGCTAACTGTGGTTTGGTGCACTGAAACAGAAATCGGTATCGACAGAGGCCATTCGACTTGCATCGAAACAGCGACTCCCACCAGTCGCCAAGCCGTAACTCTTAGAAGTCGAAGAAGTGCAGATGACAGATTCTGCGAAAACCTGCTAACGAAGTTTCAAGAACCAATATTAAGTGGGGTAACGATCGTGAAGGTAAGCTTAGACTAATTACAACACGCACAGGTGCATTTAAGTAAACAATCTTCCTGGGACCCATACGGCAATGGGACGGGAAGAAACCCCAGTATATAGTACAGTGAGAAGTATGCTCTGCCATACAATTCACTGCGACTTGCAGATAACAAACGTAGATCGTAGCTGAATAAAGAGGCCCTAGACTACTTTTGGTTGGATGAAGTGAATTGGGTTTCCAAATAAAGGGTTCGAAATTGATCAGAGCACACTATGGAGTGGAAGATATAATTCTGACTGTTAAGAAAATGAAATCGAGGTGAGTCGGCCAAAAGGAAGGTAGATGGATGATGAACGGACCAAGAGAATTCTTTGCTAGATTCTAAGAGCTAAGAAAACACCAAGACGACAACCTAATGGAAGTTGGGTGTACGACGTTGGGAGACATGCAGAATCAACGTGAATCCGAATGAAGATTTGACAAATTCTACAAGAATGGGTGTAAAATTCCTGCTGATGACGATGACGATGTTGATGAAATATGCATCCAGAATCTGTATGTACAGTATCCGATGAAAAGTATCTGGACACCTACTAGTGGACATTAATATGGGGTGCGCTCACCCTTCGCTCTTTATGACCGCTTCAGCTCTGCTGACGAAACTTTCAATGAGCTATCTTAATGTCTGTGGAGGAATCACAGCTGATTATTTCTCAAGAGCTGTGAGCAGGGAAGGCGGTGATGTTGAACGCTGCGCTGAGATCGGAAACGAAGTCGATGTTCTAACTCACACCAGAAGAGTTCCTTTGGGCTATTGCCTCACAGGGTGCATTGTCGGGCTGATATAAACAATAATCGTTTCCGAACTTTTCCTCTGCTGTATGCGGTACACAGTGCACTAAAATGTGTTTTTATCTTTCCGCATTTAAAGTTTTCTTAACAGAAATAACGGCACCATATCTTAACTTGAAATCTTCACATAATTCTTAGCCAGATATATAAGAATGTTCTCAATCGTCACCTAGTTTGGGGTTTCAGATAGTGTCACCCAGTCAAATACTTGATATTTATTAAAAGAAATAGCGGATTCCTCTAAGTAATCAAATGCTATGGTATAGAAAGGCCTAGCTTTACATGCATGTACGTGTCTATGTATGTGTCGCAATCAGTGTAAAAGCTAAGGAAATCATTGTTTCGTTGTTTCCTTGAGTTTATTCAGGCTATTCGCGAAAGAGAAAACATTATGGATAAAGTCTGCTCAAGTCGCACTTGGCTCCTGAGTGGAGGATGCTGGGAGTGGAAGGTTGCGATAGGCTCGTTGCACATTGGCTGCTGAAACAATCCCGCCTCCACTTTCTAGCTAAGAAACGTTCATGCAATGGATTAAAGTGTCGCAGAAGTGACACGAAACGTAATGACTAGGTACAGCCTCTTAACTCATTTCTGTAAATAATGTTAGCAATCACTACACTTAACAGCTCACACGTATCGACAGTATATTCACAACGGCTATGTATTGTTATGGCGCACAGTCTGGTTACGTACCTAAGGTTGGCAACGAGTTCTAACATTCCGGAGCTGCGCGAAGTCTGACTTACACCACCTCATCCGTACTGTCGGTACTACACATGATGGCAGCTAATGTTCTCCAAGTATTCGCCAAACCCAAACTCTTCCATTGGATTACAGCAGGGTACAGTGCGATCCATCACCCCAGGTCACTCACTTCTAATCATTCACTCCCCAGTGCCTCGCTAAAGATTGACTACAGAAATGTGTGGCGTATGAGAACTACTCGACCACTGTGCCCCATTCTTTTTAACTCCCTATGCACCTCAGTCATTGTGCTAGTTGGACTGCTGCTAGCCCTTTGGAACTCACACAAGTTTTTCCTCCTGCTGATCTCATGCGGTTTTTTACAACCACCCTTACTATGCTTCACATTCCCTATCGATCATTACACGAGATCTTCGTGGTATTGGTTTAACTGGGGTTGTTCCTTTGCTTTTCCACTTCACTATCATATCAGCAGTCGATTTAGGTAGTTTTCACTTTTTTTAGTCGTCAGTCTTCTGACTCTTTTGACACAGCCCGTCACAAATTCCTCTCCTGTGCCAAACTTTTCATCCCAGAGTAGCAGTTGCATCCTACTTCCTCAGTTATTTGCTGAATGTATTCCAATCTTTGTCTTCCATTACAGTTTTTACCCTCTACAGCTTTAGAATTGCTGAAATATTCCTGATGGGTTTGTCACTCGGGAAACACCAAATGGCCTGTCAAAGTTCGGAGTCATTCTACATCTACATATGTACTCCGCTAGCCACCAAGCAGTGTGTGACGGAGGGCACAATTCGCGCCAAAGTCATATTCCCCACCCCCCCCTCTGTTCCACTCGCGGATCGCGCGAGGGAAAAACGACTGTCTGAACGCCTCAGTACGAACTCTTATTTCCCTTATCTTTGAATGATGATCACTACGCGATTTGAAAGTTGATGGTAATAATATATATGCTCTACATCCTCGGTGAAGATTGGATTTCGGAATTTAGTGAGCAGCTCCTTCTGTTTAGCGCGTCGTCTACCTGCAAGTGTGTCCCACTTCAAACTTTCTATGAGATTTGTAACGCTCTCGCGATGGCTAATTGTACCAGTCACGGATCTTGTCGCTCTTCTTTGGACCTTCTCAATCTCTTGAATCAGACCCAACTGGTAAGGGTCCCATACAGACGAAGAATACTCTACGACTGGACGAACTAACGTGTTGTAAGTTGTTTCCTTTGTTGAAGGACTGCATCGCTTCAGGATTCTACCAATAAACCGCAATCTAGAGTTCGCCTTACCCGTTACTTGTGTAATCTGATCATTCCATTTGAGGTCATTTCGAATAGTCACAGCCAGATACTTCAGTGATGTTACCGCTTCCAAAGACTGACCATTTATTTTGTACTCGTACATTAATGGGGATTTTCGCCTTGTTATACGCAGTAGGTTGCACTTACTAATATTGAGAGAGAACTGCCAGTCATTACACCACGCATTTATTTTCTGCAAATCCTCGTTGATTAGTTCACAACTTTCGTGTGATACTACTGTCCTGTAGACTACAGCATCATCGGCAAACAGTCTAAGGCTGCTGTCAATACCATCAACCAGGTCGTTTATGTAAATCGTAAAAAGCAGAGGACCTATTACGCTGCCCTGGGGCACACCTGAAGTTACTCTTGTTTCTGTTGAAGTTTCCGCGTTCAAGACGACATACCGCTCCCTGCCTGTTAGAAAACTTTCTATCCAACCGCATATGTCATTGGATAGACCGTAAGCGCGCACTTTTTGTAGCAAGCGACAGTGCGCAACTGAGTCGAACGTCTTTCGAAAGTCGAGAAATATGGCATCAACCTGGGAGCCGGTATCTAGAGCCTGTTGTATATCATGCACAAAGAGGGCCAGCTGCGTCTCGCATGACCGCTGTTTCCTAAAATCGTGTTGGTTTTTGCAGATGAGCTTGTCAGAGTCTAGAAAGGTCATTATGACTGAACACAAAATATGTTCTATGATTCTACAACAAATCAATGTCAGTGAAATTGGCCGGTAATTATGTGCATCCGATTTTCTACCCTTTTTATAGGCTGCTATGACCTGGGCCTCGTTCCAGTCCCGTGGAACTTTCAGCCTTTACAATGATTTCTAATAGATGACGGATAAGAATGGTGCTATATTTGTACCATAGTCAACATAAAATCTTACGGGGATACCGTCTGGGCCAGATGCCTTTCTGCCGTCTAAGGATCTTAACTGTTTAACAATACCAGAGACACTAAACACTCTGTCAGCCATCCTTTCGTTTGTTCGATTATTGAAGGGGGAATGGTGCTTCAGTCCTCTATCGTAAACAAGTTTTTGAAAGCTAGGTTTAGAATTTCGGCCTTCTGTTTATCATCATCAGTTACATTACCCGTACTGTTAGCAAGGGATGGTATTGAATTATTTGTAGCGTTCATAGATTTTACGTACGACCAAAGACTAACTCACTGTGCTATTACACATTCTCTACTGACAACACAATATTCTCTGCTTCCTTTTATATTGGCAAGTCCGTCTCTCGTGACATCTAGATGTCAATTCCACATTACACACGGGCGTCCAGATACTTTTGAACTTCTGTTGTTTGGCTCGTATGCTACAAGGTCTGTAGTTCGCATCTTAATTGAAATTCACATTGAGGTGGTTTTGCTAAAAGCCGATATGCAATGGCTTGTATATGTTTTTAATTGTTTTAGTAAAGCCTTCATTTACTTGAAATTATATTTAGTGGTTATTCATATTCAGCATATTCAGTGGTTATTCACATGCAGCTCATTATCTGTGTGGTATCGATTCATTGTGAAATTGTGTTTACACACAATTACAAAATCATAATCTGTGGGAATAAATTTAATCTGAAAGGCAATCGGATTTCTTTTACAAAATATGGCAGGTTCTATGTCGGAACTATTAAGAAAATGAAAATGGAGCAAAACGGCGCTCAAAAATGATTTCATTAAAATTACTAATCGATATAGTTTATGAAAGACGGTCACATTTACATTTATTAAGAAAATCATTGTACTACAGAAAGGGTAACTTTTAATCAGTAACACAAAAGATATTTTTAAAAAAATGCTTATTATTTCAATAATAATAATCACTTACACAAAAGATGGGAACCAAGACTATGCAATAATCTAATCAGCTTCACAGTTAGTCAGAGAGAGCTTAACATTGATAGTGTCATCGGTTTCATAGGCCACAAATAAAGATCATTTATCCTGCTCTAGTTACATGTACTTCGCTTTTTATCATCTCTCTAGGCTTATTACATTGACAACTGTCATATAATATTTATACTGCAAAATATACATGTTATATACCAAAAAAGGCAGCTAGAATTTCCCCTTGAATTTTATGATCAGACATGTTTACTTTTCTCATTCAAAACTTCAACCATAGCCACAACATTATTCTGCAGTTTCTTTACATAGGTGAAATTACATAGTTCTTAAGGTTCTCATAAGTTATCAGTTCATTTCAACTCCCAAATGTTTGACACATTTACGATGCCCAGGGTTACAGTTCCTGGATATTTCGTTGTGCCTTTATGCATAATAATTACAGGAGTGTCGCTTGTTGGCTGAAGTCTGAAATTTAACTTGAGCTCAGACCGTTTCTGTTGCCTTTACATCCGGTACAGATCCACAGGAATTTGAACAAAAACTGCACAAAAGGCTTCAATACATTTATATCTATTCTATGTTAATGACATTTGCAATACAGCCTTGTAATATATCGAAATATTTAAGGTTCGACAAAAATGTTAACTATTTTCCTGGTCATTTATTCACTAATATATACAAGTACAGGTATTACTAACAGTATTGTGGCTTTTTTAAATGTTTCTATGAGTTAACGACATCTGCAATACAACCTTGTAATATATGGAAAGCCCGCATCTCGTGGTCGTGCGGTAGCGTTCTCGCTTCCCACGCCCGGGTTCGATTCCCGGCGGGGTCAGGGATTTTCTCTGTCTCGTGATGGCTGGGTGTTGTATGATGTCCTTAGGTTAGTTAGGTTTAAGTAGTTCTAAGTTCTAGGGGACTGATGACCATAGATGTTAAGTCCCATAGTGCTCAGAGCCACTTGAACCATTTGAAATATATGGAAATATTTAAGATTCAACAAAAATATTAACTTTTTCCTGGTCAGTTATTCACTAGCCTATACTAGTACAGGAATTACTAACAGCATTGATTCTTTTCTTTGCATTTCTACATACATTTTAAGGAGTTTTCTGGGTTTTCTTTTATTACTTTACACAAGAGTCCTTTTTCCTCATTTATACACTAGTCTAGTTATAAGGAAACTTCGCATGCGTTATTTTAATATTGTTTTCAGTTTCTTCATTGAAATCTGTGAACCACGACATTCACATAACGGTTTTTATTGTTGGCGTGTTGACGTGCTGCTAGTTGGTGTTGGTGAGACGAATAGGCTCCCGGTCAAATATGGTGTCGTGTTCCGAAGGCAGGACCCTCGGATGTGGACAAGTGTCGCTGTGTGCGGGCCGGGGCGTTGTCAGGCGACAGCAGGTCTCAGGATACAAGAAGTTCCCTTACAGCAGGCCAGGCAGGTCATCATGCAGGGATTGATATGAAGCATGTGTCCATTGTTTTTCATGTTGAACCGTGAGAGAATTTCTTAGTTCATATATTTACATACCTATACAGACATATAGTATTATACAGTACAACTGTTCGTTGTGGCTGTGGGTTATTGATTTCTATTTGCGTTGTTGTTTCAAGCAGATATGTTGAACATGATTTGCGTATTAGTGCACTGCTTCTTCATTTGTCGTTATTGCTCACATAATATGTTTCCTCTGTATCGATTGCTGCCTACACGTGCAATGTCACTACACTTAACAGCTCACACGGATCGACAGTATATTCACAACGGCTACGTATTGTCTTTCATGAGCGTAATCGATACAGATTTTTAAATCGCTTAACAGTTAGCATGGCCCGACAACAGTCAGAAGTAAGCGGTGCTTATTTGCTGCATTCCGCTGGCACAGTCTGCTTCAAAAGTCACTGCACATGGCAGGAAAAAAAGTTATAAGTAGGAGACACGGTTCGTCTGCACTGCCTGTCCTTACAACTTTGCTGCAGAATACATCATACCATCACTGCAGATAAGATAAATTAACAGAACTGTCATTTCCACATTTCAGGTAATATTTGCCGCCCATTTCGACGCACTAGCTTCGTGACATTGCAACAACAGATTTTGCGTATCATTCGGCAAAAGTTCTAGGTACAACATATTCGCTTCGCTCTGTTCTGTAGACTCAATCTGAATAACACTTTTTTTTAAAATTATGGGTGTCATCCCTAGTTAACATTTTAGTTCAATCCACAGCTTTGTTGTATTTTATTGTTGACAAGTGTTGTGTTTTACATGATAGTTTCTCAATTCTTTTATTTACAAGGTTTCGTTATCTCTCATGTGGTCAGGTTGTAATATCGTGAGGCCTAGCTTTACATGCATGTACTTAGAGTGTCTATGTATGTGTCGCAATAAGTGTAAAAGCTAAGGAAATCACTGTTTCGTTGTTTCCTTGAGTGTATTCAGGCTATTCGCGATAGAGGAAACATTATGGATAAAGTGAAATCTGCACGAAGCACAAACTTGCCTTGTCTAATGCCGAACTAATTCTTTCTATCATGTTCATGAAAAAACATGACCCACTGTAGGGCTTCTTAAGCTAAGTAAGGGCTTATAAATTTATTATTACTACTGACCTCGCACGTTTACTTGGCCCCTGAGTGGAGGATGCTGGGAGTGGAAGGCTGCGATAGGCTCGTTGCACATTGGCTGCTGAGACAATCCCGCCTCCACTTTCTAGCTTATAGGAGAAACGTTCATGCAATGGATTAAAGTGACGCAGAAGTGACACGAAACGTAATGACTACGTACATCCTCTTAACTCATTTCTGTAAATAATGTTAGCAATCACTACACTTAACAGCTCACGCGGATCGACAGTATATTCACAACCGCTGCGTATTGTTATGGCGCCCAGTCTCCTTACGTACCAAAGGTTGGCAACGAGTGCTAACATTCTGGAGCTGCGCGAAGTCTGACGACTTATCGATCGCAGAGGGGACAACTAAAAGTGTGCGACCAGTACTGTTGCCATATCTAGCGGACCTCGTCGGGACAATGTGATGGGGTTGTAGAAATGAAGTAAAAGTGTATTTAATGTAATTACATTTTATTTAGAACACAATTACTTGTAACCTGTTGCGGCAGAAGTAGCCACACTGGCCGGCCGTGTCAGACGGCAATAATGTATGGGACGACGTCACTGGGGACAGAAGTGGGATCAGAGAGTGTTTTGGGACGAATCCAGGTTCGCTGCAGACATGGGGAGCGGCATCACAGTGACTGCATTCGCAGAAGACATACAACGCTAACTCAAGGCCTTAAGGTGTGGGGTGCTATTGGGTACAACGAAAAATCACAGTTGCTGCGCGTCCAGGGCACTGAGACCAGTGTGACCTACATGTATGACATCCTGCGACCTGTAGGCATACCCTTTCTGCACAACATCCCAGACGCCATTTTTCAGCAAGGCAATGCACGATAACATGTTGCTGCACGAACATTTGCCTTATTGGTGTCACAGAACGTCATCCTTTTGCTCTGGCCAACCAGATCTCGAGACTTGTCAACAATCGAAAATGTGTGGGATATGATTAAAGGACGGGTGCAGCACTGTGACCCAGTGCCCACCGTCACAGATGAACTTCGGAACCAGGTGAATGCAGCATGGATGGTTATAACACAGGACGAAATTCGCACCTTATACACTTCGATGCCATGACGCATGAAATAAATTATCAGGGTCCATGGCGGATCCTGTGCTGTCTAGACAACAGGACACATACTGATTCAAATGGCTCTGAGCACTATGGGACTTAACATCTGAGGTCATCAGTCCCCTAGAACTTAGAACTACTTAAACCTAAGTAGCCTAAGGACATCACACACATCGATGCCCCAGGCAGGATACGAACCTGCGACCGTAGCAGTCGCGCGGTTCTGGACTGAAGCGCCTAGAACCACTCGTCCGCCAAGCCGGCACACATACTGAACCGAGGTATCTGAAAAGCTAATCACTCCTGTAGAACATACTAATGTACATGTCCTGTGAATATGAACGTTCTATCTTTAGTCGTTCAAGGTGTTATGTTTTTCTGAGCATGAGTGTAATTAGTATACCATATTTTTCGGAAGATTTCACTTTTTTCAGCAAGTCTTTTTTTCCCTTTTACGTATTTATAAAACTCCACATAAGTCAGATTGTAGTTAAACTGGCACTGTAAGATTGATTCCTCAGTCCCTGATGGTAGTCGATTTCTTTCATTAGTCTACTGGGCCAACATCAGCGAAAATACTCATTCCACAGTGGCGTTGTGTGCGGGAATAAAAAACAAATACTCACGTAATTTTAGCATTTGGCATTTTCTTTCAGGGTTTTCGGTTTCCTTAAGAAAGTAAATCCCCTTTTCTTCCCCGGAGTGTTTAGACTTCCATTCTTCGGAGTCACGCTTAGATAAAACAGTTCCTCAGATACGTATATTCCTGAAAATAGTTGTCACCTGAACCATTCTTAGCCAGATATATAAGAATGCTCTCAGTCGTCACCCAGTTTGAGGTTTCAGATAGTGTCATCCAGTCAAATACTTATATTTATTTAAAGAAATAGTCGATTCCTCTAAGTAATCAAATGCTGTGAAAGCCATTGTCTCTTCCTCAAATTTCGAAGTCAAATTCTTTCTTGGTTAAGTTTCTTAGTCTGGTTTGCATGCCAATAGAATTCGCAGTCTTCCTTTCATTCAGACGTATCTGAGCATCGATTAATATGTTTCTCATTTCAATCATCGAGTTTTTATTCTTCTCCACACTTTTTACAGTTTTTCAATAGAGTCAAGTTTGACTGCAGAAACATGAATTAAATTTCACTCATCGGACTACTGAAAAAATTTGAAATTATTCCAAGGCGGCTTCACTTCGGTGTCAAAAAACTGTTTTAATGGAATTCAAAGCTTCAGAATCCTCTCGACTGCGGGCATTAACGACAGTCATCTTGTTTTTGAGGGAGGTAGAAGAGTCTGAAGCTTGGTGTCAACAAATAAGCAGAATTCTTTCAGCTTCTCTGTCCTTACCGCGTGTATTGAAAAATAATTAATATTTTTATGACGATTATTTCAATTTTGACAGTTAAGACTTCAGCAGTGCATGATGTATAGTATTGTGGAGAATATGGGCAAGGCATCCAATTCTGTTTCCATTTTTTTGGTGAAACATTCCGCTGGCCGCATCCTAAGTTGGTATTGGTATTGTCTCCACAAAAAGCGATTAATTTATCTAAAGGAATTAGCAGTTGTCGTAAAGTGTCTAGACAAAACAGTGTAGTTGTCTCCAAGGTTTCGTCATTCAGCGAATCAACCTTCAACAGCTTCTGTTGAGTTCCTTCAGTTTCAAGTATTGAACAACTAAAGAAACATCTTTTCATCCTTGATATTCGTTGCATCGGTGCCTATGCCGTAAAATGAAACTCCTTGCAATTGTTCTATGCATTTGGGCACGGAGTGTGGTGCGAGAATGTTGTTAACAATCGCTGTAGATTTGGTCCTGGCTGTAGACTGCTTTGCGGCGACATTGGAGTCAGGATGCATTGCACCATTCAGTTTTACTGTACAGTCAAGAGAACGGAAGGACTTACGATGCTTGACAATTTTTAAGATGTTTGTAGTTCTGCAACAGTAACGAGCAATTGTTCTTGGATATTTTCTTTAATCATGAATGTAGAAATAGGCTTTAATGTCGACGCTACTGCGAATCTATTTGCATGATTCTTCGTAGAAATATGATGCCTCACATCTGCCGTACCTCCCTCGGTTACTGAGACGGAACAACTGCAAGTCTCGCACAACGCTTTCTGATCCGTACGTCCTTTCTTGACAAAAGACCACTCTTTTGAATAATCATCCGAGAAGTGACAATTTCTCTTTTCCTTCTTAGGCATTCTCGTAAGCTATGATAAGTTTATTAGACGGTAAACAATCGACAATAGCACTTTACTTATCGAAGTACACTTCACTATACACTTCACGCCCTACATACCCGCAGTGCACTCTTCAGACATTACTAACTTGCACTAGTTGTTCGTATTACGTTTAAAAGGGGTCGTCTTGTTATCAGATCGCTATTCAAATTGGTACTACCCGATTCTTCAGCGTGGTGCTGCTTAAATAGTTCCAGCCCCGTGCTACTGGAGAAATCTGGTATTTTCTCGAATGTTCGCGCCCCTATCTGCAAGACGAACTTGTCAATATAAACTTGTTGATCTAAATAAAACTAACGAGGCTGCATTTACACGTTGCGCTAACAGATGCTGTTACTTCAGTACTCGAGCCGAACTCGTAACACTATTTTGCAAAATCACGACAAAATTCGGTCTTGTCGGGATGTCGGGACAAGAACGTCCATAACGGTGACGGTTACGATATATCGGGACAGATGGTGACACTGTTGTGCACTACATTCACAAAAGATCATAGTTCACGTCATCTGTCATCTTTAGGCCTATATTGCTCTAGATGAACGTAATTGCTTTAATATTTGGCTCTGAGCACTATGGGACTTAACATCTCAGGTCATCAGTCCCCTAGAACTTAGAACTACTTAAACCTAACTAACCTAAGGACATCACACACATCCATGCCCGAGGCAGGATTCGAACCTGCGACCGAAGCGGTCGCGCGGTTCCAGACTGAAGCGCTTAGAAACGCTCGGGCACCAGCGGCCGGCTTTAATATTTATTCTTAGTAAGTATTACTCTACATAAATCCTTCTAATTACTTTAAATTACATTAAGGAAGTACTGCACTCAGAAAAAAATATTAGAAATATTGACTTGGTGAACAACTCATGTACTAATGGAAATTAGTTTTTGTCAACATCAGTCTTTAGCTAAATGGTGTAGCACATTTTGTCACAAAGTATTTACTTTGATATCACCTTTATAACAACACACATATAGACATGAATTTACACACATACTAAACATATAAATATGTTTTTGAGACCAACAACCATGTTTGTGGCTAAGTTCAAATGGCTCTGAGCACTATGGGACTCAACTGCTGAGGTCATTAGTCCCCTAGAACTTAGAACTAGTTAAACCTAACTAACCTAAGGACATCACAAACATCCATGCCCGAGGCAGGATTCGAACCTGCGACCGTAGTGGTCTTGCGGTTCCAGACTGCAGCGCCTTTAACCGCACGGCCACTTCGGCCGGCTTGTGGCTAAGTATATTTCTTCACCTCCTAATGAGAATATGAGTCTTTCATACGGTTCGACTCAGTGTATGCGAGTAGGTAACTGCATTCCTAAGGGATTCTTATAATCTTGTAGTATCCTGTAAACAGCATCTGCCATTTACGACTTCTTTTTCGGCAGTATGTCTCTTAGTTCATTCATTTTGTAGCTCAAAATTCACATATGTCGACTTTGCCCATCACTATTTTTCTTATATGAGCTCTTGTCCTGTTAAAAGCAAAGAAACTTAGACATTACCTTAGAACCTATGAATCTAATCCTAGCATCCTGACATAACATACTGTGTCCTGCCTTACTCCTTATGAGTGGTAATATTATTTCTTTCCCACCTACGTATAATATACACTTGGCACAAGAGGGGTCAACCAATGCATTCCACTACTGCAAAAAGTCTTACCCTCATATGCAGCTCATCAATAAATTCTCAGTGACCAGGAATGTGCTTGTTATTGCTCTATTACCTGTCTCTACTAAAACTTGGGTTTGCACACGGACATCTTTAGCCCTGTTGCCCAAAGCGCCTCCTATTTACAGTTTTGGAAAGGAAAGGTAAGTAGTGCGGATGTTTCACAAGTCCTTTTATACGGTTCCAAGGACATGATATTCGTTGCAGCTCCGGTGTCTATAATGACGGTAGTTGGCACTAAGTGTAGTGGCTTGCAGGACTCGCCCCCTACTCCTTTCGCGACCGTCTTTCTAGGGCAGTGTGGTCGCAGTGAGCCTGTTGCCCCTGAGGTGCTGGGTCTGTTATCCTCCTCCACTTCGATCACTCTGACAGGCGGGTGATGTCGCCACTTTTGCTCTCGTGTATTGTTGGGTGCAAGCGCGTTTTGCTGCGCGTTCGCATTTCCAGCTGACATTGAGTGTATTTCTCACATCCTGTCGCAAGTTACTTCGCTGATTATTTTGCCATTGGTTTTGATGATTGTTTCCTTACTGGAAATAGCCAGGATTGTATCAAGTTTGTCGCCTGCGTTTACTAAAAGGTGACGAATTTCCGTCATTTCATAGTCTTGTTATTTGCACCATTATGATCGGGGCGCGAAGCGTCATGTTCTTTCCATCACCATTAGGATTGCAATTATTATAGTGGTTGTTACTTTTCGTAAAATGCCCATCACTGCTGTTACCATCATTCAATTTCGCTTCTTCATGTAGTAGATCAACTAATTCAAGTGTTAAAAAGATCTACTTCTGACTCTTGTACATGTATTAATTTTTCATTGATATGTATTGGCTATTTGGCTTTTAAGAGGCAGATTACTTATCGCTGTGACATGGGCTTATCCCAATACTGTTTTTTCAATATATTTTTCAAAATACTTCCAGCGGATCCCCTGTCTGCTATTGTGTGAATCAGGGTGAAACACTTCCCGTCGATGTCGTTCTTGCACGTTATTTCACCAATATTTACTCAGTAATGTTTTTTCGAACTGTGCTTACGTTTGACAGTAATCTCCTGTGCCATTTGCCCACAATGCACCAACCCCCAGGATACATGTGTACAAGAACTGAATTTTTTGCTTGTCGGTCTACGTTTTACGCATTGCACTCCAAAAACCTTATAAAAATCACTGGGTGTGGGCCTTTTTCGTTCGGAGTGAACGTCTGAAATTGTCTGTACTTTAGTAGACTCTCGTCTATAAGTTGGTTGATTTGAGGGAGGGGAGCCGCCCGCACGTCACACGTTAAGCGACTGGTTGACAGACTAGCACTCGCTACTTCACAGCTGTTCTCTTCCACTGCACGCAGCGAATCAGTGTGTGCTTCAAAAGTTCTGTTCGTAACAGGCTTGCTATCTTTAGCCACACCCTTTCCTGCTGAAACTTCCATTTTGATTTTCTTCACTTCTTCAGTTACCTTATCACGCCATTACGACATTCTGTTATCCACTTCATTAGTTCCATTACAGGCTAACAAAGCTTCGTTTGTAGCTTCTTGTACTATCACCGGTAGCTCATTTTGAAAACACTCCCTCAGCTGATCGTCCTTTTGGTTAAACCAGTGAAAAAAGTGAAGGGTAATTATTTTACTTTTCTTCTCAAATATTTCTTGTACGTGTTTGTCTTGCTCTGCAGCAACGTTCTGCAAATTGCTCAAAGGTGTCTTCTATTGTTCCCTGTGCAGGTTTGACCTGCCGAGACGAATTACGCTCAGTCGCCGCCAAATCTTTGTATGCTTTCTTTAGTTCAGTAAATTCCGCCCTAATACACTGAAAGTTTTGTTTTAACAGAGAATTAATTCTTGTTCCTAGTACAGATGCCAAACGGTCAAATTTCTTATTCATGTTTGAACTGAACTGTGCTTTTACTTCAGTATATAATGCAGAGCGATTAATTAGAGCGATTTATTCAAAAAATTTACGAACATCAGTGAACGATCCGGGTAGCGTCTGAGAAGTTTGCTCACATTCTGCCGACATCTCTTTATCAGTTATGATAGAATCAAGATTTTTGATTGATGTGCCAATTACTTCTTGCTCATCAATCTCCGATTCCATATCGGTATTGTCTACGGTAGTCGTTTGTTTTGGTTTTTCCGTTTTTCCCATTTTAGTTAAACAAATAACTTTTATTGTAATCGAATACTTACCAATGCCTTAACGGTTCTGCTAAAGTAATATTTATGAACTATATTGATTTAATATTTATTAGTGCGCGGTACATTATGAAACGATCTATCAGCGCTTCGTGATTTGTCCTACAGTTCGGCCATATATTTTATGGGTTTAAAAAAATTTGATAAATTAATCGACCCTAAAGTGAAACACGATTCTTCACTTTACACGCCTTACCCGAACGACACACACAAAGATAAGTGAAAACGGCGATTTTCATACCTTTCGTTGCTTACGGCAGCCCAGCAGCGCGTGATTTAAACTTTTGAAAAAAAATTTTAGTTGGTTTCCGCGATTTATCTCCTTTTTCGTTCATTTTCTGTTGTCACACTCTCTCTCATGCGATTGGTGCACATGGGAAACAAAACACAAATTTTAAGTACGCTATTATAAAAGACTAAATTACCTTTTACATAAAACGTGATAAATCCTATCATTTCGTAGCCATTCTATTGTTTGGCTCGTACGTTACAAGATTTATAGTTCCCACCCTTTTCTAATTGAAATTCACGTTGAGGTGGATACCCAACACTAGATAAAAAAATAACGTTTCCCATTGCTTTTACTACAACCCGATGTGCAATGGCTTGTATATGCTTTTAATTATTTTAATAAAGCCTATACTTACTTGAAATTCTTTTTAGAGAATATTGATATTCATAGCTAGGCTCATCGTCTTTTTAGTATCGATATGTTGTGAAATTGCGTTTACACACGATTACAAAATAATAATCTGTGGAAATGAATTTAATCTGAAAAGTAATTGCACTTCTTTTACAAAATATGGCAGGCCCTGTTTGGGAAATGTTAAGAAAATCAAAATAGAGCAAAATGGCTCTCAAAAATGGCGCTGAAATTAGAAAATCATTGTACTGACGGGAGGGTAGCTTTAAATCAATAACACGTGAGTTATTTTTTTAAAAAATTGATTATTATTTCAATAATATTAATCACGTGTACAAAAGATAACACCCAAGACAATACAAGAGTGTAATTAGTTTCACAGACAGTCCGAGAGAGCTCAACATTGATAATGTTATCGGTTTTATAGACTAAAAACAAAGATCGTTTCTCCTGGTGTCCTCACGTGTACTTTACTTTTTATTATCTCTTTGGTTTTGTTACATTGAATACTGTCGTATGATATTTGTATTAAGAAATACACTCCTGGAAATTGAAATAAGAACACCGTGAATTAATTGTCCCAGGAAGGGGAAACTTTATTGACACATTCCTGGGGTCAGATACATCACATGATCACACTGACAGAACCACAGGCACATAGACACAGGCAACAGAGCATGCACAATGTCGGCACTAGTACAGTGTATATCCACCTTTCGCAGCAATGTAGGCTGCTATTCTCCCATGGAGACGATCGTAGAGATGCTGGATGTAGTCCTGTGGAACGGCTTGCCATGCCATTTCCACCTGGCGCCTCAGTTGGACCAGCGTTCGTGCTGGACGTGCAGACCGCGTGAGACGACGCTTCATCCAGTCCCAAACATGCTCAATGGGGGACAGATCCGGAGATCTTGCTGGCCAGGGTAGTTGACTTACACCTTCTAGAGCACGTTGGGTGGCACGGGATACATGCGGACGTGCATTGTCCTGTTGGAACAGCAAGTTCCCTTGCCGGTCTAGGAATGGTAGAACGATGGGTTCGATGACGGTTTGGATGTACCGTGCACTATTCCGTGTCCCCTCGACGATCACCAGTGGTGTACGGCCAGTGTAGGAGATCGCTCCCCACACCATGATGCCGGGTGTTGGCCCTGTGTGCCTCGGTCGTATGCAGTCCTGATTGTGGCGCTCACCTGCACGGCGCCAAACACGCATACGACCATCATTGGCACCAAGGCAGAAGCGACTCTCATCGCTGAAGACGACACGTCTCCATTCGTCCCTCCATTCACGCCTGTCGCGACACCACTGGAGGCGGGCTGCACGATGTTGGGGCGTGAGCGGAAGACGGCCTAACGGTGTGCGGGACCGTAGCCCAGCTTCATGGAGACGGTTGCGAATGGTCCTCGCCGATACCCCAGGAGCAACAGTGTCCCTAATTTGCTGGGAAGTGGCGTTGAGGTCCCCTACGGCACTGCGTAGGATCCTACGGTCTTGGCGTGCATCCGTGCGTCGCTGCGGTCCGATCCCAGGTCGACGGGCACGTGCACCTTCCGCCGACCACTGGCGACAACATCGATGTACTGTGGAGACCTCACGCCCCACGTGTTGAGCAATTCGGCGGTACGTCCACCCGGCCTCCCGCATGCCCACTATACGCCCTCGCTCAAAGTCCGTCAACTGCACATACGGTTCACGTCCACGCTGTCGCGGCATGCTACCAGTGTTAAAGACTGCGATGGAGCTCCGTATGCCACGGTAAACTGGCTGACACTGACGGCGGCGGTGCACAAATGCTGCGCAGCTAGCGCCATTCGACGGCCAACACCGCGGTTCCTGGTGTGTCCGCTGTGCCGTGCGTGTGAACATTGCTTCTACAGCCCTCTCGCAGTGTCCGGAGCAAGTATGGTGGGTCTGACACACCGGTGTCAATGTGTTCTTTTTTCCATTTCCAGGAGTGTATATATGTTATACTCGAAAAAAAGGGCTAGAATCAGATATTACAAATAAATAAAAATGTTTGATGCTGGCATGGAACTTCTGTTTCTTTATGTAGTACCTGCACTAACTGGTTAGATGCTTGCCACCTAACAACTGAAAGTCGAATGTATCTGATGTTTCCAAACAAAATGCTTACCACTAGTAGCTCAGTTTAACCAAACTTGTTGCTCTTCCAACCAAATTTACCAGATTTGTCAATCTGTCCTTATAGTAGAAGCATTAAACTAGTCGATAAGCTATACGCTGATTATCCTACTCGATCGGTCGTATCACAGTGCACGATAACAACAGTTCGCAAAAGTCTCTTATCAAGAGTAGGTGGACACTAAATGACGTAGCTGAGGAAAATATTGCCACAGGCGTAAAAAAGAGTGGACTGACACTGAATAACATGGATGAAGAAAAAAGACAGCTTTAAGTGTTGAGAAGAGGTAAGGTGATTTAACATGTCTGCTTTAAATTCTCAGCTGTATTCGTCACATCTTACGTAAACCGAAATCAGAAAATCAAACGCATTTCGGATTCTGCAGCCGCACGTGCAACCACTTATAGAATGCAAAACATCTGGTAACTCGCAGACATTTGCAGAGACACTCAAAATGATGGCATAATGGTTAATCCGGACGTAGTGTCACTTTTTACAAGAGTGCCTGTATAAGACATGTTGGATCTTTTGGTTCATCATTTCCCACCTGGGACTGTCGAGTTGTTCTGCCTCATCCTAAAGCCAACGTACGTCTTCTACTACGATGGATATTACGGGACGACTGATGGCACAAGGAAGGGATCCCCATTGTCTGCACCTGTCGCGAACTTCTTCATGAAACACTTTGCGGAGCAAGCTCTGAATTCTGCTACCTTGTGCCTGTTGACAGCTTCCTGATGTGAGTGCCCCGTTGAAAAATGCACTGCAGTGGTTCTTTGATCACATGAACAGTGTCCATCCAAACATTAAATTTACCATCTAGATGGAGAGGGACGGCAAGCTATAGTTCTTGGAACCTTTAATTGTGCGGAAGGCAGTAGCCCATCTTATTCATTCAGTGTACCGGAAATCCAAGCACACTAACTGGTACTTAACCGCAAATAATTTTCAGTACCCTGTACACGAGAAAGCACTCCTGAACACGTAGGTACAAAGAGCAAACATTATTTCTGACAACAACCACGTACAATTTGAATTTTAACACTTCAGACCCCTGTCCAGAGAAAATGGTTGCAGCAAGGGAGGCATTGCAAACTCTTCAGGTGACACCGACGAAGGACGCATCGTGAATCGACGATAGAGGCAAAGTCGTTTACATTCTTTCCATACTGTGGAGCAACTAACAGCAAGATAGCACGCGTGTTGCAGAGACTTGAACTGAGACCAGAATTCAGACCTGTCTCAGAGATATGGGGTATGTTACGTCACGTTAAAGACGACACAGCTCTTCGATTGCCCGGTTTTAACGGCTTGCCTTTAAACAAAGGGAGCTTGAGAAGTCAGTCGAAGCTGAACTTTGCCTGGAAAACGGGCATAAAATACAACTGGAAGAGGGTGTAGAGTAATAGTAGCTACCAGTCTCAACAGAAGGTGATTTCTTTTTAACACACGGCCGTTTTGGGCTTGTGTCCTTATTCAGGTGTTTTACAGTCATTTACACATTTCCTCACACAACGTCGGAGTTCAATACAGCCGGAGTATCCACCTCGTTCCCACATTACATTTACCACATTTGTATAAACAGAATTCGATTTTTCACACGTAAACTGTACTTAAGTCACCATGGTATTCATAGGAAGTTCCGCATTATGCCTTTGAAGCTTTAACGGCACTTTAGATGTAATTGTAGAAGCACATGCACTCGCAACATCCAACGCGCTTACATTGGAAAACAGAAGTTATGACCATACTTCAGAGTATCCGGTATCATATTATCGTACGTGTAAAAAGCCCTAAAATAAATCGTAATATAAAACAGAACGCTATTCAGCGAAAACAAAAACATTTAACATGTTGTTCCAAAGACGCTGTCGGCCGCTGTGGCCGAGCGGTTCTAGGCGCTTCAGTCTGGATCCGCGCGACCGCTACGGTCGCAGGTTCGAGTCCTGCCACGGGCATGGATGTGTACGATGTCCTTAGGTTAGTTAGGTTTAAGTAGTTCTAAGTTCTAGGGGACTGATGACCTCAGATGTTAAGTCCCATAGTGCTCAGAGTCATTTGAACCATTTTGAACCAAAGAAACTGCTGAAGATACAAACGCATTCTGCATACGGCGGAGCGTAGGTAAATCGACAAAGACGAAACATGGAGGATATAAGCATCACACTTAGGAAACGATAACTATCTTCCATAAAGGGACTGCGTTATCCTCACCATTATTTCATCATCATCATCACGCAAGTCGCCGAAATGGGTGAAATAAAAAGACTTGCACTCCCGGCCAAAATATGCCATACGAATATTTGATTTTCAGAGTAAGAAAATACTGACCCCGCACCTTGCACGGGTACGTTTTACGTGATATTTCAGTTTTTCTCGGCGTAACTGACAATTCCCAAGTTTCCGGCTTTGTAGGTGCATTAATTCGCCGTTTTCTTTTGACGAAATTTCGACGTCATCATCAACTGGTATTTACTAGGTATAACAAAAAGACACTAACAAACTTCAAATCTCGTCGAGGGTGACTTTAGAAACAAATTAAGAACAGGAACCAGTGTCCAGAACGACATCCAACGACACTGCAGATCACCGAAGTTAGAGACGCCAAGGCTTACCGCTAAGATAACTGCTCGGTAGTGGCGCCAGCTTGTACGCTGACGCTTCGTTGTTGTAGCAGTCGTGTAACGGCGCAATCCTGTTAGATCCATTGCAGGGTGTTCCACTTACGGTTCGTCAACGTTTGCTACTCAAGGGGTAGCTTAGAAGCAGGCGTTAACCTCTGAAACTTTGACTCACTTGGATCTTAACGAAGTGGCGTGAAAGAATGGACTAGCACAAATACACTATTTGGTGAAAAGCATTCGGGCACCTCCAATACGCAGTTGAACACTAGATGACACGCCAGTATGGAAGGGGCAGGGGAGTGCTGTGTCGTCTGTAGAGAATCACTAATAGAAGAATGGGTCGGTCAGGCGAGCTCAGTGACATCGGACGTGGACTTGTCACTGGATGTCACCTGAGTGACGGCTCCGTCAGAACGTTTCAAAACTTCTAAAACTGTTCAAGTCGACTGTTGATGATGTGACTAAGAAATGAAAACGCGTAGCAGCAACCTCAACTAAACCAAGACCAGGGAGACCTCATATAGTGACGGACGGAAACCATCGAGCACTGTGAAGGGGATTGTAAAAAATCGCGTGAAATCAGTGGAAGGAATCACTCGTGAGTTCCATTGTGCTACCAGCAATCCAGCGAGCAAAATGGCTTTGCGTGGAGAGGCAAAGAGAATGGGGTGCAAAGGCCGGGTAGCTCCGCATGACCCACACATTCCGTTAGTCAATGCTAAGCGACGCATTGGGTGGTGTCAAGAGCGGCGCCAGTGGACACTGGACAGTGGATGACTGGAAACGAGTGATTCGGAGTGATGAGTCGCAATATGCTCTATGGCAGTCCGAATGCCTGTAGAACTTTACCTGCCGTTACGTGTACTCCTAACGGTGAAGTATGGAGGAGGCAGTATTACAGTATGGGGGTGTTCTTCGCGGAGGTCCTCTTCTTGCACTTAAGTAAATGCTAAATGCGGAAGGACATGAACATATTTTATAGCATTGTGTACTGCATTCAGTAGAGGAACAGTTCGGATAAGGTGATTGTATCAGAATGACAATGTACCTTGTCGTAAAGCACCATCTGTGAGACAGTGGTTTGTGGACAGTAATATGCCTGAAATGGAGTGGCCTGCCCAGAGTCCCGACTTGAACCCAAAGGAAGACTTTTGGATCGTCGAATTCTCTCCAGTATAGCGTCAAGCATCACTACCTTCACTGGTTTCGCCTCTTGAGGACGAATGGGCTGCCATTTCTCCAGACATTCAGGCACCTCATTGGAAGTGTCTCCAGCACAGTTCGACATAAAGGCGAAGGGTGGACACAGGGCTGGGTTGGGTTGTTTGGGGGGAGAGACCAAACATCGAGGTCATCGGTCTCATCGGATTAGGGGAGGATGGAGAAGGAAGTCGGCCGTGCCCTTTCAAAGGAACCATCCCGGCATTTGTCTGGAGCGTTTTAGGGAATTCACGGAAAACCTAAATCAGGATGGCCGGATGCGGGATTGAACCGTCGTCATCCCGAATGCGAGTCCAGTGTGCTAACCACTGCACCACCTCGCTCGGTAGGGTGGACACACTCCATATTGATGCCCACTGATACTTGTCAGGATACTTTTGAACAAACAGTGTAATTTGAAGCGAGATGTTTTGAAAAGATGTGAAAACAAGTTTTTGGATTCAATGGAATTTGTGTTACTATCACAACATTTTTGTAGTAAAACTAATAGAAACTGAATTAAGTAATCGAAAGTTGATAGAAGAGGGAACGAAGGAGGGAGTGTAAAGACAAGCCAAAAGAAGAGAGACGGTGAGAGATCTTGTCTGAAGCAGTTCATGATTAGTTAATTAAGCAAGAAGGGCTACTACATGAGAAAGCAGGAATTTGCAAGATCGGCATGTATACTGACTCGCATTCGGGAGGACGACGGTTCAAACCAACGTCCAGCCATCCTGATTTAGGTTTTCCGTGATTTCCCTAAATAGCTTCAGGCAATTGCCGGGGTGGATGGTTCATCTGAAAGGACATGGCCGACTTCCTTTCCCATCCTTCCCTAATCTGATGGGACCGACGACCTCACTGTTTGGTCCTCTCTCCCCCCCCCCCCCCTTCCCCCCAGATCAACCAACGATGTATACCGAAGATTACAAAAGAATTGCCTCGCCCAATTATCTCCTTTTGTACGAGGATGCGTCAAATGAAAACCTTAAATATTTTTTAAATATTATTTATTATGCAGAAGTGTTACAAAACTAAATCACTTTTCAACATAATCTCCCCCACGCTCAATCCAAGTCCTCCAGGGCTTACAAAGTGCATAAATTCCTTTAGAAAAAATTCTTTGGGTAGTCCGCGCAACCACTCGTGCAACGCGTGGCGTACCTCTTCGTCAGAACGGAACTTCTTTCCTCCCATTGCGTCTTTGAGTGGTCCAAACATATGGAAATCACTTGGGGCAAGGTCTGGTGAGCATGGTGGATGAGCGAGACACTCAAAATGCAGGTCTGTGATTATTGGAACTGTTGTACGGGCAGTGTGGGGCCTTGCATTGTCATGTTGCAAAAGGACACCTGCTGACAGCAATCCACGTCGGTTTGATTTGATTGCAGGCCGCAGATGATTTTATAGGAGACCTGTGTATGATGCACTGGTGACAGTGGTCCCTCAAGGCATGTAATGCTCCAAAATGACGCCTTTTTCGTCCCAAAAGAGAGTCAGCATAACCTTCCCTTCTGATGGTTCTGTTCAAAACTTCTTTGGTTTTGGTGATAAGGAATGGCGCCATTCCTTGCCCGCTCTCTTCGTTTCCGGTTGGTGTAAGTGAGCACAGATTTTCGATTTGTTATTACAAATTTAAGGTTTTCATTTGACTCACCCTCGTACTTACACAAGTGAATCATTTTTCACGACACGTGTCGTAAAGGAGGCCACTTCTTTTCAAGGAAGACAGTTAAAAAATCAAGCTACCTATTGGAAGCTTTGCAATCTAACCTCATCAAAGCGGTGATGTATGAATACCTCCTGCACTTTCGTATGAAATGTGGAGCGAGAACTGAGTAATTATTAACATCGGCAATGCACCTCTGCCCCAAACCAGAGAATACCTCTTTATTTTTTTAGTTTGGAACAACTCAGGAAATGTTGATGGCATCCTCGACGAGTATAGTTGTGTCGTCGCCGGATGAATGAATGTGATAATGCTTGGAAGGGTAGCTCAATGGCCATCGCATCTGACTGCCCGGCTTCGACTCGCGATCCGGTCGGAGATTTTCTGTGCTCGGGGACTGGGTGTTGTGTTGTACTCATCATCATCGACACGTACGTCGCCCAATGAGGCGTCAACTGAAACGACTTGCAACTCGGTTGAAATGTTCAAATGTGTGTGAAATCTTATGGGACTTAACTGCTAAAGTCATCAGTCCCTAAGCTTACACACTACTTAACCTAAATTATCCTAAGGACAAACACATACACCCATGCCCGAGGGATTGCATCAATGCCATACAATCATCTCCTGGGAAGGTTTTGTGGGCTGTGGTGCAGGAATCACATCATGTAAGATTCGCGTAGTTCTGATCTATTCCATTTCAATCATATGCGGTATTCCCCATGCGCTTAGTTGTTGATACATACACCTCTTCTAATATTCCAGTTTGTTCTGTAGTATTTTTTCGTAGTATTTGTTTTTAGAGTTCGGAATCAGTGCTTTTTAAGGTGTATCGTTGGTTCTAATACACCACTTACTCTCTGATACGACCTTCCGTCAACTTGAAAGTGTTCCAGGGTATTTTTGGTCCAGGATCACGAAATTTAATGTTGATAGATTTTTCTTAGAAATCCTCATTATTCAGCCACAGAACAGACTAGCTTTTGGCATATAACAAAAAAAGGTATTCTCAGTTTATTTCCTCCGTAGCAAAATTTCTTAAAACGATTCACATATAGATTACTGTCGAGTCTGTATTGAGTGAAAATGATCCTTAACATTTTCGTATTCCGAAGAGACCTCTAGAACTACTGCGTCTTTATCGAGCAGTAGTATGGTGTTTGTCGGAACCACGTCCTGGCATTGGACAATTGCCTGTTAACGCACGAGAGGAGAATTATGAACGTTTGTATAGAAATATTTTGTAGATGCAATGGTGCCGTCCGTTGTATGAAAGAAAGGCACTACGCTGCACGCGAAGTGGTTTGTCATGTAGAGAGTGGGGAGCCTTTGTCCAACTGCTGCTTGGTTGATGTTGGCTGCCGTCAAAGATCAGCTTGCCCATAATCAAGTTTATGGACGCCGCAGAAAGGTTCACAGCAGGCTATTATACATACAGTTTTTAAAGCGCAAATGAAAATCTTGAACGTATCCAAGATGCCATAGCACGGAGATGTACGAAATCCAGAGGACACGTTATGATAATTGTTCTTGTACACTATGTGATCAAAAGTATCCGGACACCTGGCTGAAAATGGCTTACAAGCTCTTGGCGCCCTCCATCGGTAATGATGGAATTCAGTATGGTGTTGGCCCACCCTTAGCCTTGGTGACAGCTTCCTCTCTCGCAGGCATACGTTCAACCAGATGCTGGACGGTTTCTTGGGGAAAGGCAACCCATCCTTCACGGACTGCCGCACGGAGGAGAGGTATCGTAGTTGGTCGATAAGGCCTGGCACTAAGTCGACGTTGCAAAACATCCCAAAGGTGTTCTATAGGATTCAGGTCAGGGCTCTGCGCAGGCCAGTCCATTACAGGGATGTTATTGTCGTGTAACCACTCCGCCACAGGCCGTGAATTATGAACAGATGCTCGATCGTGTTGAAAGATGCAATCGCCATCCCCGAATTGTTCTTCAACAATGGGAAGGAAGAAGGTGCTTAAAACACCAATGTAGGCCTGTGCTGTGATAGTGCCACGGAAAACAACGAGGGCTGCCGGCCCCTACCATGAAAAACACCACCGCCTCCAAATTTTACTGCTGGCTGTATACACGCTAGCTTGTGAACCGTCATTCGTCACTCCACACAACGTTTTTCCACTGTTCAATCGTCCAATGTTTACGCTCCTTACACCAAGCTAGACGTTGTTTGGCATTTATCAGCGTAATGTGTGGCTTATAAGAAGCCGCTCGAACATGAAATACAAATTTTCTCACTTCCCGCCTAACTGTTATAGTACTTGCAGTGGACCCTGATGCAGTTTGGAATTCCTGTATGATGGTCTGGTTAGATGACTACCTATTACACATAACGACCCTCTTCAAATGTCAGCGGTCTCTGTCAGTCAACAGACGAGGTCTGTACGCTTTTGTGCTGTACGTGTTCCTTCACGTTTTCACCTCACTATCACATCGGAAACAGTGGACCTAGGGATGTTCAGGAGTGTGGACATCTCGTGTAAAGATGTATGAGAGAAGTGACACCCAATCACCTGACCACGATCGAAGTCCGTGAGTTCCGCGGAGCGCCCCATTCTGCACCTAATATGAAAAACGTATGTTTTTGAAGGTGTCCGGATACTTTTGATTACATAGTGTAAGTGTGAATCTGTTACAATATCGTTTGGAGGAAACAATCCATTCATAAGATCACAATTCATTTTTGTATTTTTTTAAGAAACTGGTAAAGCATTCTTGTAATAGGTATTCTTTTCTTTGTGTGTGAGTTAAGATACAGTTTGTACACATAGTCGACACCTATTTGTTGACATATTCAAGCTCGAGAGTTTTATATATAAGTTATTTATTACTATTTATCGAAAATAATGAAAAATGAAAGTAGATGAATGTACTACTTAAGACACTATGAATCGAGAGTAAAAAACGAATTTTTGGAATCTGTTTGCAAATTGCATTTGTTAAACACAGCTCAGTAATAATGTTGACAAAGGGTAATTAACTGTGCCTGAAAGAAATGTCAAAATGTTGCTCACTAAAGATCACTGTCATTTGTGTTTGATTCAAGATCATCACCATCATCGCTTGAGGGCGTGGTATTGATGATAGCTTCATCAATGACCATTTCCATTATTCCATCTCGTTTCCAATATTCCTGCTCCAGGTGCTGTACTTTCCTGCAGTAACCTTGGCACTCTAGCGCAGTAACTGAAAGGAAAGCAACATTAACAAGGTTCTGCAATATTTCCTTAGAAATTTCATCAGTGACGTTGTTCTCCGTGAAATTGTTTTATTTTGGTCTATGCCAAACCTGTCAGATGTAGATCACACTTGTAGGGCGGTAAACGGCTACTCTGTGGCCTCTGCTCTCAGTGATATTATCCACGACTCACACTTTCACGCCTGGTTTGTTTTGCTTTAATTTAGATAACAGTTCAGCCTACATCAGTGAGTCGTTGCAGCAGTTTATTTACCTGTCTCACAATCACTCTAAGGTCATAATCCTGAAATCATATTTATTAAGCAGTCTGTCGAACGTACTACTGTGATATTGCGCATTATCCCCCCCCCCCCAACAGCCTTCCGACCACGTCCTCTAGTTTCGTTGAACATCAAGCAGTTCGCAAGTAGTGGAAACAGTTTCTTGAATGCAACTTTCTGACAGATTAAAACTGTGTGTTGGCTCGGATTTCCAGGTTCGAGTCCCGGTCCACCACACAGTTTCAATTCGTGAGGAGGTTTCAAATCAGCGTACACTCCGCTGCGGGTGAACAATCGTTGTAGTTCTTGCATCTTGCTGCAAGTACTTTCCAAATTTGTCATTTCATGGAAGCTTTTCTCGAACTCACAGCAGTTGTGCGTGTTTATTACGGTGCGAAAATATGTGTCGAAGAGGAGAATGGCACGAAGACAGATGGGCCGAAACAAAAATACCATTGGAACCTTTAAACACATATAATTGGCGCCACGAGTAAAGGAAGTACGAAATAAATTTACCAATCAATTTTTTTCTTCAGTAGCCAAGTAAAATGGCAGTACAGATGTCTTTAAATTTTAGCTGATTTTTCAATGTTACGGTAAACATTTGAGGTAAAAGTAGGAAATACTGCTAGCAAAAATCGAAGAGGAATTAAAACGCAGTCCCTTGGTGAGATACCGCGCCGCGTTTTTGTTTCCTGTTAGCAAATACTTGATTGTACAATCGACGAGAGATGTTCGAAATTTGTATACGATATCCTCATGTTTTTTAATGTAAGTGAACTCCTCTGATTTTAGTTAATTGAATAGCGTTTCTTGGTAACATCACTATGACTCCTGAAACACTTTCCTATTTTTTAATTTTTCTGTTTCGTCACGATTTTTGTTCATTAATAATAATGCAACAGCAGTGGCGACTGCTCTGATTTTTAAGGATAGCTGCACTTCTTCAACAAGTACTTGCAGCAAGTTCCTGAAATAAACTTGCCCCAGTGGCTTGAAGAAGTACGAGGTCATTCAAGTTCTAAGGCCTCCGATTTTTTTTCTAATTAACTACTCACCCGAAATCGATGAAACTGGCGTTACTTCTCGACGTAGTCGCCCTGCAGACGTACACATTTTTCACAACACTGACGCCATGATTGCATGGCAGCGGCGAAGGCTTCTTTAGGAATCTGTTTTGACCACTGGAAAATCGCTGAGGCAATAGCAGCACGGCTGGTGAATGTGCGGCCACGGAGAGTGTCTTTCATTGTTGGAAAAAGCCAAAAGTCACTAGGAGCCAGGTCAGGTGAGTAGGGAGCATGAGGAATCACTTCAAAGTTGTTATCACGAAGAAACTGTTGCGTAACGTTAGCTCGATGTGCGGGTGCGTTGTCTTGGTGAAACAGCACACCCGCAGCCCTTCCCGGACGTTTTTGTTGCAGTGCAGGAAGGAATTTGTTCTTCAAAACATTTTCGTAGGATGCACCTGTCACCGTAGTGCTCTTTGGAACGCAATGGGTAAGGATTACGTCCTCGCTGTCCCAGAACATGGATACCATCATTTTTTCATCACTGACAGTTACCCGAAATTTTTTTGGTGGCGGTGAATCTGTGTGCTTCCATTGAGCTGACTGGTGCTTTGTTTCTGGATTGAAAAATGGCATCCACGTCTCATCCATTGTCACAACCGATGAAAAGAAAGTACCATTCATGCTGTCGTTGCGCGTCAACATTGCTTGGCAACATGCCACACGGGCAGCCATGTGGTTGTCCATCAGCATTCGTGGCACCCACCTGGATGACACTTTTCGCATTTTCAGGTCGTCATGCAGGATTGTGTGCACAGAACCCACAGAAATGCCAACTCTGGAGGCGATCTGTTCAACAGTCATTCGGCGGTCCCCCAAAACAATTCTCTCTACTTTCTTGATCATGTCGTCAGACCGGCTTGTGCGTGCCCGAGGTTGTTTCGTTTTGTTGTCACACGATGTTCTGCCTTCATTAAACTGCCGCACCCACGAACACACTTTCGACACATCCATAACTCCATCACCACATGTCTCCTTCAACTGTTGATGAATTTCAATTGGTTTCACACCACGCAAATTCAGAAAACGAATGATTGCATGCTGTTCAAGTAAGGAAAACGTCGCCATTTTAAGTATTTAAAACAGTTCTCATTCTCGCCGCTGGCGTTAAAATTCCATCTGCCGTACGGTGCTGCCATCTCTGGGACGTATTGACAATGAACGCGGCCTCATTTTAAAACAATGCGCATGTTTCTATCTCTTTCCAGTCCTGAGAAAAAAAATCGGAGGCCTTAGAACTTGAATGCACCTCGTAAACTTGAGTAGGTTTTTGTTCTAATGTAAACCACTCAGCAAGTGCTCACGTAAGTTACTTGCTAAGGGACACAAGCCTTTCATAACACTTCGTGTCTAGGGGCCTCTTGACGCTGTCAGCGCTGAACGACAAACGAATATCTCTCAAGTAGTGCTGATTTTCTCCGCTTTTGGCAGCACTAGCGAAATCGTTATCGAAGCCAAACAGTAAATGTGCAACAGTAGAGCAACTGACCGCCCTGACGGACGAACCAAGGAGCCACCGACGGTGTCTCCTAAACGACTGTACAACGAACGCTACTGCTGCTGTTCATCGGCGACGAAGGCTGGAATTTGCACCACAATACCGCAACTGGACGTCCACTGAGCGGCGACAGGTAGCCTTTCCAGATGAATCATGTTTTATGCTCCATCGGACAGATGGCAGCGCTCAACGACAAACGAATATCTCTCAAGTAGTGCTGATATTCTCTGCTTTTGGCAGCACTAGCGAAATCGTTATCGAAGCCAAACAGTAAATGTGCAACAGTAGAGCAACTGACCGCCCTGACGGACGAACCAAGGAGCCACCGACGGTGTCTCCTAAACGACTGTGCAACGAACGCTACTGTTGCTGTTCATCGGCGACGAAGGCTGGAATTTGCACCACAATACCGCAACTGGACGTCCACTGAGCGGCGACAGGTAGCCTTTCCAGATGAATCATGTTTTATGCTCCATCGGACAGATGGCCATTGTCGTATACGGTGTGAAACGTCTGAAAGCAAACATCCTGCAACAGGATTGTTATGGCCTGGAGAATGTTATCGTGGCATTCCTTGGATGATCAATACGACTATGCATCTATGCTTGGAGACTGTTTCCACTCCTACATGCAACTTGTTTTTCCTCGGCACGGTGGCATCTACCAGCAGGTGAATACAGCATATCACACATCTCACAGTGAGCGTGTGCGGTTCAAGGAGCAATAGAATGAGTTTACAGCGCTCCCCTGACCACAAGATTCCCTGGATTTAAACCCAATCAAGAATCTGTGGGACCACCTCGATCGAGCTGTCCGCGCCAAGGATACTCAACCGAGAAACCTAGCGCAGCTGGCCACGGCATTGGGTTCGGCGTTGCTCCACATCCCTGTCGGTATCTTCCAGAACAGAACCTCATTGACTCTCTTCTTGTACATCTGACGCGGCAATAGGTGGTTATTAAGGCTTTTGAAAGTTGGTCACATTAATGCTATTGGACAGTGTAATATCCTGACTTTAACAATTCTCATTGTTATGCAACAGCTCACCCGAACGCTTAGAGTTCTTGCTCGAAATTCAAATATCCTGTCAAATTAACCATTTGTGCCAGACTTGTTCTCGAACTTTACCGCCAATACTCTTAAACGTGAGCCGCGTAATACACATGATGAAACCACTTAAATAGTCAACCTGCCGTCTATAAATTTAGAATTTAAAAGCTCTAGTTTCTCGAAAAAAGAAAAGTTTCTGTGTGTTAAAAATAAATATACATAGATTTTGTAAGCATTAACCTTGCGAAACACAGCTGGTACTTTCCACACGCGATAAATGACAAACACATGAGGATGGCCAGTTGCCGAATTCTTAGAAAACCTAACGCGCTCGGCACGATGCCAAACTGACAGCTGATAACAGAGACACTTAGTATCTTAGCACATACGTTATTGATTCGAAGAATTCTTATCAGCCAGAAATCAGTATGTAATACTCATCAGCAAGTGGCCATCAGTAACGTTGTGCGTTCCGCAGTAAAGTGTGATACGACGGCTTAAGTTTATGACAGGTGTGATCACTTATGACGCAAATGATCAAGATTCTCAAATTATCTGCGTCTGTTGGCGATGCTGCAATCAGTAGAAAAGTATCAGTGTTGGTTGACTATTACTCAGTTATTCACTACACGAAGAAATAGTAATACACATCGGTGCCTAACTAAGGATTAGAACGAAAAAGAATTTTCTTTGAATACTTATTTTTAAAATGATGGAAGATAAATGAACTTTAATTTTTGTTGGTTTTTATTACACCGAGGTGACAAAAGTCATGTGACAAAAGTCATGGGTTATCGATACGCACACATACAGATGGCGGTAGTATCGTACACACAAGGTATACAAGGGCAACGCATTGGCAGAGCTGTCATTTTTACTCGGGTTACTCATGCGAAAAGGCGTCCGACGTGATTATGGCCGCACAATGGAAATTAACAGACTCTGAACGTGGAATGGTTGTTGGAACCAGACGCACGAGTCTTTCTATTTCGGAAATCAATAGGGAGTTCAATATTCCGAGTCCCACATCGTCAAGAGTGTACCGAGAACACCAAATTTCAGGCATTACCGCTCACCAGGGAGAACGCAAAGGTCGACGGCCTCCACTTAACGACTGAGAGCAGCGACGTTTACATAGAGTGGTTAGTGCTAACATACAATCAATACTGCGTGAAATAACAGCAAAGCTCAATGTAGGACGCACGAAGAACGTTCCCGTTCAGTCAGTGTAGCGAAATTTGGCACTAATGGGCTATGCCAGCAGACTGCCGGCGCGAGTGGCTTTGCTAACAGCACGACATCGCCTGCTGCGCCTCTCCCGCCTCGCGACCATATCGGTTGGACCCTACACGAATGGAAAACAGTGGCCTGGTCATATGAGTCCCGATTTTAGTTGGTGAGATCTGATGGTGCAGACCCAAGTTGTCATCAAGACACTTTCTAAGCTGGAAGTGGCTCCATAATGGCGAGGTCTGTGTTCACCTGGAATGGGCTGGGTCTTGGTTATATTCGGCTACTTGGAGACCATTTGCAGCCATTCATGGAGTTCATGTTTCCAAACAACGATGGAATTGTTATGGACGACAATGCGCCATTTCACCGGGCCCCAACTGTTCGGGATTGGTTTGAAGAACACTCTGAACAATTCGAGCTAATGATTGGGGCACCCAGATCGCCAAAAATGAAGCACATCGAACATTTATGGGACATAATCGAGAGGTCAGCTCGTGCACGAAACCCTGCACCGGCAACACCTTCGCAGTTACGGACGGCTGTAGAGGCAGCATGGTTAAGTATTTCTGCAAGGGACTTCCAGCGACTTATTTAGTCCATGGCACGTCGAACTGCTGCACTACGTCGGGCAAAAGGAGGTCTGACACGATATTTGGAGGTGTCCCGTGACTTTCGTCACCTCAGTGTAAGCCACATGGTAGTAAGTCAATGAGACAATTTGTACAGTTTGTTTTTAATTTTTTTTTCTAGAATGAGTAAGCAAGTCAAAGTAAATCACGAGTGCTACTCACAACTCCTCAGAAAATAAAGGTAACTATCAAAATGAATGGCAGACACACAACTGCTCAATATCAACAGACATTTGGGGTATACACTTGTTACAAAATATGCTTTCTCTGCACCGCCCTTCTCCCTAGCGACACTTTCTTCAACCACATCTTGCATCCTTATTTACTATAAAATCAACCAATTTAAAATGTGTTCACTATTTATATTACTAAACAGTTGACCCGGTTCATGACATCTGGTCCCAACTGCAGGTTGCCTATCAAACGATTTAAGGGTAACAAAAATTTTATTTTCAGTTTTTCATACGATTATTGACCAACTTTAAAATTTTAAATTGCTGTCATAATCTAGTCTCTAAGAGACATAATATTATCTTAAACGTGTAGCACAGTAAGACAGCAATTACAGTTAGAAACTACTTATATGACTCGAGGCAGGGTAGCTCCCTGCGCGCAGGTACCCAGATCAGTTCATCCAATGTTTGAAAATGGGTATTCTTAATGACTTGCGACAAACTATACTCATAATTCCAAACCTTTACCAAACTTTTTGCGGTCTCCCCTCCCCCCTCCTCCCCAAATGATAAAAGGAAAAATTTCATCGCTTACTACATTATAGCTGTTCACGCAGTAAAATTGCCGCACCAGGCATGACGTCTTAATATATTACTTCTTCAGTACTAACTTGACTCGCAGTATATTTTGCAGACAATACCCACATACACCACTTAATGCATCTACAAAAAACTGAATCCCCGAACCAACGCTTCTATAGTTTTTTTGTCAGTCTAGCAGAATGTGGCCGGCGTTACCGTGGAGCAGTTCGTGGATTGCGTCTGCAAGACGTCTCAGTTGTTGACAATAAATGTCAGCAGTGATGGTTACACCTCGGGGAAGCAATTCGCAGTACACCACACCGTCGCTCCTCCACCAGATGCAGAGCTACGCGGGTTGTCCAGAAAGTAATGCACCCAATTTTTTTCTCAGCCGAAAACTATACTACGAATGCGAAACGTTACGCCGTGTATTATTTGAAGTCTCCTGACTGAGAGCTCCAAGCTCCCGTCACTTCCGAAAGATAGGGTAGCTGCAGGACAGTTTCAAAATGGCGTCTGTAGGTAATGTACGTCATAAGCAACGTGCCGTCATTGAATTTCTCACTGCTGAGAAAGAAATTGTAGGGAATATTCACAAAAGCTTGTGCAACGTCTATGGAGCATTTGCTGTGGTTACAGAAGTACAGTTAGCCCTTGCGCACGAAGGGTGAGATCATCAGTAGGCGGTTCGGCGGAGCTCCACGATTTGCAGCGGTCGGGGAGACCATCCACGGCTGTCACACCTGACATGTTGCACCGAGCTGACGTCATTCGCGAAGACAAACGCATTACAACTCGAGACTTGGCGCTGCATCTGTCAATCGGCAAAGGAAGTGTGGATGCAATTATCCGCGCTCTTGGATATTCAGAAGTGTGTGCATGATGGGTCCCGCGGTGACCAGCGGTGGATCACAAATTGCACCAAAAAAAAAAAAAAAAATTGTCTTGACTTGTTGCAGCGTTTTGAAGCTGATGGGGAGGCCTTTTGTCCTGGATTCTGACAGGTGATGAAACTTGGGTTCAGCATTTTGAGCCCGAAAGTAAACGACAGTCGATGAAATGGCGCCATTCCCACTCCCCACAGATGAAAAAATTCAAACAACTGCTTCCACCGATGAGGTCATGATCACCATGTTCTGGGACTACGAAGGTGTGATTTTCATTGATATGGTGCCAAGAGGCGGTACCATTAATTAAGAACCGTATTTCAACACGTTAACAAAACTCAAGACGCGCTTCGTTTAATGAACAAAGTAAGAGCATATGGACTATCAGACCAATTGTGTGATTGGATTGAGGAGTTCCTAGATGACAGGACGCAGCATGTCATTCACAATGGAGAGAAGTCTTCCGAAGTAAGAGTGATTTCAGGTGTGCCGCAGGCGAGTGTCATAGGACCGTTACTATTCACAATATACATAAATGACCTTGTGGATGACATCGGAAGTTCACTGAGGCTTTTTGCAGATGATGCTGTGGTGTATCGAGAGGTTGTAACAATGGAAAATTGTACTGAAATGCAGGAGGATCTGCAGCGAATTGAAGCATGGTGCAGGGAATGGCAATTGAATCTCAATGTAGACAAGTGTAATGTGCTGCGAATACACAGAAAGATAGATCCTTTATCATTTAGCTACAAAATAGCAGGTCAGCAACTGGAAGCAATTAATACCATAAATTATCTGGGAGCACGCATTAGGAGTGATTTAAAATGGAATGATCATATAATGTTGATCGTCGGTAAAGCAGATGCCAGACTGAGATTCATTGGAAGAATCCTAAGGAAATGCAATCCGAAAACAAAGGAAGTAGGTTACAGTACGCTTGTTCGCCCACTGCTTGAATACTGCTCAGCAGTGTGGGATCCGTACCAGATAGGGTTGATAGAAGATATAGAGAAGATCCAACGGAGAGCAGCGCGCTTCGTTACAGGATCATTTAGTAATCGCGAAAGCGTTACGGAGATGATAGATAAACTCCAGTGGAAGACTCTGCAGGAGAGACGCTCAGTAGCTCGGTACGGGCTTTTGTCAAAGTTTCGAGAACATACCTTCACCGAAGAGTCAAGCAGTATAGTGCTCCCTCCTACGTATATCTCGCGAAGAGACCATGAGGATAAAATCAGAGAGATTAGAGCCCACACAGAGGCATACCGACAATCCTTCTTTCCACGAACAATACGAGACTGGAATAGAAGGGAGAACCGATAGAGGTACTCAAGGTACCCTCCGCCACACACCGTCACGTGGCTTGCGGAGTATGGATGTAGATGTAGATGTAGACTTCGGTGCCACAGCAACCCAGGATATGTTTACCGCAACACGATAACGCTCGGCCCCAGACAAGTCTGAGGACTGCTGAACACATAGCAAAACAAGGTTCAACAGTGTTACCCCACCCACCCTACAGCCCTGACCTAGCCCCCTCGGACTTCGGCCGGCCGCGGTGGTCTAGCGGTTCTAGGCGCTCAGTCCGGAACCGCGGGACTGCTACGGTCGCAAGTTCGAATCCTGCCTCGGGCATGGATATGTGTGATGTCCTTAGGTTAGTTAGGTTTAAGTAGTCCTAAGTTCTAGGGGACTGATGACCACAGATGTTAAGTCCCATAGTGCTCAGAGCCATTTGAACCTCGGACTTCCACTTGTTTGGGCCATTAAAGGATGCCATTCATGGAAGACATTTTGAGGACGATTAATAGGTGATTCACAAAGTGAAGCACTGGCTCCGCTACCAGGACAAGGATTGGTACCGACAGTGCATACACGCCCTTGTTTCACCCTTGAGGTAGGCCATAGAACGGCATGAAGGTTACATGGAAAATAGTGTGCGTAAATAAAACACCATTCTTCCGTGTGTGTAATTCTCATTATGTTCAATAAAGAATTGTTGAAAAAAATGAGGTGCGTTACTTTCTGGGCAACATTCGTATATTTTGTGGATGCGTGGATGTCTTTGTACGGGGAATTGTTGCTTCGCTTTGGCTGAACCATTCCTCACTTTTCCATATGTTGGCAAAAAGGCACCATTTATCGTCACCATTAACGACACACGATGGGAATGGTCGGTGTTGTTCGCGAGACAGTTGATGACGAGCAAGCAGAGAAGCACATATGGTCACCCGCTGATTTTTGTGATCTAGGGTTACAGCAGCAGTACTTACACACACCCGATTTTTGAACCATTCTCGTTGCATGCAAATGTCGCACGATGATGGAATGGTCACAGTTCATCACACTTGCAGTTTCGAGTACACTGACGTGGATCATCGTTGATTAACGTGTTTAAACGATCTACATCAAACGCCGACGCTCCTGAACGTGGAGAGCCACTGGTGTCAAAACGATCCTCCTTAAAACAAGAAAACTATTCTCTCGTTGACCTCTGTCCAATGGCATTATCTCCACACACGGCGCAAATAATTCATGCAGCCTTCGCTGCTGTCGCCGCTCTACTGAAATCAAAGAGAAGAGTGAATATGTCAGTATAATCGACAAAATCATCTTAAGAGATTCAACAACTGTTTAGATAATTAAAATAATTCTCATTTATTCTTCCGTCTCAGTTACACTTTTTTAATTAGATTGCATGTTTCGATCACTCTGGATCAGCTTCAGATCTAAGCTGTTGGTCAGCCACTCGGCTTGTCTACTCAGAACCACACATAAGAGCAGTAATGTCGGAAATGTTCCGATTTTTGCACTTGGCACTGCATTTTCTAGCGTCCATCCCCGAGTGAGAAAATGACAATATGTAAACTCAGACAGCAACTGTAAACTACAAATAAAAAAATGACAATCGATAAATAAAGCCGTAGCGACCAGAATACCAACATGCAAAACAAAAACGCTACGAACTTAAAAGCTACTAGTTCAGAAGACATAAACAGAAGTCATAAACGTTGAGATTCGCGAGAAAGTAGCATTTGATTAAAACGGAGCGCCAATTATCCAGGCTATACTTATCGAGTGTTTGATAGTGAGAGCACTTAGCGACTTCCAACAAACCCTAAACACAATATCAAACATTTTCTAAGCTTTTTCTCGGTTCTTAATGTCAAATAATTAACACATTAGCTCATTTTTAAAGTAATCAGAAATTTGGGGCTATTTGAAACATGGAAGTTCGATTGTTTAAAGAATCGAAGTTTACTAATACTTATAGTTTGCAAATCGCTTGATTGCTGGACTCCTTACTTCTGAAATGACTGAAATTTGAAGATATCAGGCTACCAGTACTTTCTACCTGACTACACTAGTAATAATAATAATAATAATAATAATATGTAGTCCAGTGGTCGTCAAATAATTTTTGCGCAAGAGCAACACTGACTTTATGGCGCGGCGCCTCGGGTCACATGTGTCCCGATCTCATTTTTAATTGGTAACCTACATAAATTAGTATGTTATGAGCCCCCAGTAAATTAGCTATAGTAAGCGCCAGATAATTTCGCCGAGGGCTACCAAATACTGATTGTTAAAAGTAGGCACAATTCGGAACACTTCGTGTTGATTCTGGTCTGTTTCAGATTCCTACAGATCTCAACGATTTAACCATTGTGACACTATAGTTGCGTGGTGAAGTGTTGATGGTTTTACTGAGTGTACGAATGACATTAATTAGTAATAATATTTGCATCAGTATTGAATATGAGGCACCATCACGAAAGTTTCGTATAGTTTTCTTCTACTCACTGCATTGTATTACAACTGTCTTAATTAATGTAATGTTACTCGCTACAAATAAGTACCACATTTAAAGATGATCATTTGTACAATGCCTATTCGCTGATCCCTGTTACATTCCTGTCCAAAATTTATATCATGGTAGCTGATCAGGACACGTCGCGCACACCCGTAGGATATCAATACTGAGAGCCAACAATGAAACGTTCTTTCCCTAACATCCTCAGTCTCAGCAGTGGTCGCGCTGATAAAGAGGAATGTTCGATACGAGTCGTCTGTTCCGATCAGTGACATAAGAAACATGAGACAAACAACATATACAATATGGCGACTATAACGTAATCAAGGAGGCTGAAAGTGATATTACTGGTGATTTTTTTTCAAACCGTATAATCTACAGATCAGTCTGTCACCACAAACTTGATTTTTTAGTTTTATATCCGTTGTCTTCGTCAACTAAAATTGAAACTGTGAATACATGCACCAAATGGTGACGTGGCAGCAGCTATTAACATTACCTCACCGGCCACAGCGGAGGACTAGTGTCGAACATTCCTCTCGACCTGGTCACGCTGCTTATCGCTCTGTCTCTGAGGTAAGCGGCCAGCTTCACTCAGCCCGCTGCCCAATTCACTACGTAAATTGTTGTTGTGGTCTTCAGTCCAGAGACTGATTTGATGCAGCTCTCCATGCTACTCTATCCTGTGCAAGGTTCTTCATCTCCCAGTCCCTACTGCAACCTACATCCTTCTGAATCTGTTTAGTATATTCATCTCTTGGTCTCCCTCTGCGATTTTTACCCTCCACGCTGCCCCCCAATACTAAATGGTGATCCGTTGATGCCTCAGAATATGCCCTACCAACTGATCCCTTCTTCTAGTCAAGTTGTGCCACAAATTCCTCTTCTCTCCAATTCTATTCAATACCTCATCATTAGTTATGTGATCTACCCATCTAATCTTCAGAATTCTCCTGTTGCACCACATTTCGAAAGCTTATATTCTCTTCTTGTCTAAACTATTTATTGTCCATGTTTCACTTCCATACACGGCTACACTCCTTACAAATACTTTCAGAAACGACTTCCTGACACTTAAATCTATCCTCGATGTTAACAATTTTCTCTTCTTCAAAAATGCTTTCCTTGCCATTGCCAGTCTACATTTTATATCCTCTCTACTTCGACCACCATCAGTTATTTTGCTTCCAAAATGCAATACTCATTTACTACTTTAAGCGTCTCATTTTCTAATCTAATACCCTCAGCATCACCCAATTTAATTCGACTACATTCCATTATTTTCGTTTTGCTTTTGTTGATGTCCTTTCAAGACACTGTCCATTCCGTTCAGCTGCTCTTCCAGGTCCTTTGCTGTCTCTGATAGAATTACAATGTCATCGGCGAACCTCAAAGTTTTTATTTCTTCTCCATGGATTTTAATTCCTACTCCAAATTCTTCTTTTGTTTCCTTTACTGCTTGCTCAATATACAAACTGAATAACATCGAGGAGAGGCTACAACCCTGTCTCACTCCCTTCCCAACCACTGCTCCCCTTTCATCTCCCTCGACTCTTATAACTGCCATCTGGTTTCTGTACAAATTGTAAATAGCAAATTAATATGAAGTAAATCTTAAAATATCTGGTTTCTGTACAAATTGTAAATGGCATTATTAACATTAAGTAAATCTTAAAATATTACTGTATGTGTAAGTATTTTTGTTTGTTACTAAGCAGGACAACTACTTTCTTAAGGAGCTCCTAACATCAATTGTCGTTTTTAGACCCGGCTGATAGTCGTTAGATGTACGGCGTTATAAAATAGGGCCGACCACCGCAGGCCACACGAATACTAGATTGTGGCGGTATGCAGCCCGCGGGCCGCAGTTTGACGACCACCGGTGTAGGCCTTAGGGCAGTACAGTTGCCGTTACACAGTTATTCCTGTGGTTCTCAGTTAGTTCGTCTGTTGCCTTGAAGTGAATAATGAAGCAATTTCTGGTCTACTACTAGAACTATCTACGGTCTGGCCTCTCGATTATGTTCTGTGTTGGGCGTTCTGGGTGGCCAAATCATTCACTCGAATTGTCCAGAATGTTCTTCAAACTAATCACGAAGAATTGTGGCCCACTGACATGGGACATTGTCATCCATTAGAATTGCATCGTTGTTTGGGAACATGAAATCCACGAATGGCTGCGAATGGTCTCCAAGATCAGAGGACCCAGTTCATTCCATGTAAACACAGCCCTAACCATTACGGAGCCACCACTGGTTTGCACAATGCCTTGTTGACAACTTTGGTCCATGGCTTCATTGTTTGTGTGCCACACTCGAACCTTGCCATCAGCTCTTACCAGCTGAAACTCATCTGGCAAGACTACGGTTTTTCAATTATCTAGGATCCAACCGATTTTCACGAGCCAGGAGAGGCGCTGCAGGCGATGTCGTGCTGCTAGCAAAGGCACACGCTTCGGTTATCTGCGACCACAGCCCGTTAACGCCAAATTTCGCTGCACTGTCCTAAAGAATATGTTCGTCGTACGTCTCACATTGATTTCTGCTGTTATTTCACGCAGTGTTGCTTGCTTGTTTGTTAGCATTGACAACTCTACAAAAATGTCGCTGCTCTCGGTCGTTAAGTGAAGGCCAACGGCCACTGCCTTCTTTGGTGTGAGAGGTAATGACTGAAATTTGGTATTCTCGGCAAATCCTTGACACTGTGGATCTCGGAATATTGAATTCCCTAATAATTTCAGAAATGAAATGTTCCATGCGTCTAGCTCCAATTACCATTCCACATTCAAAGTCCGTTAATTCCCATCTTGAGGCCATAACCACGTCGGACACCTTTTCATGTGAATCACTGGAGTACAAATGAAGCTCCGCCAATGCATTGCCCTTTTATATCTTGTGTGCATGACACTACTGTCATCTGTATGCGTGCATGTAGCTGTCTCATGACTTTTGTCACCTCAGTGTTCAAAATTCTGACAAAAGTAATTATCTTTTTAAAATAATTTAGTTTCGTGACCGAAACACAATTGAATCTCGTTTGTCTTTACCCTTCAGAAAAAGTTATTTTACCTCTCAGGCGGTAATTAACCATAGCTTGGAAACTACTGTTCTAAATCAATGAAGACAGAAACTTGGGGTGGACTGCAATGTACACATCGAAACTAATAGTTTACCTTGCCGCCAGTTGCAAGTTACCTGTTCATTCAGTAACCTACAGGAGCCTCCCTGGTGTAGCTAGCGCGCTCGATGTTACTTGTATCAGTTACCTGCCGATGTTGGAGATCTGGCTTTCCACACAATTACCTGGAATGCACGCCAGTACTGCAGGGCAGCTGAGATGTCAGGCGTTCCCAACCTTTTACACCCCAACCCCCAGCGAACTGATCAACAAGAAAGTGAATTAATATTGCATTGCAAACCAGTTCTGAGCCTTGTTTATAATTTCAAGTCTCTACCTCATCAGAAAGTTTATTCACTCATATAGTCTACTGCAAAGTATGTACTGAATGATCAGACAGACAAGAAAGTGACATAATAAAAACATGTTAAAAAGTACTCCATAGCTGCGTGACCATGCATGTAAAAGATATGCTCTTCTAAAATAGGATGTATGTTTCGAAAATAAAAACGTTGTAGTTCTATGCGTAAGTTATGCACCAATCTCTTCATCTCAGAGTACCACTTACACACAACTTCCTCAAGTATTTGTTTGATGTATTCCAATCTCTTTCGTCCCTGACTGTTTTTACCCTCTGTGCCTCCCTAAATTTCTGTAGAAGCTGTTCTCTGATGTCAGCCCAGGCCCTATCATTCTGTTCCTTCCTCTTATTAGTATTTTCCACGTACTCCTTTCCATGTCAACTTCTCGAAAGTGTTTCTTACGTCGTATCTGATCATTCCACATAATTTTCAACAACCTTCTATAACACAATATCTCAAGCACTTCGATTCCTTTCGTTTCTAGTTTCCCTACAATCCTTGGTTCAATCCGCACAATTCTATGCTTCATATGTACATTCTCAGAAGTTTCTTCTATAGGACTATATTTGATAAACGTAGTCTTTTCTTACCAAGAAAGTCCTCTTTGTCTATGCTAGCCTGCTTCTTACAACCTCCTCATTTCGTCCGTCATTTGGCTGAAAATACTGCAAAATTCCTGCACTTAATCTACTTCATGGTCCACCCTCCCTCCCCTCTCCCCATCCAGTTTTGATTTTATGTCTTTGGCTAATCTCGTTCTTGCTGTTCTCACTACTTTCGTCTTTCTTAGATTTACCACGTGCTGTACTCATTATCATGTTTACCATATTCCACAGATTCTCTCATTTTTTCCGCACTTTCGCTGAGGAGAACGACGACATCAGCGAATAATATAGCGAAATGCTTTCATCCTGAATTTCAGTTCTGCTCCAAAAGCTTTCTTTTAACTCCGTCACTGCTTTTTCGAATTACAAATTGAACTGTAGGGGAGGTAGACTACAGCTTAGTCTGTCTTTCCTTTTAAACCAGGTTCTTCGTTCTTGGTCTTCCAGTCTTTTTCTTCCCTCTTCATTCTCGTATATATCCCTATAGATTATACCTATTTTTTGGGAATTTCAAACAATTTGCACTATTTTATGCTGTCGGACGCTTCTCCTAGGTCGACGTAGGCCCCATTCTATAAATGTGTCTAGATTTTTGTTACGTTTTGCCTGAATTATCAAGTGCAACTACAGAGTTGCTTGTCTGGTGCCATTTTCTTCCTCTACAGGCAAACAGATCGTCATCTAATACAGCCTCAGTTTTATTTTATGTTATTCTGTATATTATTGTTGCTCACAATTTGGACGCATAAGCTGTCATACTAACTAGCATTTATGTACCCTTGATGTCTTTGGAGTTACGTGGTGATATTTTTTCGAAAGTTTGATTGTAAGCGCCAACGTCACAGAGTCTACTCACCAACTTGAATACTCATTTATATGCCACACTTCCCACAATGATTTTAGAAATTCTGAAGGAATGATATCCACCCAGTGTTCCTTACTTGATTGTAAATCTTTCAAAGCTCTGCCAAACTTTGACTGTAATACTCGCATTTCTTACACCACTTTAACTGATACTTTCTACCCATGATAGGAGCTTCCAACGAACTCTTTTCATCCATTCACCTTCTCTTCTAGACTTAACAGTAGAATAACTTTTGCACACATAATGTTGGCGCGTTTACTTCGTATGTCACCGAAGGTTATTTTTATTTTACGACTTGCAGAATCTGACCTTCCAATGATCATTTCTTTTTAAAGTTTTTACATCTTTCCTGCAGCCATTCCACTTGGATTCCCTGCACTTCCTGTTTATTTCAGTCCTAAGTGACTTATATTGCTTTATTTCCTGACGATTCTCTTAAATTTAGCCCACTTCATGGGCGTACCCAGCGATGGGCAGGGGGGGGGGGGGGGGTGGTGGCAGCTGCCCTCCCTAGAAGATATTCGCAGTTTTTTACTAGTTTACTGTTTTATTTAATAAGAAATGCTGCATGTTTTCTCGGATTGTACAAGTGCATTCTTGTATTTAAAATGTTTATTAAAAGCAGTTTTTCACTGGTTTACTGTTTTATTTAATAAGAAGTGCTGTATGTTGTCTCGAGTCCTTGTTTCCTGAGACCAGCATGACCGTCCCCCCCTCCCCCGTCCCCCCTAGATCAGATCCTGGGTACACCCTTGCCACTTATCATCTTTAAATTGAATACATGCTTTTGGACTCACTGTCCACGATATAATCCAGATGGGATATTCTCGTTTTTCCAGGCTTTTTCCAAGAACTACTCCTCCTGCAGTGATTTTTGAACAATATATTCGCTTTTACCAAATGAAATTTATTGTTGAGTTCAGTTGGTTCCTACTGCCTACCCCTACGCTTCTGTGACTCTTTTATTCCTTTCCCTGCTACATCGTTCCAGTCCCCCATTACTATTAGAGTTTCATCTCCCTTTACTGAGATACGCATTCAGTGCCCTCACGTATTCTCTCAGTTACTTTCTTCTTCTGTTTGTGACGTAGGCATGTATATCTGAACTGTTGTGGTTGTTTTTGGGTTGCTATCGTTTCTGATGAGAAAAATCTGACCACCGAACTGTTCACAGTAACTCAACTCTCTGCGTATCTTCCTAGTCATAACGAATCCTGCTCCTCTTGTACAGTTTTCTGCTGCTGATGAGATTGCTCTGTATTCGTATGACCAGAAATCATTATTTTCTTTACATTTCACTCCACTGACCCCCACTATATCCAGACTGAGTCTTTCCGTTACTCTCCTTAGACTAGCCTCTCTATCACGCTCAGAATTCTGACATTTCGTTGGTTATTCAGCCTTTGCCTATTCGTTACCTCCCCATCTCCTTCTTGGCAGTCCGCTCCTGAAGATGCGAATGGGGGATTAATTCGGATTCTTTTGCTAATGGAGGTATTATCATGACATATTTTTGAATTACGGGCACTAGGCCTTTGAACACAAAGTATGTGTCTTTAATGCAGTGGTTTCCATTGTCAGCTGCATCCTCATACCACTGATCATTGCTGATCCTTTCTCCTTTAATGACAGTGTCACAAAGTGAAGTATACTGCTAAATGAAAACACATCGGTTAATGAAATGAAAGTTGTTTCAGTTTAAAATCACATTCATTGTTTATTTTTGGATGCAGAACGATCTCGTTATGCTTTACAAAAAAATCGACTTGAAAGGCTCCTATTTATTGTATAATTTACACATTGTTCCAAAAGTCATGTAGAACTATTGCTTTTTCGGCGGCGGAAACTAAACCCAAACAGTTCTAAGTGTATGACACACGTTTATCTGCTTCTCACTAGTTGTGATCATAACAGCGACCTTTTTCCTCTTTGGGTACAGTTTATTAACCATCTCTTACTTTAAGTTGCTCCCAGTCGGTAAAAGGTGAGTGGTAATATTTTTTCACTTCTTTGGTTTACGTGTGTCTCATTTCTAATGTTTGTCTTAGGCTGTTAGTAGAACGATTAGAAGATATAACAAATCCAGCAGACTGCATAAATTATGATAGTCCGTCTTCTTCTGAAGTCTTGCTGCACGTTATGGGATTCTTACCAGGTAAGACTGACGGAGGACATCGAGAAAGTTCAAAGAAGGGCTGCTAGTTTTGTATTACCCCGGAATAGGGGATAGGGTGTCGCGATATGATAAGCGAGTTGATGTGGCAAACATTAAAACGAAGACGTTTGTCGTCCCGGTGAGATTTTTTCAGCATCATCAACTTTCTCCTCCGAACGAAAAGAAAATATATATACATGTATTTTCTTCCACCTACTTAGGGAGAAATGGCCATTGTCATAAATCAGAGCTCTCACGAAAGGATTGAGCTGTTCATTTCTCCCACGTGCTACTCGGGAGTGGAACAGTAGAGAAATAGTCTTAAAGTGATTCTTTGAGATCTTTGCCAAACACCTAGGTGTGAACTGCAGAATGATCACGTAGATGTAAATGTCTACACATTTCTTTAGTATTTTATTAGTGTGTTTGGGACTATATGAATAGCACCACAGGGAGAACATATTTTGTAGAACCATGGCTAACTTTCTCATAATGATATATTGTATATTAAGTTCACAGGTAACAGGAGAAAAACATCAATGGTGACAAGTCGCGCGTGAAGCAATGCTTAGATAGTTTAATGGTGTATTTGAGAGGAAGAAAAAATAATGTCAATAATTCAGAAATCTAGATTATGACAATATATTATGAACAGAAAGGTATGTCAAGGTAAGGACTCCGTAAGACACTCTTGTGCGACCTGTTCTTGAACAGTTCCATTGTTTGCGGTACTTCTCATCACGCCAATGCGTTCAGAGGCGAGCCGGTAGGCATCTACCAAAACTCTGCTGGGAGCAGTATTTCCAAGATACTTTGAAAAAATTCTACTATTTCAATGTTATGTTTCACTTACGGACCATAACAAAAAAACAAGCTGACAGAGACGTCTAAGGGCCGAAGGAAAGGCCTTAGGTAAAAACTGAGGAAGAAATCGACCATTTCCTTATTGAAATAACCAAAGAGGTCTTGAACTTAAGTGATGTATGGAATCAAGGAGAACCTAAGTAAAGGTGGCCGAACAAGACTGGCTCCTGTTACTCGCCAAAACAAAGCTTGTTTCTTAGAACAGGTACATTTTGCGGACTGGCCTGTCTGAAGCCTGTCTCTAGGAAGATCCAGGTCTTCAGTTACATTCCAGTTAGATTCACCGAGAAAACACCACAATGGTGCACTATCGCTCAGGAAGAACAGAAACAAATTCTTCCTTTAGCACAGTGAAAGTTCGACTATTGTCTTTCCAAAAACGTAAAACGCAGCAATAGCGGATAAGTTGCGTATCTGTGTCCCTTGGAAAAAATCACAGTGGCAGTCCAGATATTTTCGCCCGCATACTATAGATGTAGTTTTACGTTCTTCAAATCTCATTATTTAGACACTAATCGCGTAGGACGCCACTCCAATACTTCTTACATGTCGTAAGCTTTTTCCATTATTTTTCTTGTGATTTGAATAACAAAGCTACTAAAATACCACTTTACGTTAATGACTCGACGGCTATTGATGAGGACTGTGTCCTTGCTTGATTATTCTTGTAGTGTGGCAGCTCAATGCCATAGAGGCCTCGTAAGATGCTTGCGCTTCTTGTCTACAAACTGGTAGGTGCTACAGACACCAAGCGATGGTTACAAGGCCTAAAAAGTGGAAATATCTGTCAAAAATCGTAATGGGGGGTACAGCATATCAGGGAATCTGATCCAAGGGAACTCGAATGTCAAGTGCCGAAGATAGCTAACTTAGGTACATTTGATGTTCGAGTAGAGTCAATTACATCTTTCAGCTTCTGTAGTTAATGGACTCGTGTCTCTTAACGGTTCTGAGATGGAGCGCTCTTATCAGTTCTAAGCACTTAAAGTGTGTTTGTTTTGCATATCTCTTATCAGTGGAGATGTTGTGTTTCTGTGTACAGCCAGCGTAACTGTGCAAAATTTAATTTTTCCTTCAAGGCAACATTTCATGGATTGGCTTAAATGGCAACCTTTCCTTTCGTGTATTTGTATAGAAGATTTCACATTGCACCGTGCATAGCAAAATGTACCTCATACCAATAATATCTTCTGTCGAATTTGCAAATAGAATGGGAAAAACTGTATATATCCCTTGCACGCGCGCTAATCTGCCTCATTTCGTGCTTTGTGACACAACATGAACTACACATTACAGTCAGAACACCTTGTTTCACAGTGAATTCGAATATTGGCTGCTGAAATTGATCAAACGATCTTCCTCGAGATGATTCTGATTATTATTTGTGCAACTGCCATGTGAACTACCTTACGTCTTAGTTGTACTCTGTCTCTCTCTCTCTCTCTCTCCGTTTCGTTACACTATCGCTTCCAGCAACCACAGTCCTTTACATCTACAGCCTGGCCCATCTCTAAAGACCTCGTTGTCGATATAAAGTTAAATCAACACCTCGTTTTTTAGATGGTGTTAGTGAAACCAGAATCTTCCTTCCTTGCATCACAGACTGATACTGTTTTGCCAAAGTGATATTTTGTTTTTCATTGACAGCTCACCTGTTGTAAAGTGGGTTAGTTCGTTGTGTGCTCAAGAGTACGTTCGTGCACTCTCTGGGTCTAAAAGTCGCGTATACATGGAATCACTTGCCTCATACGTATACCAGGAACCATGTAAACAGCGCATAATAGAGCTAACAGCATTCACTATGTACGCAGAACGCTGTGAAACTTCAGATCTTTTACGAAGCAACCGCTTATATAATGTTCAGGTGCTCTATTCTGAAATAATATTCAACTGGGTGAGAACTGTAGTCTATCAGCGAGTTGAGGGAATATAGAAACTGCCGGCGTGACTTCATGCACGAGTCTTAACGAAAGCTGGAGCTTACGGGCATCTTAAACAGTTACAGTGCACACCTGCAGACACTTTTATTCACTGTAAATCGAAGCTGCTAGAATCGGCGTCTGGTTTGGATCACTTAAGACAGATATAAAACTTCTGTTGTTTTGAAGTAACGTAATAAATGCGTAAATTTGCTTGAAAATTTGATTTGGTAGAAATGGCGAAAAAAATATTAGATCGGTTACTGCTGCTACAATGGCAGGTTATCAAGATTTAAATGAGTTTGAACGTGGTGTCATAGTCAGCACACGAGCGATGGGATACAGCATCTCCGAGATAGCGATGAAATGGGGATTTTCCAGTACGACCATTTCACGAGTGTACCGTGAATATTAGGAATCCGGTAAAACACCAAATTTCCGACATCGTGCGGTTCGAGAAGATCCTGCAAGAACGGGACCAACGACGACTAAAGAGAATCGTTCAACGTAACAAAGTTCATCCTTTCCACAACTTGTTGCAAACTGCTGCAGATTTCAATGCTGGGCCATCAACAAGTGTTAGCGTGTGAACCATTTAACGAAATATCATAGATATCGGCTTTCGGAGCCGAAGGCCCTTTCGTGTACCCTTGATGACTGCACGACAGAAAGCTTTACGCCTCGCCTAGGCCCGGCAACACCGACATTGGACTGTTGACGACTGGAAACATGTTGCCTGGTCGGACGAGTCTCGTTTCAAATTGTATCGAACGGAGGAACGTGTACGGTTATGGAGACAACCTCATGAATCCATGGACCCTGCATGTCAGCAGGGGACTGTTCAAGCTGGTGGAGGCTCTGTAATGGTGTGAGGCGTGTGCAGTTGGAGTGATATAGGACCCCTGATACGTCTAGATACGACTCTCACAGGTGACACGTACATAAGCATGCTGTCTGATCACTGCATCCATTCATGTCCTTTGTGCATTCCGACGGACTTAGGAAATTCCAGCAGGGTAATGCAACACCCCACGAGTCCAGAATTGCTACAGAGTGGCTCCAAAGACACTCTTCTGAGTTTAAACTCTTCCGCCTGCCACCAAACTCACCAGACATGAACGCTATTGAGCTTATCCGGTGTGCCTTGCAACGTGCTGTTCAGAAGAAATCTCCGCCTCTTCGTTCTCTTACGGATTTATGGTCAGCGCTATAGGATTATTGTGTGAGTTCCCTCCAGCACCACTCCAGACATTAGTCGAATCCGTGTCACATCGTGCTGCGGCACTTCTACGTGCTCACGGGGGACCTTCACGATATTAGGCAGGTGTGCCAGTTTCTTTGTCTTTTCAGCCCAGTTTCCATCCTGGGAATCGAGAATTTCAAAGATTTTTACCTGTTATCGACATCGATACAGGCAACATATTGGTCCCGGAAATTCCGAGACCGTATCAAAATCTCTGCAGAAGTTCTTCAGACGAGCCCGGACATACACAAAGAAGCGAGCTGGGAACTTTATATTTGTGGAGATAGAAGATTAAATAAAACATCTTATTTACTCATTAAAACACGACTACGACTTACATTTTATATTTGCATACAACAATGTTCGTCTACTAAGCTTTTGACGGATGACGAGTCCAATCTTTATTCAAATGGTAAAAGATGCTTTTTATGAGATATAATTACGATTTAACAAGGTACAGGTTTTTTAGTTTACTTATACTGTGAAATCTCGCTTCTTTTAGAATTTCAGGATTGTAAGTCAAGCGGAAGTACACTGTTGATTTTGATGAGTGAGTTTTCTAGTACAAAAATGTGTGACCTAAATGACCGTATCTCTTGATTGTACTGATTTAGAAGCTTACAATTTTTACACTCCGAAAGGACCGTAGTATGTATATGTATTATATGACATAAATATGAACTTGAGGCACCAAAACTATTTGAGAGGAAAACGGTCTTAGCAAACGAACAGACAGACAGATGATTAAAAAAGAAGACAAAAATATTTGTTTCGTGTGATATAATTACAAATTAGTAATTTTCGGAATTTTTACTTTAGTTGTACTGTGGAACGTTGCTTGTCAAATTTCATGGTTCTATGTTAAACGGAAATACTCTATGGCTTTTGATGAGTGAGTTTTCGAGTATCAAAATATGTGGTACAAATGGTGAAACCTTTCGATTGCACCGACTTAGTGGTTTGACGTTTTTAGACCTCCAAGGGATCGTTGGCCTAAGTCTTTGATATATATTTCAACGTGGTACCTTTACTCGCTCTTGAGAAAATGGGGTCTAAACAGGCGGAAGGACGGACAGACAGACAGATAGACAGTCGGACGGATGGACAACAAAGTGATCCTTTATAAGGGTTCCGTTTTTACCGACTCAGGTACAACATTAATAAAAATAACGGCTGGTTAAAAAACCTTTCAACTTGTAGTCTATCAAACCTGACATAACGTATTAAGCTTGTGGACTGACTTTTTCTTTAAGTTCTGGGTGATTCTTTATGCAGTTTTGATAGAAATCTTTACCTACCAATTTTTTTACTTTGTTAATTCTGTGAGCCAGTTTTAAATATTAAGCCAACCTTCGAAGTTCAATCATAGCTAGCTGCATTAACCAGTAATCTCAATCTGTCATGTGTGTTACAAGCATTTCTTCGTAATTTTCTTCAAATGCTGGTTTGGAAACTCCTTATGTCTGCTGATTCCCAACTACTGATTTTAATCTCTTTGCAGTGCAGTTATAGGAACATTAAAACCCTCGGCAGCAGCATTTTTCGGTCATTTTGCCTTCCAAAACAGCTGAAACCACTTACTTCACTGCTGCCTCGGACCACTTCCCTCTACCCTCAGCGGTAGGTTTCCGCAACCTTGTCATAGAGTCCTGAAAAGAAAAAACAAGAGTTATTTAAGTGGCCCATAGTACCCGAATGACATTGCACATTAACATATGGAGGCAACAGAAACCGATTTGAGTGAACGGAATTTCATTCTTACGATACAAGCTACAAATTTGGAAATTTGTGGTAAGGTCTTATGGGACCAAACTGCCGAGGTCATTGGTCCCTAAGACTACACACTACTTAATCTAACATAAACTAACTTACGCTATTGGCAACACACACACCCATGCCCGACGGAGGACTCGAACCTCCGACGGGGATAGCCGCACGAACCGTGACAAGGCTCCCAAGACCTCGCGGCTACCCCGCGCGGCATACAAGCTACAGTAGACTACTTAAATATTAATACTAATATGATAATGTTACTTCTTACCTTTAAAAAATATAAACAAAAAAAATTAGCTTCGACGCTCAGAAACTAATAAACTTTACTTGCGACACGAACTCAACGGTTACATCACTCAAGTTCTAGCAAAAGCCAAAATGACGTCTGCGCTTTATTCCAAGCTCTTCATGCGTCCACTGGTCTGCGGCAAACTCGAGAAACACTACGCAGTCCATACTACCCTCCGGATTATACTAATCGCTTTTTCCCTACTAGATTAATCAGAGCTCACGAAAATGAAGTAAGCGTCTCGCAGATATTCGAGTCATGAACGGAGGGTAAGAACATCACTTTATTAGTGAGGAAACGGTCAGAAAGTTTTTCTTCCGCATTTCCATAGTTTCGTATTGGATATGTACACAAGGGGTCTCAGGAGGATTGGTTAATATCCAGTAAGATGACAGGAACGTTTATTTGAAGCAAAAAACTTCATATGAATACATGCCCTGTTCCTGTCGGCAGAATAATTTCTATGTTCACCAGTACGAGACGGAAGCGATGAAGTCCGTGGTTGACAGCGCTCCTTACGGCGGCTGTCCACACTACCGGCGGATGAGTAACACCATCTAGATTGTGCATATTAGGAAAGATTACCGGTGGGTTTCTTATTCAGAAATCGCATTTGGGTGCTGCATGTGAGAGACTGTGTTGTGCTGCGTCTAATAAGGAGGAACGTCTACCAGCACGCGTCGGAATTCGTCAGCGGCAGGACCGTGACCTTTTGAGAGTGCTGTATATCGTCCTGTGGTGCTGCTACTCGCCTTGGTCGGTATCCCACGACTGTCATGCGAATATGAAATTGATGAATTCAGGAGGCCCACACTCAGTGCCGTACAGGATCTCAGCGTCGCTGTACGGGTAGCGCCCGAGAGGACAAACATACCACTAGACCATGCAGGGTCATGCAGCCGCAGGGTCATACAGCCACGTCACATATCTTAAATCACGAATTAGACCTATTCTCCGCAAAATGAGTATCAACACGCACAGTGCGACAACGTGTAAAGCACCTCGTACTGTCAGCAAACGACAATTGCTGCGGCTTCCCATGATGCGGCAACATGGACATGGGCCGACAGCGGTGCGCTCAATTACGCTGGACACTGAAGTCGATTTTTCGGATGAGTCACGGTTCTGCACACAGCGCCATGATGGACGTATACATTGATGAGCCAAAACACTGTGACCACTGCCCAGCGCGACGTTGGACGCGGCCTGGTGGCGTTGCGGGACGTGACGTGCTAACAAAAGTATTTAAGCGGAGCAGACACGGACGGGGGATATGGGCTGCAAATGCAGAAATTCATTGAGATTAGCGACGTTGACAAAGGGCAGATTATTACTACGCAGAGCCTGTGAACGAGTATCTCAACAACGGCGAAGCTGGTCTCATGTTCACATTCTACTGTCATGAGCATCTACGGAAAGAGGTACAAGGACAGTGAATCTAACACTGGGCGGTAGATGGTTGAACCTCTACAACTCTTCACAAAACGTGGGTTTCGGAGGCTTGTCTGCTCGGTAAAGTGGATAGATGGCGATCTGTGGCATCTCTGCCGAAAGCCGAAAGAGCACAATGCTGGTGCATGTACAAGTGCTTTGGAGCACACCGTTCATCATACATTGTTGAACATGGGACTCCGCAGCAGACCACACCTACGTGTTCACATGTTGACCCTACTTCATCGCCAGTTAAGACTGCAGTGAGCACGAGGCCATCGGAATTCGACCGTCGATCAATGGAAATGTGTCGGCTCTTTGGGTGAATTACATTTTTGCTACACTAGGTCTCTGGTCGTCTCCGTCTCCACAAATGTCGTCATCTAGGTGAACAGCTGCTCGAAACGTGCAGTGCGCCATTGTCGCAAGCTGATGGCAGCAGTATTTTGCTACGGGAAACATTGTGCTGCGCTTGCATGGGACCTTTGGTAGCAATCGAAGACACACTGACAGCTGCAAACCACCGGCATCCTTTCATGCTTGATGTCTTCGCCGACGACGATGTCATCTTCCAGTAGTATAATTCTCCGTGTCTCGGATTGGTTCAAATGGCTCTGAGCACTATGGGACAACTTCTAAGGTCATCAGTCCCCTAGAACTTAGAACTACTTAAACCTAACTAACCTAAGGACATCACACACATCCATGCCCGAGGCAGGATTCGAACCTGCGACCGTAGCGGTCGCACGGTCCCAGACTGTAGCGCTTAGAACCGCTCGGCCACCCCGGCTGGCCGTGTCTCGGAGCCAGAAACGTGCTGCAGTGGTTTGAGCAGCATTGTAGTCAACTCACGTTGATGTCTCGGCGACCAAATTCACCTGATCTAAATACTTTGGAACCATTCATGGTCGCCATCGGGCGCCATCACCGCGGACGCAAATCGGGGACCCCTCGCGAATTACATGACGCGTGCATAGACATCTAATGAAACATATCTCCAGGAAGCCTATCAACAAACTGTCGGATCCCTGATGGGCAGAATCAGTGATGTATTTCGTTACAAAGACGGACAAACAAGCTGTTAAGCAGACGGTCGTAATGTTTCGACTCATCAGTGTATATGTGTGTGGTTGGGGGGGGGGGGAGAGTTTCTGCCAAATGGAACTTCACCATATTGCATCGGACCCAACACCTGGCGTGATGGAATAGGGTACCATTCGGTGCACAACACGACCACGTCCGGTTCAGATAGCATGTCTTTTGGACAACAGGTATTTTTGTATCCCGCCTGGGAGGTGGCGCGTGGGTAGGAACGGGAAAACGTAATACAAGTCGGTACCGCAAGAACGTGGTTTACTGGTGCAAAAACAAGGTGATAAACGATTACATATTTTTGTACGTAGGTGCGATGCTGAAGCGAAGTGTCCTGGCTGGCTGCACCTGATCAAATGGGCTGAAGCAGTCGCGCAGCTCGTAGACCTCGACCGCGCCGGCTAGAGGGTGCTGTCGTCGGTGCCTCTTGTAGTGCTTGTAGTGTCAACCTGGCAGAGCAGACCTACGTTGTGGATCGTAGCTATCGATACCATAGGTATTACATGTCTGACAGGAAAAGACCGGTGGCTGTGCTCCATCTTTCAGGTTGTTCTCTTTCAACAAGATAACGCAAGACTACATATTGCCAGTGCTATTGTGACCTGCCTGATACGGCGTGGTTTCGACTGTTCCCCCGTCCAGTATGTTCTCCACATCTGAAATTTCATCGTGTGTCTTTCCTACTGTATGTATAAGCAATATTAGTAAAATTTTGTTATTTACTATTCTTCCTGGTGTTGCAGTTTTAATAATGAGCAGTACATCTTTTTGAGTGTTTTTAGATACACGCTTGGATCCCAGAACGAGTTACATCCCATATTCTCCGCGTCACATCTGCACCCGTTTTATCGGAGACGATATTTATGTTTCTGCGATACGATCCTGTCTGTGGACATGCGTCAAAGCACCTAAGTCGAAAATCGCAGGTTCAGTGAATAAGCGTGCATTTTTCCAGGTCTGGACGCCTTAACTGTCAGAATGATATTGGGAAACAAGATCAAACGAGATGAGTGTGGCAGCACTGTGTCTATTTTCATCTCAGTTGTTTGAGGGCGAAATTACTTCAACAGAAACTATTGCTCATTGAGCGCGATTTCCTTCCTTACCCAGTTCCATTGTAGATACGTTTGTGATGCTGCATGTGCCATAAACCCATGCGCTTAACTGTGGTCAGTCGGATTCGTCCCTGAAGCGAATGGAATATGGTTCAGTATAATTAACGTAATTAGAATAATCAAACCGGTCACCAGGATCCCGATGGCAATAGATCTGAATCCTTAACCAATAAGCTGTTTCAGCTGTGACCACTCTTTACGGAAGGAAATAGCCCCCCAATAATATTATTTCTGATTTTTTATGGTTACAAAATGAATTAGGTGTTTCTTAATACACTGCCTGCTAAAAAGTGAACTACCCAGAAGGGGACGAGGATGTGCTGTTATCTCAGTGATTACTCAGTCGAGTCAAATTTAAAAAGAATTTTTCGTTATGTACCCAATTATCAGTGTGGCGTTGCACCCCCTCTGGCCTGGATACGTGCACTGATTCTGTTGGGAAGAATGTCGAGCTTTTGTATCCACTCCTGACCCACAACTGTAGTAAATGGTCCCTAATATCCTGAACACTGGCTCTGTGACAAAAAGGATGTTCGAGCTAGTCCCACGTATGTCCTAACAATCCATTCTGGAATACTGCCCAAATGCGTGGGACAAATACCAAACAGGACTAACAGGGGACACCGAAGAGCAGCACGAATGGTCACAGCTTTGTCTGACCCGTGAGAAAATGTCGCAGAGGTGCTGAAGAAACTGAACTCCCAGACTCTTGAAGATAGATATAAACTATCCCAAGAAAGCCTACTTACAAAGTTTCAGGAACTGGCTTTAAATAATGACTCTGGGAGTATGCTACAACCCCCTACATACGGCTTCCATAGTGATTGAGAGGATAAGATTATATTAATCACAGCACACACAGTCATTTAAACATTCTTCGGGTGCTCCATATGTGAAAGGAAAGGGAAGAAACTTTAATATATATTACAGTGGGATGTACCCTCTGCCATGCACGTTACAGTGGTTTGCAGAGTGTAGATGTAGATTGGGAACAGATTTGACGATCTTGCTGGCTATAGCAGTACATCAACATCACACAGAGATTTCATAGAGACACGTGGAGCGTCTAGATGAGCATGGTCCTGTTGAAAGATGGTATCACAATATTGTCGTCGCATGAGTGATATGTGTATGCAGGACGTTCGTGACATACAGCTGTGCCATCAGAGCTCTCTCTATCACTACCAGCCAAGATCTGAAGTAATATCCGATAGCTTCACACACCGTGACGTCAGGAATAACACCGCTGCGCCTCTTCAAAAAAAGTAGGGGAATTAGACCTCTCTCCCAGTCGGTATTATACTCGCCGACGATGGTTAGCCAGGGCGTGCAGAACCGCAAGTCATCGCTGAACAGAATGCGATGCCATTAGCCAGTACTCCACGATTCCCAGCCACAGCACCGCTCCAAATGCACCTGTTTTTGTTGCAGTGTTAATGGTAGCCTACGTGTGGATTGGTAATTACGTTATCTGGTTGCTGCTAGCCTCCAACCAATGGAGCGAGATGAAACAGAACATTGTAGGGAATTCATTACTTGTTTTCCAGTGTCAGGTGCAGATGGGAAGGAGTAATGATGAGTTGTGGTAATCAGTTGTGGTCGATTGGAACACTGACGACGTGAATGCCTGCCCTCGTGTTCCCATGCAGTACAACAACAAGCCGTGTCACATTCGAATGCCCCACAAATCTGGATATTGCACGATCCAATCAGCTGACCGAATGAGGCTCCACAATGAGACCGCGTACAAACTAAGTGCTGATAACACTATCTCATACAAGTACAGTGTATCTCAGTGTTCTTAACAGTGATCACTCAACACCTAACGCTGTTCACGCCCCTTATGTACCCTACCATGCCTGGTAACAACACCAAACACGAACGATACTAATGTGCACTGGTGGGCATTCTACATGTCACAGTAAACTGCAACTCTAACCATGTACATATTCGAAATTTTCTCTGCACAGGGCGCGACAACGCCGCGAAATCGTCATTGTCGTCGCAAATGTAACTATATTAGATGATAGTGGCTCGACATCTAATTGGGGAGTTGAGTCACAAAGACGGAATGAAACTCGATGTGTGAGTAAATCAATGAGGTGGCAGAAAACGCCACCACAGCGAATGACTGAACACTATCACACGGAAACAGAGCATGATGCAAGGCAAAGGCCAGGTCCGAGGTAGTTGAAACCAGCGTAAGAACTGACGAGCCCGACCTCTCACCATCGACAGGTAAAAACGGGGGCTCTGCCCATAAAATGATTTATGCATGTCGTCCGTGACAACTTGCCACACTTCTATGCTGCGAGGCACAAACCAGCTCATCTCCTTGCGTATTGATGTCTACTGTCAGAGATACTACGTGTCTCCACCTGAAACAGCCATGTATGCCTGAAAATGGCCTGGTTTGTGCCATAACCTCCGTTGCAAAACCGGAGAGGGCGTGAGATTCCCTGTCAGCGGATTTACCACTGAAGCAGGCAATACTGAAGTAGCTGACGTCTCCAGAGTGGGGGAACATTGCAGAGGTTGGCGTAATGGCTTGTCCGCCTACATACAGTATGTGATCAAAAGTATCCGGACACGTGGCTGAAAATCACTTACAAGTTCGTGGCGCCCTCCGTCGGTAATGCTGGAAACAACAAGATGTGCAAGTCCCCTCCATGAAAAACACGACCACACCATAACACCACCGCCACCGCTGGCTCTACACACGCTGGCAAATGACGTTCACCGGGCATTTGCCATACCCACACCCTGCCATCGGATCGCCACATTGTGTACCGTGATTAACGACTCCACACAACGTTTTTTACACTGTTAAATCGTCCTTACACCAAACGAGGCGTGATGTGTGGCTCACGAGCAGCCGCCCGACCATGAAATCCAAGTATTCTGACCTCCCGCCTAACTGTCATAGTACTTGCAGTGGACCCCGATGCAGTTTGGCATTACTGTGTGATGGCTTGGATAGATGTCTATTACACATCAACTCCTCAACTGTCGGCAGTCTCTGTCAGTCAACAGACGAGATCGGCCTGTACGCTTTTGTGCTGCGCGTATCCCTTCACGTTTCCACTTCAATATCACTTCGGAAACAGTGAACCTAGGTCTGTTAAGGAGTGTTGAAATCTCGCATACAGACGTATGAGACAAGTGACACCCAATCACCTGACCACATTTGAAGACCGTGAGTTCCGCGGTGTGCCCTATTCTGCTCTCTTGCAATGTCTAGTGACTACTGAGGTCGCTGATACCGAGTACCTGGCAGTATGCACCTAATATGAAAGATGTATGTTTCTGGGTGTGTCCGGATACTTTTCATCACATAGTGTAGGCAGGGCTGAGGACTTATTCATGGACGAGTGGGGAAAGGATGGCGACGGTTCCAATTCTATGGGGCCCGGAGCTAAAGTAGCAAAAGCAGTCGCCACTATGGATGAAAGTAGAACGATGTAGAGCACGACAGCAAGTGTGTACACTGCCGTAGCTGGGAGTCTCTCACCTGGAGAACACCAAGACAGAACTCGACATCCAGCTGGTATGGAGCCATCCCTGCTGCCCGCCGACAAACTGGCCACCAAGCCGCATGAAGAAAACATAATACCAAAACAGTCCAAGGCATGGGACTCGGGGTGCACTAAATCCAAAAGATTCTGCGGCTAATGCCCATGCAAACGTTCTACTTGACTGCACCCATTAACTTGCGTCGCCCGTTACAGGGCGGGAAAACTAGACTAGCTGGACCAGGCAGTCATGGTTTTCATTTGGGTCTTGAATGTTTGCGCAAAGTGCTTCACCTTGGAGTTAGACGCCAGGTGAAATGGGACGGTAATCAGATGTTGGATACTATTTCGATGGAAAAAACCTTCAAAATCCCGCAACACTGGTATCGGATATGATGCTTCAGATGTAGCCCTCGATAGCAAAAGTGACGGACAATGCACGATTAGTGGCTGTCTGCATAGTGGAAGACAGTTCGGCAACATACAGGAAATTACACAACACATTGACTACCAGCAACCACACGCTTTCCAAACACAGGGCTGCAAAATCGACGCGCATTCTGCTCCAAGGGTGCTCTGGGACAAGCCTAGAGGAAGCCTGACGTAGTGATGCAGCCTGGTTCTGTGCACGCGCTCAGAAGACTGTGCAAGATGATTAGTATCGTAATCGATTGCTGGACCATGGGGTGAAGCCATACGAAAGACTTCACATGAGAATACACCAGTGCAAATAAATAAATAATACGCCTGAAGTTAGATCTCGTAATTTTGGATACACTGATGACTGGGAGCTGGCAGTGGGACATCGAAATTTTGAAGAGTAGGAAGCCACCTTTGCATCTGATCTGGTGATATTGGGAATATGCTTTCAGAGATGGAGACTGAAAGGAGATCCCACCACGACAAAGATGTCTTGCTCTCATTTGGGAAACAGAGCGGTGAATAGACAGCTCCAGGTCTGTTTTGGTGACAGAGTACTTCACCACAATCAGCACCCGAAATATCTAGAGGCTTCACTGGACCAGAAACTGTCCTACAAGGCGAATCTGGAAAATACCACTGCGAAATTACGAATTAGGAACGACATCCTACATAAGCCGGGCCGAACAACCTGGGACTCTGCTGTTGATATTCTGTGCACATCAGCACTTGGACTAGTCTACTCTGTTGCAGAATATGGTGCTCCTGTATGGCTCAATAGCGCACACACACAAACGCTCGACACACAGCTGAACAATACACTGAGGATTATCAGTGGTACACTAAGATGAACCGCTATCAAATTGACAAACATTCCATACTTCGACGAAAATCAGCCCTCCTCAGTGAGATTAAACGCATGCAAGGCAACCCGCAACTCCCTGTCCATCAAGACTCTGTTATCTCAGAAAGAACCCAGCTTTGATCAAGGAAACCATCCTCGAAAACAGCCACGGGACTGCACATGTCTCATTTCAACTTAACCGGCTCATGGGACCGAGACTGGACGGAGGCTTGTTCTGTGAGTTCTGATTTGTGTTGTTTTAACGTAGCAGTCACTTACCGGATTCTTTGTGGGAGAAAATAATACATTGTGTGATTCATGTTGGAACGTCAATTCTCGGAGTTTTGCTAGTGTACGTCGTCGCGAAGCACAACGTTTCTCTTGTAGTTTCTGTCCCGGAACTCGACGACCATCTCATTGGCAGTCCTGTGCTTACTGCATAAAACTGTCATGAAAATTCGCTGCTTCTCTTTGGATCTTCTTTGTTAATCCTTCGTGATAACAATCACAGACTGACAAGCAGTACTCAGGAAGCGTTACAACTAGACTTTTGTTAGCTATCTTCTCGATGTATGAATTAAATTTCCTTACGATTCTTTCAGTGAATCTGAGTCTGGTATCTGCTTTCCTGAGTAGGAAGGCAGTGAGAGTTCTGGCTAAAATCGCTGATGTCAACAACACAGTCCAGAGAAAATACGCTGGTATTCCATCATACACGAACCGCATCTGTAGTCTGTCCTGATATGGCACATCCTCCAGCAAGATAGACAGCACGTTCTTCAGAAAGCTGTATGACGATTTCCAGTTAATCTCTGTGGTAGCACATGTGGCCCTAGCGATCTATCGCCAAGAACGCCCACCCATGCAATGATTGAGAATCGATCCTGATGCCTTGTTTCTTGAGCCACAAGGAGGTTTTCATCGGCCCACACATGCTGATTATGGAAAAGCCGGCCGCTGGTGGCCGAGCGGTTCTAGGCCCTTCAGTCTGGAACCGCGCGACTGCTACGGTCGCAGGTTCGAATCCTGCCTCGGGCATGGGTCTGTGTGATGTCCTTAGGTTTGTTAGGTTTAAGTAGTTCTAAGTCCTAGGGGATTGATGACCCGAGATGCTAAGTCCCATAGTGCTCAGAGCCATCTGAACCAATTTACAATGGCATCTCGTGTAAACTCTGCCTCATCAGTAAACAAGCTCCTGGAGGCAAACTGTGGATCTGCACCACACTGCCTCAAGAACCATTGATTGAACTGCACCCTGGCAGGATGGTCTTGTGCCCTAAGGGCCTGGACGCGTTGAAAATGATACGGAAACAACAACTGCTCATGAAGTACTGCCCAGATATGAGGATGACTAACACCTTCAGCTGCTGCAATTCGTCGCACTCTGGTTCAAGGATTGTCGTCCACTGCACCTAGAACACGCTCCTCCATTTCAGGCATGCGGACTGAATGAGGCCTTCCACTGTCTACTTTGTTGAGTGCTCAGAACCTGTTTCGTCAATACGCTGAAACAATCGGCTGAACAACTTAACGGATGGTACCCTGCGTGCTAGAAATCGTTCAGTGTGCAGGTTACTGGCTCTCAGATTAACTCCATCTGCTAAACCACAGCAGTAAATCACGTCAACCATGTCCCTTGTGCAATAAAAGCCCTCCATCGCTAGGTTGTGTCAGAGTATCTGCAAGAGAGAAAACATGCTGTACCGCACCAAAAACATCACAGCAACATTGACCATAAACGTGTCTTGTAAGTAGGCCAAACATCACGGTACGCATCCGGAGTTAGGAGAAACGTACGCGAACAATAAACAGATGTAACAAAACTACAGCACAAATACACAACGTAAACGCAACAACTCACTGCATGGCAGTATCCTAGCACGCTGTTGACCCTGGTATGACACGTAGCGCCAACGGAACAACGGTGCTCATATCCACAACCACACGTTCGTAATGCATTCTTACCGTGCAGTGTTCCATGCGAGCAGGTTGTAATTAACGGTAATTATCGGGCAGTCGTCTGTAGCGGGACAAGTAATGCATTACCATGGATGACATCACATCCTATGAACACTTGCTCATATGTCAGAACGTATGCTTTGTAGCACCCATGGTCGAAAGAGATTTTTGTCTTGCTTGATGCACACTATCATCCCCTGTATAGAAAAATGCTGAAGATTAGATTGGTAGATAACATAATAAATAAGGAGGTACGAATAGAATTGGGGAGAAGAGAAATATGTTGGTAAGACACGTTCTGAGGCATCAAGGGATCAACAATTTAGTACTGGATGGAAGCGTGGGGGGTAAAAATCTTAGAGGGAGACAAGAGATTAATACAGTAACCATATTCGGAAGGATGTAAGCTGCAGTAGTTATTTGGAGTTGAAGAGGCTTGCACAGGATAGCGTAGCATGGAGAGCTGCATCAAACCAGTCCTTTGATATACTGGATACTTTTTCGTAACACCCTGTATTCCTATCATCAAGCACATCTAATGAATGCAATTTCCGAACAACTACAGTGTTCTTTCCTAAAATTTGGAGGATAACAGACTTGGATAACATTTAAGAATATTTATTTACCGGGAATTAATTTTGATGTGTACCGTACATACGATAACATCGCCCGAAAAACCGGCGCTGAAAGCTGATCGTGAATAATGCTGTGGATTGTGATTGCATATGCACGGTTATGTAATTTGCGCTTGGTTTCAAGAAGCCAATGTCAATTTTGAAACTTTGAGATAAAGTTTTTAACTTGGCGATAAAAATAAACGTCACACGGCTGGCATATAGGTGTACGGTTTGGCGGTATTACTTTTACCATGCAAATTGGTTGAGTCTCGTCGTCTATAAACATGATATCACATATAACAGTATTGGTTTGTCCACACCGGGAATCTAATGAGACAAAACACGTTATCATCAACGTATGGTTTTAAAACGCTCACAAAATATGTTCTTTAAACTGAATATGTCAGTTTCTCGGATTCGTGGCGGATAACATAAATAAATTTTAACGAATTTATCCCTAGTTTCTTTTGAACAATGGAAAACTTTAAGCAAAAATTTGCCAGCCGCGGTAATGGAATATTGCGACGTGTACAAACGCGTGGTTTTATGTACACTTCCGACTGCGACAAGGTTTCGTTTTTCTCCCTTACGCGACAGTGTGCGTCGAATGTTCGTCGGATACTCACACCCTGTCTGCTCGGTGTGGATCACGTAATTACGATCAAAATCGGTAATAAGTGACGCAACCTGCGTGCTGAAAAGTGCTGCATGTTTCTGCAGATCTCCGTATTTTCTGCCTCCATGCTCGAGACGTTTTTCGTGATGTACCTTTAACGAATTTTGTACTCTGGTTTGAAATTTTTTGCACAAGCTGCAGCTAGGTGACCCATCAGTTTAGCATTAGGAAATGTAAAGGCAAGAGGCAGGCAATTCTGACGTTGCGGTTGATAATGGAAGCAAAACTAGAGAAAAATCAAGACACGTTCATAGGGTTTGTCGGCCTGGAAAAAGTGGTCGATAAATGTAAAATGGTGCAAGATCTTCGAAATTCTGAGAAAAATATAGATAAGCTATAGAGAGAGACGGGTAATATACAATAGGTACAAGAGCCAAGAGGGAATAATATGAGTGGACGACCAAGAACGAAGTGCTCGAATTAAAAACGGCGTAAGACGGGGATGTAGTCTGTCGTTCCTACTGTTCAATCTGTACATACAAGAAGCACTGATGGAAATAAAAGAAAGGTTGAGGAGTGAATTAAAATTCAAGATGAAAGGATATTAATGATACGGTTCGCTAATGACATTGCTATCCTGAGTGAAACTGAAGAAGAATTACATGATCAAATGGAATGAACAGTCTAATGAATACAGAACATGGATTGAGAGTAATCGAAGAAAGACGAAAGTGATGAGTAGTAGCAGAAATGGGAACAGCGAAAAACTTAACAACAGGATTGATGGTCACGCAGTAGATGAAGTTAATGAATCTGCTACCTAGGCAGTAAAATAACCAATGACAGAAGGAACAAGGAGGACATCAAAAGCAGACTAGCAATGGCGGAAAGGGTATTCCTGGCCAAGAGAAGTCTACTAGTATCAAACATAGGCCTTAATTTGAAGAAGAAATTTCCGAGAATGTACGTCTGGAGTACAGTATTGTATGTTAGTGAAACGTGGACTGTGAGACAACCGGAACAGAAGAGAATCGAAGCATTTGAGATGTGGTGCTACAGACGAATGTGGGAAATTAGGTGGACGAGGAAGTTCTGTGCAGAATCGGAGAGAAAAGGAATACGTAGAAAACACTGATAAAGAGAAGGGTCAGGATGATATGAAATCTGTTAAGACATGAGCGAATGACTTCCATGGTACTAGAGGGAGCTGTAGAGGCAAAAACTATAGAGGACGACAGAGGCTGGAACACATCCAGCAAATAATTGAGGACGTAGGTTGCAAGTGCTAGTCTGAGATGAAGAGGTGGAAGTTGGCACAGAAGAGGAATTCATGGCGGCCTCATCAAACCAGTCAGAAGGCTGATGATTCAAAAGAAAAAAAAATCAAGAAAAACAAAAAAAGAAGAAGAGCTGCAGCAAACGTAAAATCCTTGTTAGTCGTAAGTTGAAGCGCTGCACCAGCAGCCCGCTGCTGGAGCATTCCCGTTGTTACGTGCTCGTAACGACGATGAGATTCGACAAATCGATGGAATGTCCATTAACTATCGACTGTTATTTGTCGTCTCTTGCCGCTCTTTTAATGGTGTCTCTTTCTCACTATGTCAAATCCTTCTTCGTTTTCAGGGCCGTTGTTGCTCCTTTCTTCTGAAAAGTTTGCAGATTCCAATTTGGATGTTCCTTGGTCAATGTTACCACTCTTAATTTAACTGCAAAGAGTATTGTTCTGTTGTTCGACCGTTAAATTTTTGGCTCGTAATTTTCATCCAGAACTAATTAAGCAGAGCCTGACTGAGACTTGAACGTTCCTGAATTGTAACGAACGTTTGCAGTCTCACAAATTTCGACATATTCCATTTTATCACTGTCATCTTCGTGATACAGTTCTTCAATATTAACAAAAAGAGTTCGTTCCGCAGCTCCAAAAATCGCTCGACGATAGTCTCTCCAGTCTATCTGGAACGTCGAAAAAATGAACTGCCTGCTGCGGGTAATGCATTGATGACGCATCTGTTTTGCAAATCTTACACAAACCGAAACACGGCTCGGTCACTTCCGTCCTGTCTTTTTCTGTGACAGGCTCACATATATTCATTTCAGTGATGGTCGAAGGCGGCGTATCATCCACAATTACGACATTATAGTGAACAGTTTGGTTGGTTGGTTGATTCGGGAAAAGGCCCCAAACAGCGAAGTCATCGAGGGAAAGGTGGGGAAGGGAGTCGGCCGTGCCCTTTCAAAGGAATCATCCCGGCGTTTGCCTGAAGCGATTTAGGGAAATCACGAAAAACGTAAATCAAGATGACCAGACGCGGGTTTGAACCGCCGTCCTCCCAAATGCGAGTCCAGTGTGCTAACCACTGCACCACCTGGCTCGGTAAACAGTATGATATTACTACAAAATGTAACGTGAGATTTTCTACAAATTACTTACAGCACAAGGTGCATGACGTATATTGCTTACGAAAGATCACTGTATTATTTCGCAAAAAGTGTTTTATTCCGTGGAATGCAACAACAGTTCACTGCAAGTTTGCTCGAGGGTTGCGACAGACTACCCATGGAAAGCACCCGCAAGCGCGGCGGCCGCGAACCCTAGTCCCTGCACTGCCCTTTTTTCTTCACAACCAAGAATCGAACACGGACCAGTAGCTTGGCAGCTTAATGTCGTTACCGTGTTTTTTAAATTTTTTATATTTTTGGTACAAAGATAGCTTGTACCGTAGGAATGAATGGACACGTCAGCTTCAGGCTGGATGGAGAAAATGTGGGCAGGGTTCCAATCCCGAGACCTGTCCACGATGCCTCCCCGCCAGTCACTCTGCTGCTCCCTCATATAGTACTGACCTTTTTTTGTTTAATTTTATTATATTTTTATTTTTATTTATTTATTTTTTAAACATCATAACTTGCTACTGAAAAAAGGGTGAAATATAATCGGAGTTAAGCCGACACAGCTTCTGACCGTTACCTGCAACCATTTTTTGTCTATCTTCTTTTTATTAATTACAAAAATCGGGTCACAAAAATGAAATAGACTATGTAACAATGAACCTGGAAATGGACCACGACAAGTATACCACGAGGACCGGTTTTAACTTAGCCGATACCTTGACCTCGAAATACAAAGTTTTGGCGAATAAGTCGCAATACAGTGGCAAGCGCGAACACTTCCAATACGCAATGGCCATATACTGGGGGAAGGCGAATGGCTCCATATCGCCTCCTACATCTACAATGTAATGGACATAGTGGCCTAACAATCATGGAGCGGTATTTGACTTTGCTCTCGGAAAGCAGGAAGAGTCTGGACTCTATGGGAAATCAGTCGAAAAGGTAGGCTCAACGGATCGAGATAGAAACGTTAATAGCTTTTTGAGCCAGTGCCAATTAGCTTCGAGATTACGACATGTAAATCTACACTACTGGCCATTAAAATTGCTACACCACGAAGACGACGTGTTACATACGTCAAATTTAAACCGACAGGAAGAAGATGCTGTGATATGCAAATGATTAGCTTTCCAGAGCATTCACACATGGTTGGCGCCGGTGGCGACACCTACATCGTGCTGACATGAGGAAAGTTGCCAACCGATTTCTCATACACAAACAGCAGTTGACCAGCGTTGCCTGGTGAAACTTTGTTGTGATGCCTCGTGTAAGGAGGAGAAATGCGTACCATCACGTTCCCGACTTATTGCTGCTCGCGTTGGTCGAGATCCAATGACTGCTGTCAGAATATGGAATCGGTGGGTTCAGGAGGGTAATACGAAACGCAGTGCTAGATCCCAACGGCCTCGTATCAATAGCAGTCGAGATGACAAGCATCTTATCCGCATGGCTGTAACTGATCGTGCAGCCACGTCTCGATCCCTGAGTCAACAGATGGGGACTTTTGCAAGACAACAACCATCCGCACGAACAGTTCGACGACGTTTGCAGCAGCATGGACTACCAGCTTGGAGACCATGGCTTCGGTTACCCTTGACGCTGCATCACAGACAGGAGCGCCTGCGATGGTGTACTCAACGACGAACCTGGGTGCACGAATGTCAAAACGTCATTTTTTCGGATGAATCCAGTTTCTGTTTACAGCATCATGATGGACGCATCCTTGTTTGGCGACATCGCGGTGAACGCACATTGGAAGCGTGTATTCGTCATCGCCATACTGGCGTACCACCCGGCGTGATGGTATGAGGTGACACTGGTTACACGTCTCGGTCACCTCTTGTTCTCAGTGACGGCACTTTGAACAGTAGACATTACATTTCCGATGTGTTACTACCCGTGGCTCTACCCTTCATTCGATCCATGCGAAACCCTACATTTCAGCAGGATAATGCACGACCGCATGTTGCAGGTCCTGTACGGGCCTTTCTGGATACAGAAAATGTTCGACTGCTGCCCTGGCCAGAACATTCTCCAGATCTCTCACCAATTGAAAACGTCTGGACAATGGTGGCCGAGCAATTGGCTCGTCACAATACGCCAGTCACTACTCTTGATGAACTGTGGTATCGTGTTGAAGCTGCATGGGCAGCTGTACCTGTACACGCCATCCAAGCTCTGTTTGACTCAATGCCCAGGCGTATCAATGCCGTTATTACGGCCAGAGGTGGTTGTTCTGGGTACTGATTTCTCAGGATCTATGCACCCAAATTGCGTGAAAATGTAATCACATGTCAGTTCTAGTGTAATATATTTGTCCAATGAATATCCGTTTATCATCTGCATTTCTTCTTGGTGTAGCAACTTTAATGGCCAGTAGTGTATGCTGTAGTGTGCCTGTGGAGAGAAGCGACTGCCCCGATCCACTTTGTTCAACACGAAATAGGCTCTCATTGGTGGATAACAAACTGTGTACCACCTCATACCACGAGGACGCTACCGTCATTGGTAGAACAGAAAGCCTAAGACGAAACCACACTGTCGTCCAAGAAGTTTGCGGTGATGCCCGATCCATCGCCGCCGTAGTAGAATAACAGACCACAAATAACTGACAGCAACATAAAATTCACCAACACGTTTTAACTGGAACTTCGACAGGTAGGTCCAGAGTGCCCGGCGTCACGCAGTAAAATAACAGATAGTTGAATGTGTGAATTGCGTGAGAGACAGTCAGCACGGGGCGCCGAACAAATAACACAGGCGCTTACCTTTGAATGTCGAAAAGTCCCAAACCCCTGAGAGAATGCTCAAGTGAAATCATCTCGTATTGTAATCGAAAACCGTGACACTCTCATAAAAACGACTAGACAGCTGTTTTAGTTTCCTAGCCATCGTCACGGGGAGGGGAAAGATTTGAGTGATGTAATATGCTTTGCACAAGACCTAGGTTTCCAGAATCCGAACTTTCTGAACTAGGTTAAGGGAACGCCGTTAATGTTCCAGAATTGCTCCTTATATCTTCTCCATAACATATTTCCAATTTAGTGTAGCCATTTGGAGTGGAGAACGGTCAATTATGACTCTCAAAGATTTTTGTCTGTCGACCATCGTCGCCCACGAAATGACAGCCGTATCAAAATCCCATAATTACGTCAATCGATATTTGCATTCGTTGATGCGGTCACCAGATACAAGACAAAAGTCAGCCAACGTAGCCCTGAGCAATTGAATCTCAGTGGGAGAGTGGAGTAATACCATCACATCATCCGTGTATGCGCGCACCGAGATCGTTTCGCCCAAGAGAGTCCATCCTGGTAACTGAGTGACGATTGTTCGAAGAAAAGGCTCAAGTGACAGAACAAATAACGACACTCAAAGTGGATTTCCTGAGGAAAACCCCTGTGGATGGTAATCGGAGGTATCAGTTGGCCATTGACAGCCACATAAGCTTGGATACCAGTGAACAAAGTATGCAATACCCGCGTCAGTTATAAACCCAGCGGCTTCCAGTACCTGAAACAGAAAGCCATGGCTGAGCCGGTCGAACGCATTGTCAAAATCTAAAAATACCGGAGCATCAGGAACAGAAATAACAGCGGCCACCGGTATGACATCACGCAGCAACAACTTTCCCCAGCAACGCAGACACCCTCGCCACAGTCCCATAAGCAAAATGTAATTAGGTAGTCGAACTAAATGTATCAGTTGCTGCCTGATGAGAACTTTTAGGAATTAACACAATGTTGCCAACTTCAAACGAGTCTGGCACAATCCCTCCTCTCAATACTTCGTTGAAAAGCAATGGAAGGAGGAAGGAAGGAAGATTGGTTTTAACGTCCCGTCGACATCGAAGTCATTAGAGACGGAGCATAAGCTAGGATGATGTCAAGGATGGGGAAGGAAATTGGCAGTGCCCTTTCAAAGGAACCACCCCAGCATTTGCCTGAAGCGATTTAGGGAAATCACGGAAAGCCTAAATCTGGATGGCCGGACGAGGATTTCAACCGGCTTCCTCCTGAATGCGAGTCCAGTGTGTTAACCACTGCGCCACCTCGCTCGGTAAAAGTAATGTAAAAGTAGCACCAAACAATGGCGGCTTATGAGAAGGAGATCTCACAGTAACATCACAGAGATCACATTAAAAAGCTTCTAAAAGCTCAGCATTACGAGCCGGAACAAATAATTTGGATGGCGTATCGCCAGAAACTGGTACCTCATACAGCAAAACATGGAAAGGATGTAGAGCATGCAATATGTCCTTTTGTTACGTCCAACACTGTCGTCCTCTGTCTCGACTGACGTGATACATGCTGGCGACGAAGAGTCTGATGTCGAATGAAATGATGAAGAGAAGCCAATTCATCCGCTACCACGGAATCTGGCTTGGATCGCATCCTTAACCCTGGAAAGTAACTCTTTCTTGGTGGAAATCCTCTCTCTTAGAATGTTAACTGCTCAGAAGTAATGACAAACAGGAAACAAGGGCAACGACGTGGGTTCTTGTATCTGCATGCACTCCGTGCCGCGCCTCGGTATACACAAAGCGTCCCATGGTCAGCTGCCGTGTTCCTGGTGAAGAATTCACAGCAGTCCTTTTTGGACCTGTTTTGAAACTACGTATAACGCTTGAAAGGTTACTTCTCCACTATTGAAACTGCTTGAGGTAATTGATTCACCTTTCCTGTAATTATTCCCTATTGATTTATTTGTCTAATGAATCCTTTAATTCCACCAATTCCGTAACGGAGAAATTACAGATGCAAAAACAAAAATGCAGTATCCATGTAGAGGAATCGAACATGGAATCTTAGCTCACAAACCAGGAGTCCTGGTCACTCGGCTAGCGCCGTTTCCCTGACGGAGGTTTACCTTCATGCGTGTATCGGCGATTTCTATTCTTGATTTCTCGGAAAAAAGCGTTTTCGGACAACATGCATGATGATGATGAAAAATGCTCAGTTGACAATTATCTATCGATCCATTTAAGTTTAAGTCGATTAGTACCATGAACCTTAAGGGTGGTTTTCCCAATATCTGGGATGTAGCGATCCGAAATGTCTTTGTCTTTACTTTTTGTTCTTTCACAAGCGACCTGATAAAAATGAATGGAACTGGTTGGCCACCTCTGAGGTCCTTCCCTTGTCAGTGCTAGAGTCCAACAGAAAAGCAAGACGGTGAACAAGCCTCAAACAATACTAAATTAGTAGATGCCAATTTTGAATTGGAACTAATAAGAACAAGTATTTTCAAAATTTGAAATAAATACAGACAAAACTGCACTAGTTGCAACAAGCAGATTAGTTAAATTTCTTGACACATGGGATACAATATACAGCAAAAACCGTTTTACAGACTGCTATAATAAAGTTTTAACATGACATTCCAAAACAGCCACATGTTCCTGATGTGAAAGTAAATTTGATTCGATATGTTCAAATGGTTCTGAGCACTATGGGACTTAACTTCTGAGGTCATCAGTCCCCTAGAACTTAGAACTACTTAAACCTAACTACCCTAAGGACATCACATGCATCCATGCCCGAGGCAGGATTCGAACCTGCGTCCGTAGCGGTCGCGTGGTTCCAGACTGTAGCGCCTAGAACCGCTCGGCCACTCCGGCCGGTGATTCGATGTGTAACGAGTAAATAAATATTTCTTAGCTTGCACAGTTCCACACTGGACTGAGATTAAGCATCAAATAGTAAATCATTTTAAAATTTTTTCTGTGAACTTTTAGTCCTCGAATCTCAAAATCAATACTTAAAGAAACTCTTACTTTTTTTTTATTAATTGGGCGTTTGATACCGAAAGGATAACAAGAAAGAAAGGTATAATTTAAAGCCCCATCGACCTGGAAGTCATTAGAGACGGAGCACTAGCACAGTGGGACTGGCCGTGGCTTTCTCGGAGTAACCATCCCCGCATTCGCTTATGATGGTATAGGAAAACCACGAAGTACCCTGATCAGGACGGTTTGACGAGCATTTGAATTCTTCTACACCTAACGAATACGAGTCCATTAATATTGCGCCACATCGCTCCATGAAAGCAATGAGAATAACCAACTCGTCAGGTAGTTCGATTTCAACTAAATCCGACCTTGCTGTATCGTTCAAACGATGGAGCAGCGTCTGCCCCAGTTTATAAGGTGCGTGCTGTTCCACATGTTTACTGCTGCCTTGCTTGTATTTTCAGGCACGCAGCCAGTTGCCGACTCATCACTGGCAAGAATACCGTCCTTCTGTTGAGCTATTACATGAACATTCGCTGCTTCCGTATTCCAGTTGTTAGCGAGGCGACTTCGTACGGCAAATTACACTAGTTCGAGAACAAACGATGTTATCAACTCTTGATAAAATTCTAACCTTCACTTTCGTTCGATGATTATGTCTCACGTTACAAGGATTTAAATTAACATTCACGCATCTATTGATCATTTTCATCTATTATAATATTTTGCTCTTATTATTATGCTAATCTTTATGAATATAAGAAAATTTTCGTGATATCTCTTATGTGTTCGTTATATAAGCATCAATTCGCCAATTTCCTGCGATATGGTGATCCTGGGGTTTATTTGTGTTCGTTTTATTTCTGTATGCAAAGAAATGAAAACTGAAATGTGGAAGGAATACATAGAAGAGCTACACATGGAAAATGAACTTCAAGCCAATTTTATAGAAAAAGAAGAGGATGAACATGAAAATAAGACGGGAGAGGCTATGTTGAGAGGAGCGTTTGACAGAGCTCCGAAAAATCCAAGTCGAAACAAGGACCCTGGTGTAGACGACGTTCCATCAGAATTGTTGAGATCCTTGGGAGCGTCACCCATGACAAAACTATTTCACCTGGAATGCAAGATATACGAGACGTATGAGACAGGTGAAATGCCCTCGCACTTCAAGCAGAGCGTAAGAATTCCAGTTCCAGGCCAGGAAGGTGCTGACAGGAGTGAATTTTACTTTACTGTTGGATGATAAAGTCATGACTGCAAAATAGCGACCCGAATTTTGTACAGAAATATGTAAAAAACTGATAGCAGCTGACTTCGAGGAGGGTCACTTTCATTTCCGGAGAAATGTCGGTAAAAGCGAGGCAATATGGACGTTACAACTTGTCTTAGGAGATCGTTTAAAGAAAGGCAAATCTACATTTGTACCCGGTAGGACTTCTAGAGTTGGAGAAAGTATTTGACAGTGTTAAGTCGCATATTCTCTTTGAAATTACGAAAGTAGCACGGATAAAATACAGGGAACGAAAAGTTAACTTCCACTTGCACAGAAATCAGACTGCAGTTATAAGGGTCAAAGGACGTGAAAGGGATGTGGTAGTTGAGAAGGGAGTAGCCTAGCCCTGATCTTATTCAGTCTGTACAATGAGCAAGCAGTAAAGGAAACCATGAACAAATTTGGAAAGCTCAGGTAGAAGAAGTAAAAATTTTGATATTTACAGACAATATTGTAATTCTGTCAGAGACGGTAAAAGAATTGAAAGAGCAGCTGAACGGAATGGATAGTGTCTTTAAACGAGAATATAAGACGAACGTCGACAAAATAAAACAAGAGTAATTAAATCAGGCAACGCTGTGAGGATTAGGCTAGGAAATGAGGCAGTGAACGTAGTTTTGCTATCTGGGCAGAAAAATATCTGATGATGGTGGAAGTAGAGAGGATGTGAAATGCACACTAGTCATAGCAATAAAAGTGTTTCTGAAAAAGAGAAGTTGTTAACTCGAATATAAATTGAAATGTTAATCAATACTGTATGGTGGTGTTTGTCGTGGATATAGCCTTGTACAGAAGTGAAAAATGGACAATGAAACAGTTCAGACAAGAAGGGAATAGTAGCTTATCAAATCTGGCGCCACAGAAGAATGTTGAAGGTTAGATAACTAATGAGGAAGTACCCAGCCGAATCGTGGAGAAAATAAATTTATGGCACGACTTGATTAAATAAGGGATTGATTGATAGAAGGCAACGTGAAGCGTGAAAGAATTATCCATTTGGTAATGCAGGCAAGAGTAGAGGTTAAAAATTGTCGAGGCAGAGCAGCTTGAATACAGTAAGCAGTGCAATAGTTATGCAGAGATGAAGAGGATTGCACAGGGAAGACTAGTGTGGAGAGCTGTCAAATCAGCTTGCGAACTCCAGACCACGGCAACATCTATGCTTGTGGTCCGCAAAGTCAGAGGCATTTACTTACGTCTTTCACGAATGTCGTATTTATCTAGTGCACATCGCTCCTGCAATGGATACATTTACTTTTGCAAGAATCTCATATTTTTTTATCAAAGTGGCAGACTTTTTTTAGTACATCAGCTGCTCTAGAGGTCTTCTCGTTCTTTTGTCGAAAATAATAAGCACGTTAAAGCCGTCTGTCAAGAGCACAGAGAGGATTTTTCCAATCAGTTTTTACCTATCTGTCTATAATCTTTAGAAATTTCTTAAAAATGACATGGATTTTATTTTTTTTTTTTTCGATTAGGTGTCCGCAATTATTTCTTCGAGAATAACTGTAATTTCTGAGTCTTCTTACAAATCCATTCACTTTGTTTTTTAAAGGGCCATGCACGAGTGTCGGATCGCAGTGATTCGTCGCATGCGATGTGCCTGCAAACGGTCGCTCGCTTCTACCATCTCACCCACAACCGATTTTGTAAGAAATTCCAACCTGTGTTATGAACGCCGCTGTGTCAAGCACTTCTGGTATGGAAAATAAGCTGCTATGTTTAGCAGTAGTCGGAGTTGATCTCCGTATCCCCAAGAATACTTGAAAGAAATAAATTTAAAGAATATATTTTTAATTTCTTGCCGGCCGGAGTGGCCGAGCAGTTCTAAGCGCTGCAGTCTGGATCCGCGCGACCGCTACGGTCGCAGCTTCAAATCCTGCCTCGGGCATGGATGTGTGTGATGTCCTTAGGTTAGTTAGGTTTAAGTAGTTCTAAGTTCTGGGGGACTGATGACCTCAGATGTCCCATAGTGCTCAGAGCCATTTGAACCTCAGAAGTTAAGTCCAATAGTGCTCAGGGCCATTTTGTAATTTCTTTGGAATTGTAGGTTACTTTATAGAATATATTACGACTGGCGCCAGGTGGGTTGTGTACATCTTTCCAGTGTGTTAATACAATTCGCTTTTCGTTTATTAGTCCTCAGTTTCTTCTCCATTCATCAGTCTTATAGTTTAACTTCAAGGAATTGTAGAATTTGTTTTCTAATCTCGTAGAGTGAACAGAAAGAGTCAGAAAAGCTTGTAAGGGTATTGCAGGGTGGGTTGTGTTGAGAAATAATTATTACGAAAAAAATTCGAGAGGTTGTGTCGTTTTCGATGTAATGAGCATTGAAGTTAGGTAATCACGCCGTTGCCCACGAAAATTCAAGCAGCCCTCCAGAGATGGTGTTGCCAAATGGATGCTTCATTTACTTTACTATAACCTAAAAAGGAGCGATATAAAAACTGGAAATGGGGTAGTAAGGATCGAAACCGAGCCAAAGGCTGTGCAGTCTCGTCTGCCATCATCTGCGCTATGAAAACAACTGAAACTAATTGTATCTGCTGACCACTTGAATTTGCGCTCACAGAAGTGGTACCATGAAACATATTATTTTTTCTTTCTTCATTCTTTTCCTTTTATACGTGTAAGCTATATATACACAAGCCAAAGTTAATTAACGAGTTGCTTTGTGGCAGAGATAATGTTTTGATACAAAGAAAGAAAAGAGATACACTCTTCAGTTGACTAATTTAAGTATCTTTGCCAATTTTTTTCTCTAAGCAGCAGCGGGCGGATGTATGACGAGATCAGTCACATCAGTACTGTTTGAAAATATGTATTTCAGGGGTACATTAAAAGTGTTACAAAAAGTTATTAGGAAGATAAAATTTTATTCAGATATTCACATCGACCACACCTGTGTGTTCATCATGTAGCCCTCGCCGAGTATCCTGCATCCGTAAGTTTGGAGCAGACAAGAGGAATTTGCGCGAGTGGAAGAGGAGCAATCCTGCATTGACATTGTTATAATCAGCACTACGCACAATGGAATTAATGTGAAGAAGTCCGTAACTTAAATGATGAATTGTTGTTGTTGTGATCTTCAGTCCAAACATTGGTTTGATGCAGCTCACCATGCTACTCTATCCTGTGCAAGCTTCTTCATCTCCCAGTACCTACTGCAACCTACATCCTTCTGAACCTGTTTCATGGATTCATCTCTTGGTCTCCCTCGACACTGCCCTCCAATACTAAATTGGTGATCTCTTGATGCCTCAGAACATGTCCCACCAGCCGATCCCTCCTTTTAGTCAAGTTGTGCTACAAATTTCTCTTCTCCCCAATTCTGTTCAGTACCTCCTTATTAGTTATGTGATCTACTCATCTAATCTTCAGCATTCTTCGGTAGCACCACATTTTGAAAGCTTCTATTCTCTTCTTGTGTACACTACTTATCGTCCATGTTTCACTTCCATACATGGCTATACTCCATACAAATACTTTCAGAAATGACTTCCTGACACATAAATCTATATTCGATGTTAACAAGTTTCTCTTCTTCAGAAACACTTTCCTTGCCATTGCCAGTCCACATTTTATATCCTCTCTATTTCGACCATCATTAGTTATTTTGCTCCCCAAATAGCAAAACTCATTTACTACTTTAAGTGTCTCATTTCCTAATCTAATACACTCAGCATCACATGAGTTAACTCGACTACATTCCACTATCCTTGTTTTGCTTTTGTCGATGTTCATCTTGTATCCTCCTTTCAAGACACTGTCCATTCCGTTCAACTGCTCTTCCAGGTCCTTTGCTGTCTCTGACAGAATTACAATGTCACCGGTGAACCTCAAAGTTTTTATTTCTCCTCCATGGATTTTAATTCTTACTCCAAATTTTGCTTTTGTTTCCTTTACTGTTTGCTCAATATATGGATTGAATAACATCAGGGATAGGCTATAACCCTGTCTCACTCCTTGCTTCCTTTCATGCCCCTCTACTCTTATAACACAAATTTTCCTACAAGTTGTTAACAACCTTAGAAGTACATCAACTGGATTTTCAACAAATTAGCTAATGTTCAATTGCAAACAAGTAGACAAGTGGGAAAAATCTTTACCCATGATGCCGATACTGGAATTATCACTGGATGATAAAATACGAAAAGCAGTAATCAGCCTTGAAACCTGGGCTAAATATAGGAAAGGAATTTATGACAGAAAGCTGAAAAGTACAACACAATTTTATATATGGCAAAGGGTGTTACTTAGAACACACCCCAAATCCACAAAAATTGGAAAACTGATCTGTAAGTGGCAATTACTATACATAGGACCATACATAATTACTAAAGGGTGAAGACAAGGGCCTTTACCCACACAAAGACTTGAGAATGTTTATATATTGCAGAAGGGCTGTATACCCTCTAAGTTGTATATATGTATAATAATATTAGATTTAGGATGCTGGAAAGTCACATAGCAAAATTTATGTTGGTTGATAAGGAAAATTTTGTTTGTATTTTTTTTCATATATATCAAATGTGTAAACGGTAAGATGAGTGGTTGTAACAAGGAAGAATTTTACTTTTATGCGTCTAGAGAAGACGATACTCCAAATACCACACTTCACCTTGCGCGTAGCTCAGTTGTAAACAAATAAATGAACTTGTGAAATGCACAGTAGCGCCATGCAAGGGAAATGCCTTTACGGTTGCTCCCATCAGCCACCACACCAATTGTCAACTTTGATTGCACATGTAGTATCTATTGTAGCGACTATTGTTTATTTCTTTAATTCTTTGCTTCAAATAGTTAACTTCTGAGGTCATCAGTCCCCTAGAACTTAGAGCTACTTAAACCTAACTAACCTAAGGACATCACACACATCCATGCCTGAGGCAGGATTCAAACCTGCGACCGTAGCAGTAGCGCAGTTCCAGACTGTAGAGCCTAGAACCGCTCAGCCACTCCAGCTGGCTAATTCTTTGGAATTGATAAATGTGCTCTGACAAGAAGACATTGTAAACTGAAATAAAATGTATGTCAATTTATGCCATAAAGGCGGGCAGAGCCTATCACTGTATGAATGTTGTATGAAGAATGTATAACCAAATGAGAGTAATATATGTCCTCATATAATTGGAACTTAATAATGTAATGAAATTGTAATTTAACAAAAGTACTAAAACAAAACAATGTGCCATGAAAATATATATAAAAAGGGAAGAGAATATGTTACAGACTACAAAGTATATAAGCAACGATAATGGCATGTCAGCAAATGATTAGGATAAGTGCATTTTGTAATTGTGTTTATATTTTTTTTGTCATGTGTATAGTATGTGGAAAGGACATTACAGAAACTTTATGTAATGCAACTGTATAAAAGATGCTTCCTCGGGCTTCTGATATTGAAACCAATTGTCACCGCATCAAGGATTTCACACAGGATCTTGCCGCCGAACACAAGCATCACAAATTTGTGCAGTGAAAGCTACTGTAAACACACAACATGGATACTATGGCCTTGTACTCAACATGTGAGTGCAGGACGATAATGCGAGCTAAATACTGTGCAGGTACTGCCTGACAACAATGGGACTATGAGGTTACAGCAAGCAGTTTGTTAGGAGAGAAAACTTATGTATGTCTGAGTTAAAAGAAGCTGACATGCCCGTATAAATTGATAACCACACAGGATAACTATAGTTGCCGAAAATAAAGGCTATGTCCATACCCAGCAGAGTTATCAAGCCTCAAAAAGGGAAATAAGCTCAGTCACTGTGCACCTCCATTATCTTTATCTTTCTTCATTCTTTTCCTTTTATACACGTAAGCTATATACACACAAAGCCAAAGTTAAATTGATGAGCTGCTTTGTGGCAGAGATAGTGTTTTGATACAAAAAAAAGACAAGAGATACGCTCTTCAATTGATTAATTTCTGTATCTTCACCCGTTTGTTTCTATAAATGGTAGCGGGTGGACATATGACAAGATCCGTCATATCAGCATTGTTTAAAAATGTGTATTTCAAGCGTACATTAAAAATGTTACAAAAAGTTATTAGGAAAGTAAAGTTTTATTCATATATTCACATAGACCACACCTGTTCATTAATTCGCCTGTGCGGAGAATCCTGCATCCGGAGGTTCAATGCCACTATTCAGTGGGACTGTGTTTTTTTTTTTGTGATACTTCTCCACATAAATGGCAACTTCGGCCTGCTATTCACTTCTCAGAGTAGTCCACGGTCACTGAATTACTACAGATTTTAACGTAAAGTTCTTACTCAATGTGGGCTAAATGAAACGAAACAAAACTACACAACCATGCTTAATAACTAGAGAAACAAATCAAATCCACCAGATTGCCTGCAATTTCCATGCAATCAGCGAGCAACAACTGCTCGCTGTGATTTGCCCTAACATGTGCAGTCTACGAAGCGATCAATCACCCATGCGATGGATCACTGCAATGTGTCTGCAGTTTCCAATGTTGTTTTACGTCACTGAACTCACGTTTTTCAATGTCTGAAACCCTTCTCTTATGATAAGCTTTTACATGTGTAGAATATTGTTATAATATTATGCAAACACTGCTTTACTAGCTTTTCCTAAAAGTATTTGACTCAGTACTACATTTACGCTTATTATCAAAAGTATGATTGTATGGGGTATCAGGCAATATTTGTGACTGGGCTTAGATTGTTATCTTGGATGAAGAGTCATCGATATACGTAGAAGTAATTTTGTGTGCACCGCAGGGAGGTTTGTTGGGTCCCTTACTGTTTATGTTCTATATTAATGATCTTGCAGACAATATTAATAATAACCTCAGACTTTATGCAGATTAGCGGTTATCTACAGTGAAGTACAGTGTGAACGAAGCTGTACAAATTTTCAGTCAGGCGTTAGTAAGATTTCAAAGTGGAACAGAGATTGGCAACTCACTTTAAATGTTCAGAACTGTAAATTTGTGCCCTTCATAATACCAAGAAACATATTATCCTATGAATATAATATCAATGAGTCACAGTTGGAACGGGAAACTTAGACAAATTCCTGAGTTTAACATTTAGTAGGGATATGAAACAGAACATACGCTCTATTGCTGGTAAGGCAGGTAGCAGACTTCTGTTTACTGCTAATATACTACAGAACCACCTTCATTCAACAAAGGAGATTGCTTACAAATCACTAGTGCTATGCATCCTACAGCATTGCTCAAGTGAGTGGGACTGTACAAAACATGACTAACAGGGAATGGCAGAGAATGGCAGCAAAATTGGTCACTGATTTGATTGACCTGCGAGAGAGTGTCACAGAGATATTGAAAGAACTAAGCTGGCAGACTCTTGAAGATAGATGGAAACTATCCTGAGAAATTCTCTAACAAATTTCAAGAACTGGATTAAACGATGCCTCTAGGAACAAACTACAGTCTCCTACATATCACCACCATAGGGATCATGAGGACAAGATTAGATTAATTACAGCACGTGCAGAGGCATTTATTTAATCATTCTTCCCATGCTCCATATGTGGATGGAAAGGGAAGAAACCCTAATAACTGGTACAGTGGGATGCACCCTCCGCCACACATTTCACAGTGGTTTGCATTCATACTGTATCTTACAAAATGTGCTGAAACTGACAGCCATCAACCTCAATGCAAGCATGACATCGGCAAAGGAGTCTGATGATGTACATAGTATTATGCAGAACACTGATAACAGGTGTTCTCTCACATTCAGAATTTGTGAAGCTGTCTCTATTCACTTGTATATTGCATCTTCGTTGAAGTGCCACTATGTTACTGGTGTGCACTTTTTTGCCTCACTGAAATATTATCTTGTAACATGTGATATTACAAATAATTGTCACAGCAATATGAATATTTACAACATTTAATGCCTGCACAAGATGGTAGGCCATTTGGTCCTTTCACACAGGTTGCAAGGCCCAACTGACCTGCAAATCCTTAATTTTTATTGCTTTTAGATATTTTCAGTTATGCGATTCATTCCTTGATATGGAGAAGTGGGAAACATCATCATGCTAACTTATCAGTCATGTGCAATCTGTAATCTGGTGCAACTTACCTTCAGAAGTAACACTGTATGGGAGGGTATGGAATAAGTTTTAAGCTTTCCTGTGTTTGTGGAAGATGCTTGCAGGTGGCTGCATCAGAGTTCACCTGCTGCACACAATACAAGTCGGCAAGTGTCCGAGGGGATGAGGACTTCCATCCTGACAAGACAGAGCTGCCGACCAAGGACAATGTGGCCCTTGAGCCTCAGTGTTCAACTGCCACTGATGGGCACCCTCTTTGGTCTTGGTATTCAGAGGGAGGGGCAATGGACTCTTACAGTCATCCTGATGGCAGAAAGCTACTTTTCGGCGAGAAGCTTGTATCACGAACAAAAGGGCATAGCTTGGTATCACAAGCTGTGGGCTTTTTCAATCATGTTTACAGAAACGGCCACCCAACCCCCGGTGAACAGCTGATGCAGTGCCGTGCACACACAACGCTCCTAACAGGCTCTGTTAGCACCAAAAATGCCGAGAAGCATCGAGAGTATGCTCCTCACAGTAGCTGGGATTGGCTAGATGACAGTGATGTCAGCTAAAGTTTCCCACTTTCAGAAGAACTGGAGGGAAGTTCATTCATTGATAGGAAAATTATCCGAGTATGCTAGTGGGAAGCTTACAACATCTGTTAAAGTACGAGCTGCTTTAATTGTTGAAGGTCACCATTGGCCAGCGTCTCACACAGTGAAGCAGAAACTCACTTTGTGCTATGGAAGAGCAGTTCTCAAGGACATGCTTTCTGACCATCACACTGGACAGTCACATCACTCTGCAGCTTCCACTGCAAAGAATTTCTGATAAAAGTTTGTCTGAGCAGTCATCCAGGATATGTCCTCATAATTTTTGGGGATATGCATTGATCAGTCCCCAGTCTGGGGGCTATCCATTTGGAGATCAGTGGACTGTCTCACAGCTGCTGTCATTGAAGCGTCCATATGGAGTATTTGGTTAGTAATATATGCAGCTCTGGCTTGTGGTGTTCTGATCTGTCGTTAGAGCTGCCAAAATAACAGCTCAGGGTTTTTGCTTGTTGCAGTGAATGTATCATTTCACCTTGATAGATGGTAGTGGGTTACAGTATCTGATTTATGATTGATTAATTCATTTCGTCCCCTCATTTGCACTAGAGAAGTCTCGGGGGTTTTGTGCAGTATCGACAGATAGAGGGATTTCTCGACTGCTTAGACACTTATTCTGTGTTTGCAGATTAATTTGTAGTTTTGTCACTGTAATTGTTGTTCTGATAAAATATTACTCTGAACTAATATATTTTTAAAGAAAATGAATGTAATAGTGTGATGGTAGGATTGCATTTATCAATTCATCAGATAGTCCTATCTTAATTCCTACCAATTATTATTTTGGAGGGGTATTTTTTTATTGATCAAACTATTATATTACTATGTGAAGCTAGCCCCCTATGCCGATCTCACATCAAGGTCAAATTAAGATAGCAATCTGCCTTGCAGTTATTAATGTGGGACCTCTTGGATGGAACTTTCATTAGAGCATCATGCTCCCATCATTTGCATTCTGCATGTGTCCTCACTGAGATGAACCTGTGGCTAGTTTGTACGTATGGTAATTCATTGGTACAACATAATTACTAGCATTTTTATGTGAAATAGTGTATGGTATTCCTTCCTCACCCACAGATTTTGTACAGTGCTTATTTACAAAATTTCAGGTAGCAGACAGCACCTTTTCAATCATGCAAACACACCATCCCTCCCCTTTCCTAGCCATAAAAATCACATTTCGATTTTTGCAAATTTATGATAAAACATGCAATAAGAAATCATTTTTACAAAATGCTGTTCTGAAATTTAGGTTTTTAAAACATTATTTCTTGTAATGTAACCAATAAAACCACAAACTTTAATACACTGAGGGTGATAAAAGTCATGGCATACTTCCTGATATTGTGTCAGACCTTCTTTTCTCTGGTGTAATGCAGCAACTTGACATGGCATGGACTCCTTAAATTGCTGGAAGTCCTCTGCAGAAATGGTGTCTCTGTGGCTGTCCATAATTGTGAAAGTGTTACTGGTGCAGGATTTTGTGCATGAAGGGAACTCTTGATTATGCCCCATAAATGTTCAATGGAGTTCATGTCAGGTGATCTGTGTGGCCAAACCATTTGCCTAAATTGTCCAGAGTGTTCTTCAAGCCAGTCATGAACAATTATAACCCTGTGACATCACACATTGTCATTCACAAAAATTGCAGCATTGTTTGGGAACATGAAGTCCATGAACATCTGCAAATGGTTTCCAATGGGATGAAAGTAACCATTTAAATATCATTGACAAGTTCAGCTGGACAAGAGGACCCAGTCCATTTCATGTAAACCCAGCTCACACCATCACGGAACCATGACCAGCTTGCACAGTACCTTGTTGACAATTTGGGTCCATAACTTTGTGCAATCTGCACCACACTCAAAACCTACAATCAGCTCTTACCAACTGAAATCGGAACTCATCTGATCAGGCCACAGTTTTCTAGTCATCTAGGATCCAAATGACATGGACACAAGCCCAAGAGAGGTGCTGCAGGCAACGTTGTACTGTTAGTAAAGTCACGCATGTCTGTGGCCTGCTACAGTAGCCCATTAATGCCAAATTTCACCACACATCTCCACCATCATCCCACATTGATTTCTGCAGTTATTTCAAGCAGTGTTCCTCATCTGTTAACACTGACAACTCTATGCAAATGCTGCTGCTCTCGATCATTAAGTGAAGGCATTGGCCACTGCATTGTCCATGGTGAGAGGTAATGTCTGAAATTTGGTGTTTTTGGGACACTCTTGACACTGTGGATCTTAGAATATTGAATTCCTTAACAATTTCCAAAATGGAATGTCCCATGGTTCTTACTCCAAGTGCCATTCTGTGTTCAAAGTCTATTAATTCCCTTTGTATTGCCATAATCCCATCAAAAAGATTTTCATATGAATCACCTGAGTGAAAATGACAGCTCTGCCAATGCACTGTCCTTTTACACCTTGTGTATGCAATACTATTGCCATCTGTATATGTGGATATCGCTATCCCATGACTTTTGTTACTTCAGTGCATAAACAGTAGGTGCTACCTTCTGTCCTCAGAGCAGTGTCATGTTGCTCCCTAGTTCTGTAAGAGAGGAGTGTATCATACTGGCATAATGCTGTACAATCACATGCCATCCTATTTGAAACATATGCAAAATTTACAAAAGTTTAAAGTGAAAGTGAAAGAGTACTTGCTTGACCACTGCTTGTATTCTGTTTCCGAGTTTTTAGAGTACCAGAAAAGTGCAGTGTAATTGCTCAAATATTCTTAATAAGTCTATCATTTTATTTTATTATATTAAATTTGTCATCAAAATTCAACATGTATTGAATAATTTTTAATTATTTATCCTTTCAAAATAACAATGTGTATGATGATGTATATACTATACCAACCTGACTTGTCCTACATCATTTGTGCAAAATATGTACCTAAACATGATTTACAGGACCAATAAAGAAATACAAATACAGATATATATGGGCCCAAGTCAGTAGTCTTTATGACTGTGACTCATGTTTTCAACTGCTGCCAGTAACTTGGTGAAGTGGAAGTTTTGAGTATACACCTGTATTTGTAGGTTTTAGAAAAGTTCATCATGTATTTTCAGGAAACTTAAATTTTCAGACTGAAAAATTTCGTTAACTAATATGTTATTCTAGTTAAACAGTACCTCACCCCTGCCCATTGCGGCACATCCATCACCAACTGTCATGCTCACTTGTGTCTGTGCAGTGGCATTGTTCACTGACTGTCACATTCACTTGTGTCTGCGCAATGGCGGATTATAGGATAATTCTGAGAGAATTGGATCTCTGGGTAAGATGGACAAGGGGCATATTTCACAAATGTACTACTGGAGAGCAACTGCTGCTATTTGCAAGGGAGCTCTTTTGTGAACAAACATGGTACAAAAGTGTTGCTGTCATTTCCATGTTAGTTCCTGAGAAAAATCACATTCTTGTTTCTGGTAAGCCAAGAAATTTTATAATATACTTACATAATTTTAATATTAAGGCTTAATTTGCACAGTATGGGTGCAATATTTTTACTGCAAGCTTGACATGTGTCAGCATGAAAATAACCTAAAATGGCCACCAAGCTTGCTACTTACAGATAGAAGACAGAGTGGTTCATCTCCCCCAGACAGTTAGGAGACTTGTACCAGAGCTATTTGGGAGAGATGGACCACTTATTTTAATGTGGGAGAGCACAATTAAATGTATCTTCAAGGCATGCAGAATAATCCCACTGAAGATAGCCAGTCTCAGACTATGCTTATGTGTCAAAACACATTTCTGTGTCAACAAACTGAAAAGCAGAATTTCACGCACAGGCCAACCAACCACTTAAGAGCATATCAAAAGACCTATTGATTCCAAGCACATCAAAAGAGCAGAGTTATCTGCACAAGTCAAATTCCTTCAATGACACTACTTCAGACTCTACTCTTACTAAACCTAAATCTTCCAACATGACCACCTCAAAACTGACCACTCCTAAGTCAACACAGACAAATCTTTTGGAAGAAATATCACCTGCGTCTTCTATTGATAATACCATGAATTTTAAGAGGAAGACAGCAACTGTATCTAAATGGCTAAACTCAGCTGAAAATTTTGAAAGTGTAAAGAAAATGAGGGAACAAAAGGAAACAGAAAAGAAAAAAGACACAAAAGGATTACTGTAGGGAAATACCAGTGAAGAGGAAAATGGACTGAAGAAGCTAAGACAGAAGAATACTTCAAATAGCTCGCCATGTTCATCAGATGCATACATTGGAGAAGATTTTGAAAATAACTTTAATGAAGGGGATGATGATGAATGTGTTGGGTGTGGTGAAATCTATTATGAAACTAATAAAAATTATGACTGGATTCAGTGTGTTTCCTGTTCTCAGTGGTCACGTGAACGTTGTTCAGCAATTGGTAATAAATGTAATTGCTCTGGAAAGAGGAAGGCAGGCTAATGCTTGAACTAAATGAACAACTCATTAGAAAAGCCAATCTCCAATCAAGATTTACAACAAAGTGACAAAATTATTTTGGTCAATAATATTTAATAGCATAATTCTGTATCCATTGCATCACATTCAAAATAAAAATATGGAATTTTAATTGACTTTTTTCTTTGTGTATAGCCATTTTTATATGCTCCATCTCTCCCAGTATGTTGGTTGATCTCACCCATCCAGCTATGTGTGAGATAGACCACTCGTATATATTTTCATTCCAACATTTCTCTTGTATTTTAAGTGGCAGTGCCTGAATAATATATTGTACTTAAGTGTATATGACACTCTATACGAACTTGTTAAAAAAAAAAAAAAAAAAAAAAAAAAGAGTTGAAAAACACACAAATTTTATGTTGAAGGAAAAAAGTGGTCCGAGTCTCACAGACTGATCCTAGTTACCTTGCAATTTAAAACATGTGTACTATTTTAAAGCTCTGATGCCAACTTGTTCCAGTGACTCAAAAAAATACTCTAGGAGGTGCTGGATGTCATTCCAACATGTTGTAGCTGATCTCATCTATTATTGATTTGGGAAGATATGGAGGTGCATAAACAGTCATCCTTCCCTGTGTTCCAGAAATTGATAAAAAAAGAAAGAAAACAAGTAATGTTCCATGATTCCCAAAATTTCGTATGTTCATCTCATAGGGATGCAAAACACCTCTCTTTCATGAATCTGCATATAAAGATTTTGAAAGAAATACCTTTGAAGGATGACTTACACTTTCAGATTCTTTCTGTGGGTCACAGCCTGTCATCTACCCTCTTCACAACTGGATTTATTGGTTGGCCCACTTTAAATAATTCTGGGTGGGTACCCAGATATATATTGAGGATGGAATGATCCCATTAACTAACCACTGATCATATGGATATATAATATTGAATCATATTACTTATTTATATGTATCACATTTTATTTGGTTATATCATACATTTCCTGCTATGTTTTGAACCAGTTTTTGATTATCTGTAGGTCTTCCAACATCCCCACTCATATGTCCAACAATGACGTCTCCTTGTACAGGAACCAGAGCCACAATATCTAAGCCACAGAAAGCTTCAAATATTGTTGACAAATACATATGCTAATGAGCCTAAACCTAAGGGCTGCCTAATTAACAGTGGTTTGGTTCATTTCAGGAAAGCAACGCACCAGCGACTCCATGCGACATGGATTTGACAAGTCCTTGGAAAATTTATCAAGGTATGTGGCATCAAACATCTAGGAGGAGGTCACACAGTTTCTGTAAATTATGGGCCAGAGATTCGTGGGAATGTTGCTGGTGCCTGATACAGTCCCAGATGTGTTTCATTAAGAAGCTGAAGGACCTGCACAGGGAAAAAAATTGTTTTGTGGAGAGGCAAATGTTGGATGTATTGTAGGGTTGAAGGGTGTGGGTACAAATATGTGGATCATTGGATGCTAACTATGGGAATGAAGGAAGGTGTTGGTGTGGATGGTAGGAACACAAAAAAGGAAGAGGAGATTGATGTGTGGTCAATGCCTAGTATATGGAGGAGAAGGAAAAGGGGAACATAAAAAGAAAAAAGGGAAAGGAGCCCTGATTTGAAGTGAAATAAGTGGGGAGGAATTATAGTTGATAGGCTTGATAAATATTCACCATTCATCTCTGCTCTGTCTCTGATTTGAAGTGAAATAAGTGGGGAGGAATTATAATTGATAGGCTTGATAAATATTTGCCATTCATCTCTGCTTTGCTTTCTTTGCTGAATCATGTGCCCACAATTCCACTAGCTGGCATTCTATCTTGTGGTGGGCAGTGGACATAATGTTTGGCTCACTAGTGTGAATGTCCAATGTTTGGTTAAAGATTCTTCTAAGCTTCAGCCGTAGTTCCTCCCTCTATATGCTCCCACAGAGAGTGGAACATTTTAAGTTCCTCATTGAAATATGAAGCTGCTGCATCTTTATCTAATTTGCTGAACATTCATATCTTTCTATAGTTTTAGTTGTTCTTTGCTGTATGGTGGTAATCAGTGTTGCTAGAACTGCCTCATGGTCAGTGATACCATTTTTAACAGGGATTTCCTTGAAGAGGTCAGGTCTATTTGTTGCCACCAGACGTTTGAATAAAATGCCTGTGTGGAAGACAACATAATTAGCATTTTGGTGAATAAAACCCTGCACATATTACACACCAGTTGCCTGCACCTTCTGAAGTTGAATTGTACTCTTGCGATATCTTTCGAACTGTTATGTGACCTGCTCCTCAGCTTGCATTCTTGTAGAAGATGCCTTATTCTCTGTCATAATACTTTCAAAATTCTATGTTCTTACATTATGTTTCTCACCTCTAACATGTTTAGAATGCAGACTCGCTGTTTCTCAGTGGCTTCAGTAAAGTTTATCAAGCATTGTGCGGTGTGGATGTTTTCTGTTAGGAAACTGATATTAATAGATATGATTACAATGGACATTGTTCCATTATCTCTTGTCTCACCATAACACTTAATCATTTGTGTGAGCATAAACAATTTGAAGTAGATGCAAGGACCTGAGACTTCCATATAACCAACAACAACTGGTATGGGATGTTGGAGGCATGGAATCAGAGTAACAGCTAACTACAGTGTGTTGTATACCACGACCAGTAAGCTCACACATGCTCATAATGCATTAACAATGCATGTTGTTGTTGTTGTTGTGGTCTTCAGTCCTAAGACTGGTTTGATGCAGCTCTCCATGCTACTCTATCCTGTACAAGCTTCTTCATCTCCCAGTACCTACTGCAACCTACATCCTTCTGAGTCTGCTTAGTGTATTCATCTCTTAGTCTCCCTTACGATTTTTACCCTCCACACTGCCCTCCAATACTAAACTGGTGATCCCATGATGCCTCAGAACATGCCCTACCAACCAATCCCTTCTTCTAGTCAAGTTGTGCCACAAACTTCTCTTCTCCCCAATCCTATTCAATACTTCCTCATTAGTTATGTGATCTACCCATCTAATCTTTAGCATTCTTCTGTAGCACCACATTTTGAAAGCTTCTATTCTCTTCTTGTCCAAACTATTTATCGTCCACGTTTCACTTCCATAGATGGCTACACTCCATACAAATACTTTCAGAAACGACTTCCTGACACTTAAACCTATACTCGATGTTAACAAATTTCTCTTCTTCAGAAACAATGCATAGAAAATGATTTGTCTCTGAACAAAAAATTATTCTCTGTGTGTGACCTATCGTACCTTAAAGTTGGTTAGTAGGGCTCTCAAAAGCCCTGCATAAAACACTCATAAAGGTCCACTGTTTGTTTTGCTCAACCTACAGGAAACTATACATGATCTGCATTACTCTGGTAAACAACAGGAGAGAAGCTGCACTGATTATGACTCTGCACAACTTTTCAGGAAAATCAAATCTCCATATATGTCAGCCGCTTTTCCCCAGCAGCTCAGTTTGTCAGCACATCTGATATTGATGACATAACTGATCACCTGTTGGACACTATGAACCAGCGGTTCACCTGCAAACTGTTTGATCAACAAATATGCCAGGAGAAACTAAGGAATCTCAAATCCCCAAGTGCTCATCCTGACAAACCAGCAGTACACCTGTGAACTGTTTGATCAACAAATATGCCAAGAGAAACTAAGGAATCTTAAATCCCCAAGTGTTCATCCTGATATAGAGGTCGCCTGAGATTTCCCCAAATCGCTTCATGTGAAAGTTTTCTGGCCAATTTTCTGGCTCGCCCAGCTTCATCTTGTCTCCAACTCCAATGGCAGAGATGTAAAACCTTGACTTTACTTCCTTCAAAGGACACCAGCAGCATTTTCTAGTGGATGAAGGTTGTGAGCAAACAGAAGGGCAATCTTGTCTGCTGCAGCAGAGTATCAGTCTACATCAAGCAGTGGTATTTCATAGAATGTGTGCATAAACAGTGGTAACATTTTGACACTGAAGTGCAATGTTTTTCATAATAAGAACTAATCAGTCCCAAAACTCATTAATATGTACTGGAAATAAAACACAAATCCCAGGAATTGTCTTTCTTGGGTATGGCTTTAGCGAAAGCAGTCTGCTATCATCAACCTCCAGCTTGTGGATTATGGCAATGGAAGTTAGTACAGGCTGGTGGATATTATTGGATGCTTCGTGTTTCTCAGTTTTGCTGCAAAACAATGAAGGCCTGCAATACTTGAAGTAAGGCACAGACATCACTTCCCCATTTGCTACAACTTTAGTGATGTAGCTGTTGAGTTTGTGCTGTAAGCAAATTTGATTTGTTTTTGAGTGTGTACTTAAGACATTTCCAGTGGCACATTTGGACAATGACCACAATTTATTGGTTGTGAACCATTACATTAAAATTGAAGAAATTGCAAAAAGGTAGAAAATTGAGGAGCTGGAACTTGGCTAATTTGGAAGAACCAGAGGTTGTTGAGAGTTTCAGAGGGAGTATTAGCCAACAATTGACTGAAAGAGGGGAAAGGAATATGGTAGAAGACAAATGGGCAGCTTTGAGAGATGAAATATTTTTTTGAAGCCAGCAGATGATCAAGTAGGTAAAAAGATAAAACGTAGTAGAAATACTTGGATATTACAGGAGATATTGAATTTAACTTATGATAGGAGAAAATATAAAAATGCAGAAAATGACGCAGGCAAAAGGAAAATATAGAAGTCAAAAAATGAGACTGACAGAAAGAGCAAAATGGCTAAGCTAGAGGACAAATGCAAGGCTACAGAAGCATATGTAACTAGGGGAAAGATGAATACCACCTACAGAAAAATTAAAGAGGCCTTTGGAGCAAAAAGAAGCAGCTGAATGAATGTCAAGAGCTCAGATGGAAAACCAGTACTAAGCATAGCAAGGAAAGCTCAGAGTTGGAAGGAATATTAAAGACAAGCTGTACAAGGGACATGCACTTGAGACAATATTTTACAAAGGGAGGAGGATGTAAATGAAGATTAGGTGGGAGATATGATACTGTGAGAAGAATTTGACAGAGCACTGAAAGACCTAAGTCAAAACAAGGCCGCTGAAGTAGATGACATTACTTCAGAACTACTGTTACCTTTGAGAGAGCCAGCCAGGACAATTATTCCATCTGGTGTGCAAGATGTATTAGACAGCCAAAATGCCTTCACACTTCAAGAAGAATATAATAATCCCAATTCCAAAGAAAGCAGTTGTGAAAATTACCAAACTATCAGTTTAACAAGCCATGGATGCAAAATACTGCCACAAATTATTTACAAATGAATGGAAAAATTGTCAGAAGTCAACCTCAGGGAAGATCAGTTTGGATTCCAGAGAAATGTAGGAACATGTGAGGCAGTACTGACCCTATGACATCTCTTGAAAGATAGGTTAAGGAAAGGCAAACCTACATTTATTACCTTTGTAGACTTAGAGAAAGCTTTTGACAATGTCGACTGGAACACACTCTTTGAAGTTATGAGGGTAGCAAAGATAAAATTCAGGAAGCAAAAGGTTATTTGCAACTTGTACAGAGACCAGCCTGCAGCTATAAGAGTTGAGGGGACTGAAAGGGAAGCAGTGGTTGAGAATGGAGTGAGACGGGGTTGCATGGAAGTGAAATGAGGATGATAAACAGTTCATACAAGAAGAAAGTAGAAGCTTTTGAAATGTGGTGTTACAGAGGAATGCTGAAGATCAGGTTTCCAGGTCAGGTAACTAATGAGGAGGTACTGAATAGAATTAGAGAGACTGGGAATTTGTGGTCTAATCTGACTAAAAGAAGAGGTTGGTTGATACAACACATTCTGAGACATCAAAGGATCATACACTTATTATTGGTGGAGAGTGTGGGGGGTTAAAATGGTAGAGGGAGAGAGATGAATACAGTAGGCAGACTCAAATGGATGTAGGTTGTAATAGTTATTCAGAGATGAAGACGCCTCTGCATGATAGAGTAGCGTGAAGAGCTGTAGAAACCAGTCTTTGGACTGGAGACCACCACCACCACAACAACAACAACAACAACACTGTATAATATCTTCAACACAGCTTATATATATATATATATATATATATATATATACAAAGATGATGTGACTTACCAAATGAAAGTGCTGGCAGGTCGACAGACACACAAACATACACACAAAATTCAAGCTTTCGCAACAAACTGTTGCCTCATCAGGAAAGAGGGAAGGACAAAAGGATGTGGGTTTTAAGGGAGAGGGTAAGGAGTCATTCCAATCCCGGGAGTGGAAAGACTTACCTTAGGGGGAAAAAGGGAGGGGTATACACTCGCGCACACACAATCCATATGTGTGGATGGATGTGTTTGTTTGTGTGTCTGTCGACCTGCCAGCACTTTCATTTGGTAATTCACATCATCTTTGTTTTTAGATATATTTTTCCTACATGGAATGTTTCCCTCTATTATAACCATATATATATATATATATATATATATATATATATATATATATATATATATATATATATATATATAAAATAGAGGGAAACATTCTACGTGGGAAAAATTATATATAAAAACAAAGATGAGGTGACTTACCGAACGAAAGTGCTGGCAGGTCGATAGACACACAAACAAACACAAACATACACACAAAATTCAAGCTTTCGCAACAAACTGTTGCCTCATCAGGAAAGAGGGAAGGAGAGGGAAAGATGAAAGGAAGTGGGTTTTGAGGGAGAGGGTAAGGAGTCATTCCAATCCCGGGAGCGGAAAGATTTACCTTAGGGGGAAAAAGGACAGGTATACACTCGCACACACACACACACACATATCCCTCCACACATACAGACACAAGCAGACATATTTAAAGACAAAGAGTTTGGGCAGAGATGTCAGTCGAGGCGGAAGTGTAGAGGCAAAGAAGTTGTTGAAAGACAGGTGAGGTATGAGTGGCAGCAACTTGAAATTAGCGGAGATTGAGGCCTGGCGGATAACGAGAAGAGAGGATATACTGAAGGGCAAGTTCCCATCTCAGGAGTTCGGATAGGTTGGTGTTGGTGGGAAGTATCCAGATAATCCGGACGGTGTAACACTGTGCCAAGATGTGCTGGCTGTGCACCAAGGCATGTTTAGCCACAGGGTGATCCTCATTACCAACAAACACTGTCTGCCTGTGTCCATTCATGCGAATGGACAGTTTGTTGCTGGTCATTCCCACATAGAATGCGTCACAGTGTAGGCAGGTCAGTTGGTAAATCACGTGGGTGCTTTTACACGTGGCTCTGCCTTTGATCGTGTACACCTTCCGGGTTACAGAACTGGAGTAGGTGGTGGTGGGAGGGTGCATGGGACAGGTTTTGCACCGGGGGCGGTTACAAGGATAGGAGCCAGAGGATAGAGAAGGTGGTTTGGGGATTTCATAGGGATGAACTAAGAGGTTACGAAGGTTAGGTGGACGGCGGAAAGACACTCTTGGCGGAGTGGGGAGGATTTCATGAAGGATGGATCTCATTTCAGGGCAGGATTTGAGGAAGTCGTATCCCTGCTGGAGAGCCACATTCAGAGTCTGGTCCAGTCTCGGAAAGTATCCTGTCACAAGTGGGCCACTTTTGTGGTTCTTCTGTGGGGGATTCTGGGTTTGAGGGGATGAGGAAGTGGCTCTGGTTATTTGCTTCTGTACCAGGTCGGGAGGGTAGTTGCGGGATGCGAAAGCTGTTGTCAGGTTGTTGGTGTAATGATTCAGGGATTCCGGACTGGAGCAGATTCGTTTGCCACGAAGACCTAGGCTGTAGGGAAGGGACCGTTTGATGTGGAATGGGTGGCAGCTGTCATGATGGAGGTACTGTTGCTTGTTTGTGGGTTTGATGTGGACGGACGTGTGAAGTTGGCCATTGGACAGGTGGAGGTCAACGTCAAGGAAAGTGGCATGGGATTTGGAGTAGGACCAGGTGAATCTGATGGAACCAAAGGAGTTGAGGTTGGAGAGGAAATTCTGGAGTTCTTCTTCACTGTGAGTCCAGATAATGAAGATGTCATCAATAAATCTGTACCAAACTTTGGGTTGGCAGACCTGGGTAACCAAGAAGGCTTCCTCTAAGCGACCCATGAATAGGTTGGCGTACGAGGGGGCCATCCTGGTACCCATGGCTGTTCCCTTTAATTGTTGGTATGTCTGGCCTTCAAAAGTGAAGATGTTGTGGGTCAGGATGAAGCTGGCTAGGTAATGGGGAAAGAGGTGTTAGGTAGGGTGGCAGGTGACTGGCGTGAAAGGAAGTGTTCCATCGCAGCGAGGCCCTGGACGTGCGGAATATTTGTGTATAAGGAAGTAGCATCAATGGTTACAAGGATGGTTTCCGGGGGTAACAGATTGGGTAGGGATTCCAGGCGTTCAAGAAAGTGGTTGGTGTCTTTGATGAAGGATGGGAGACTGCATGTAATGGGTAGAAGGTGTTGATCTACGTAGGCAGAGATACGTTCTGTGGTGGCTTGGTAACCAGCTACAATGGGGCAGCCGGGATGACTGGGTTTGTGAATTTTAGGAAGTAGGTAGAAGGTAGGGGTGCGGGGTGTTGGTGGGGTCAGGAGGTTGATGGAGTCAGCTGAAAGGTTTTGTAGGGGGCCTAAGGTCCTGAGGATTCCTTGAAGCTCCACCTGGACATCAGGAATGGGATTACCTCGGCAAACTTTGTATGTATTTGTTGTCTGGAAGCCGACACAGTCCCTCAGCCACATACTACCGATGATCAAGTACCACAGTCGTGGAACCCTTGTCCGCCAGAAGAATGACGATGGATTGGTCAGTGTTCAGATCACGGATAGCCTGGGCTTCAGCAGTGGTGATGTTGGGAGTAGGATTAAGGTTTTTCAAGAAGGATTGAGAGGCAAGGCTGGAAGTGAGAAATTTCTGGAAGGTTTGGAGAGGGTGATGTTGAGGAAGAGGAGGTGGGTCCCACTGTGACGGAGGATGGAACTGTTCCAGGCAGGGTCCAATTTGGATAGTGTCTTGGGGAGTTGGATCATTAGGAGTAGGATTAGGATTATTTTTCTTTGTGGCAAAGTAATATTTCCAACAGAGAGTACGAGAGTAGGACAGTAAATCTTTGACAAGGGCTGTTTGGTTGAATCTGGGAGTAGGGCTGAAGATGAGGCCTTTGGATAGGACAGAGGTTTCGGATTGGGAGAGAGGTTTGGAGGAAAGGTTAACTACTGAATTAGGGTGTTGTGGTTCCAGATTGTGTTGATTAGAATTTTGAGGTTTTGGGGGGAGTGGAGCTGGAAGTGGGAGATTGAGTAGATGGGAGAGACTGGGTCTGTTTGCAATGAGAAGAGGCTGAGGTTTGCTGGAAAGGTTGTGGAGGGTGAGTGCGCTGTCTTTCCAGAGGTGGGAAACCAGGAGATTGGATAGTTTTTTGAGGTGGAGGGTGGCATGCTGTTCTAATTTGCGGTTGGCCTGTAGGAGGATGCTCTGAACAACCGGTGTGGATGTGGGAGTGGAAAGATTGAGGAGTTTTATTAAGGATAGGAGTTGATGGCTGTGTTCATTGCTTGAGTTGATGTGTAGGTGAAGGACTAGGTGGGTGAGGGCTATGGATTGTTCAGTTTGGAACTGGTATAAGGACTGATGGAAAGAAGGGTTACAGCCAGAGATGGGAACTTGAAGTGTGAGACCTTTGGGGGTAATGTCAAATGTCAGACAAGCCTGAGTAAATAAAGTATGGGAGCGTAATCTGGCTAGGGCAAAGGCATGTTTGCGGAGGGAATGTAAATAAAACTTTCTGGGGTCATTCCCACATAGAAAGCTTCACAGAGTAGGCAGGTCAGTTGGTAATCACGTGGGTGCTTTCACACGTGGCTCTGCCTTTAATCGTGTACACCTTTCGGGTTACAGGACTGAAGTAGGTCGTGGTGGTGGGAGGGTGCATGGGACAGGTTTTACACCAGGGGTGGTTACAAGGGTAGGAGCCAGAGGGTAGGGAAGGTAGTTTTGAGATTTCATAGGGATGAACCAAGAGGTTACGAAGGTTAGGTGGACGGCGGAAAGACACTCTTGGTGGAGTGGGGAGGATTTCATGAAGGATGGATCTCATTCCAGGGCAGGATTTGAGGAAGTCGTATCCCTGCTGGAGAGCCACATTCAGAGTCTGGTCCAGTCTCGGAAAGTATCCTGTCACAAGTGGGCCACTTTTGTGGTTCTTCTGTAGGAGGTTCTGGGTTTGAGGGGATGAGGAAGTGGCTCTGGTTATTTGCTTCTGTACCAGGTGGGGAGGGTAGTTGTGGGATGCAAAAGCTGTTTTCAGGTTGTTGGTGTAATGGTTCAGGGATTCCGGACTGGAGCAGATTCGTTTGCCATGAAGACCTAGGCTGTAGGGAAGGGACCGTTTGATATGGAATGGGTGGCAGCTGTCATGATGGAGGTACTGTTGCTTGTTTGTGGGTTTGATGTGGACAGATGTGTGAAGTTGGCCATTGGACAAATGGAGGTCAACGTCAAGGAAAGTGCCATGGGATCTGGAGTAGAACGAGATGAATCTGATGGAACCAAAGGAGTTGAGGTTTGAGAGGAAAATCAGGAGTTCTTCTTCACTGTGAGTCCAGATCATGAAGATGTCATCAATAAATCTGTACCAAACTTTGGGTTGGGAGGCCTGGGTAACCAAGAAGGTTTCATCCTGGTTATTTGCTTCTGTACCAGGTCAGTGGCCAGCTTCATCCTGACTCACAACTTCTTCACTTTCAAAGGCCAGACATACCAACAATTAAAGGGAACAGCCATGGGTATCAGGATGGCCCCCTCATACGCCAACCTACTTATGGGTCGCTTCAACAACCAATCCACCTGTCATGAAATATGCTATTCAATACCGCTTCAATCGCACACGAGCTATGTGCTGGACATCCATCATGTTGGAAGTACATCGCCATTCTGTCATGCAGTGAAACATTTTTTTCCCATAATGCCGCACCATACATTAACTCGCCAAGGTCGCTTATGTTCCACTTGCCGCAACCATCGTGGATTTTCCATTGCCCAATAGTGCATATTCTGCCGGTTTACACTACTACTGTTGGTGAATGACGGGTGCAAAAAGTCTGGTATCGTCCCGTAATTTCTCTTGTGCTCAGTGGCAGAACTGTACATGACATTCAGAATCATCCTGGTGCATAGAAATATAGTACAAGTGCAATCGATGTTGATGTAGCATTCCCAAGACTGACGTTTTTGAAATTCCCGATTCTCGTGCAATTTGTCTGCTTCTGATGTGCGGATTAGCCACGACAGCAGCTAAGACACCTACTTGGGCATCATCATTTATTGCAGGTCATGGTTGACGTTTCACATGAGGCTGAACACTTCCTATTTCCTTAAATAATGTAACTATCCGGCGAACGGTCGGGACACTTGGACGATGTCATCCAGGATACCGAGCAGCATTCATAGCACATGCCCGTTGGGCATTTTGATCCCAATAGCCATACATCAACACAATATCGAACTTTGCTGCAATTGGTAAATGGTCCATTTTAACACGGGTAGTGTATCATGTAGCAAATACCGTCTGCACTGGCAGAATGTCACGTGATACCATGTACTTATATGTTTGTGAGTATTACAGCGCCATCTATCACAAAGCAAAAAAAGTGGTCCAAATAAAACATTCATATTTCTTTACATACTACACGTATATGTAATAAAAAATGCAGTTGATATCCGTTTGACCTATGGCAGCACCATCTAGCCGGCCAAACATAGCACCATCTGGTTTCTCCCCAGGTCAGTGGCCAGCTTCGTCCTGACTCATAACTTCTTCACTTTCAAAGGCCAGACATACCAACAATTAAAGAGAACAGCCATGGGTACCAGGATGGCCCCCTGGATGAGTTTTTTTCTTTGTAGTTTTTTCGTTTAATGCTTATTTCATGAGATATTTGGCCCGGACACTATAAATGGACCACCCTATATATACCAGTATACATGCTTATTTCATGAGATATTTGGCCTGGAAACTAGAAATGGACCACCCTGTATAGTGTCTGGGCCAAATATCTCATGAAATAAGCATATATATATATATATATATATATATATATATATATATATATATATATATATATAAAAAAAAAATAGAGGGAAACATTCCATGTGGGAAAAATATATCTAAAAACAAAGATGATGTGACATACCAAACGAAAGCGCTGGCACGTCGATAGACACACAAACAAACACAAACATACACACAAAATTCAAGCTTTTGCAACAAACAGTTGCTTCATCAGGAAAGAGGGAAGGAGAGGGAAAGACGAAAGGATGTGGGTTTCAAGGGAGAGGGTAAGGAGTCATTCCAATCCCGGGAGCGGAAAGACTCACCTTAGGGGGAAAAAAGGACAGGCACACACTCGCGCGCACACACACACACACACACACACACACACACACACACACACACACACACACACACACACATCCATCCACACACACACACAGACACAAGCAGACATATTCAAAGGCAAAGAGTTTGGGCAGAGATGTCAGTCGAGGCGGAAGTAAAGAGGCAAAGATGTTGTTGAAAGGCAGGTGAGGTATGAGCGGCGGCAACTTGAAATTAACGGATGTTGAGGCCTGGCAGATAATGAGAAGAGAGGATATACCGAAGGGCAAGTTCCCATCTCCGGAGTTCTGACAGGTTGGTGTTAGTGGGAAGTATTCAGATAACCCGGACGGTGTAACACTGTGCCAAGATGTGCTGGCCGTGCACCAAGGCATGTTTAGCCACAGGGTGATCCTCATTACCAACAAACACTGTCTGCCTGTGTCCATTCATGCAAATGGACAGTTTGTTGCTGGTCATTCCCACATAGAAAGCTTCACAGTGTAGGCAGGTCAGTTGGTAAATCATGTGGGTGATTTCACACGTGGCTCTGCCTTTGATAGTGTACACTTTCCGGGTTACAGGACTGGCGTAGGTGGTGGTGGGAGGGTGCATGGGACAGGTTTTACACCCGGGGCGATTACAAGGGTAGGAGCCAGATGGTATGGAAGGTGGTTTGGGGATTTCATAGGGATGAACTAAGAGGTTACGAAGGTTAGGTGGACGGCGGAAAGACACTCTTGGTGGAGTGGGGAGGATTTCATGAAGGATGGATCTCATTTCAAGGCAGGATTTGAGGAAGTCATATCCCTGCTGGAGAGCCACATTCAGAGTCTGATCCACTCCCGGAAAGTATCCTGTCACAAGTGGGGCACTTTTGGGGTTCTTCTGTAGGAGGTTCTGGGTTTGAGGGGATGAGGGAGTGGCTCTGGTTATTTGCTTCTGTACCAGGTTGGGAGGATAGATGCGGGATGCGAAAGCTGTTTTCGGGTTGTTGATGTAATGGTTCTGGGATTCCGGACTGGAGCAGATTCGTTTGCCACGAAGACCTCGGCTGTAGGGAAGGGACTGTCTGATGTGGAATGGGTGGCAGCTGTCATAATGGAGGTACTGATGCTTGTTGGTGGGTTTGATGTGGACGGACGTGTGAAGCTGGCCATTGGACAGATGGAGGCCAACGTCAAGGAAAGTTGCATGGGATTTGGAGTAGGATGAGGTGAATCTGATGGAATCAAAGGAGTTGAGGTTGGAGAGGAAATTCTAGAGTTCTTCTTCGCTGTGAGACCAGATCATGAAGATGTCATCAATAAATCTGTACCAAACTTTGGGTTGGCAGGCCTGGGTAATCAAGAAGGCCTCCTCTAAGCGACTCATGAATAGGTTGGCGTACAAGGGGCCCATCCTGGTACCCATGGCTGTTCCCTTTAATTGTTGGTATGTCTGGCCTTCAAAAGTGAAGAAGTTGTGGGTCAGGTAATGAGGAAAGAGGTTTTAGGTAGGGCGGCAGGTGATCGGCGTGAAAGGAAGTGCTCCATCGCAGCGAGGCCCTGGACGTGCAGAATATTTGTGTATAAGGAAGTGGCATCAATGGTTACAAGGGTGGTTTCCGGGGGTTACAGACTGGGTAAGGATTCCAGGTGTTCGAGAAAGTGGTTGGTGTCTTTGATGAAGGATGGGAGACTGCATGTAATGGGTTGAAGGTGTTGATCTACGTAGGCAGAGATATGTACTGTGGGGGCTTGGTAACCAGCTACAATGGGACGGCCGGGATGATTGGGATTGTGAATTTTAGGAAGAAGGTAGGGGTGCGGTGTGTCGGTGGGGTCAGGAGGTTGATGGAGTCAGGTGAAAGGTTTTGTAGGGGGCCTAAGGTTCTGAGGATTCCTTGAAGCTCCGCCTGGACATCAGGAATGGGATTACCTTGGCAAACTTTGTATGTGGTGTTGTCTGAAAGCCGACGCAGTCCCTCAGTCACATACTCCTGACGATCAAGTACCACGGTCGTGGAACCCTTGTCCGCTAGAAGAACGACGATGGAACGGTCAGCCTTCAGATCACGGATAGCTTGGGCTTCAGCAGTGGTGATGTTGGGAGTAGGATTAAGGTTTTTTAGGAAGGATTGAGAGGCAAGGCTGGAAGTCAGAAATTCCTGGAAGGTTTGGAGAGGGTGATTTTGAGGAAGAGGAGGTGGGTCCCACTGTGACGGAGGACGGAACTGTCCCTCTTTCCTGATGAGGCAACAGTTTGTTGCAAAAGCTTGAATTTTGTGTGTATGTATGTGTCTGTTTGTGTTTCTATCGACCTGCCAGCTCTTTCGTATGGTAAGTCACATCATCTTTGTTTATATATATATATATATATATATATATATATATCTAAAAAGAAAGATGATGAAACTTACCAAACAAAAGCGCTGGCAGGTCGATAGACACACAAACAAACACAAACATACACACAAAATTCTAGCTTTCGCAACCAATGGTTGCCTCGTCAGGAAAGAGGGAAGGAGAAGGAAAGACAAAAGGATATGGGTTTTAAGGGAGAGGGTAAGGAGTCATTCCAATCCCGGGAGCGGAAAGACTTACCTTAGGGGGAAAAAAGGACAGGTATACACTCGCACACACACACATATCCATCCACACATACAGAGACACAAGCAGACATTTGTAAAGGCAAAGAGTTTGGGCATTTTTTGGGCAGAGATGTCAGTCGGGGCGGATGTACAGAGGCAAAGATGAAGTTGAAAGACAGGTGAGGTATGAGCGGCGGCAAATTGAAATTAGAAATTAGTGGAGATTGAGGCCTGGCGGATAGCGAGTAGAAAGGATATGCTGAAGGGCAAGTTCCCATCTCCGGAGTTCTGACAGGTTGGTGTTAGTGGGAAGTATCCAGATAACCCGGACGGTGTAACACTGTGCCAAGATGTGCTGGCCGTGCACCAAGGCATGTTTAGCCACAGGGTGATCCTCATTACCAACAAACACTGTCTGCCTGTGTCCATTCATGCGAATGGACAGTTTGTTGCTGGTCATTCCCACATAGAACGCTTCACAGTGTAGGCAGGTCAGTTGGTAAATCACGTGGGTGCTTTCACACGTGGCTCTGCCTTTGATCGTGTACACCTTCCGGGTTACAGGACTGGAATAGGTGGTGGTGGGAGGGTGCATGGGACAGGTTTTACACCGGGGGCGGTTACAGGGGTAGGAGCCAGAGGGTAGGGAAGGTGGTTTGGGATTTCATAGGGATGAACTAAGAGGTTGCGAAGGTTAGGTGGACGGCGGAAAGACACTCTTGGTGGAGTGGGGAGGATTTCATGAAGGATGGATCTCATTCCAGGGCAGGATTTGAGGAAGTCGTATCCCTGCTGGAGAGCCACATTCAGAATCTGATCCAGTCCCGGAAAGTATCCTGTCACAAGTGGGGCACTTTTGGGGTTCTTCTGTGGAAGGTTCCGGGTTTGAGGAGATGAGGATGTGGCTCTGGTTATTTGCTTCTGTGCCAGGTCGGGAGGGTAGTTACGGGATGCAAAAGCTGTTTTCAGGTTGTTGGTGTAATGGTTCAAGGATTCTGGACTGGAGCAGATTCGTTTGCCACGAAGACCTCGGCTGTAGGGAAGGGACCGTTTGATGTGGAATGGGTGGCAGCTGTCATAATGGAGGTACTGTTGCTTGTTGGTGGGTTTAATGTGGATGGACGTGTGAAGCTGGCCATTGGACAGGTGGAGGTCAACGTCAAGGAAAGTGGCATGGGATTTGGAGTAGGACCAGGTGAATCTGATGGAACCAAAGGAGTTGAGGTTGGAGAGGAAATTCTGGAGTTCTTCTTCACTGTGAGTCCAGATCACGAAAATGTCATCAATAAATCTGTACCAAACTTCGGGTTGGCAGGCCTGGGTAACCAGGAAGGCTTCCTCTAAGCGACCCATGAATAGGTTGGCATACGAGGGGGCCATCCTGGTACCCATGGCTGTTCCCTTTAATTGTTGGTATGTCTGGCCTTCAAAAGTGAAGAAGTTGTGGGTCAGGATGAAGCTGGCTAAGGTAATGAGGAAAGAGGTTTTAGGTAGGGTGGCAGGTGATCGGCGTGAAAGGAAGTGCTCCATCGCAGCGAGGCCCTGGACATGCGGAATATTTGTGTATAAGGAAGTGGCATCAATGGTTACAAGGATGGTTTCCGGGGGTAACAGACTGGGTAGGGATTCCAGGCGTTTGAGAAAGTGGTTGGTGTCTTTGATGAAGGATTTACAAGCAACAGTACCTCCATTATGACAGCTGCCACCCATTCCACATCAAACGGTCCCTTCCCTACAGCCTAGGTCTTCGTGGCAAACGAATCTGCTCCAGTCCGGAATCCTTGAACCATTACACCAACAACCTGAAAACAGCTTTTGCATCCCGTAACTACCCTCCCGACCTGGTACAGAAGCAAATAACCAGAGCCACATCCTCATCTCCTCAAACCCGGAACCTTCCACAGAAGAACCCCAAAAGTGCCCCACTTGTGACAGGATACTTTCCGGGACTGGATCAGATTCTGAATGTGGCTCTCCAGCAGGGATACGACTTCCTCAAATCCTGCCCTGAAATGAGATCCATCCTTCATGAAATCCTCCCCACTCCACCAAGAGTGTCTTTCCGCCGTCCACCTAACCTTCGCAACCTCTTAGTTCATCCCTATGAAATCCCCAAACCACCTTCCCTACCCTCTGGCTCCTACCCCTGTAACCGCCCCCGGTGTAAAACCTGTCCCATGCACCCTCCCACCACCACCTATTCCAGTCCTGTAACCCGGAAGGTGTACACGATCAAAGGCAGAGCCACGTGTGAAAGCACCCACGTGATTTACCAACTGACCTGCCTACACTGTGAAGCGTTCTATGTGGGAATGACCAGCAACAAACTGTCAATTCGCATGAATGGACACAGGCAGACAGTGTTTGTTGGTAATGAGGATCACCCTGTGGCTAAACATGCCTTGGTGCACGGCCAGCACATCTTGGCACAGTGTTACACCGTCCGGGTTATCTGGATACTTCCCACTAACACCAACCTGTCAGAACTCCGGAGATGGGAACTTGCCCTTCAGCATATCCTTTCTTCTCGCTATCCGCCAGGCCTCAATCTCCGCTAATTTCTAATTTCAATTTGCCGCCGCTCATACCTCACCTGTCTTTCAACTTCATCTTTGCCTCTGTACATCCGCCCCGACTGACATCTCTGCCCAAAAAATGCCCAAACTCTTTGCCTTTACAAATGTCTGCTTGTGTCTGTGTATGTGTGGATGGATATGTGTGTGTGTGTGAGTGTATACCTGTCCTTTTTTCCCCCTAAGGTAAGTCTTTCCGCTCCCGGGATTGGAATGACTCCTTACCCTCTCCCTTAAAACCCATATCCTTTTGTCTTTCCTTCTCCTTCCCTCTTTCCTGACGAGGCAACCATTGGTTGCGAAAGCTAGAATTTTGTGTGTATGTTTGTGTTTGTTTGTGTGTCTATCGACCTGCCAGCGCTTTTGTTTGGTAAGTTTCATCATCTTTCTTTTTAGATATATTTTTCCCACGTGGAATGTTTCCCTCAATTATATTCACATCATATATATATATGTATATATATATATATATATAATAAAGGGAAACATTCCACGTGGGAAAAATATATCTAAAAACAAAGATGATGTGACTTACCAAACGAAAGTGCTGGCAGGTCGATAGACACACAAACACACACACAAAATTCAAGCATTCGCAACAAGCAGTTGCTTCATCAGGAAAGAGACACAAGCAGTCTGTGTCTGTGTATGCGCCGATGGATATGTGTGTGTGTGCGAGTGTATACCTGTCCTTTTTTCCCCCTAAGGTAAGCCTTTCTGCTCCCGGGATTGGAATGACTCCTTACCCTCTCCCTTAAAACCCACATCCTTTCATCTTTCCCTCTTTCCTGATGAAGCAACCGTTTGTTGCGAAAGCTTGAATTTTGTGCGCCCCCGCATGGTAAGTCACATCATCCCCGTTCCCAAATATATCCTTCCCACGTGGAATGCTTCCCCACCCCATTACACACACACACACACACACACACACGTGTGTGTGTGTGTGTGTGTGTGTGTGTGTGTGAATTGGGTCTTGCACATGGGCCATCCAGAGTGGAAAGTGGACATATGAGAAAAATGTGTAAGTGTAGGAAGTAGTCAAATAAAGAAATTATAAATAGCGACCTATCAGAATGTTAAATAATTGGTTGATGATAGGAAAGAAATGAAAGGAAGGAGAATTTGCAATCCAGGACTCTGGATTGTGGAAGATTGGAAGTAAAACAATACTGACTATAATTTCTTATTTAGTAACTTTATTTTTAATATGCTATACAATGACAAATGTACAACAACATATCATCTCAAATTGCATGTTTTTGGTTGCTCAGAAACAGAGAAACAAAACTGAATAACCATGAAAATTAATCCTAATTTTATATGTATTGACACACAATGCATTATAAAAGCATCAAAAAGTAGTAACACATTTATGAACACAAGTTCATTATTAAGAATGTATTCAGCTCCATATTAATTCTCTATCTCTCTCTATCACACACAATCACTCTATCTCAACTACACATGGAAATGTGCAGACAGATGTATGGTGGCACGCCCACAACACACACACACACACACACACACACACACACACACACACACACTTGTGTAACTCACTGTTTTGGCAAGACTTACAACAAAGTCAATACAGATATAAATTCAGTTCCCAGAGATGATTAATGAATATGTTACATACATAGCCAGTTGATTTATTACCATTATTTTTTTGTGGACATAAAAATGTCTCTGAGATATTGGAAAATCTGCTTGGCAAGAGAATTTCACCCTGATTATATATCTCACTCACAGTCTATGCTTTGTGACAGCATGACGTGGTAGCATGACTACTGGAAAAAGTCATGTAATTTAACTTTGTGTCATCAGTGAACAGTAATGTGGCTATTTACAGTCTTAGATAGAGAAGAATAGCATTCTTCCCAGTTAATTACTGTATGCATGTAAATACGCACAAAACATACACATAAAACAGTATATATATCACTTATATAATAAGTGTTCAACAAAAACATTCATGTAACAGATCACTTACAGTTTCACCAATTCTTGCACCATGGAACAGTGCTACCTAAAGACTCTATCAGAATTCTTTCTGAATGTTCATTCTTTATTAAGCAACAGTTCCATGGGAAACAGAACAATTCTGCTTCACAGATTTTGTTTGATAGCTTCACCAGATGTGAAATATACAGAAGTGAATGCTGTATTCTTACAGCAGTTGCCGTAATATTTGTGTATGAGTTTTAATTTCCACTCATACATTATCCTTTCTTGAACTTCAACACTAGTACACTCACAGTCAGGTAGACAATAATCCAAATGAACGTAGAGACGAATCCAAAGTAGACAGTTGGCTGATGAAACTCCCATCCCCTGGCAAGAACAGTTCGCAAGGATTCTGTTGACTGAGTCAGTGGCATTATGAAACTTATGTACCTCAGGATCGGATGCATACCTTCAATTGGCCATATAATACCTGTACAGTAATGCAAGGCAATAAGAATATTACAAAAAGGAATAGTATTGACAATATTATTTGTACATTCCAAAAATCAAACAAGAAAATGATATCAAGACTTAATGTTCACTATTTTCAGATGTAAGAATGTGAAGATCTGTAACTATAAACCCATGAACTGGTGCGACCCAAATCTTCTTTCTTCCTTCATCTCAAAAGATTTTCATAATTTTTGCAAGTAGAAGTGTTCAAATGGTTCAAATGGCTCTGAGCACTATGGGACTTAACATCTCAGGTCATCAGTCACCTAGAACGTAGAACTACTTAAACCTAACTAACCTAAGGACATCACACACATCCATGCCCAAGGCAGGATTCGAACCTGCGACCATAGCGGTAGTGCGGTTCCAGACTGAAGCGCCTAGAACTGCTCGGCCACCAGCGGCTGGCTAGTAGAAGTGTGTCTGTACATTACCAACAGTTAAGGTTTGTGTAAAGAAGTAATTTTTATAGTATCATATTGAAAATTTTGTTCTCATTCCATGCACAGCATAAGTGAATGTTTGCTCATTTGTTTTTGTAGAAGCTAATCTCTTTCTCACTCTTTTGCAAATGTGGTATGTGACAGATAGTAATGTAATTTTGAATCCACATTGAGAGCTGATCCTTAAAATTTTTTAAGATTGCTTCCACAACATAACTAAAGCTTTTCATTGAGAATCTTCCAACTCAGTTACTTAGATCTCAGTCAGTCTTGTGAGAGCCCAGCTAATTTGTGGATTTTAATGTTATCTTTCTTCATCTATGAACAAGCAAACTGACACGTTAGTTAAAATACTGGACTTGTTTTCAGGAGGTAAAGTCCTCAAATGCATGTACAGTCATCCTGATGTAGACTTTTTGTCAATTCACATCTCCCTGAAATTGATTCCAAGGAAAGGTTGCAGCCAGTTTTCTTCTGTTCCCTTTCCAGCTGAGCTTCTGCTCCATATCTAAATACTACACTGTCAATGAGAACCTCCTTTCTTTCTTCATATGTGCTTGAGATTCTATGTTAGATATGATTTTCATAGATTTAAACATGATTTCCTATGTATGTTCTCAAATATTATGAGGCTTTGGATCCCCCCTCCCCGCAAAAGAACAAAATAAAAATAAAAATTAAAGAAACACCTTATTTACACCAGTTGCAAAATTCCAACATTTTACAAATGAAAGGAAGTGTGCCACTTATTTTATTTCACTACTGAAGCTCTTAAATCTTACCTTTTATCAGCATGCTGTTAACACCATACAAGTTCATGACAGTAAGCCCCATTTTAAAAGTAAAAAGCAAGTACTATTGTATTTTTTACTATTATGACAAGTACACATTGATATCTGCTGTCAATCTGAGTAGCTAAAAATATCTTTAATTCTAATTATGATAGCTATCCAGGAAGTAGCATCCATTTCATGTCATAGGGAGAGTAATGAGGGGAACAGAATGTTTGCTACACTAACTCACACAGTAGGTCAGTGACTTAGGGATCTGATAGAAAGCCACACCGCACCTTGTTCACCACCTTAACCATGCAAAATGAGCACTACAATAAATTGCTAAAACATTTTAAAAAAAAATAGCTTCTCCTGATATCTTGACTGCCAGACAACTTTCAATAGATGTCATAGAGTGTTTTTCATGTGATCACGACTATACAATTAATGTATTCCAGTTTCTGTGTTGGTTTGGTCCCAAAACACCTTTCTAAGTACCAGGAAAATCAGCAGATCAGTGCTTCTCTGAGTTTTCTTTCCCATCAAAGTATCAAAGGAAGTCTTACAGAACAGAATTGTAATTGGTGATGAGACATACGTTTCCTACGCTAATGAGGAAACATGGAAGGACAATCAATTCTGAAGCCTTCTATGAGACATTAAGCACACTGAGAAGAGCCATCCAATGCAGGCAATATAGTGTCTTGACCAACCTGCAGTTTTGCATAACAATGTCCAGCCACACACTACACAGAAAACTCAGGATTTTTTGTGGCATTAAAATGGAATGTTTTTGAAAATCCATCCTACAGCCTGGACTTCGAACCAAGTGATTTCCATCTCTTCATCCACATGAAATATAATTTGACTCTGATGAAGAATTTCGAGGTGCTGACATGGACTGAGTGCAATCTCAGGTGCCAAAGTTATAGGGAGAGAATTTGTCAAATCATTAAGCAGTAAAATAAATATTTAAACCTGAATAGTGATTATATAAAGAAGTAATTCAGATGTATACTTTTAAGATTTTCTGGTGAATTTGCTTTAAATATTCCAGTGTTTTATTTATAGACTAATGGAAGTTATTTTCTAGATTGCCCTACAGTTAAATTTCAAAAAAATTTTAAAGTAGTAGAAACCACTACTCCTTTTATTCCATACATACAAATACCAGTGGTCAGATTAAATTGCACTTACCACAGAGCATAACAATTGGTAAAAAGCTCCCCATAGCAAGATATGTAGCAGTCCTTTCATTTGCACACACACAGGATACAAAGAAACCTGTAAGTGAATAATTCAAAAGAGGTTAGACATCATTGCTATTGTACAAAGATTGTCATGACAGCAAAAGGTACGTAATGATAACAATGGGGATACAGACATCATAGCTATTGTACAAAGATTGTCATAATAGCAAAAGGTATGTAATGATGACAATGGGGATACAAACTATAAGGATCACAGTTCTTTTGCATATTTAACCTGGAAACATAAATAAAGATGTCATCAACCTAAATATTGATTCACACATCTCATTGTCTCAAGGCATATCCCACTGGCACTGTTATGCCCCTACTTTCCTTTGACCTGAGAACTGTCTAACTTAGTCACTTAACATGTGGTTAGGCTGCAGCTTAATACTGAATACTCACTACTGTACAGTTTGGCAGAGTAGGGCTATATGAAAACTATATGCTCTATTTGGCATTAAGGATTTGAAATGTATAGTTATTTTATTAGATGCCACAATTGTTGGAAATTAGTAGCATCTGATGGACAGGCACATTTACTAGTAGACAGTCTTTTCCTGGGGTGCAAGTGAAGAATTTGCTGTACTCCAAACCTCTTTAACATAATTCCGACATTCTGCACTTGTCAGATGATTAAGAAGTGTGATAAATATTTAAATCTGAATGGTGACTGTATAAAGAAGTCATACAAATGTATAGTTTTAAGAATTTTCAAGTGAATTTGCTTTAAATATTTCAGTGTTCTACATTTTGAAAATTGTGTTCTACATGGTACACAATTGTATGAACCACGATTTTTCCTAAGTGGGGCAATAACCATTTTACAGAAAATCAGTTATTTTACAGGGTTACACCTTAAACAGGGTAATGTGTTTCATGAATGGCAGACACATTCAGACCCTGACCATTTGGTGAGTACAACTCTTTGCTACAAATAAATGTTATTTTAGTTGCCTACTGATTATTGGCTATTACACTGAGAACTGTTATTGTGACTTCTGTTGCACACAGCATAACAACAGGGCCCAGCTATTACCACTGTTCTCTTCCTCACGCATAGCTATAGGCCAAGTTTGTACTGAGCATATTCTACATATGAAGTATACCAGTATGCTTTCTGTGCTATAGAATATAAGTACAGTTACAACACTTAAGATTCTAGTTGGTGATCGTTTGTCATTTAACCCTGCTGTTCTGTTCTGGTCTATATGTCCCAAAATCATTATAAATTTTGTTTCTCATTATTTCCAAGATAACTTTCTGAAATTCAGTGACTGTCTGAAAATACATGAGAAATATGTATATAAAAATGTTTTAAAGTATTTTACATAATTTAGTCATAACAGTAACATATGTAATGTTCAGGTCATAATGAACTGACATACAGCGAGGTAACAAAAGTCATGGGGCAGCAATATGCACATATACAAGTGGTGGTAGTATCCCATACACAGGGTATAAAAGGGCAGTACATTGGCAGAGCTCTGTCATTTGTACTCAGATGATTAATGTGAAAAGGTTTCCAATGTGATTATGGCTGCAGACTTTGAATGCAGAGTGGTGGTTGGAACTAGAAGATGGGACATTCCATTCCAGAAATCCTTTGGGAATTCAATATTCTGAGATTGATAGTGTCAATAGAATGCCGAGAATCCCAAATTTCAGGCATTACCTCTCAAGAATGACAATGCAATAGCTGATGGCCTTCATTTAATGGCAGAGAGTGACAGTGTTTGTGTAGAGTTGTCAGTGCTAACATACAAGCATCACTGGGAGAAATAAGCACAGAAATCGATGTGGGTCATATGATGAATGAATCTTTTAGGACAATGAGGTGAAATATGGCATTAATGGGCTATGGCAGCAGACGACTGACACAAGTGCCTTTGCTAACAACAAGACGTCACCTGCAACAACTCTCCTGGGCTAGTGACCATATTGGTCAGACCCTATATGACTGGAAAACTTTGACCTAGTCAGAGAAGTTCCAATTTCAGTTGGTAAGAACTGATTTCAGGGTTCAAGTGTATCTCAGATCCCACAAAGCTATGGACCCAAGTTGTCAAACAAGGCACTTTCAAGCTGGTGGTGACTCCATAAAAGGGTGGGCTGTTTTTACAGGGAATGGACTGGGTCCTCTGGTACAACTGAACCAATAATTGAATGGAAATGGTTGTGTTTGACTACTTGGAGACCATTTGAAGCTTTTCATGGACTCCATGTTCCCAAACAATAATGGATTTTTTTTTGGATGACTGTATGCCATGTCACTGGGCCACAATTGTTCATGACTGGTTTGAAACACATTCTGGACAATTTGAGTGAATGATTTGGCAATTGACTAAACATTTATGGGACATAATTGACAGGTCAGTTCATGCACAAAATCCTGGGCCAGCAACATTTTCGCAATTGTGGATGGCAATAGAGCCAGTGTGGCTCATTATTTCTGCAGGCGTCTTCCAATGACTTGTTGAGTCCATGCAACATCAAGTTGATGCCCTATGCTGCACAAAAGGAGATCAGACGTGATATTATGAGGTATCCCATGATTTTTGTCACCTCAGTGTAAATATTACAATTCTAACGTCAATTTTTTTATAGTTTTTTGTTTTACTTTATGATAACAATGATTTTTAACAATCCAAAATACTCTGAACAATCAATAACAATGGATTGTTTCTTGCTTTTCCCAGGGATCTGTTTAGCAACTCTCAGCTATTTGAAACATCATTGTTTCTGCTCAGTTTGAATTGCAACACCATAACAATTAGATCACTGTCTGATGTTGAGTTGGAAGAATTAGTAAATTCCTCAACAGATGAAGGAATACTTTCTGTGTCTGAACACATGTCAGTAACACATCTGAAAGCAAGTGTTCTGCTGACGGTCCATGGCCTGCAGAAAGTAGTGTGTAGTTTTTTCTTTGTATAAATGGAAATATATAATGGTAGTCACATCCATCAGCATAACATGGCCACCTATCATCTTTAAATGTGTTTGTGGTGAAACAGCAACTATATGTCGCCTTTGACTGACAAAACAAACATCACTGCCCTGGGCAGTAGAGTGAACAACAATATCTCAGATGGTTTAGTATGTGTTGAACCTCTGTCCAGTGTAGACCATGATGTAATTCTGTCCAGTAAATAAAGTAAGGATCTGTCTACCACACTCTTTGTACCATTATTACATATGCACTCTTGCTGGTACTGCATTTCCTACACTGGTGACTCATCTACTGTACTGCATAGTGATTTAGTGCAGATCTGCTGCACCTGTTGGGTACTCAACAATACTGCCATCATTCACCACATCACCTCACTGTGTCAACGATGGCACCGAGGATACTTCACAAATATTGCCACGATGCAATATGAACATTCTGTGTCACAATTTACAATGTAACATTCGACCTGGACTAGAGGAACTTCAGTGCAATGATTTAGACAGAAACAATGCTGAGTGGAGTGACAAACGATGAAGCACTGTTTATCCTGCAACTGTTACCTTGTGTGCTCCTAGTTTTTTCTCTACTCCAGTTCCCATGCCTACCCACAGACTGCTGAACCTTTCCAGCAACTTTTCAAGTGATATTTTCCAGCCACAATGCTGATTGGACACTCCTACCAGTGCCTTTCCAGTGCATCAACGACTGCCTGTCAAATAATCGTGCCATTATCTCATCTACCACTCCAATTAAAGGCAGAAAATTATGACGGCCAATCTCACCACAGTATCTGAGCCTCATGTCACAACTATTTCTGCACCATTAGTTCCACTCAAAAGTGATCCCGGTGTAATGAACAGTGCGCCTCCCACACCACATACCATGTTTAACCTAACCACCACCACATACCTTGTGTCTCACACCTCTCAGATGCATTCTGCATACTGTGCTAACATGCTCCACAGGCCTGAACTTTGGCAGCATTCACTACTTCAAGTTCCATCTACGTTGCACCAACACATGTCTGACATCACATCTGTGCCAGCCATGCTGTGTGCTTTTGTCCTCTTGTACACCACTCATAGGGACAGGATGCATCCGTTTGACTAAGCATTATACATCCCATCCTAGCCACACAACACCACACTTCCATGAGCCTCATCGTACTGTATGTCGCCCAAGGTCTTTGCTCTGGATGACATGATGTCCACGCCATTAGCATCGCATGCTTCCACGTTGCTGCCAGATAAGCACTTCCAAGAGATGCAGCAACTGCATATTACATGCTCTGTTGCTCCTGCAGTGGCCGCATTGGTCAACACCATGCTCTGGATAGCCCTGAGCGTACAACCCATGGACAGTCTCCACACCACCCAGCCTCGTTTTAAACTACCCCTGTTGTGTACTGACCTTCCAGCAGTATGGTTAACTCTATGCAAATGCTTGCTATCTCTCTATGGGATCTTCAATGACGGTGCAGCACCCACTCACAGCAAGTACGAGATAACTAAGGCTTTGCTACTCCAGCGCCTCTCATTCTACCTGGAACACCAACTACATGTAGTAACGCAAGAAGAAACCCTTGGAGACAACCCACCACTGTCAGTCTGGCGGTGCCTACAGACACAGATTGATCCTGCGCTGATGCCCGACCGCATGCTTTGGACACTGGCTATCATAACAACCCACACACATCCAGAACACAATGCTGTCACACACGGATAACCATCTCAATGTCAGACTTTGCCTCATGAACTGAATTCACACCCTGGCACAGCATCGTACTCTCGTCAACGGCTACTCTGATGTCAGCAAGGTCATTGCTCCTCTCAGCTATGAGGCAACTGAGGCTAAGCGACTAGTGCCGAGCTCGCCCAAGCTACCTCACTTGGTGCTGGCCACCATCACTGCTTCCACTTGTTCAGTCATGACACATTTGAGGCCTGCCAACTCCAGCCGATCTGACCTGGACCCCCTCCCACCACCTTGTCGTGTGACCTTCAAAGTGTTGACAGGCAACAATTACTGAACGATGCAGCAAATACGCTCACCTCCCCGGCTTTCCAACCCTGGCATACCCCCCCCCCCCCTCCACCCCCCACCCCCCCACTCCCCAGTACTGTTTTAAAACAGACACCACTTCAGAGAACAACGCCACCTGCCTGCGCCTCTTCGACAGCCGAGTGATTCTGTTGGTTCCATAGCAGATTCAGATGGGAGGCTAGCGACTGCAGAGTGTTGTCTTTACCCAAACGGACACAGTGGTCTATTGCAGGTGCACCAGGCCACTCTACAATCACAAGACGCCTTAATCAACCGCAACTGCACAGTTCTGCCACCTCTTGCAGCCCTTCCGACGCTCATGCTTATTTGTGTATGACCATCTGAAGCAAATCTAATTCCTCATTGACATGGGCACTGATGTCAGCACCTTCCCACTAGCTCGAGCACTGACTACTCTCTCACCATCATCATTCCAATTACATGACACAAATTACAGTCATTGAGTTTGCCGGCACCACCTCAATCACTTTGGGCTTGGTGGCAGAGAGACATATGCACTGGACCTTTCTCATCACCAAGATGGTCCTGGGAGCAGACTTTCTGCATCACTACCAGCTGCTTCCTTATCTTTCCCATGATTTGTTATTAGGCCTGACAGTCAGCAGGCAATCATTCGAGGTATCAGTGAAATTCTCCCTGAAAATTCCTGTCCCACTCCCACCTCATCATCACATTGAGATAGACCACTGGACATCCTCCTAAAGTGCTCAGCACTCTCCAGTGAGCTTTGCTCTCTGATGTCCAACTATTCTTCACTAGCACCACAAATGACAGCACAGGATGAGAAAACATGGATCTGTGGCAACACACTGATGACCCAGCAGCATCAATTCACACTGCCAAGCACAATCTAGCTGTTCTGCAATATTTGCAACAGCCACACCACATGTCTGCCTCTTCAGAGGATGCCAACATACTTCCAAGGCCTAGCTGCAAGGAATCCGAACAAGTTTGTGAAGTACTGTATCCAACTTCAGTGCATGATTCTGACAGTGTTCCCACTGCTCCGACCAGTTAACTGCTCTGACCAGTTACCCTGCTCTACAACTCAGTGTATTTCTGGCTACAGATGTGCACCCTACTATCAGGCCACATGCAGTTTGTGCTGTTCATGATGGTACTGTTCATCATATAAACACTGCAATTGGTGTGCCTGTGCAGGATAGAGAGCTTCCTACTCCCACATTGGAGTATCACTGTCCACCACCTCTGCAACAACCTCCAAACATCCTCCCCCATGTCCCCTCATAGCTGACAAAACCTGTCTTGTAGACCTACTGCACTTAACCCACCCTCCAAACCTTCCTCCCACCACCTCACAGAATCCAGAACCTAAACAGATCCATAACACAATCGTGAACCTTTCCTTCAGATGCCTTAGTCCACAGGAACATCAGTGCTTTCCAAAGGTCTCACCTTTTGCCACACTCCCAAATTTAATCATGCAGGACTTGTTAAAGATCTTCTCTCCTTCTCCTGGTCTCTACAATGGAAACACATTTTTGCCACCAACCCTACTAATGAGACTCAACCAAAGACCAATATTGAACCCTGCCTAACTCAGTTCACCCCTCCATCCAACCATAATCCACCCCCACTGTCCCCTATTCACCCCCTGTTAACTTTCCAAAATTTCTTAACCTCGAAACTTGCCTCACCATCATTCCCCAAATCCCTCAATATGCAAACTAACCTTACATCCACAGAAAGTACCACAGTCCACCATCTAAAAACTGATCTTGGTTTTATAATTCTATGCACGGACAAAGGCTCCACCACTGTTGTTTTGAACCTTAAGGACTACTTGGTAGAAGGACTGATACTTCCATCTACAAACCTTTCCACAGTGACCCCATTCCAGAAATCCAGCAGGATCTCCAGTCGCTACGCAAATCCTTAGGCCCATCCCAGATCCCCTCCTCGGACTTCATCTCTCTACTCACCCCTACCACTCCCTGCACTCCTACCTTCTGCATGCTTCCTAAAGTCCATACACCTAACCACCTAGGATGTGCCATTGTGGCCAGTGACTGTGCCCCTACTGAGAGAATCTCTGCTCTTGTAGACCAACACCATCAACCTATTACCTAAAACCTACCCTCCTATATAAAAGATACCACCTATTTCCTCCAATGACTCTCCACAGTTCCTGTCCCTCTACCACATGGTGCCCTGCTTGTCACTATTGATGCCACCTCCCCTTACACTTTTTTTTTAATTTTTTTTTATGACGTTGCTGAAGCCCATGGCCTTACTGGTATTGAACCCTAACTTTCCCAATGGCTGATGGATTTCAAACCAACAATCTCCTTCCTAGTCACCATGACCAACTATATCCTTACCCACAATTACTTCTCCTTTGAAGGCATCACCTACAAACAAATCTATGGTATGGCTATGGGTGCTGCATGGCATCATCCTATGCCAACCTATTCATGGGCCATTTAGAGGAATCCTTCCCAAAAACCCAGAATCCTAAACCCTTCATCTGGTTCAGGTTCACTGATGACATCTTTGCGATCTGGATTGATGGTGAGGACACCCTATACACATTCCTCCAGAACCTCAACAAATTCTCCCGCATTTGCTTCACCTGGTCCTACTCAAACCAACAAGCCACCTTCCTAGATGTTGACCTCTGTCTCAAAGATGGCTGCATCAGTACCTCTGTCCATATCACACCTACTAACCACCAGCAATAACTCCACTTCGACAGCTGCCACCCGTTCCATACCAAGAAGTCTGTTCCGTACAGTCTAGCCAACCATGGTCATCGCATCTGTAGTGATGAGCCGTCCCTCTTGAAATATCCCAAAGGTCTCACTGAAGCCTTCACAGACCATGATTATCCTCCCAACCTTGTATGAAAACAAATCTCCTGTGCCTTATCTTTCTAGTCTCCCACCACATCCCAAAGTCCCACTGTCCGGCCACAGAGGAGCAATCCCCTTGTAACTCAGTACCACCCAGGACTGAAGCAACTGAATTACATTCTCTGCCAGGGTTTTGAATATCTTTTGTCATGCCCTGAAATGAGAAATGTCCTGCTCACTATCCTTTCCACCCCTCCCACAGTGGTATTCCACCGTCCACCGAACTACACAATATACTCGTTCATCCTTGCACAACACCTGCTCTCAACCCCATACCTCGTGGCTCATATCCCTGAATAGACCTAGATGCAAGACCTGTCCCATACATTCTCCCACCACCACTTACTCCAGTCTGGTCATGAACATCACCTATCCCATCAAAGGCAGGGCTACCTGTTAAACCAGTCATGTGATCTACAAGCTAAGCTGCAACCACTGTGCTGCATTCTACACACATCAAAAAATGTTTTGCATCACCCTGGTTCCCAGAACTCCTGAAGATAGATGTTGAATGTGGGTACTGTATCACAGACACAGTCCCTCTGACTATTCAGAGATGTCACTAAACCCACCCAAAGATGTGAACAACCATGCATGAACAATGCCTATTAGACGGAGGGCGTCCAACAGCTGAACAGTTCCAGTCATTCCACAAGGAAGGAAGTACACAGCTCATGTTGTCTGTAGTTCAACCATGCCTAGATGGTCAATACTGCGGTTCAATCACGTCTGCATTGTTACTTTGTGCCAGGAAGGGCTCTCAACAAGGGAAGTGTCCAGGTATCTCGGAGTGAAACAAAGCAATGTTGTTCGGACATGGAGCAGATACAAAGAGACAGGAACTGTCAATGACATACCTTGCTCAGGCCACCCAAAGGCTACTGCTGCAGTGGATGATGGCTACCTACAGGTTATGGCTTGAAGGGACCCTGACAGCAACATCACCATGGTGAATAATGCTTTTTGTGCAGCCACAGGACATCCTGTTACTACTCAAACTGTATGCAATAGGCAACATGATGCGCAACTTCACTCCCGACATTCATGGTGAGGTCCATCTTTGCAACCATGACACCATGCAGTGCAGTACAGATGGGCCCAACAACATGCCGAATGGACCACTCAGGATTGACATCACGTTCTCTTCACCAATGAGTGTCACATATGCCTTCAACCAGTCAGTCGTCGGAGACATGTTTGCAGGCAACCCAATTAGGCTGAACGCCTTAGACACACTCTCCAGTGAGTGCAGGAACGTGGAGGTTCCCTGCTGTTTTGGGGTGGCATTATGTGGAGCCGACGTACGCCGTTGGTGGTCATGGAAGGTGTTGTAACAGCTGTACGATGCATGAATGCCATCCTCCAACTGATAGTGCAACCATATCGGCAGCACATTGGTGAGGCATTTGTCTTCATGGATGACAATTCGTGCACCCATCATACACACAACTTGTGAATGACTTCCTTCAGGATAAAGACATCGCTTGACTAGAGTGGCCAGCATGTTCTCCAGACATGAACCCTACAAACATGCCTGGTATAGATTGAAAAGGGCTGTTTATGGATGACGTGACCCACCAACCACTCTGAGGGATCTACACTGAATTGCCATAGAGGAGTGCGACAATCTGTACCAACAGTGCCTTGATGAATACAGGCATGCATCAATGCAAGAGGACATCCTACTGGGTATTAGAGGTACTGGTGTGTACAGCAATCTGGACCACAACTTCTGAAGATCTCGCTGTATGATGGTACAACATGCAATGTGTGGTTTTCATGAGCAATAAAAAGGGCGGAAATGATGTTTATGTTGATCTCTATTCCAATTTTCTGTACAGGTTCTGGAACTCTCGGAACTGAGGTGATGCAAAACTTTTTTTGATGTGTATATGTGGGCATGACAACCATCACGCTGTCTGTCCACATGAAAGGCCACTGACTAACTGTGGCCAGGAAACTAGTGGGCCACCCTGTTGCTGAACACGCTGCCAAACATGACATCCTACCTTTCAATGACTGCGTCACAGCCTGTGCCATATAGATCCTTCCCACCAACACCAGCTTTTCTGAACTGCGCAGGTGGGAACTCTCCTTGCAATAGATCCTACTTTCCCGTAACCCTCCTGGCCTCAACCTTCGTTAGTCACTGTCCTCAACCATCCAGCCCCTTCTCTGTTCCCATTCCATCACTACACAGCCGTAATACCACCATCACACTCAGTCTTTTTAATTATCTCCTTTTCCAGTAGTTCCCCTCCCCCTACTCCCCACCTCTCCCCTGCCCTCCATTTAACCTGCAGCACTTCACTGTCTACCACCCCCACCATACATCTCACCCCCTCCCCATCCAGCCTCCTTCTTATCCCCACCCATTCGCCACTCCCATCATGCACTGGTGCTGCTGCTTGCAGTGTGGTTTCAGTTGCCTGAGACTGCAGTCATGTGTGTGAGTTGTGTTTGTGTGTATTTGTGTGTGTGTGTGTGTGTGTGTGTGTGTGTGTGTGTGTGTGTGTGTGTTGTGTTTGTGTGTCTACATCTATTGTTGACGAAGGCCCTAATGGCCGAAAGGTTTATTTATTTGTGACAGTATTTTTGTTGTGCCTATTTGCGACTCCGCATCCCTGCTATATGATGAGTAGCAACTTTCCTTTTCATAATATTGTTACATTCAATCCTGGATTTTCCATTGTTTGATTTTTGCTAATATATTTGACTACGACATGTTTAAAGTTTCAATTTTTTATACTGAATAGTTTCCTTAAAATCGGATGAGAAGTATTTCTGAGAGGCCGTCACTTTTGCACTAGCGAAGTTTCTACTGTAAAAAGATCACGCCATGAAAAGTTTTTTTATGCAATGCTTCTGTAAATATATTTGAATGAAAGCGCACTTTTTGTTTTAATATACACCCTAATTGTTGGTCAGTGGTCCCATTGTTTTCACAACGTGATCTGCACAATTCTCTGTGGCGTGCTGCTGCCCAGGCAGCGGCGATTTAAACATGAGCACACAATGCTGCCCTGTGTCTGCTTTATGGAATACAAAGAGTTAACTTCTCAGTTCCTTCCTATTTTAGGCTCCTTGCATTAAAAATAATAATATGTTATTTGCTTTTACACATAGATAATAAAATAACAAATCTTCCTCACTGAACGTGACACTAGGAATTGATGAGTTAATTGTACTAGCTTCATTTTATTCTTTTTGATTAAGTATGATTTCAGGGATTGGGTTGCCAGAATTGCTGTATAAATATTTATATGTATATTTATTTGATTCTGTAATATTTTTTAATTTTATTTTATATGGGTGTCTGATGACGCCACGATGGCATGGCTTGGCATGGAATAGTGTGATGTTTTTTTCTCTTTTCAGAAAACAGTTTGCCACAATGAGTGATCCTGAAAGTGACAATAATAATGATAACCACTTTTATGACGAATGGTTACAGAGGAATTCAAGCGGTGCCAAAGGTAGTTCAATTTTTTTCTCACAATGCAAAATTTGCGATAAGGATTTCTCCATATCTCATAGTGGATCGAGCAGTAACATCACACAAATGGAAATGAACATAAAAGGAAACAGCTTTTGAGAAGCACTTTGAACTTAATGACAAATTTTTCTCCAAAATATAATTTCACAGAAATTAGTACAATAACCCTGGCTGAATTAATGGTAACATATCATTGTGTTAAACATAAGATTTCATACTTATTCATGGACTGTGCCATGAAATTGCTTCCTCATATATTGCCTGATTCAGCTATTACAAAAAAAATTTCCTGTGGCAGGACTAAGTCTGGAAGTATATTCAAAGATGTACTTGGCCCCAGAGCTGAAGAAAATCTTCTGGTCATGATGGATATCTTAAAATTTACTTCAGTATCGCAACTGATACATCTAATAAAGGAAATAGAAAAATGCATCCCATTTGTATTCAATATTTTTCTCATGAAGACAGACGTCAAACAAAATTATTGAATTGTTTGAGTGTCCATTCAAAACAGCTAATGCCGTAAGCGATGCTTACACACACACACACACACACACACACACACACACACACACACACACACAGTCTCTGACCGCTGAGGCCCAGAACAGTTTTATCTGCTATACTACTTTTACTAAGTACCATATATGTACATTTTTGATGGCAGTTTGGTTATTTTTGTCACACTGAAAATATGTCATATAGATCTGTACTTTAGAATATTTACATGTATTATAGTAAATTACATAAGAACTTACCAAAACACATTCCACAGAATCCTGTCAGCATTGTAAGTGCAATTACAATACCCATGTTGCCCACACATGTTATGCCAAAAACAGGGAATGAAAATACAAGCACAAGAGCCGTTTGGCCACACATAACCATGAACTGTGTAACTACATGTGAAAATAATATCTCGGTCACTGTGATACCTGAAATGAAGATAATATAATTTAGAAATGACACTTTCACGCTAATGACATGTATGAGATTACTTCTGTTATAAAAATCCATGTGATGATTAAGGAAATAATCAGAAAACAATTATGAAGAAATTGTACAAAAACATTACCCATTGAAAGGAAACACTAAAAAACTAGGCCAATTAGATTATTGCTGACAGCTATGCAAACAGAAAAATATGAAAATGGATCTTAAGTTTCTTTAAATTTTAAAATTAGTTCTTTCACTGTGGGGAAAATGCATAAGGAGATAGCAACGGATACAGTTGGCAGAAAAACTTTTTCCAAACAGTGTGCCAGTATGGAGCGAAAATTCTACTTTCCTTTTCCTCATCCAGCTAGTTTTCTTTGCCCTCTGTTAAAGGATTTTTTTTACGAAGCTGCCAAATCATGACAAAATACTTATTTCTAAATTTATGTGTTTTGTTACCATGTTGCAATGTTCCTATTGTGGCAGTTAGTAAACAGATACAGTAGATGAATTTATAACTTATGTGGTTATGCAAATTTGTCATAGGGCAATGGATAGGAATAGTGCTCCAGAACCTCATGATACATATCCCACATTGCCACTGAGCAGTTATTTGGCAGGAGAACCTTGTATTTCTATCCCCTGTATATGTAAATAAACAAGTAGCAGTATTTGTATTCGTAACATTAAAAATAATGGTATTAATAGTTCTTAATGAGAAATTTAGTTCACAAAACAGTTTTATAATTGCTGTACCAGTTTCCTAAAGTCACTGGGATGCCTTGTATCTTTGAAGAGTACAATTCGTTCTGAAATTTATGGATTACAGCACATTTTTCAGAAGCAAAACTATATTAGCTTCAAAAAATAAGAATTTTCTAATCTAAAACAGTTTCCATAAATTGATATGTTGTGTTTTAACAAGTTATTGATTAGGTAAGGAATGTGAAGAGAGGACAAAAAAATCAACTAGAAACCCATGTTCTCCTATATTATATTATGTCAGTATATGACAACATTTATTTTGAGGTTGATTAAACTGAAATAAAATTCTTGTACAGTGCACATGATCTATTGCACATAAGGTTTCATTATGGATTTGATTTTAGTAAAGGAATTCAAGCAGATGATTACCACATTTAATTCAGTTATTTGGGAAGGTATGCCACAGTACTTTGGCTAGTAACATTTGTGCATTGACAGCTAATGTCTCATACACAAAAGATTCAATATGCTTCCAAAAATATAATCGAGAAATCCAGTGTCCAGATATGTGTGATTCACTAATGTGTTGATTTTGCATATTGTTGTATTTACATTTTACTGGTCTGCAGTTACTGCAACAAATTTAAAGAATGATAAGATTTTGTAAGAAGATTAAGAACCTTGTCACTTCTAAGAAGTTGGCAAACATTGTGGATTTATAACTTCATCACCAATACTTGAAGCATGCGTACGAATAACACTGTATGGCACATTTTGACATTTCGTAGAATCGCGTGGAATAATGCTGTATACGGCAGTCTGCATCACCTACTGTTATAATTAACATGTTCACCATCCGAGGGCAGCACTAAACAGCGACGAGACGCGCAGTTTTCGCGCTTCTGCGTGAACAATGCTGTATGTTGCAAGAATGGCGGAGTGCAGCAAGTTGACACTTACCGCAAGTGGTTTGAAACGTGCGAATAATGCACGGAAAAGGAAAATTAACATTGGTAGTTGGAAGGATATTAAGAGGAAAAGGCTTCGTGATGCTAGACTGGAATATAAATCATGAAAAGGAAAGGTAGTTTCTGTGAAACAGCCTCCAACACAGGTGAGTGGAATAATGCTGTATGGGTTTTGTATAAAGGTGCATGTCTTTAGAGAAACATATGTGTCCTGCAAAGCGGCGATGTGCCCTGTAGAGTACATGGCTCTAATGACATGTTATGTGTATCTTCTGAAAACATTACAGTAAAAGTATGTAACGTGAATGAAATTAACTGCAGTTCTGTCGATATCATTGGCGAAAAAAATAGAATACTCAGTCCGAGTAATGCTATATTATTAAAAGAGAATGTGAAATTTGATAATCTAGTTGAATATTAGGTAGTAATAGAGATTGTTTTCGTGATTCAGGATCGTGTATGCAATGCACAAGTGTGCTCAAAAGAAGGATGCAAGGACTTAAACCTGGAAATGAAGTTAAAGCTGTACAAAGAATATCATGCCTTAACATACGATTAGCAGTCCATATAAAACTTCCTGGCAGATTAAAACTGTGTGCCCGATCGAGACTCGAACTCGGGACCTTTGCCTTCCGCGGGCAAGTGCTCTACCATCAGAGCTACCGAAGCACGACTCACGCCCGGTTCTCACAGCTTCACTTCTGCCAGTATCTCGTACCCTACCTTCCAAACTTTACAGAAGCTCTCCTGCGAACCTTGCAGAACTAGCACTCCTGAAAGAAAGGATACTGCGGAGACATGGCTTAGCCACAGCCTGGGGGATGTTTCCAGAATGAGATTTTCACTCTGCAGCGGAGTGTGCGCTGATATGAAACTTCCTGGCAGATTAAAAGTGTGTGCCCGACCGAGACTCGAACTCGGGACCTTTGTCTTTCGCGGGCAAGTGCTCTACCATCTGAGCTACAGAAGCACGACTCACGCCCGGTCCTCACAACTTCACTTCTGCCAGTATCTCGTACCCTACCTTCCAAACTTTACAGAAGCTCTCCTGCGAACCTTGCAGAACTAGCATTCCTGAAAGAAAGGATACTGCGGAGACATGGCTTAGCCACAGCCTGGGGGATGTTTCCAGAATGAGATTTTCACTCTGCAGCGGAGTGTGCGCTGATATGAAACTTCCTGGCAGATTAAAAGTGTGTGGCCGACCGAGATTCAAACTCGGGACCTTAATAAAATCCATGGAAGTAGGCAAGCCAGCCAGGCGCAAGAGAGGTAAGACAGACGATACTTCACGAAAACAGGCTACTTTCAAATACAAAGTTTACTCAAGAGAAGTGTGTCAAAAAACATTGCTTGACATATTCTCCATCACCCAGCGACGAATGCAGATACTGCAATGTAAAGTAAAAGGTGGAATAACCACTCCTAAAGACGGTAGAGGAAAATATTGCAATAGGCCACATGCCGTATCGAATGACGACAGGGCTCTTATTCGGCAACACATATCAAGTTTCCCAAAGCAGATGAGCCATTACAGCAGGAATAAACCCTCAAAAGAATGTCTGCACCCCGATCTCAACCTCTGTAGAATGTATCGGTTGTTTACCGAAAAGTCAATAAGCAGGTCATACTATCAAAGTCTGTTTCAAACAGATTTTAATCTGCGTATCGGAACACCTAGATCATATACTTGCTGACTGTGCAATTTGTTGTTTAACAAAATGATTGCAGCTTCAGATGAAATAGAACTGCACAAGATCGAAATTGAGAGTCAGTTGCATCATTGAAGGGCAGACCAAGTATGTGGAAACGAAACAAGTATACAAAGCCCTAAAAAATGATACAGAAATGGCTAAGAGGAATAACAATATACATGCTATGTGTGTTGACCTACAAGAGGTTTTACTTTGTCCTACATTGACTCATTCCACGGTATTATACCAGATACAGCTGTCGTCGCATAATTTCACGATTCATGACGTTGGTACTGGAAACATCACCATAAATTTGTGGGATGAATCCACCGCAAGGAGAGGTTCAGTCGAAATAGTTTCCTGTCTGCTTAAATTTGTGACGCACAATTATGATACGCTTGACGAAGGTATGGAACGAAAACTGATTGTTTGGTCTGACCGCTGTGTCAGGCAGAACAACAGCTGGAGAGTTTTAGCGCTTTATTTCTATGAGATCAGGTGCAAGTACTTTACAGAAATAGATCAGAAGTTTTTATGTTCGGGTCTCAGTTTCCTACCTTGTGACAGGGATTTTGCAGTCATCGAGAAAAGAAAGAAAGTGTCAAAAGTTATGGTTCCTTCAGAATGGAAGCACGTCATTGCTGAGGCCTTTGTCGATCCTTCAAAACTGACCATTCACGAGATGGTGGAAGAATTCAAGGACATAGGATTCATCGAGTTGCTTTTGAAGAAGCCGCCTGCTTTGAAAATTACCGATGTACTTTGGTTGAAGCTGTGTAGTGACGATCCTTGAGATTTAAGCGTGCGCCGTACCCACAATGTGCTTCACCCATGGGAAAGACATTGTATTGTAAAGCATGGTTGTGAATATCAAGTAAAAAATTGTCCATTGCCTTCTGAATTCCGGTTGCTCTATAACGGAACACTGAAAGTACATAAGGAGAAGAAAAGGGATCTATTGGACATGACGAAATATATGGAACCAAAATACAGGCAGTTTTATGAAAACCTGCAGAGTGACAACTGACTATAATGTACTAGATTTGAGCCTAAACTTGATAAACTATTTTTTTTAAAAAAAAAAAGATCAAGCAATTCAGTTTACAATGAATATTATTTAGTATCTTGTTTTAACTCTCTTACTTACTATTTTTGGATTCTACACACCTTATAATTACAGCAGAGCACTGGCTGATCTGGAATAACGCTGTATATCCATTGCCATACAGCGTTATTCCACTTTAAAACTTACTTATTTTCAAAAAATCTGTGCTTAGCGCAATTTTAAAAACCAGAAAATAGTATTTTCCACAGGCTGTATGCACAAACAATACATATCTGCTATTGCATTATTATATCGTATTAATTCTCTGGAACTAACAGTTTTTGTCAATTTCCCAACAACTGCAAAATGTGCCATACAGCGTTATTCGTGCGCACGCTTCACTTCTTGTCCATATTTTCATTACAAATTACACTTGACGATATTCTGAAGGGTAGGATGGGAAATCTGATCTGCTCATATGGGTGTTACAGCAGTTTAAGAGGCCATCTGTCATGAACAGTCTCCTTTTAATACTTATAACAAGTTTTCTGCTAATTACTTGTAATTTGCCAGTCCTAAGTTTTGTAGCAACTTCCGTAAAATTAATAGTTGTTGGAATAAACAATGATATGTGAATGGAAGATCATTACTGTGCATTCCAAATGAACCATCATACTAAATTGTGACATACCAAAAAAGGGGAGGGAGTAGAACAGAGAGTGGGTGGATGGGGAAGGGGGGGGGGGGAGGGGGAAGACAGAAAAAAAACACACACACACACACACACACACACAGAGAGAGAGAGAGAGAGAGAGAGAGAGAGAGAGAGAGGAGGGGGAGGAGGAGAAGAACAAGTAGAAGAAGGAGGAAGAGGACATGATAGCAGACTCAGGAAAGGAAGCAAAGAGAGTTACTTAGTTTCATGTTCCATGGATCATTTTCACAATAAATTGTTATGATGTGGAATGAGCCATTTTATATTCTCATCGCAAATTAATTTGTCAGTGTGTCTGCATGCTGAACATTTATGAGATTTATTATTTTCTTAAATACAGATTGAGTTAGTAATTCCAACCCACCACCTTTTACACATTACAATAATAGAAATTCTACTATGGGATAGAGGGATTTATTAAGGATGAACTTTTTCAGTTTGTTTTCAAATTTTACTTTGCTGTATGTCAGACATTTTATATCACTGGGTAAGTGAGCAAAAATTTTAGTTGGGTCATTCTGCACCACTTTTATGCTAACGATAATCTTAATGTGGAGTCATAATGTCCGTTTTCCTTGTGGTATTGTGATTAAGTACATCATTGTTTCTTTTGAACTGCAGTGGATTATTTACAATAACCTTCATGAGGAAATAAATATACCGGTACCATGAAGGAGTAGTCAAAATGTCCAATCTCTTAAATGAAGTTTACAAGGTGAGCATCACATGTTATTCTTACAGCACATTTTTGAACAATGAAGACCTTCTTTTGTAAAGATGAGTTTCTCCAGAACATTATTCCATATCACATTATTGAATGAAAATATGTAGAATATGTCAACTTACTGATCTGTCTCTCGCCTAGATTTGCAAAGATTCTAAGAGCAAATGTGGCTGGACTAAGTTGTTTTAGAAGCTCCAACATGTGCTTTTTGCAGTTTAAATTCTCATCAGTGTGGATATCTAAGAATTGTCTTACCATGTGTTACAGTTATCACTGGTGTGGCAACCCCACATTTGCAGAACTGAATACATTGCATCTTTTTAAAACTGAGGGTGAGAGCATTTGCAGAAAACCAATCAGTGATACTTTTAAGGACTTGTTTTCCATTTCTTATTTTATTTCTTTCACTTTTACACATATGTCAAGATGGCATCAAGTTCAAATAGTCAGTCACAATACTCGACAAATAAAAGTAAAATTTGTGTAAATAAGTGATGTAAATGTAACTCATAGATTGAAAAGTGTAATACATATAGTGTAAATATGTGTTTAGCGTGCGTTATAACATCAAAAGTGATGGAAAAGAGACATGTGAGAACGGTCAAATTAGACAGCATACCAACAACATCTTACCAGTAAAGTACAATTTCACCTCGAAAAGTCTCAGGACTCTGTTATTGAGGAAGGCATGTGTGCAAGGGAATAATGTGTATCAAATGCAAAACTGTGTTTCATTCCACCTGTGTAAATGTGAATTCGAAACAAAAGCTTTGGTTATGTATGGAAGACAAATTAGGATTAAATTTGAATAACAAATAGTGTTCTTGTGAAGTTATTAATGTGCTCATTAATGAAGTGAAAGAACTAAAAAGTCAACTCGATGTTCGTCCTTGACAGAAGTGACAAAATGATAGTGAAATTCAAAGAGAGAAAAAATATGTTGCTAAATCATGTGAAGATCAATGTTGTGTTAAAGAAACTGTGGCGAAAACAAAACAATATATGGTGCCTAAAAAGACATTTAAAACAGTGAGAGGCATTTCAAAAGATTGTTCATCAATTAGAAGAACAAGCAACAGGTTTTAAGTTCTTTAAACAGAGGATGGAGATAATATTTCTGCAACTAGGCCTAATGCGAACAGTTTAGTGTTACAGGAGAGGCCACAAAGCAAACAAACGGTGGTAGGCCTAAAAAATTCATCCTCCCAACATAACACACAAGAAAAGGCCGTAGGTTTAAGTACTGACAAATCCAGTTTCTTAATGACCAAAAAAAGTGTAGACAAGGACATCGTCACAAAAGTATCTAAAATTGAGTCTGATAATGATGGATCTGTATTGAAATTATGTGACAGTAACACTATAGACAGAAGTGTAAATATTAATTATGAAAGCAGGGACACTGTGAAACGTAACGTTAATGGAACAAAAAAGATTTTACTGTTGTCAGATGCTTAAGGCAGACATTGTGCTTCAATTTTAAGGGAAACTCTGGAGTCACAGTTCAGTGCATCTGCAATAATCAAACCAAATGCACTGTTTGCGAATGTGATCAAGGATGTATACAAGTTAACAAAAGACTTTACTTTAAATGATGTAATTGTAACACTTTCAGGCTCAAATGACTATAAAAAAACAGTAACTATCTTATGATTACCACAAAAGATTATGTTCAGTAATTACCAATACCAGAATTGTGATGTGTACAATTCCCTATCATTATGATAAACCAGAAAACAACCTAGCAATCTATACACTAAATAGTGCAATAATGGACTTGGAAGGTGTGTACTCCATTGTCAGTACCTTGGATGTGAATGCTATATTGCACAGAGGGCACTTTATACATCATGGTACTTACTTAAACAGAAGAGGAAAAGCAAACTATGTGCAAACATTGCAATATTAATAAGGTCCTGCTGGAAGTTAAAACATACCTTAAAAACATTGTCACCTACAAAAAGTAGTGAGGACATTAGAGAATTAGGCCTAGCAGTACCAGTAATAGTAGTTTTAAATGAAAAACAAGAAACCACAATGGAAATGTTAAATACACTAGGAACAACAGCTACAGTATCAACAACAGCAGTAGTACAACCATCAGATGCCACAACAGAATCACCACCAGGAGCAGAAGTCAATCAAGCCATAGCAGGAGTTGTGGCTTCAATTCAAAAAGAAGTAACCGCAACAACAGCAGCAGTACAAATATCAGATGCCACAGCAGAACCATTATCAGCAGCAGCAGCAGCAGAAACATCAGCAGACAGCCAAGCCACAGCTTCATCTCATACAGAATTAATCACAATGGAAACTGTGAAATCACCAGGAGCATTAATAGCAACAGTAGGCATAGTCACAACAGTAGCTGACAATCCACCATCAGACATGGCAGAACCACTACCACCAGCAGCAGCAGCAGCAGATGAATCAGCATCATCACTAATCCCAGTAACAAGACCAAATACTAACAGAGTGTGTAAACGGAAAACAGTGCTTCCCTCCCATCTAAATGATTTTTTAGTGGTAGGCCAAAGGGGGAGGAAGATATCAAGGTAAACAGACTCAAGCACAGATCAGACAGTTTTAATGTCCTTCACTGGACTGTACAATGTTTATCTAATAAGTTGAAAGTAGTGGAAGATGTCATAGAGACTTACCACATAGATACAGTCTGTCTCGTAGAACACTGGTTAAAGGATGATGAAATAGATCTATTCTGCCCTGAGAACTACACCCTAGCTGTCAAATATTGCAGATCTAATAAAAATCATGGTGGGTGGGTGATATTTCTAAAAAAAAAAAGGATTAAATATGGACCAATAGCAAAAGTTAAAACATTATCTTTAGAAATTTTCTGTGAAATTGCAGCTGTTAGATTGTTGTTGTTGTTGTTGTGGTCTTAAGTCCTGAGACTGGTTTGATGCAGCTCTCCATGCTACCGTATCCCGTGCAAGCTTCTTCATCTCCCAGTACTTACTGCAACCTACATCCTTCTGAATCTGCTTAGTGTATTCATCTCTTGGTCTCCCTCTATGATTTTTACCCTCCACGCTGCCCTCCAATGCTAAATTTGTGATCCCCTGATGCCTCAGAACATGTCCTACCAACCGGTCCCTTCTTCTTGTCAAGTTGTGCCACAAACTCCCTCTTCTCCCCAATTCTATTCAATACCTCCTCATTAGCTATGTGATCTACCCATCTAATCTTCGGCATTCTTCTGTAGCACCACATTTCGAAAGTTTCTATTCTCTTCTTGTCCAAACTATTTATTGTCCATGTTTCACTTCCATACATGGCTACAATCCGTACAAATACTTTCAGAAACGACTTGCTAACACTTAAACTGGTCTTCCACGTCCTGTACAGTTGTTGCTTTGTATTCAACTAAGACTGGAGGCAATTCAACAGATGATTTTGTTAACAAGTTAGTGTCTTTATGTGAGACAGTCTGTAAGTATAAGTGTAGAATAATAATCTGCGGAGATTTCAATTTGAATTTTCAGTTGTCCACTATCTATATAACCTCCACTATCTATGTAACTCATATGTAAGTAATTTATTAAATTCTTTTGGTCTTTATATGACAACCACTGAAATAACAAGGCCACATTATAAAGGTACAGGTACCTGTATTGACAATATAGTTGTATCAAATGAGTAAATGCACCTCAAGTCAGAGGTAATTAAGATCTGGTATCTGACCACCAGCCACTATTTCTTAGAACAGATATAAAAGAAATTGTAACACTGACTCAGTCCACGTGCAGGAAAGAAAGTATGTGTGGTTAATTATGATAATCTAAATATGTTTAAGTATCATACTGATAAAAGTAATTGGTTGCAGGTTTTGAGAACATGCAATAGATAAAAGGGTGGAAGATCTCATATCAACTCTTTCTGTATATGCTAAGATGTCCTTTCCCATTAAGTTATTAAATAATAAAAAGGCACTTAGAGTAAATAAGGTCCAGGATGAAAAGGTGTTGAAGATCAAGAGGGAGTGTGATCAATATTATGATGTATAGAAGTACAGGTTCTCAAGTAATTAAAAACATGCTCACAGTGAAAAAGTAAGGATTAAGACACGCCTTAAAGGAAGCTGGGTGTAAAAAAATGAAGATATAATACTAACATATGAAAATAAAACACTTGCAATCTGGAAGATCATTAATAGCCGGTGCAATAGGAAAATGACTTCACAGGCTGAAAGCAGTAATCTGCATGCTGCACAGTTAAATACAATCTTCACTGAGAAGGTGCAAGAAATAATAAAGGTGAATGGCACTTTCAATATAACCACTGACCACAATTATTACCTGAGAAACACCACAAAGCCTGAAAGTGCATTTAGCTTTAAACTGGTCAAGGTACGGGATGTTACTAATATAGTGAAAAAAATGAAGAACACTTTCAGTAATGATGTTTGTGGTTTAAGTTCAGCCACGTTAAAGTGTGATTCAGTTCAATTGCCAGAATTGATAATACATGTAGTAAATACATGTATATTGGAGGCTCAGTTCCCAAAGGCACTAAAGTTTGTTAAAGTCACTCCAATACACAAAAAAGGCAGCCTCTCAAGTTGTGATAATTGTCTAAAGCGACAGAAGCTAAACTAAATATTCAAATAGTAAAATACTTTGAAGAAAACAAAATCTTCACTGATAGTCAATTTGGCTTCAGATCAGAGTTAGGAACTGTTAAATCTGCCTTATCACTTTTGACAAAATGTGTGAAGCAACTAGAAAGCAAGCTAGTGGTTCAGAATAAACTCTTTTATTTATCAAAAGCTTTCGACACTGTGTCTCATGAAATCTTATTGAACAAACTGCAATTCTATGGCTTTACAGGGAGTGCTCTGGAACTGATAAGACTTATCTAAATGACAGAGTGCAGAAGGTGGTTTTTAATGGTGCAGAATCACGGATTACTTACCTGTGGACATGGGTGTCCCACAAGGTTCTGTACTTGGCCCAAGTCTATTTATTACTTATGTAAATGACTTACTATGTAACACAGTTGGGCTGTCAACTAGGACTTATTTAGTTGCAGACGATCTTGCAGTATGTATAGCTGCAGAAACAGCACAGAAGGTGAAATATGAAGCAGACCAGTGTGCTGTCAAAGTTGAAAATTGGTGTAAAGCTAATTCCGTTTTTGTCAACCGAAAAAAAAGACCTGTATGCATCGTGGAATAATAACACTGAATTTGAGCAGAGCTCAAACGCTGTTAATTACATTGGAATTCCAATTGATTCAAAATTATCCTGGAGCAGCCATATAGAAAAAGTGGGAAGCAACATTAGCAAAGGAATATTTGCTCTAAGGAAGCCTCATGTGGTTCATGGTGTGGGTTCCTGTAGTCATGTCCTAGTTCATGAACCACGGGCAACGTATGAGTGGACAAGTAAGTGGTCCCGACAGTCGGGATACCAGTTACTTTGGAATAAGGCTGGGCATCTCGGACATATTCTGAGTCGTGTCACCTTTGTGCTCATACGGCAAAGACTACCAAATCCACCGGTTAGTCCCTCAACCGTTACGGGTAAAACCCAATGGGACTCGGGGCAAGTAAGGCTAGCAACCTGCTTCCCTGGTACTTTAAATATGATGCTGGCAACAATCAGAGCAAAATGCCTCGGACCTTTAGAGGTGACAGAGTCCCACCTCTAACTGACAAACCAGGGAATCCTAAAATACGACTTGGCAAACAAATGGTAATGAGATGGGGAGCTATTAATATCAATGGGGGCTACTCTGGGAAGAAGAGCTGGCAGAGGCTGCAAGTAAGATGGGGCTGGACGTTTTAGCTGTTAGTGACATTCGGGTAAGGGGTGAGAAAGAAGAGGAAGTGGGAGAATACAAGGTCTACCTGTCAGGAGTCAAAGCAGGAATAACACAATGGTGTGTAGGGCTTTACATCAGGAAAGAAATGGAACCCAGCATAGTTGCAATAAGGTATGTAAACGAACGACTGATGTGGATAGATTTGACAGTGTCTAGCAAGAAAATTAGGATTGTGTCAGTACATTCGCATTGTGAAGGGACAGATCAAGATAAGATGGATAGTTTTTATGATGCACTCAGTGATGTAGTTGTTAGAGTAAAGGACAAGGACAGCGTTCTGCTCATGGGTGATTTTAATGCCAGGACTGGAAATCGAACAGAAGGGTATGAAAAGGTTATGGGTAAATTTGGAGAGGATATGGAGGCCAATAGGAACGGGAAACAACTCTTGGATTTCTGTGCCAGTATGGGCTTAGTGATCACAGACTCCTTTTTTAAACATAAGAACATTCACCGGTATACTTGGAAGGCAGGGGAACCAGATCTGTCATTGACTATATAATAACAGATCAGGAATTCAGGAAGGCTGTGAGGGACACACGTGTATTCAGGGGATTCTTTGATGACACTGATCATTATTTAATCTGCAGTGAAATTGGGACTGTGAGGCCGAAAGTGCAGGAGGTCAGGTCCGTATGTAGGAGGATAAGAGTGGAGAAACTTCAGGATAAGGAAATCAGGCACAAGTACATAACAGCGATCTCAGAAAGGTACCAGTTAGTTGAATGTAGTCAATTACAGTCACTGGAAAAGGAATGGACAAGCTACAGGGACACAGTACTAGAAGTGGCTAAAGAATGTCTTGGAACAGTAGTATGTAAAAGTAGGATGAAGCAAACAGCTTGGTGGAATGACACAGTCAAGGCAGCCTGTAAAAGGAAAAAGAAGGCGTACCAAAAATGGCTACATACTAGAACTCGGGTAGACAGAGAAAGTTATGTTGAAGAAAGAAACAAAGCCAAACAGATAATTGCAGCATCCAAGAAGAAATCTTGGGAAGACTTTGGAAACAGGTTGGAGACTATGGGTCAAGCTGCTGGAAAACCACTCTGGAGTGTAATTAGCAGTCTTTGAAAGGGAGGTAAGAAGGAAATGACAAGTATTTTGGACAGGTCAGGCAAACTGCTGGTGAATCCTGAGGATGCCTTGGGCAGATGGAGGGAATATGTTGAAGAATTGCTCAATGTAGGTGAAAATACAATCAGTAATGTTTCAGATTTTGAGGCAGAATGGGATAGGAATGATGATGGAAATAGGATCACATTTGAGGAAGTGGAGAAAATGGTCAATAGATTGCAGTGCAATAAAGCAGCTGGGGTGGATGAAATTAAGTCAGAACTCATCAAATACAGTGGAATGTCAGGTCTTAAATGGCTACACAGGATAACTGAAATGGCCTAGGAGTCGGGACAGGTTCCATCAGACTGGACAAAAGCAGTAATCACACCAATCTTTAAACATGGAAACAGAAAAGATTGTAACAACTACAGAGGTATCTCTTTAATCAGCGTTGTGGGTAAAATCTTCTCAGGTATTGTTGAAAGGAAAGTGCGAGTATTAGTTGAGGACCAATTGGATGAAAATCAGTGTGGGTTTAGGCCTCTTAGAGGTTGTCAGGACCAGATCTTTAGATTACGGCAAATAATGGAGAAGTGTTATGAGTGGAACAGGGAATTGTATCTATGCTTTATAGATCTAGAAAAGGCATATGACCGGGTTCCTAGGAGGAAGTTATTGTCTGTTCTACGAGATTATGGAATAGGAGGCAAACTTTTGCAAGCAATTAAAGGTCTTTACATGGATAGTCAGGCAGCAGTTAGAGTTGACGGTAAATTGAGTTCATGGTTCAGAGTAGTTTCAGGGGTAAGACAAGGCTGCAACCTGTCTCCACTGTTGTTCATATTATTTATGGATCATATGTTGAAAACAATAGACTGGCTGGGTGAGATTAAGATATGTGATCACAAAATAAGCAGTCTTGCATATGCGGATGACTTAGTTGTGATGGCAGATTCGATTGAAAGTTTGCAAAATAATATTTCAGAGCTAGATCAGAAATGTAAGGACTATAGTATGAAGATTAGCATCTTCAAAGCGAAAGTAATGTCAGTGGGAAGGAAATATAAATGGATTGAGTGCCAAATAGGAGGAACAAAGTTAGAACAGGTGGACGGTTTCAAGTACTTAGGATGCATATTCTCACAGGATGGTAACATAGTGAAAGAACTGGAAATGAGGTGTACCAAAGCTAATGCAGTGAGCGCTCAGCTACGATCTACTCTTTTCTGCAAGAAGGAAGTCAGTACCAAGACTAAGTTATCTGTGCACCGTTCAATCTTTCGACCAACTTTGTTGTATGGGAGCGAAAGCTGGGTGGATTCAGGGTACCTTATCAACAAGGTTGAGGTTACGGATATGAAAGTAGCTAGGATGATTGCAGGTACTAGTAGATGGGAACAATGGCAGGATGGTGTCCACAATGAGGAAATCAAAGAAAAACTGGGAATGAACTCTAGAGATTTAGCAGTCAGGGCGAACAGGCTTAGATGGTGGGGTCATGTTACACGCATGGGAGAAGCAAGGTTACCTAAGAGACTCATGGGTTCAGCAGTAGAGGGTAGGAGGAGTCGGGGCAGACCAAGGAGAAGGTACCTGGATATTTGAAGTAATAGGTTTAACATCAGAAGAGGCACCAATGTTAGCACTGAATAGGGGATCATGGAGGAATTTTATAAAGGGGCTATGCTCCAGACTGAACGCTGAAAGGCATAATCACTCTTCAATGATGATGATGATGAGGAGGAAGCTTCATCTTTGTCTAAATGTGTCAGCGCTTAAAGTGGTTTATTTTGCTTTATTACACAGTCACATTTTCTATGGCACAATAATGTGCGGAAATCAAAGCAAGGCAGCTAATGTCTTCAAACTACAAAAGAAGGCAATAAGACTGATATGTAGCTTGGCACGCAGAGCTCACTGTATGCCAAGCTTTAAAAAAATTACAGATTATGACCCTACCATCAATATTTATACTACAGTGTGTAACGAATATTAAGGAAAACTATTCCTGTTATCAGCAGTATGACATGTGACATAATTATAACACAAGAAACAAGCAGGACATAGTTTCTTTCCAATGTAACTATAAAAATACACAAAAGTGCTTCCTATACAAGTCCAAAAAATTTTTAATGCCATACCCCAATATATCACAGATCTTCCAATTCAACAATTAAAAAAAGTAAAAGAATTTCATCTTGAGCTGAGCATTTATAAAACTGATGAACTTTTAAGAGAGGCAAAGAATATGGTATGACTACACTTTATGTGATCAGTTTGTATATGCTTCTACATCTGAGTAAGTCTGTAATTGGCTAAATTTGCTATGCAATATCAGTTTGTACTAGAAGTTTCTCTGTCTTGTATTTGTGTAAAGGTACTATAATTACTTTTGGAATATTTATATTGTGTAATATTTTTCTTGTTTTTGTAATTATTTGTGTAACATTTATATACTGTGTAATATTGACTTTCCTAATGCCTCAGATGATCTCTGTGGTCTCTCCAACAATCAAAATCAAAATCAAATCAAATATGTATGCTTTGACTGATTACAATACTAGTGTCATCAGCAAAATGTACTATGTCTACTTTTTGTACATTAGATGAAAGATCGTTTACATACATGACGAACTATTTTGGACCTAGTATTGAGCCTTGGGGACCCCATACATGACTGCTCCACAGTCAGAATAATGTTCCTAGACTACCTTGGTTGAACTACTAAGTGCAGCTTTCTGCATTCTTTTGGTTAGATACAACGTTATTCATTGGTTAACTGTACAATCAATCCCATAAAGCTTCAATTTATCTAGGAAAGATATGAAACAATTTCAGAGACTTTACTAGTCTCATTGTTGTTCTTGTTATTGTGGCCTTCAGTCCGGAGACTGGTTGGATGCAGCTCTCCATGCTACTCTACCCTGTGCAAGTTTCTTCACCTCCCAGTACCAACTGCAGCCTACATCCTTCTGAATCTGCTTAGTGTACTCATCTCTTGGTCTCCCTCTACGATTTTTACCCTCCACGCTGCCCTCCAGTACTAAATTGGTGATCCCTTCATTCCTCAGAGTGTGTCGTACCAACCAATCCCTTCTTCTAGTCAAGTTGTGTCACAAGCTTCTCTTCTCCCCAATTCTATTCAATACCACCTCATTAGTTATGTGATCTACCCATCTAATCTTCAGCATTCTTCTGTAGCACCACATTTTGAAAGCCTCTATTCTCTTCTTGTCCAAACTATTTACGTCCGTGTTTCACTTCCATACAAGGCTACACTCCATACAAATACTTCCAGAAATGACTTCCTGACCCTTATATCTATACTTGATGTTAACAAATTTCTCTTCTTCAGAAACACTTTCCTTGCCATTGCCAGTCTACATTTTATATCCTCTCTACTTCGAACATCATCAATTATTTTGCTCCCCAAATAGCAAAGCTCCTTTACTACTTTAAGTGTCTCATTTCCTTATCTAATTCCCTCAGCATCACCCAACTTAATTCAACTACATTCCATTATCCTCGTTTTGCTTTTGTTGATGTTCATCTTATACCCTCCTTTCAAGACACTGTCCATTCCGTTCAACAGCTCTTCCAAGTCCTTCACTGACTCTGACAGAATTACAATGTCATTGGCAAACCTCAAAGTTTTTATTTCTTCTTCATGGATTTTAATACCTACTCCGAACTTTTCTTTTGTTTCCTGTAGTGCTGGCTCAATATACAGATTGAATAGCATCGGGGAGAGGGTACAACCCTGTCTCTCTCCCTTCTCAACCACTGCTTCCCTTTCATGTCCCTCGACTCTTATAGCTGCCATCTGCTTTCTGTACAAATTGTAAATAGCCTTTTGCTCCCTGTATTTTACCCCTGCCACCTTCAGAATTTGAAAGAGAGTATTCCAGTCAACATTGTCAAAAGCTTTCTCTAAGTCTAGAAATGCTAGAAACGTAGGTTTGCCTTTCCTTAATCTTTCTTCTAAAATAAGTCGTAGGGTCAGTATTGCCTCACGTGTTCCAACATTTCTATGGGATCCAAACTGATCTTCCCCGTGGTCGGCTGCTACTAGTTTTTCCATTTGTCTGCAAAGAATTTGCGTTAGTATTTTGCAGCTGTGACTTATTAAACTGATAGTTCGGTAATTTTCACATCTGTCAACATTTGCTTTCTTTGGGATTGCAATTATTATAGTCTTCTTGAAGTCTGAGGGAATTTCACCTGTCTCATACATCTTGCTCACCAGATGGTAGAGTTTTGTCAGGACTGGCTCTCCCAAGGCTGTCAGTAGTTCTAATGGAATGTTGTCTACTCCCAGGGCCTTGTTTCGACTTAGGTCTTTCAGTGCTCTGTCAAACTCTTCATGCAGTATCATATCTTCCATTTCATCTTCATCTACCTCCTCTTCCATTTCCATAATATTGTCCTCAAGAACATAGCCCCTGTATAGACCTTCTATATACTCCTTCCACCTTTCTGCTTTCCCTTCTTTGATTAGAATTACGTTTCCATCTGAGTTCTTGATATTCATGCAAGTGGATCTCTTTTCTCCAAAGGTCACTTTAATTTTCCTGTAGGCAGTATCTATCTTACCCCTCGTGAGATAAGCCTCTACATCCTTACATTTGTCCTCTAGCCATGCCCGCTTAGCCATTTTGCACTTCCTGTCGATCTCGTTTTTGAGACGTTTATTTTCCTTTTTGCCTTCTTCACTTACTGCATTTTTGTATTTTCTCCTTTCATCAATTAAATTCAGTATCTCTTCTGTTACCCAAGGATATCTACTAGCCCTCGTCTTTTTACCTACTTTATCCTCTGCTGCCTTCACTATTTCATTCCTCAAAGCTAACCATTATTCTTCTATTGTATTTCTTTCCCCAATTCCTGTCAATTGTTCCCTTATGCTCTCCCTGAAACTCTGTACAACCTCTGGTTCTTTCAGTTTATCCATGTCCCATCTCCTTAAATTCCCACATTTTTGCAGTTTCTTCAGTTTTAATCTACAGTTCATAACCAATAGATTGTGGTCAGAGTCCACATCTGCCCCTGGAAATGTCTTACAATTTAAAATCTGGTTCCTAAATCTCTGTCTTACCATTATATAATCTATCTGAAACCTTCTAGTATCTCCAGGGTTCTTCCATGTATACAACCTTCTTTCATGATTCTTGAACCAAGTGTTAGCTATGATTAAGTTATGCTCTGTGCAAAATTCTACCAGGCAGCTTCCTCTTTCATTTCTTAGCCCCAATCCATAATCACCTACTACGTTTCCTTCTCTTCCTTTTCCTACTGTCAAATTCCAATAACCCATGACTATAAATTTTTATCTCCCTTCACTACCTGAATAATTTCTTTTATCTCATCATACATTTCATCAATTTCTTCATCATTTGCAGAGCTAGTTGGTATATAAACTTGTACTACTGTAGTAGGCGTGGGTTTCATGTCTATCTTGGCCACAATAATGCATTCACTATGCTGTTTGCAGTAGCTTACCCGCGCTTCTATTTTTTTATTCATTAGTAAACCTACTCCTGCATTACCCCTATTTGATTTTGTATTTATAACCCTGTATTCACCTGACCAAAAGTCTTGCTCCTCCTGCCACCGAACTTCACTAATTCCCACTATATCTAACTTTAACCTATACATTTCCCTTTTTAAATTTTCTAACCTACCTGCCCGATTAAGGGATCTGACATTCCACGCTCCGATCTGTAGAACGCCAGTTTATCTTTATCCTGATAACGACGTCCCTGCCCGGAGATCCGAATGGGGGACTATTTTACCTCCGGAATATTTTGCCCAAGAGGACGCCATCATCATTTAATCATACAGTAAAGCTGCATGCCCTCGGTAAAAATTACGGCTGTAGTTTCCCCTTGCTTTCAGCCATTTGCAGTACCACAACAGCAAGGCTGTTTTGGATAGTGTTACAGGGCCAGATCAGTCAATCATCCAGACTGTTGCCCCTGCACCTACTGAAAAGGATGCTGCCCCTCTTCAGGAACCACATTTTGTCTGGCCTCTCAACAGATACCCCTCCGTTGTGGTTGCACTTATGTTATGGCTATCTGTATCGTTGAGGCATGCAAGCCTCCCCACCAACGGCAAGGTCCATGGTTCATGGGGGGGCTGGTCTCATACAGGTATGATTTTATGTATGTAGACTGATGCGGTGAGTGAAAATGTGTACCAAGGCCAGGAATCAAACATAGATCTCCTGCTTAGTAGGCAGGCGTATGAGCCACTAAGCCACCTTGGCACAGCAGTTCACACAATTACATGGATTACCCTGGCACACCTACCTCCTCAATCTAAATTCTCACTGATGCCCCTATCTACTTTAAATTTTCCCTTATAAATTAACAGAATTGCTGAGGCTCTCCATGTTCTGGAATAGCACTTCAGTATTGAACTAAATGGGGAATATAGCCTGAAACCCAGTTCCAGGTACTAATTATAGAAATGAAATGACACAATTTCAGAGACTTTCCTGGTCTCATACAGATGTGATTTTATGTGTATGGACTGAAGTGGTGAGTGAAAATGTGTACCAAAGCCAGGAATCGAACCCGGGTCTCCTCAATCGAAATTCTCACTGCCGCCCGAGTCTACTTTAAATACTCCTTGCACATGAACAGAATTGCCGAGGCTCTCCATGTTCTCGAATAGTGCCTCAGCATCAAATGTAAATGGAGCTCCAGCCTGGCACCCAGTTTTTCATGCTGGGTTCCCCATCTACTTTCGATGCTAGGGTGCTAGACCAAAACATAGAGGGCCTCGGCAATTCTGTTCATGTGTAAAGGGGAATTTAAGGTAAACTGGAGCAGCAGTGAGAATTTGGATCGAGGATGGAGGCACAGCAGGGTAATCCATGCAACTGTGTGAACTGCTGTGCTAAGGTGGCTTAGTGGTGAACACATCTGCCTAGAAAGCAGAGATTCAAGTTCCATTTCCAGCCTCAGTACACATTTTCACTTCCCACTTCAGTCTATAAACATAAAATTTATCTAGGAGAATACCATGATTCACATCATCAAATGCCTTACATTGGTCGCAAAAAATACCAACTGGCACTATTTTATTATTTAATCCTTGGAAAATTTGGTAAGATAGCATGTAAATGGCATTCTTAGTAGAGCAGCTGTTCTGTAATGCAAAGAGCATATTATTGCTACTCAGATGAGATACTATTATAGAATATATCACCTTCTCAGGGGTTTAACAATGGCATATTTCAGTCTCTGTGGAAAAACACCTAGAGTTAGTGATGTATTACATATTTCAGATGACATTGGGTTCATCATATGGGAACAAATCTTTCGTACTGTATTGGAATCACCATCAAAACTAGATGAGCTTCCAATTTTGAAAGAATGTAAGAATTTTAGAAGGAGAAATAGGTGACACATTCATATGAAGGAATTTTATGAGAGTTGCTTTTTCAACATACTGCTGTAATTTTTCTCTTGAACTATTTGTCCCTATGCTTTCTACCTTATTTAAGAAATGATTATTAAATTTATTTACTAGCTGTGACTCATCATTTATAGTCCTTCCATTCAGTTCAATAGTGATGTCATCCTTTTTATAGTTGGTTGTCCCATCTCTTGTTTCACTACATTCCATGTAGTCTCAAATCTGTTGTCAGAATGACTGATTTCTGACATTAAATACATGTTCCTTGATTTTCAATAATTTTCCTTAGTAATTTCAAGTAGTTTTTTAGTGTGCAACTACTGAACAACCTCTACTTCTTCTTACCATCAATTACATTTCCCTTTTCCTTTCACAAGATACTTTGATCCATCTAGTGATCCATGGTTTTTTACATGGTTGTTTAATGTCCATTCTGATTAGCTTATGAGGGAAGCTGTTTTCAAATAATGATATGAATTTATCACGGATCCGATTACATTTTATGTTAGTATTTAGTTCATTATAAACTAGATCCCAGGTCATCTCTTGTAACTATTCTTAAAAACATTTGTCCTGGAGTCATTGATTATTGTAACAGATTTTCACTGAGGAGTATCCCTAGTGTAAGTCACTATCTTATCAATACTAATTAATTGTATGTTATTAGGTAAACAGTCATTTTCTTGCTTTGAGCTTCTCAGAAGAGAACGTTATCAATTAGGGTCCTAATGTATTTAGCCACCTGTGTTGGAAAGTTAATTACTGAGATCAAATTGTAAGATCCAAATAATGTTTCCTGATCATTTTTCCTATCAGAACCATTTAGAAAATTTGCATTGATGTAACTACAGACTGTTAACTGCTTGATGATGTCTGACAAACAGCATATTAAAGAATCCAGATTCTTCACAGTGTTCTTGCTTCCATGTAACCTGCTACACTGTACCTATCAGAAATATTAAATGGGCAGCTGATTTTCTCAGCATTTCTTCTAAACAGTATGAGTGTTATTATTCACTTTCTTATGTACCATCCAAAAATGAAAGATGATGTATTACACAGAGGAGAAGATTTCACCATTTTCCTCAGACAGTATATGCTACATAGGAGAAATAGAGAATATGCCTATGTCATATAATCTTTACCTGCAACCAAACCCCTTTCCAGAAGACCATCATTTCTCTCAATTAACATTGCTCCAGATGTCAATGCCACTGACAGGAAGAAAATGATCCTGTGGATAGAAAGAAAATAAAATAAATGTAAGCATGAGTGCACACTTTGATTATTTATCAACTAATGTTTTACAACAAAAATAATCCATTTTTTGAAAATATAATGCAAGTTGATAGATAAAAAAATCTGCTAGCCAAGTGGTGGCAGGAGAGTATATATCTACACATTTATATGTGTGTTCCCCTGCCACCACTTGGTGTGCACAAATTTTTTTATGTTTTTTTAACCCTGTTCTTAGCTATAGAGTTAGTCTGCAATAAAACCACTGTTTTGTGGAAGAATGCAGCATTGTCATTTCTGAAATTAAATACATTCAATTTTTTTTATAAATTATAGCAAATCCAGATTTTGGTGAGTGCCTAGCCATTATGAATGCACTATTTTCTATTCTCGATACATGTCAGTTGCCTGTTGTTTGGGCATTAGTAGGAGTGACGCCCAAAGAACAGGGAACTGACATGTATCAGGTGTCAGTCCTACTGATGCCCAAACAACAGGGAACTGACATGTATTGAGACTAGAAAATAGTGTATTCATAATGGCTAGGCACTAGCCAAAATCTGGATTTGCCAAATAAAACCTGGGGAAAAAAAGGGCGACTGATTGCTGCGCTCTATATTTTGCTGAGTGTACCCACTTTCCTAATGGAAGTTAACCTGATGGACGTTCAAATTGGCTACTTGTTGAACTCCTAATCATACAGAACTGGCCTGGTGGATGAGAACTTGCAATGTGACATCACACACCTAGAATGCCCAGCTCACACCCTGGACTTGCATCAAATTATTCAACTGGAACTACCAAATGATTACAGTCCTAATACTGCCATCAGAGAACATTCTTGATGTGTAGAGTGTTTATGCAGCAGTGGGAAGAATATCTGAAAAACTGTGCTGAACACCAGATATATTGTGCATTCTGTATGCCACCAGTGGAGAGACACCATGCAGTCTAAGTCCCACTCCATAGCTGAGACCAGTTTTCTTATGTAGGCTACTTTTTATCCGTATCACTATGTCGTGTCACATTATTTCCAGGGGGCTTAAAGTGCACAAGTTATCATCATGCCTGTTGTTATCTTGAGGATCTCTAAGGTCTCTCATGAACCTATGCTACACGTTATTATCACAAAGTAAGAAATGTTAGAATGTGCAGGAAAGTATTTATAAAGACAGCTTTTAACATTTTATATGTCAAACGTAGTTGAAAACCATGAAACCTGGCTGCAGTTTACATTCATCGTGCAGCAGTCTGATAAGTTATACAATGAAGTTCAGTTTGTGAAATGTAAATGTAGTTTTTCTAAATATCCAGAGTTAAATAACAAATTAAAGAGTCACCAAAAAGTTTTCAAATAATACTTACGTTAAGAGGACTCCAGGAGCAGCAAAGTCTCTGAAGTTTGGTATTATTGCACCATAAACAGGCTTCTCAAACTATGAAACAAGACAATGCAATTATAATGAGTTGTACATCAATCACAATACTACATAAAGTTAACAGTAATGGAGAGAAGAGAATAATTTACTTTTCATGTTCAACAAAGCAGGGAACTGCTAGAGCAATGCTGACAAACAATAAACTATGATTACAGCTCCTGATGTCTTAACTTTTGGTTTATTTGGTTACATAACGTAAATGGATGGGTAAAAAATCTACTCACCAGGCAGTGGCAGGAAAAGACACATATAAAAGGTATTACGTATGCAAGTTTTTGGAGTCAATGGCTCCTTTTCTAGCAGAAGGGTTGAAGGAGAAGGAAGAGGGGTGAAGGAAAAGGACTGGTGGAAAGAGTCTTTCCTTCTCATCTGAGTCTTTCCTTCTCATCCCATGCAGTAAGTCTCCTCTGACCCAGGGTTCTGGGTGACTTTTCCAATCTCTACCCATTAAATAAACATCACCAATTCCTTTCCTTTACACCTCTTCATTCCCCTCCAGCCCTTCTGCCAGAAGGAGTAGCCACTGGCTTTGAAAACTTGCATGCATAATACGTTTTATATGTGTGTTTTCCTGCTGCCACTTGGTGAGTAAATTTTTTATCTATCCAAATACGTTTTCGAAAATAGATTATTTTAGTTGAATTTAGTTGAGAGGAAGAACAGGAAAAGTTGCTCAAAATCCTGAATCAGATGGGTTATGGCTGAAGTAAAAGAGTAAAAGTAGCATTAATTTCCAAACAAAAGGGGCTTCTATGATTTATACAACTAAATTCCCTCTGAGAGCTACAGAAAATACCAATATTAACTTTGATTTTGTTCAGCTTTGGTGAAACTTTATTGGTGAATTTAACCACAGATTTTTATGCAGAGTAGACTATCCATTTCTGAAATTAAAATTATAAGTTGTTAATGTGGTATTGTATGAAACAAAATGGTCTGTACTCTATACCAACTAAATATATGGAAAACACTGCAAAAAAAGTAATATTTATGAGTGACACTGCTTTGTAATTACCCATTGTTCTACTTCTGTATTGTTCCTGCATACAAAAATATCTTTCTTCAGACAGATAGTATTGACTAATATTTTGCTTTTTCTTCAACTCTTCCTTCAGTTATTATGTTTTCTGTGCACCCATTTCTACAATATTTGCTCTTTCTTTACTCTGATATTCTACTGACTTTCACATTCTGGAAAGTTTCTTAATATCGCTCTTCTGTTTTTCAGTGTCTTTTGCTTAGTCTGTTCCTCTATCTCTCCTTCCACCCCAACTTGCCTTTATTGGCTATTAATGCTCCATTTTTATTTTAATTTTCCTATTTTATTGTGGTTTTTATCTGATCTGTTTTTCTGCCTATGCACCAGTTATGCTGCTGCCACACAAGTTGCTCTACCAATTGTGAGTTTATTTAGTATATTATTTTTTTATTAATTACCTTCATTTTAATTCCACATTTTCAAATTTTGAGTTTTAGACCCTACGGTATCAGTTATCTTTAAATTTTTATTGTAGGATGCCTTGCTGTCTGGGGCAGTCAACTCTATCACTCTGCTGATTTTATTACCTGCCAACAATTCTTTTGACAGAGGTTTTCTTTTAATTTGATTCAGAATGTCAGGTTGTCCATTTAAGCCCAATCTGCATTTGATATGAATAGACTGTGAGTATTTCTACTCATTATTTATTACATCCTTTCTTAACTTGAGGTATAACAATATTGTTATTTTATTTTACATCTCCCCACCCCCCTTTTCTCCAATTCAAATTAATACCTGAGGATGCAGTTATAAACTGCGAAACTGCTCATTTCAATAAAGGAACATTTAACAGCTGTTGTTCTTCATTTATCAAGATACAGTGTTCCTCAGTTTGCATGATATGCTGTCTTCTCCATGACACACATGATGTTTCCTCATGATTAGAATAAAAATGTATAAGTATCAAATACCCACAGAGACACACCTCATCTGTTTCAAATTCTTTTTTTAAAAAGAAAATAAGCATAGAAGAATGAATAAAAGTATTGCAGTCTTTCATCACTCAGTGTTCTGTTTTTGTGTAGCTAGTGAATCAGCTTGAAAGAGGATAGACTGCTACTCACTGTGAAAATGACATGTTGGGTTGCAGACAGGCATAATGACATGACTGTTACACACTTATCTTTCAGCCAAAGCCTTCTTCATGAAAGAAGGGAAGTCACAAACATGCATTCACACAAGCAGGTACACCTCACATACACATGACTACTACCTCTGGCCACCTTAGCTAGCAGTCCAGTTAATGCAGCTGAAGATACTTGTCATGTGTGCTTGAGGTGTGCCTGCTTGTGTAAATATGAGGGCTATCCACAAAGTACATTACGTTTTGGAATTAAAAATAAATAAAGTATTGGAATTTTTTTTAATTATATACAGATGAAAGCCACACTTAAATACTACTTTTCTACATAGTTGCCATTTAAATTAAGGCACTTATCGTAGCAATGGACGAGCTTGGAAATTCCTTCATCGTAAAATTCGGCCGCCTGCACCTCCAACCATGTGGTTACCTCTCGTGGTTACCTGTGCGTCGTCATCAAAACGCTGCATAGCCAACCACTTCTTCATTGCTGGGAATAAGTGGAAGTCACTCAGTACCAGGTTGGGACTGTACGGCGGATGAGGAAACAACTCCCATTTAAAAGATTCGAGAACTTCACGAGTGGCATTTGCCGTGTGGACCCGGGCGTTGTCGTGAATCAGCAAGAGCTTTGAGCCCAACTTTCCCCTGCGCTTGTTTTGTATTGCTCTTCTGAGGTTGTGCAGAGTTTGGCAATACCTTTGAGAGTTTATTGTAGTGCCCTTTTCCAGGAAATCTACAAAAATCACACCTTTTCTGTCCCAAAAGAGGTAACCACGTGGTTGAAGGCGCAGGCGGCCAAATTTTACGACGAAGGAATTTCCAAGCTCGTCCATCGCTATGATAAGTGCCTTAATTTAAATGGCAACTATGTAGAAAAGTAGTATTTAAGTGTGGCTTTCATCTGTATATAAAAAAAAAATTTCCAATTCTTTATTTATTTTTAATTCCAAAACGTAATGTACTTTGTGGATAGCCCTCGTATGTGTGACTGTCTTCCTTTCTTTTCTGAAGAAGGCTTTGTCCAAAAGCTAAGTGGGTAACAATCTTGTCGTCATACCTGTCTGCAACTCAACATGTCATCTTTATGGTGAGTAACAATCTATCTCCCCCCCCCCCCCCCTTTTTTTCCAAACCAAACTTTCCATTGTTTGGTGAAGCAGTTTGTTAGGAGTATTTAATGATAAAAAGAATTTTTTCTCTTTTGCTGTTAACTACTAAGTAGATTACTAGGTTCAACTGGTGAAGAATGTAGGATTCAAACTGATAACATTGTATTAAACCTTCAGAACTTAATCCATGTTTGTTATTAATTTGAAGGCTGGATTCACACTTACCTTCAATGGTGTTTGCGCAAGATGTGGATTATAGTCACAGGCAGAAAGTATATCTTGTGAAAAATCCATTAAGGAGTATACCATATCCCTCCTAAGCATATTACCAATTTGCTGATCTGTCAAAAAACTCTTTATTAGTTAACAATTACACAAACTCACTTCCTTAGTTTCCTTATTTACTGACTCTCTCTCTCTCTCTCTCTCTCTCTCACACACACACACACACACACACACACACACACACACACAACAAATTTTTTGTCTAGTGGATAACTTTGTTGCCTTATGACATGAAGTCTATTCCCATCAGATTGTTCTACAGTGAAATAATCTGGAATAGGATATTTTTAATCTCATTATGTCGATGAAGATGCTGCTTCACTTTAACAGGTATCCATGAACCAATTTGCTATAAACTAGTCATACACCTGGTCAGTTACTATGTGGGCTGTGTGTGATTTAGTTCAGTTTGGAAGCTTTACAAGTATGCTTGTGTCATCAGCTAACAATAGTTTTTGAATTCCACAGTTAAATGCAGAGGCAAAAGCGGATAGGTGGAAAGAGTATATTTTGAAGGCCTCTATGAGAGGGAGGACTTGATGTAAAAGGGCTTTGGATGACTTAAGATAAAATAAGACAGAAGATATACATAACAGTCCACCAGAACTTTTAAAACTATGGAAGGAATGTGGCAACAAAACAACTGTTCACATAGGTGTGTAGAATGTATGAGAGTGACAATACACCATCACACTCTCAGATAAATACCATCCACCCCTTCTGAAGACAGCAAGAGCTGAAAAGTATGAGAATTATTGCACAATCAGCTTAACAGCTCACGCATCCAAGTTGCTGACAAGAATAATATACAGAAGAATGGAAAAGAAAATTAAGGATCAGTTACATGATGATCAGTTTGGCTTTAGGAAAGGTAAAGGCACCAAAGAGGCAGTTATGATGTTGCAACTGATAATGGAAGCAAGACTGAAGAAAAATCAAGACACATTCATAGGATTTGTCTACCTGGAAAAAGTGTTCAACAATGTAAAGTGGAGCAAGATGTTTGAAATTCTGAGAAAAGAAGGGGTATACTACAGAGATCACAGGTAATATTCAGTATTACAAGAACCAGGGGGAACAATAAGACTCTAAAATGAAGAACAAAGTGCTTGGTTTAAAAAAGGCATGAGACAGGGATGTAGTCTTCCACCTCAAATGTTTCATCTATACATTGAAGAAGCAATGCTGGAATCAAAAGAAAGGTTCATGAGTGGGATTAAAATTCAGGGTGAAAGGATATCAATGATAAGATTTGCTGGTGACACTGCTGTTGTCATCGAAAGTGAAGAAGAATTACAGGATCTGTTGAATGGGATGAACAGTCTAATGAGTACAGAATATGGACTGAGAGTAAACTGAAGAATGACAGAAGTAATGAGAAGTAGCAGAAATGAAAGCAGTGAGAAACTTAACATCAGAATTGGGGGTCACAAGAAAGACAAAATTAAGGAATTCTGCTACCTACGAAGCAAAATAACCTGTGTTCAGTGCAGCAAGGAAGACATAAGAAACAGACTAGACTGGCAAAAAAGATATTTCTGGGGCACAGCATTGTGTAGAAGTGAAACATGAACTGTGGGAAAACTGGAAAAGAAGAGAATCAAAGCATTTGAGATGTGGTGCTACAGAAGAAAGTTGAAAATTAGGTGGACTGATAACATAAGGACTGAGGAGTTTCTCTGTAGAATCACTGAGGAAAGGAATATAGAGAAAACACTGACAAGAATAAGGGACAGGGTGATACAACATCTGTTAAGACATCAGGGAATAACCACACAGTACTAGGGGAAGCTGTAAAGGGTAAAAACTGTAGAGGAAGACAGAGATAGGATCACATCAATAAAATAATTGAGGATATAGGTTGCAATTGCAACTGACTGGGGGTCATACTGGAAGAAGATGAATCTTGTTTTGGGAAGAAAAGTATGGTGAAGAGCATAATATAAGGTAATAAAATGTAACACCTATAACCATCCTTATGATGTTATTTATTAAATGGCTACTAGTTTTGATGCTTCAGTACACCATCTTCAGGCCTTAACTGATGCTGAGGGGGTTAACCCGAATCATATACACAATTCATCAGCGGCCAGCAACTATGAACTGTTTTTGCAGACTACCTGTAACAACAGTGTTGTGTCTCCAACCAACTACTTGATTTTTTTTGTTGGTGTTTTCATTGTGTTACCTGTATACACTTGAACTTATTTTTTCAGTACTGGTTTTTTTCAGTTTTTGGGATTTTTCATTAGGCGCGTAGTGCAATTTCTTTTAGGATTTAAGTTCTTGGTATCACTGAGCATACTTAAACTATACGGTTTAATTCTAATTTTTGATCCCGTTTCACTATTTTTCCTGGTTTTTTATTAGGTGTATAGTGCAATTTCTTTTGGGATTTACTATTTTGGTATCGCTGTATGTACTTGCACTATATAGCTCAATTCTAGTTGCCAATTCCGTTTTCTAGTTTTAATGATTTTGTTATGCTTTTAGGGCTATTTCTTTTAGGCTTTATTTTTTTGCTTTTGTACTCTCTGCTTGATCTATATTGCTCAATTCTACTTGTTGATTCTATATTTTGTTATTTTCATGATTTATAGCTGTATCTTGTTACTGTCTCTGTTGCAGTTCCTATATTTTACTTTTACTGCAATTCTGAGGTCATTACACTAATTTTTCCCCCACCCAGAATCACATTTTCCAATGAAGGTAAGTTAGTATATTTATTTTTAAGAAGTCCCATGTTTCTATAATTCATGGTTACATTTCAGCACCTTGGAATCATTTGCAGGTATTGGTCTCCATTTTGAAATCTTGTGCCTGTTGAATCTTTCGGTCTAATATGATGTCACTGGTCAAATCTGACAGGTGGAATCATATGCTAGAATTTATCTGTGGAGAGCATACTACGAATGTTATCGTATTGGCTACAGTGTTATTCTGCTGGATTCTGTGACATATGGAAAACTGATATAACCTGAACGGAATTTCGATTGGAGAAATGGACTTCAGATAGTTTGCACTGTTCCTAGTAATATCATGTACATGTCTCTTGTTGTATATACACTCAATTGTTGTGAGAGTATATTGCCTATTATAAAAAAGTGGTGACAACTTGGGACCTGGTACATGCGCAAATTGGACTTTGAAAATTTTTGAACTATAACTTCTAACACGAACCACACAGGATTATAAGGTGCTAATGACAGCTTGATTACAGGCAGTGCAAGCATTATCTACTGTAATGGGGACATCTCCCATGTTTATCAATAACTGTGGATCTGGGTAAATGTGACTCTTGTGAAATTGCTAAGTAATTCCACCTTAGTTGCAGATCTGCATACAGTATCATTCATGGCAATCTTAGCTACATGAAAATGTGTAACTGTTGGGTACCAAAGAAGCTGCCTGATAATCACAGGTGTGTAGAGTAGACAAGGTCCCTGGAGTAATTTGATCATTACGTGCATGAAGTAGATGCTTTCCTTGATCAGATTGTGTCAGACGATGAATCCTGGAGGTCCCATTAAGCACAACAGAATAAGAAACAATGAATATAATGGAAGTTTGGGAAAAAAATTTATCATCTGGGGATCAACTAGTAAAGTCATGCTGGTGATCTTTAGGACCTTTATGGCCCTATATTGGTGCACTTGCAGGAGAAGGGCCTAATTGTGCCTATAGCTCACTACAGTAACATGTTGGTAAAGCAATTGAAGGCAGTTATGGGATCAGAATATGGGATCACACTACTGTGGATACCTCTTCTCGTTTTGGGTATGGCTGCTCTATGAGAATACATGGCCTAATGTGGCTGTATACATGAAGAGTACACTGTGTGACAATAAATTTTAGGTGCTGAAACATAAGCCACACACCAGAATTGGTAGAGCCAATTTCAAATTGTTTTGCCCTTTGCAATAAAATTTTTGGGATCAGACACTGACTGATAAGAATGAAAATGAGAAGGCAAAAGGAAGATTATTATGTGCCATTACAAATATTTTTATGAAGAGCACATGCAACCTTGTGAACTAGTGGGCACTGAGTGCTGTAAAGCCTACTGATTATTTTAGAAAATACGGCAACTATTTCTCTAAATACCTTTATAAAATTCCTGTTATTAATGACTCGTTTTACTTGTCTTACGAATTGAAAGTGCTTTCCATACACACTTAGTATCTCACTTTTTACTTGACAGTACATATTCATATCTGTCCCAATACTCATTTCAGTACATGATTCATACGATTTCTATACATATTACTTTCCACATATATGTTGGCTTTCAATTTTTATTTATTTATTTATTTATTCATTTTGTGCATCGAAGAAAGAACATGTGGATATCCAATTCTGTCCTGCTTAAACTACTGATATGTCAAGCTTTTTGTTAGATTATAATTGTGTTTCAGATCATGACTCAAACTCAGATTCTTGTCTTTTCTGGGTAATGCTCTTACCAACTGAACTATTGAGGCTCAACTCACAACCTACATTTACAGTGTCAATGCTACTTGTTTCATACTTTCAGAAAGTTTGAATAAGGAAAGTAAAAGTTTGGAAACTGGGACAGAGGTACTGTAGTTGAAGCAGTGATTGTAGATTGTGCATTGTGCCTCAAGAATGTAATTGGTAAGAACATTGCACATGGAAGACAAGAGTATTGATTTGAAACCTGGTCTGTTACACAGTTTTTAATCTGTCAGGAAGTTTTGTAATAATTTACACTGCAGGGCACAATGATATAGTTATTTTACACAGTATATATTTCTGCTGTGCTGCTCAGTCATGAATGCTTCTACTTATAATGAATTTTTGTTACTGCAGTGTAAGTTTTGTTTTGCTACTAGTCACTGAAATGACAATTTTGAATAAATTCACCTAAGAACATACAGCAAAATATTTTTCAACTTCCTTCCACTTATTGTATTTCCTTTATAAGCTTTCTTTGAATGCAATGACTCAATAATTAACTGATCCAAGCAGTAGGATCATTCATATTACTCATTAATCTTCGTAGTGACTTCTTGCTCAACAAAAACTATTTTCTCCAACAAATTGTTTATTTGAGTTCTCAGTTTTTCTACTTTTCCATCCAATTATCCCTTTTCATTTTTGCTGTCAGTATTCATAATCACCAGTTCTATGCAAGACAATAAAAATTTCTCATGTTAATCAGCTTGACTGTACTGAAATCTGTGTGTCTTCATACCAGTAATCATCATTTTGTGAGCTTAGGTCAGTGAAAATTCTTCTGTAGTTGATATTAAACTATAAACTGGGACGATTTTTTTCAGATAGAATAAATTATTATTTGAGAAAGGCAAAAATACTAATCTAAAAAAATCTGATCATTTCAGAAACCGTCAAAAGCTCTTTTCACAAACATATAGAACTAACATGCAACAAATTAAAAATACTGAAGTACAAATGAACACAATTACATTAGTGACAAAAGCATATTATCACAGGAAATTGTAGAAGAAAGCATCTAATGACATGATGACAGCAGAACACAAACAAGGAGAAAAAAGAGTGAGTGAGATTAACAAAAGAAGATCAGAGAGCTCAGTGAAAAAGATGCAACAACAGTGGAACAAAAATCTTGCAAAAGTTGATATTATCTGCATGCAGAAACAAGACAGATAATGATAATACATTAGCAAATATTTTCTTGTTTATTCTGATCCATTGTTTGTAACATTCGCATTTGCCTATTATGATCATTTTGATCAGAAATAAAGGAAATACAAGAATAATTAAAACTCACCTGACATATCCATCCATACATTTACATCACTGCCTTCTAATTCATACCATTCAGCCTCCCGATTTTCTTTAATCCTTTTAACGAGGCTATGAGAGAAATTAGAAGCAAACTCAAGAAGTCCCCATGCATGTCCATTCTGAACAGCATAAAGTCCAGCATCATAATCTTCATAGGGATCCTGGAAATATTGTTCATTCATTTAATGTTGCAGAAAGTTAACTAATGTTCATGGAAAAACCAGGAAAACATATAACTTATGGAAGGGCCAGTGAAATGAAAATGAGACAGATGGAAAAATAGCAAGTATGCTGTTCATTATTTCTAAAGTAATCACCCTAACTATTCATACATTTATCCCACTGTGAAAAACAATGATCAAAGCCTTAATGGAAAAATGTTTGTGGCTGCCCATGGAACCATGATTGTTCCCAGATGAGCACTTCTTTGCCCAAAGCAAATCAGTGGCTCCTAATGCCTTTCTTCAGGACTCCAAAAAGATGAAAATCACTTGGGTAGAGATCGGGAACTTACAGAGGATGTGTGAGGCCTCCCAGGTTGCCCATTTATTGCCAATGTTGTTTTGAGTATGCTGCAGAAGTTTCACTGGGAAGCCCTTACACATCTTCCATACAATCCCAATCTCTTCCCATGCAGTTTCTATATTTTTGTAGCCCTGAAGAAAGACATTTGTGGCTGTCAATTTGCTTCAGTCAAAAAGGTGCACAGCTGTGCATAATCATGGTTCTGTAGGCAACCACAAACATGTTTTCATGAAGGCATTGGCCATTATGTCTCTTGGTGTGATAAATGTATTAAGGGGCTCCGGAACGCCCTATACTTGCAATGTTAAAATAACACTTATAAATTACATCTTTCCTCACAAAGTATTTGAGCTAGGAAGTTGAACTTTTTACAGATTATTTATTGGAATATGGGCTACAACTTAACACAGGGATTTTAGAAAATTTTAGTTCAGTTATTAAAGATGATTTTTTTTCAATTGTAATGAAAATTCACAACATTTTCTTGCAATTTTTTATTTATATATTCAAAAATATACAGTTTTTTGGAAAAAGGCTGAGTTACATTATGCAGAAGGTACTGTGTAACATTTACTGAAAGTTTGAAGGAAATATGTTTGGAAGATCCTTAGAAAACATGTAATTAGTATGAGAAAATAAAAGTTTTGGGAATCGAGCGACAAAGATTGGATTAACTTTTTAGTGCATTCCAGGTCCATAGGATGGATTATCTTCATCCTCTGCAAACTCCTCCTCCAGCTTCCTCTTGTTCCTCCTCCTGTTTACTCTTGCTTGTATTTCTACACTCTTTACAGCCCTGTCTGCAGCCCGAAGGCGTTCCTTGTCTAAAGCAAGCATCGCTCGTTGTTGTGTTCGTAGATTTTGCTACCATTTTCTTCAGTTGCAGTTACTGCAACACTGTTCCAAAAGGTGGTCATGTATGAACACTTATCACATTTCAGTTGTATTTCACTAGCAAGTCCTGCGTGCTTTATTATGGAGAGTTCCAGACCAACTTCTCTACAATGAATACATCTTACACAGTTTGAAAAAATTCCTTTGAGAACCGACATATCAAATATTTCATTCACATCCGATTCGCCCATAAAACATTCATAGTTTTCACTCGTTGAACCAAGCTTCTTCTGTGAAGTATTTTCTTTCCCACTTTGACTGCTATGGGCCGGTGTACTTGAGAGGTTAGGTTCACTCACTTGGTTATCGTCTTTATTGTTTACAGTAATAACACATACCTTTGGCTTTCCAATATTTCTCCTTTTCTTAAAAGCCTTCAGAGGATTTCTAATAACTTTACTTTTACTCATTATTATACTTCAACAAAACGGAGACTCAAGAAACAGAATTAATTACGAATATTTTCGAGATAACGAGAGAGTAAATAAACATGAAACAATCGACAATCACACCAGCTATATATATTGAACCATCACAGGTTAGCCACAACACATACTTTATCTCACATCACTAGAATGTACCTGATGAACACGGACGTTAATAATAACACCATTTGACAGCAGTTTAACAGCGCCACAGTGGGTCACGCCCATGTAGGACACATTTCAAAAAAAAATTTAAAAATGGTTGTAGTCTTCAGAATTGAATAAATTATATATCTATTAAAAGGTAATAGTCTCCAGATTCAGAAAACGCAAAAAAGTAAAAATTGAACTTTTCATGATTTTGAGCCTTTCTGGAGCCCCTTAACACCTATCATGTTTACTTTTGGAATAATAAGTAGTTCACATACTTTTTCCATCTGTCTTCATTTTATTTGACCGCCCTTATATATGAGGATAGATCACTTCTCACAAAATAGTAGTGGTGATGAGTAGAAATAGTCACATAAAAAAGAAAGTAGCTTAGCTTCTGATCATGTAGCTAATGCACACACGCGCGCACACACACACACACACACACACACACACACACACACACACACACACACATCTACTGCTCAGCACCTCTGTTCTTTCCTGAGTAGTGATCTGTCCATAGTTAGTCAGACAGTTTCATCACCTGCCTGATAAATAATTTACATATAAGAAAACTTACCAAAATGTATGTGAAGTCAGACAACAACACACAAAAATTAGAAATTAAAATTACATTAACAATAGATAAAAATCTTCATATTTACATACCCCATCAGTCCAAAACGTTTGGAGGCAGGAGTGATAAAAAATAAAGAACAGTTAAGATGGTGGTTTTTTAATGCTTCAGATGTTCTACATAGTCTTCCTCACTTGAGTGCAACACACAGAAAGTTCTTAAAACCATGTGAATTAGTCTGTAGTCACTGCAATGACACTGCTTATACTCTAGGAATAAAGCTTTCTCAAAACTTTTTGGATGGACAGTACATCACAGATTATTGCTGAAAGTAATTCAACGCACTGCCATAATAATTCGCAGTAAAGGAGCTCACAACAGAATCTGTAATTTTAGTACATTTAGAGTTATTACATGAAGAAGCATATCTATTGTAATTATCAATTTTCTGTGATGACGCTCTGAAATCTTAGCCCTAGAATCTTTGATATGCAAGTTAAAATGAATTGTAATAATATGTTTTATTCAGTTTTTACTAAACTCCAAAAGTACGCCTGCTTTAACGACAATATTGTGAAAAGGATAGATTGCTACTCACCATATAGAGGAGATGTTGAGTCACAGACAGGCAAAAGATAAAGACTGCTATACATTTGAGATTTCAACCAAAGGCCTTCTTCTAAAATGGGACACACACACACACACACACACACACACACACACACACACATATCACCACTGTGTCTGGCCACTGAGGCCTGATGGGAGAAACAATCTGTGGGTGGTAGGGATAAGGAGGAAACTAGGGACAGCATGGCAAGGATGGGGGAGGTTGCAGTGCTGCTTGTGGGAGAAAGCAAGGATATGTTGAGGGCAGAATAGGGCTGCTAGGTGCAGTTGGGAAGTTTGTAGGGGTAGGGGAGTGGAAAAGGAGAGAAATAGAGGAGGGGAAAAAGAGTAGTGAGTGCAGTAGTGAAACAGAAGGCTTTGTGATGTTGTAGCTGGAGCAGAGAAGGGGGTAGGGAGTAAAAGACAGGGACTAGTGAAGGATGAGGCCAGTATGGGAAAGAGGGGAGGGTTACAGGAATGTAAGATATATTGCTTTTATATGCTAATGAGCTGCGGTCTCTGCACCTGCCAGTTTCTTCCCTTCATTCTTTGACAATTATAACAAACATTGACCCTAAAAAGCTCTAATTTCAAGTTTTTTATTTGGTGCAGAGATAAAATTTATTGGACTGCTCTGAGGTGACCCCCTATACAGATGAGGAAAGACTACAACTGCAGGGTACATCTGTGACACTCCAAGACAGACTGTCAGACACATTGTTAAAAGAGTGCACTCAAAATTCCTACACTGGAAACCCCTTGGACTTCTTACACATTGCAGAAGATATGATACATTGCATACATAAGATGTCTGTAAATTTTTAAATTATGTACATATTTTGTTTGAATTTCTAAGGTGATATGTAACTGTCATAAATTGACAATTAACAATTGGGCTGCTGTATTGCCATACTTCTGTTATCTTTCTCCAGAAGTAACAGAGCTAATGAGTTTTACAGAACAGCTGTACTTAGGACTTTTCCAGAAAATCTTTTGTTATTGGTGGATCACTTATATGATGTCCAGAATTTACACAAACTAATATTTCAAGATATATTTCTAGTTGTGATAACAAAGAATTTTTTGGTTACTGTACAGTGCAATCTAATTTTTATTATGTACTACAAAAAAGAAAAGGTTTTCAAAACATAATTCTTACTTCAGAAAAAATAGGGCAGCTTGTCAAAACCCTGTCTAGACCATTTGCAATTACTCAGCGTCAGTCAATGTGGCAAGGGAAATACATATTTATTTCTGTACAGTTCCTTCTGTCTTTTCATCTATACATATTTATTCCTGTACACTTTCTCAGCTCCTTTCCTATCTTGACTAGCTCATGGACCTCTCTGCCACTTAGGTTATTTTCAGTTTTCTGATGTCACCATATCCGTCCATTTCTTTCTCTTACAAACGGAGAGCATGGAGTCATGGATAGGAATCAAAGAACTGTATGCATGGTCATGTAATCTAAGGTAACTCACCCTGAAGCTGCTCATTATTTTGGCCTTCCTTCAAGAGATTTCACCCGCAGAAAGTGAACGTATTACATATACCATCCATGGAAATGGTATTGGTTTCCAGTGTTGAAACAACTGAAAATGTCTGGTGTCAACAGCATAAGGTTTGACACAAGTCATATAATATTATTACTTTTATATAAAAACAAAGATGAGGTGACTTACTGAACAAAAGCGCTGGCAGGTCGATAGACACACAAAGTTTTCCCACATCACTGATCATTTTTAGCCGCTTCCCACAGGTTTTAACGCCACTATTTCTTCGTCAGACAATTGTTAGCCTCATTTTCATAATCTGCCACCACAATACCACTCCTTTTAATATACTACGTGCAGTTTTTTTAAATTTTCCCGAATTTCTCCGTCCTTTAACGTGTTTGGGCGGCAACACAACCACCTAACCTTTATGCACATCGTTGTCTACCAACCCAAGTCCAACATAGCCCAGCTGTAACCAACACCTTTTCGCCTTTTTTCATTCCAGATCTCCAGTTTCTTTCCGGTTCACCTTTATCTCTCCCCATATATTTTTATTTTCATTTTCATTTCACCTCATGTTACACTTTCCACCTTCTAATACCATGTCACCCTCACAACACCCCCACAATGACCCCATTAAGTTGTATTTACATTCCCTCCGCAAACATGCCTTCGCCCTAGCCAGATTACGCTCGCATATTTTATTTTCTCAGGCTTGTCTGACATTTGGCATTACCCCCAAAGGCCTCACACTCAAAGTTCCCATCTCTGGCTGCAACCCTTCCTTCCATTTGTGTGTCTATCGACCTGCCAGCGCTTTTGTTCGGTAAGTCACCTCATCTTTGTTTTTATATATAATTTTTCCCACGTGGAATGTTTCCTTCCATTATATTAATATTATTACTTTGTTATTTTTACCTCCTTCATAATGACAAGACGTTTATGACTAAAGGTAAGGAAGAATACTACAGCATTTTGTTTAGACTTTTGTTTATGGTTCCCAAATCAACAGATTAAAACAAGTATTTTGGAATGACACTGAAACAAGTTTGCCCTGAAATTTATTGAAAAATAAATGTCACTGCGGTAAGGTCGTAAAGTGACAGATACAGATTCATACACTACAACATCAGTTGCAGATTATGATACAAATTTTGTGTATGGTACTTACTCCTTTTTGAATACCAGTTAACTTTGATTATTCATGTATTATTTGCTATTTAAACTGTAATTTGTTTCAAATCTCAGTTTTAAATCTCACAGTCAGCATTATCTGTAATTATCCGATTATGAAATATCCTTGCTATTGTCCACATGTAAACATTTCCAGTACTGAAGCATAACAGATTTCTACAGCAAAAGTCCTTCAGAAAACATGTTATGTAGAAGTTTCAAAATTATATTAACATCATGCAACTTACTGGAATTTGGTAGTAATTTACATATCAGTTAGAATCATTGTTAATAGTTTAAGTTCAGAGTAATTTCACATAACACCACAAGAGCATTTTGTAAACTTATGATCAGAATATGTACTGCATGACATGGCATTGCTCATGTTAAAGCCAGTTTTACTTGTAATTGTAATTTCAATAAAATTTTAGTTTAATTTATCAATTTCATTAATACATTCAAAAGTTGATACAAGAAATGTGTCAGTTTCTTCATTCAGTAGTTATAAATGCCAAATATTGTCTGGTATGCAAGAACAAATGAACCACAGGCAGGACTATTGAAAATTAATAGTTATTATGAAAAAGCCGATGTATATCAACCACCAAAGGAACATGACAATAGGTAAGTTAAGTAAATCAAACAATGGAAAATACAGGGTGGAATGTAACAATATTATGAAAAGGAAAGTTGACACTCACCATATAACGGAGATGCAGAGTTGCAGAAAGGGAAACCAAAAAAACTGTCACAATATAAGCTTTTGGCCAACAAGGCTTTTGTTGAAGATAGATGACACACACACACACACACACACACACACACACACACACACACACACACACACACACACACGAGTGCAGTCTCTGGCAGCTGAACTGACGCTAGTGACAGAGCAAGCAACAGCAGTAGTGCATGATGGGAGTAGCAGCTGGGTGGGGGTAAGGAGGAGGCTGTGGCAGGGAGGGGGAGGTATAGCACGGTAGGGGTTGGGGACAGTGAAGTGCTGCTGGGGAGCGTGCAAGGATGAGATAGAGAGAGGGTAGGACAGCTAGATGCAGTCTGGGGATTAGAGAGAGCGTAGGACAGCTAGGTGCAGTCGGGAGATTAGACAGAGGGCAGGGGAGAGGTGTGTGTGTGTTTGGGGGGGGGGGGGGGGGGGGAGGGGGGGAGCGGAAAAGGAGAGAAGTAAAAAGACTGGGTGTATTGGTGGAATGAGGGCTGTGTAGTACTGGAATGAGAACAGGAAAGGGCTGGATGGGCAAGAAAAATGACTAACAAAGTTTGAGGCCAGGAGGGTTACAGGAACATAGGATATGTTACAGGGAGAGTTCCCACCCGCACGATTGAGTAAAGCTGGTGTTGATGGGAAGCATCCATGTGGGTCAGGCTGTGAAGCAGTCACTGAAATGAAGGATGTCGTGTTGGGCAGTGTGCTCAGCAACAGTGTGGTCCACTTGTTTCTTGGCCAGAGACTGCAGTCATGTGTGTGCGAGTTGAGTTTGCAATGGTATTGGTGTGCGTGTGTGTGTGTGTGTGTGTGTGTGTGTGTGTGTGTGTGTGTGTGTGTGTGTGTGTGTGTCTTCTATTTCTACGAAGGACTTGTTGGCCAAAAGCTTGTATTGTGACAGTCTTTTTGTTGTGCCTATCTGCGACTCAGCATCTCTGCTATATGGTGAGTGGCAACTTTCCTTTTCAGAATATTGATTAGTTGATTAAGCTGCAGGAAGCAGTTTGCAATTTGCTTTTATTCAGTATGCCTAGTTCAAGAACAGTTTACGTTACCAGTGTTCTATGAAGACTATTCCCCTAAAAACTGTTAAATTCGTATGTGTCTACAGCATACTACATATGAAATCAATTTATTTTATCTTTTTGTCCACTGTTTTATAATAAAGATAATGAAAGCAGTTATCAGCTGTCATCAAAAGAAAAAACAGAGAAAGAATAAAGAAAAACGAGAAGGGAAACAAAATTGACTCTGGCCTGGGGCCTAACCCACACCACCATACATACTAGCCTGGGACAGTATGCACTCTATTGTCCTGCTACTGCAAAAACTGATGCCATCTCAATGGATGGTAAATTAATCTTGCCCACTTCATTATCAGATACGGATCCACAATCCAGCTCCCTCCTCTTGTTAGTACTATTCTCAGCTCACACAATGTTCTTTAGTAATCTTGTATGTAGACTTCCTAGAGTCTTTGTTTGTTTCTGTAGGAACCATACTTGTTTCAATGTTCCTCTTTCCCTACCCTGAAGCCCCTTCATCTCTCTGCCCTGTGTTTCTTTACTGTTCCCTCATACCTCATCCTCCTCCAGTTCACAGCACTACTCATTCCATTTCAAGTGCAGTATCTGGCAGTCGGGAGGAGGGGGGAGGGACGAGAAGGAAATGTAGGAGTGGGTATAGGGAAAAGGTGAGGGAGGGAGGGGGGAGGGAGGGGGGGGGGGGGGAGGTTGATCAGAGACTGTAGGATAACAGAAAACCAGGAAAATTACATAACAAGAAGAAACTATTCACCTGGATGATACAAAAAAGGAAATACATACATTTTGGTACCTATGATCACTTTGTAAAATTTAAAGGGGAAGGTTAGTAAAAAGCGGACTTTTCAAAGCATTAGATGTAACCATCATTCAGAGATGTTGACCTAAAGAGACAAACATGGGCAGCAGAAGATGGACATTAACAATGAGAAATTAGCAATGGATGACAGTGGGACTATTTTTTTTTTTTTTTTTTTTTTTTTTTTTTTGCACACCGCTGGTTTTTTGGACAACTTCTAGCATTTTTGCAATGTCAGCCAGCCACAGAGTGCTGCTGAACAAATGAAAAGTAAATACCAGTTATTTTCTACAAACCTCTTGTCATACTGGGCATACAGAACAGGAATGTGACTATTAACAGATAGTTTCTAGACAGTGGGATTACAATTGACCTACCAGTATTACTCCTCGTTTCGAAAGATGCTGCAGATACCGGCAACTTAATAGTTCATAGCTGCAACCTTCATGTTTTGGGCATGGATCCATAGTATTATTGAGCTCATGATTAACAATAGATAAATGTAATCCCACTGGGTCACGTCCAATTGTAAGACAATAGAGAGCAGTTTCTACAACAGGCAGACCAAATAAGAATGCCATAAACCTGCAAAAAAAAAAAAAAGTGGTAAATACAAGTTAGTTTGTGAAGCCGTATGTTTGAAATCTTGTGGATGGAAATCAGTAAGGGAATATAATTATTTAGTATTATTTATTATTATTTTCAAAGGAACTAATTTGTTTGGTGTGTAGAAAAACTTTTTGCTCTCACATATGTCAAAACACTTAGTTCTGCTTCATTGCATGTGCTACAATACACACAATTTGATAAAAAAGTAATGCTATTTAAATCTGTAATTAAGAAGCAAACTGAAACTTCCTGGCAGATTAAAACTGTGTGCCAGGCCGAGACTCGAACTCGTGACCTTTGCCTTTCACGGGCAAGTTCTCTACCACCTGAGCTACCCAAGCACGACTCATGCCCCATCCTCACAGCTTTACTTCTGCCAGTACCTGTGAGGACGGGGCATGAGTTGAGCTTGGGTAGCTCAGTGATAGAGCACTTGCCCGTGAAAGGCAAAGATCCCGAGTTCAAGTCTCGGTCCGGCACACAGTTTTAATCTGCCAGGAAGTTTCATATCAGCGCACATTCCGCTGCAGAGTGAAAATCTCATTCAAAAAGTAAACTGTTCCCTCCAGATTTGACTTGAATTAATGTAATCTGTGAGAAGATAAGACTGGAAAAACAAATATTTTAGAATATGCTTTGATACAAAAATAAAAAAGCAGCTTTGCAAGATGACTTTGATGAGTACCAAGCATTCCTTATTTAATAAAAGTATTTTTAAATAAAATTGTGACTGTACAAGCAATGAAATTCTCAAATATTTTAGAGTATGTTTGACATCCACATACTAGTACACTGGGAGGAGGAAGATATTAGTTATAGATTACTGTATCTTGTAATGTAACAGCGCCACATTTTCATATTGGAATAGTCAATATATGCTTCTATCGAAGTACATGATACACTGTAATTTTTTTTTAAATTTTTTATTTCACTGCAAATGAAAAATTAAGATCCTATACAAACTGAAACTTCATCATGCGTGTTTGAGTATGAGAAGACAGAAACTTATTCACGTGATGCAATTTTTGTGTAAAATATGTAGAATATTATATTGGAAGTATCTGCAAAACATTATGAAATCACATAGTCGAATATACAAAACTTAAACATTTAGCAGATTAACAATTTGCAGCTTAGTTTTAGCGACTGTTCCTTGTACAAAATAATAAAAAATTAGCACTTGAAACTCTGTAATTGAAAGCAACTAAAATACTTAACCTTTATTAGTGAAATTTGCATACAATTTAATACAGGAAAATTTTGTGTACAGCAAAAATAACTATTTCAAGTTTGTTATTCATTTATTCAGAATATGTTGTCTTACTTAAAACTATACAAAAATGTGATTCTTTATTATAAAACAAGTTAAATTAAAACTTTAAAGTGAAAAACAGTAATTGGTAATTGTTATTTGTCTATACAAGGGGCAGTGCAAGGCTCAGTTGGGGGTTTTGGTGTTGTAATTGTGGTTTTTAATTAGCCAGGATGGTGAAATAAGCTAACATGTGACCAGTGATCAGAGTAATTGGCACATGAATAAACTTAAGAAATGTTATTCTAGCTGTTTTATTTATGGGAATATTAACAACACATAGTTTTGGAGGATAAAAGTGAATGTAGAGTCTTTCTGCAGGTAATGGAATGTCTACGTACAACAACGAACATGAGGACCCCAGCACAAGTTAAATTTAAAAATAAGCATATATTCTGTGTTCTCAGAAAACTGTAAATTATAGTGCAAAATTATTCATATTTTATCTTCAGTAGCATACAATTATAGTTAACCCCCGTGTAATAACTGCCTTAGTAAATATTGAAAGTATGAATAATGTTACAATCTGTATCTGAAAACCACAAACAACTTGAGGTCTGCATGTAGATAATGATCGTACAACACAGTTATCAATCAAGAACATTAATTATGTGACAATGTTTATCCAAGCTCTTAGGTTCCCAGACTAGAGGAGCTAAAATAAAATGGTGCAGCTCATTGATAAAGTAGTATGTCATGTGGTAATTAATTTTCTGTATTTTAAGGGGAATAACACTGCACACAGATGGTGCAGCCATGTCCAGTGTGTTCAAACAAGTTTGAATGACACAGAAGAAAGGACATACAGGTGAAATAGTGGAGAAAAGTGAAAATCAGTTGTAGGTTAGGTTTAAATATCTTACATGACACTTTTAAAATGACAAATAATGCCACCCACTGGGTTCTGTGAGTGCTCACACCTATTCAGAAAGCCCACAAAACAGGCAGCAGCAGAAATGTTGTAGCAGTGTCAGGCTCATCTTGATGACTTCTTTAGCCTCCTAATCACCATGGGCAAGTGCTGCATGTATCATCACTCAGAGATAGAGGAGAAAGCAAACAGCGAAAACATATGGATACACCAGTACCAAAAACATGAAGACCTGACCATCAAGGCCAAGATGATGCTGAGGTTTTTTAGGGACTGCCATGGTGTGTTGCTAAAAGATTATTCTCATAATTGATGCAGGAGCATATTACCAAAATCTCCTGAGGAGATTGGGGGGGCTTCCAAGATGAAGCAGTGCAGGAAGCTGTCCAAGGGGATGTTTTTGCTCATTCTGTGTAGGACACAGTCACATATACTGCTTCTTTGAGCTATTAAATTTTTATATCCATCTCCCCCCCCCCCCCCAAAAAAAAAAAAAAATTATTCCATCCTCATATTCTCTCAATATGATCTTATGAAACAGTTGTGGCAGGGCATTTACTGACACATCTTGATTAACTGTTCCTGTTCTAAAGTAAATAATATTTTAGTTAAGTGTGTCTAACAAAATGAACTTCACGTCCATGTATGGGGTGATTCTCAGTAACATTTAACATGATTACAAAACTAAACAGCTATTTCCAAGATTTATCTTTGTCCTTGTTGCATTTAACTCTAAAAAACCATTTTTCTGGAAATTATGTGCCTGGGGTGCACCGAGAAATCTGATGCTTGTATGCAAACCAAATATGTGGAGCACAATTGACATTTCTGCAGGAATACCACATTGACAGTGATGAGTTCTTGGACAGAATTTTCACAAGTGATGAAACATTGACATTCACTTTACACCAGGAAGAGGAGCACTGATGTCACATTAGTTCTCCATGCTCAAATATTTAAATGTATGTTCTAATAAAACTTTTTGGCCACTGTAGTTTCTGTTTATGGTTCTAGAGAATATACTTTCTGAATAACCCTCCTTATATCATTTTTACTTTACAGTGCTCTCACATAGCTGATTTATGGTCGAAACTGGGTTGGAAACCACATTTATCCCCATTAAAAGTATATTGCTTGCCTTTATTACAACAAAAAAATTGTGTATTTGATCACTATCTTGTTTATCTACATTTAATGTGAGGTGTCTTCCATAACACCTAGCAGTCAATTTATGCTTTTATTGATATTCCTCTTTCTCTGTTCTGCTGTGACTCCCTTCATGAGCAATATTTTCCCTGCCACATGTTTCAAAAATCTAGTTTGCTCAAATCATTTCTCCTCTGTAGAAGGAATATTATGTGATGTTGATAACACAACTTCTTTCAGGGGTCTATTCAGGGACACTGGGATTCTTACACTTATATGTCAATAAATTTCCTCCATTATTGTGTTTACAGTTAATAAAAAGAGTAAAGTAAAGATGAATTGGGCAATTCACAACCACAATACTAGAAGTAAAAATGATTTCCATGGATCCCTGTTTAAATGGTATTTTGTGTTCTGTTGCAAAGATCTATAATAGTATGTTAGTAACTGGTAGGCAGGAAATTGAAGACTGCCTTATATTCCAAAATAGAGCTAAAAAAATATTATTAGCCACTCTTATAATGTATTATGTTGGACTCAAGGATGTGAATTATGCTTATCTTTAATATTCAATTAAACAGATCATTCGTATTTTCCAGCATATAGTCAGTTGATAATATTCTTGGTGAAACATTGTAAATTAACTAAACAAAAACTGTTTTAGCCTTGTTTCACAATTTTTGAAACAAGGCTAAAAACAGTGTTTGTTTGGTTACACAAATACTTTGTTTGAAGTATTACATTAAATAGCAGCTGAGAAGTATAAGAGGAGAAGCAATGGAATTTTTCAAACTAACTGCTTCTCTCCTTATAAAGAAATTCCAATAGTATTATAATTCCAATAGTATCATAAGAGTGATCAGATTAACACAAGTTACAATTTCTTGTTAGTGCACTTTGCAGAAGTAGCATGCTCTTCCCGCTTCTGCCTATTAATATAGAGCTTGATTTATTCCACAATACTGAAGGCTTTCTTTCATGATGGGATTTACAAAACGCTACCAATGGATAAATAAATGAATCTTCCTATGCTCTAAGAACCTGTGAAACTATCAAGGGAATGGTCCAATAGGACATGTCGAAACCTACCCTGAAATTTTTTACACAGGAAGAAGACAATGAAAGAAATGCACTGCTAAAATTTTAGGTGCTAAGAGGCACTGCAAGCATTTTGTAAAAAATGTTGGAGTTTCTGTGCAAAGAACAGCTTAACACAGCAGTTTGTACAGCCCTGCCTGCTTAGCATGGGACTCAGCAAATCACCCATGCAGCACCACATAGCGGAATTATCCGGAGTTTACAGACAGCAATTTTAAGCACCTAAAGCCCGACTTACAAAGAAGCAAATGGAAGCAAACATGTGCAAATGAGCATTTACAGAAAATTTGCTACCATTTGTTTATATATGGGTAGACTCGTTTATACTAAAGGGAACAGAAGAGAAAATGAGGTAGCGGCATTGCCTATGAACACTGTGTTTTAGTTTTTAGTTTTTGGAGCTAATATTCAGCATAAAGGATGTAACTCTATCTTGTTAGAGCCACAATTCAAAACTTTTCCATTCAGTGACGATTATTTTGCATGGTGAGCACACTGTTCTTGATGGAGTATGGAAAATGGCACAGGGAAGGAAGAATTTAAGTGTCTCCATTTGCACGGAAGTGTGACATGCTTGGAGATCGTGCACTTTACATGGAAATGCATCTCCATCTTTCCTTAGCACTGGTCCAAAATTTTTCTTGTATGTCACCTGCCATTTTTTCCTGATCTCTCTTTACCACTGAGGGGAAATTAATGAACAGAACACTAATTACTGATGTCGACCATCTTCTCAAGAGGTGACACAGCTAGCGTTTCCACTATGCGTGTAAGGTCTAATGGTCATTTTTCCCCCCCTAAAACAAAAATGGTCTAGTGGCAAAGAGCACGCTTTGTGATCCAGAGAGCATGAGATCAAATCCTGTTCAGACCACAACTTTTTCACTATGATTTTTAACCAAGCATTCACTTCTCACAGATGTTGGAGTGGCCACAAAAGATATGTGGTACGGATTTCACATTAAACTGCAGGTCTCCATTTTCCGATAAGGTAACTGGGGAAGGTTAGGGACACTTAATAAGCTGCAGTGGTGTCCAGTTGAAAGACATGCAAGAGGCCTACTGGATGCACCAGATAGAATTATCTTCTGCTCATGCTTGTTTGCTCTGGTGAAAACCTGGCTTAAACTATAGAAACATTTTTTTGAATAACTTCATATTGGCAGTTCAATTCTTGCACATGTAATCCTGATAAAAGTGGCTAGCAGAGAAAATGAAATCATGGCAGTGTTTGATGTCACAGACGACTTCGATCAATGAGGAACTGTAAACTTTGAAATGAAATGTGTCTTGCAATACTACATTTTATAACAATTCCTGTAGGTCATTCCTTATAATAATGTTTGAATGTTGTACAGTTGATTATCAGTGAAACAGTTCTTTGTTTATTCCCAGTAGTCATCACAAAACTGTGAAGTGTCTATTCAATGACAAAAACATTTTTCTTGCACCAGACACACCGGACAAAGGAAAAATTGATGCAGTCAGCACTTCGCAGTAACCACTAGTTTTATTTAGACAGAACTGGAATGGAGTCAAAAATGGTCCCGGCCATTGTTCTGCATATTGCGCTGCATACCAGACATACTTGATCAAATTCGTAAAGTGTGGCAAAGAAAACTGGTAATGCACAAATGACTGGAGCTTAAGGATACTGTTCCACTTAAGAATACTGTATCTGAAATCAGAGAGAGGTATCAGAAATTATGTTGCCTGATAATTTCCTGAAAAATGCTTTCCACTTCAAAAAAAAAAAAAAATTATTTATTGAGAAGTTGAATTGCACTAGTAGTTCCAAGCGGAATCCGCATTACATCTACACATTTTGCATCGTCCTCCACAAAAACAGAGGTGTCATTATGTCCAGACCATGAATCCAACAAAAGCAATGAATTAGTTTCTGCAGCTGATAGGAACACATTTCAAACAAAATGTTGAAAATTATTCTTTCCCATTTTTCCAGATTTTGATACGCCAATTACAAGATTTTTGCAACTAAACATTCAATTTTTTATTTTTGGTCCTAATTTGCTTTGTGGTTCTTGAAGACAGGTCTAGCAATGGAAACAGCAAACCACTCATACTTATCACTGGTATTATTGTATATGAATATGTCATTGCATTCATTGATTGGGCAACTGACTCCACCCTCTTTTCACCACAAAATGATAAAGTGCAGTGTGCATGCAGTTCTTTCATGAAACCTGACTGATCAGCATTATAAACAGCAGTTGTGAGGAAACCAGCAAGTTTCGTCTTTATGTCAGCTATGAATTTCTCTATAGCATTGTCTATCACTGGCAGCTTCGGTACACATTTAAGTGACGTAAACTTGGTAATTTTGCAACTTCCTATTCTGTATGATTTCTTGAACCTGTGTAGCCCAGTTGACAGAGCCTGGAAATCAGCAATGTTCATGTCAGCTGCAATTTGGAGGACCCAGTCTCTTAGATCTTCATTGGTAATGGTGCATAGCCTCTCACGAGCAGTTCTAAATTTTTCGAACAGTTTTTCATTCAGATGGTTTTGGGTTTCTGTTTGATGCATATTTCTTACTTTATGTAATTCATTCTTCCATTTGTACAGTTCACATGATTTTATGAAACAAAAATGCCTTTTCACACTGCGTAACTTCAAGTATTTTTTTCCCTCCTTCGTTTAACCAATATTTCACTGCCTTTTCTTTCTCGATGAAAGGTGTTTTTTTGAGGCTTGGAAGGTATTCTTCTTCATAACTGTTACTGGCACAACTGATGTCATCAAAACCACAATTCATGGAATCATAACAGTTATTTCCTTTTTCTTCTAATGTATTCACAATTTCAAATGAAATGTTGATATCATTTGAATGAATGTCAAGGGAATTGACTAACAAATGACACATATGTACATCCTCAGGAGAAGGAGGTGATTTTGGCTGGAAACTACCTTCTTCATATTTCATCACTGCTAAATTGAGAACGTTAATTGGATTCCACATTACTATGAAACTGGAAGAAAAAAAAGGTACTCTCACGTAAGAACAGTTAAGATTAATTCAACTTTATCTATATTGTCAATACTTACAAATACTGCAAAAAGCAACTGATAATTTATAATAGATGTTACCTGAGTGGCTAATTCGAGAGAATAACAACTGTGTACTGCAGTGTCAGAGAAACTATCAATGAATGGTAACCTGAATCGTCCTTCACAAATTATGATCGGGTTGTGTTGTGTTTCCTGTTTACAAATTTACGCTGACCTTGGCTGTGTGTGAGCCTAGTTGTGCATGAGCAGTTGCTACAGTGCCAGTAGGGGTGTATATTTCTACTGCTGCTTGGTGTGCTACAAATTTGGTAATTTTCAGCTATTTTTTTTAATACTTGCAGTGCCTCTTAGCAGCTAAAATTTTGACAGTGCAAATCTTTCATTGTCTTCTTCTTGCGTAAAAAAATCCAGGGTAGGTATCAACATGTCTTATTGGACCATTCCCTTGTATGAGATATTTAATGAAGCTTACTAATAAAACTTTCTTGTGCCTTTATTTGGTTAAAATTTATTTGTCAATGGCTCAAAACTGTAGGTTCTGCCTCATAATTTCTCTGTGTGGCAGTTTATAACTATCAAAGTGTTTCCAGATAAAACTAGACTTTTTACTAAGGTCCTCCTGGTAATTAGTGTGTGTAGTTATGTGTCCTTTGTGCTCATTTATATGGACATGAAATTCATTTTGTTATACATGCTTCACTAAAATATTGTTTACTTCAGAACAGTTAATCCAGAAGCTCTCTGTAACATTTTAGCTATGTGCCTTTTGTGTCTACATATATGTACATAAAATTCTAATTTCTTATATTTGATTAAGTATAATATTGTTTATTTTGGAGTCATTCCAATCCTGGGTGCGGAAAGACTTACCTTAGGGGGAAAAAAATGACGGGTATACACTCACACACACACACACACATATCCATCCGCCCATACACAGACACAAGCAGACATTTGTAAATTTTGTGTGTATGTTTGTGTTTGTTTGTGTGTCTATCGACCTGACAGCGCTTTTGTTTGGTAAGTCTCATCATCTTTGTTTTTGGATATATTTTTCCCACATGGAATGTTTCCCTCTATTATACACTCCTGGAAATTGAAATAAGAACACCGTGAATTCATTGTCCCAGGAAGGGGAAACTTTATTGACACATTCCTGGGGTCAGATACATCACATGATCACACTGACAGAACCACAGGCACATAGACACAGGCAACAGAGCATGCACAATGTCGGCACTAGTACAGTGTATATCCACCTTTCGCAGCAATGCAGGCTGCTATTCTCCCATGGAGACGATCGTAGACATGCTGGATGTAGTCCTGTGGAACGGCTTGCCATGCCATTTCCACCTGGCGCCTCAGTTGGACCAGCGTTCGTGCTGGACGTGCAGACCGCGTGAGACGACGCTTCATCCAGTCCCAAACATGCTCAATGGGGGACAGATCCGGAGATCTTGCTGGCCAGGGTAGTTGACTTACACCTTCTAGAGCACGTTGGGTGGCACGGGATACATGCGGACGTGCATTGTCCTGTTGGAACAGCAAGTTCCCTTGCCGGTCTAGGAATGGTAGAACGATGGGTTCGATGACGGTTTGGATGTACCGTGCACTATTCAGTGTCCCCTCGACGATCACCAGTGGTGTACGGCCAGTGTAGGAGATCGCTCCCCACACCATGATGCCGGGTGTTGGCCCTGTGTGCCTCGGTCGCATGCAGTCCTGATTGTGGCGCTCACCTGCACGGCGCCAAACACGCATACGACCATCATTGGCACCAAGGCAGAAGCGACTCTCATCGCTGAAGACGACACATCTCCATTCGTCCCTCCATTCACGCCTGTCGCGACACCACTGGAGGCGGGCTGCACGATGTTGGGGCGTGAGCGGAAGACGGCCTAACGGTGTGCGGGACCGTAGCCCAGCTTCATGGAGACGGTTGCGAATGGTCCTCGCCGATACCCCAGGAGCAACAGTGTCCCTAATTTGCTGGGAAGTGGCGGTGCGGTCCCCTACGGCACTGCGTAGGATCCTACGGTCTTGGGGTGCATCCGTGCGTCGCTGCGGTCCGGTCCCAGGTCGACGGGCACGTGCACCTTCCGCGGACCACTGGCGACAACATCGATGTACTGAGGAGACCTCACGCCCCACGTGTTGAGCAATTCGGCGGTACGTCCACCCGGCCTCCCGCATGCCCACTATACGCCCTCGCTCAAAGTCCGTCAACTGCACATACGGTTCACGTCCACGCTGTCGCGGCATGCTACCAGTGTTAAAGACTGCGATGGAGCTCCGTATGCCACGGCAAACTGGCTGACACTGACGGCGGCGGTGCACAAATGCTGCGCAGCTAGCGCCATTCGACGGCCAACACCGCGGTTCCTGGTGTGTCTGCTGTGGCGTGCGTGTGATCATTGCTTGTACAGCCCTCTCGCAGTGTCCGGAGCAAGTATGGTGGGTCTGACACACCGGTGTCAATGTGTTCTTTTTTCCATTTCCAGGAGTGTATATATAAACAGAGATGAGGTGACTTACCGAACGAAAGCGCTGGAAGGTCGATAGACACACAAACAAACACAAACATACACACAAAATTCTAGCTTTCGCAACCAACGGTTGCCTCATCAGGAAAGAGGGAGGGAGAGGGAAAGACGAAACGATGTGGGTTTTAAGGGAGAGGGTAAGGAGTCATTCCAATCCCGGGAGCGGAAAGACTTACCTTAGGGGGAAAAAAGGACAGGTATACACTCGCACACACACACATATCCATCCACACATACAGACACAAGCAGACATATTTAAAGACAAAGAGTTTGGGCAGAGATGTCGGTCGAGGCGGAAGTATAGAGGCAAAGCAGTTGTTGAAAGACAGGTGAGGTATGAGTGGCGGCAACTTGAAATTAGCGGAGATTGAGGCCTGGCGGATAACGAGAAGAGAGGATATACTGAAGGGCAAGTTCCCATCTCCGGAGTTTGGATAGGTTGGTGTTGGTGGGAAGTATCCAGATAACCCGGATGGTGTAACACTGTGCCAAGATGTGCTGGCTGTGCACCAAGGCATGTTTAGCCACAGGGTGATCCTCATTACCAACAAACACTGTCTGCCTGTGTCCATTCATGCGAATGGACAGTTTGTTGCTGGTCATTCCCACATAGAATGCATCACAGTGTAGGCAGGTCAGTTGGTAAATCACGTGGGTGCTTTCACACGTGGCTCTGCCTTTGATCGTTAACACCTTCCGGTTTACAGGACTGGAGTAGGTGGTGGTGGGAGGGTGCATGGGACAGGTTTTGCACCGGGGGCGGTTACAAGGATAGGAGCCAGAGGGTAGGGAAGGTGGTTTGGGGACAGGTTTTGCACTTTGGGCGGTTACAAGGATAGGATCCAGAGGGTAGGGAAGGTGGTTTGGGGATTTCATAGGGATGAACTAACAGGTTACGAAGGTTAGGTGGACAGCGGAAAGACACTCTTGGCGGAGAGGGGAGGATTTCATGAAGGATGGATCTCATTTCAGGGCAGGATTTGAGGAAGTCGTATCCCTGCTGGAGAGCCACATTCAGAGTCTGGTCCAGTCCCAGAAAGTATCCTGTCACAAGTGGGGCACTTTTGTGGTTCTTCTGTGGGGGATTCTGGGTTTGAGGGGATGAGGAAGTGGCTCTGGTTATTTGCTTCTGTACCAGGTCGGGAGGGTAGTTGCAGGATGCGAAAGCTGTTGTCAGGTTGTTGGTGTAATGGTTCAGGGATTCCGGACTGGAGCAGATTCGTTTGCCACGAAGACCTAGGCTGTAGGGAAGGGACCGTTTGATGCGGAATGGATGGCAGCTGTCATAATGGAGGTACTGTTGCTTGTTGGTGGGTTTGATGTGGACGGACGTGTGAAGTTGGCCATTGGACAGGTGAAGGTCAACGTTAAGGAAAGTGGCATGGGGTTTGGAGTAGGACCAGGTGAATCTGATGGTACCAAAGGAGTTGACGTTGGAGAGGAAATTCTGGAGTTCTTCCTCAGACCAGACTCTGAATGTGGCTCTCCAGCAGGGATACGACTTCCTCAAATCCTGCCCTGAAATGAGATCCATCCTTCATGAAATCCTCCCCACTCCGCCAAGAGTGTCTTTCCACCGTCCACCTAACCTTCGTAACCTGTTAGTTCATCCCTATGAAATCCCCAAGCCACCTTCCCTACCCTCTGGCTCCTATCCTTGTAACCGCCCCCGGTGCAAAACCTGTCCCATGCACCCTCCCACCACCACCTAGTCCAGTCCTGTAACCCGGAAGGTGTACACGATCAAAGGCAGAGCCACGTGTGAAAGCTCCCACGTGATTTACCAACTGACCTGCCTACACTGTGATGCATTCAATGTGGGAATGACCAGCAACAAACTGTCCATTCGCATGAATGGACACAGGCAGACAGTGTTTGTTGGTAATGAGGATCACCCTGTGGCTAAACATGCCTTGGTGCACAGCCAGCACATCTTGGCACAGTGTTACACCGTCCGGGTTATCTGGATACTTCCCGCCAGGCCTCAATCTCCACTAATTTGAAATTGCCGCCACTCATACCTCACCTGTCTTTCAACAACTTCTTTGCCTCTATACTTCCGCCTCGACTGACATCTCTGCCCAAACTCTTTGTCTTTAAATATGTCTGCTTGTGTCTGTATGTGTGGATGGATATGTGTGTGTGTGTGTGTGTGTGTGCGAGTGTATACCTGTCCTTTTCTCCCCCTAAGGTAAGTCTTTCCGCTCCCGGGATTGAAATGACTCCTTACCCTCTCCCTTAAAACCCACATCCTTTCGTCTTTCCCTCTCCCTTCCTCTTTCCTGATGAGGCAACCGTTGGTTGCGAAAGCTAGAATTTTGTGTGTATGTTTGTGTTTGTTCGTGTGTCTATCGACCTGCCAGTGCTTTCGTTCGGTAAGTCACCTCATCTCTGATTTTATATATATTTTTTCCCACGTGGAATGTTTCCCTCTATTATATTGAAATCATTAATTTGAATCCAACAATTACGTTTGTTATTGTCACTGTTGCATTTCGAAATCTTTTCTGTCGTCTTATTTTCCTCTTTCTGTTTTTGCCAGTAGTTTCACTTTGTATTCACCTTCTCCTTTTTACCGTAATCTGCTATATTATTTTATCCCGCCTATATGTATATACTCAATAATACGTAACCCACTTCCAAACCATAACCAAAAAATTTTTTTGCAGCTTTCAGCACTACCGCCGCTATAATATCCACCGTTTCTAGTTCACAAACAGTTCCTTTCACCTTTTAAACAACCATTTCGGCTAGTTCTAATAACTTTCGCTTTATTTCCATTTCCATTTTTCCCACATCACTTATAATTTTTAGCCGCTTCCCACAGGTTTTAACGTCATTATTTCTTCGTCAGACAATTGTTAGCCTCATTTTCATAAACTGCCACCACAAAACCACTCCTTTTGATATACTACACGCAGTTTTTTCGAAATTTTCCCGAATTTCTCCGTCCTTTAACGTGTTTTGGCGGCAACACAACCACCTAACCTTTGTGCACATCGTTGTCTACCAACCCAAGTCCAACATAGCCCAGCTGTAACCAACACCTTTTCGCCTTTTTCCATTCCAGATCTCCAGTTACTTTCCAGTTCACCTTTATCTCTCCCCATATATTTTTATTTTCATTTTCATTTCACCTCATGTTACACTTTCCACCTTCTAATACCATGTCACCCTCACAACACCCCCACAATGACCCCATTAAGTTTTATTTACATTCCCTCCGCAAACATGCCTTCGCCCTAGCCAGATTACGCTCCCATATTCTATTTTCTCAGGCTTGTCTGACATTTGGCATTACCCCCAAAGGCCTCACACTTAAAGTTCCCATTTCTGGCTGCAACCCTTCCTTCCATCAGTCCCTATACCAGTTCCAAACTGAACAATCCATTGCCCTCACCCACCTAATCCTTCACCTACACATCAACTCAGCCAATGAACACACCCGTCAACTCCTATCCTTAATAAAAGTCCTTAATCTTTCCTCTCCCACATCCACACCGGCTGTTCAGAGCATCCTCCTACAGGCCAACCGTAAATTAGAACAGCATGCCACCCTCCACCTCAAAAAACTATCCAATCTCCTGGTTTCCCACCTCCGGAAAGGCAACTCACTCACCCTTCACAACCTTTCCAGCAAACCTTAACCTCCTCTCATTGCACACAAACCCAGTCTCTCCCATCTACTCAATCTCCCACTTCCAGCTCCACTCCGTCCAAAACCTCAAAATTCCGATCAACACAATCTGGAACCACAACACCCTAATTCAGTAGTTAACCTTTCCTCCAAACCTCTCTGCCAATCCGAAACCTCTGTCCTATCCAAAGGCCTCACCTTCAGCCCCACTCCCAGATTCAACCAAACAGCCCTCGTCAAAGATTTACTGTCCTACACTCGTACTCTCTGCTGGAAATATCACTTTGCCACGAAGAAAAATGATCCTAATCCTACTCCTAATGATCCAACTCCCCAAGACACCATTCAAATTGAACCCTGCCTGGTACAGTTCCGTCCTCCGTCACAGCGGGACCCACCTCCACTTCCTCAAAATCACCCTCTCCAAACCTTCCAGGAATTTCTGACTTCCAGTCTTGCATCTCAATCCTTCTTAAAAAAACCTTAATCCTACACCCAACATCACCACTGCTGAAGCCCAGGCTATCCGTGATCTGAAGGCTGACCGATCCATCGTCATTCTTCTGGCGGACAAGGGTTCCACGACTGTGGTACTTGATCGTCGGGAGTATGTGGCTGAGGGACTGCGTCAGCTTTCAGACAACACCACATACAAAGTTTGCCAAGGTAACCCCATTCCCGATGTCCAGGCGGAGCTTCAAGGAATCCTCAGAACCTTAGGCCCCCTGCAAAACCTTTCACCTGACTCGCATCAATGTCCTGACCCCACAGACACCCCGCACCCCTACCTTCTACCTTCTTCCTAAAATCCACAAACCCAATCATCCCGGCCGCCCCATTGTAGCTGGTTACCAAGCCCCCACAGAACGTATCTCTGCCTACATAGATCAACACCTTCAACCCATTACATGCAGTCTCCCATCCTTCATCAAAGACACCAACCACTTCCTTGAATGACTGGAATCCTTACCCAATCTGTTACCCCCGGAAACCATCCTTGTAACCATTGACGCCACTTCCTTATACACAAATATTCCGCACGTCCAGGGCCTCGCTGCGATGGAGCACTTCCTTTCACGCCGATCACCTGCCACCCTACCTAAAACCTCTTTCCTTATTACCTTAGCCAGCTTCATCCTGACCCACAACTTCTTCACTTTTGAAGGCCAGACATACCAACAATTAAAGGGAACAGCCATGGGTACCAGGATGGCCCCCTCATACGCCAACCTATTCATGGGTCGCTTAGAGGAAGCCTTCTTGGTTACCCAGGTCTGCCAACCCAAAGTTTGGTACAGATTTATTGGTGACATCTTCATGATCTGGACTCACAGTGAGGAAGAACTCCAGAATTTCCTCTCCAACCTCAACTCCTTTGGTTCCATCAGATTCACCTGGTCCTACTCCAAATCCCATGCCACTTTCCTTGACGTTGACCTCCACCTGTCCAATGGCCAACTTCACACGTCCGTCCACATCGAACCCACCAACAAGCAACAGTACCTCCATTATGACAGCTGCCACCCATTCCACATCAAACGGTCCCTTCCCTACAGCCTAGGTCTTCGTGGCAAACGAATCTGCTCCAGTCCGGAATCCCTGAACCATTACACCAACAGCCTGACAACAGCTTTCGCATCCCGCAACTACCCTCCCGACCTGGTACAGAAGCAAATAACCAGAGCCACTTCCTCATCCCCTCAAACCCAGAATCCCCCACAGAAGAACCACAAAAGTGCCCCACTTGTGACAGGATACTTTCCGGGACTGGACCAGACTCTGAATGTGGCTCTCCAGCAGGGATACGACTTCCTCAAATCCTGCCCTGAAATGAGATCCATCCTTCATGAAATCCTCCCCACTCTGCCAAGAGTGTCTTTCCGCCGTCCACCTAACCTTCGTAACCTCTTAGTTCATCCCTATGAAATCCCCAAACCACCTTCCCTACCCTCTGGCTCCTACCCTTGTAACCGCCCCCGGTGTAAAACCTGTCCCATGCACCCTTCCATCACCACCACTCCAGTCCTGTAACCCGGAAGGTGTACACGATCAAAGGCAGAGCCACGTGTGAAAGCACCCTGTGGCTAAACATGCCTTGGTGCACGGCCAGCACATCTTGGCGTAGTGTTACACCGTCCGGGTTATCTGGATACTTCCCACTAACACCAACCTATGCGAACTCCGGAGATGGGAACTTGCTCTTCAATACATCCTCTCTTCCCGTTATCCACCAGGCCTCAATCTCCGCTAATTTCAAGTTGCCGCCACTCATACCTCACCTGTCATTCAACATCATCTTTGCCTCTGCACTTCTGCCTCGACTGACATCTCTGCGCAAACTCTTTGTCTTTAAATACGTCTGCTTGTGTCTGTATATGTGTGGATGGATATGTGTGTGTGTGCGAGTGTATACCCGTCCTTTTTTCTCCCTAAGGTAATTCTTTCCGCTCCCGGGATTGGAATGACTCCTTACCCTCTCCCTTAAAACCCACATCCTTTTGTCTTTCCCTCTCCTTCCCTCTTTCCTGATGAGGCAACAGTTTGTTGCGAAAGCTTGAATTTTGTGTGTATGTTTGTGTTTGTTTGTGTGTCTGTCGACCTGCCAGCACTTTCATTTGGTAAGTCACATCATCTTTGTTTTTTTATATATATATATATATATATATATATATATATATATATATATATATATATATATATATATATATATATAACACTTTTGAATAACTTTAAATAGAAAATGAGCCTCTAAGTAATGACTCTGAATCAGTATTATACTGTAGTCGATTTTGTGTTGTAGGGATCTTACACAACCAAAGATGCCTCCTCAGAAATGTGGAAATGGAAGTATAATGTAAAATGTGATGTTCAGAGTAACTCAGTTGACATACTTTTTTATCTGTTGCTGCATGTTATAAATATCATGAGTCTTGTTTTGGGTGTTTGTGGTAAAAACTACTGGACAAAATGGAAGACAAAAGAAAAACAACATTAAATACATACTAAATTCACTGATGAATATGTGCTTAGTTCAAAACTCATACAATGAAGGAAACAAGACATAGAACACCAGAATAGCATTAAGTTACCAAATTATCTGCAATACAGTCGAAACTGAAAGGAAAAGGCTTATGCCTTTAAAGTTTAGAGTAATATTTTTATACTGCTGTTTATCCTTTTACAGGTTGTACTCTCTCTCAATGTGAGTTTTTAATCTATTTTAGTATAACATCTTTCTACATCTAAAAACGTGTATTTAAGTTCAATGAAACAGTAGTAACATTTATACATACCCATAGTTTCGCCACATCCACAGTACATTCTTCCAAAGAAGAGCCTTCAAGTGATGCAACTGTGCGACCTTGAATATATCTGTCCACTCATTTCCTGGCTCATCATCTGGAGGAAGATCTGATGGCTGACCAGTCTACACAAGAGGGGATAATATTCATAAGATAGTGCAATTAGGAAATTAAATGGAATAAACAAATAAATTCTTTTTTGTGGACTAGCAGTAACCACTTTAAGAGATTAGCACATATTTTCTTCCAAACAGAGAACAGAATTACTTTCTAGATAGATAAAATTTTGAATGAATATTCAATGGTTTGTGCTGCTGACTTTGTAATGAAGTTATGAGGACCACACCGTTGTTGACACATAATATCACACAAATAAGACTCTTTGGCAGTGATATGAGTTGACACCCCGTCCCCCCCAGCTCCAACAGAGAGGAGTATCTTTGTCAGTCTAGCCATTCTCAGTTTGCTGTGAACAACTGTTTTGTATGAACATGATCTTTCTGTATGCTCTGTTATCAGTAACAAAATTAATGTTGACTTCACTCATGGCTTCCAGCTTCATTTTGCAAGCCACCCCTCACTGGAATTCCTACACTGCTGATCTCACAATGGATGGCATTATCTATTTTGATGTAACAAGTGTACAATGTGATATAGTGTTAACTTTGACAATGGAGTCATCCCATGATCACCATCTTTTTGAACAATTTGGACAGAATGGTGACTTTAAGAATGACTAGCAAAATGTTTTCTTCCATGCTGATCAGGTTACAATTTGTGTGAAACAGGAAGGTGATATTCAACTGTGTCTTACCATTGACAACGACAATGGTGAATGTGTGCACAAACAATGTGGCATGCATTTTGTCCTTCTAGGTGACTTCAGTGTTGAGGCAAATCTTTTCTCATATCAACTAGACAATATCCAGGCAACAAATTCAGGTCTGCATGGCAACATCTCGTCTGATTTTACTCATCCAACCATTTTAGGAATGATCCAGATGAACCTGTTCAGAATCCAATTCAAGACCCAGCCAGCTGCACCACATGAGAACACACTTTTGTTTTCCACCTTCACTGCAGACAGTCTGTGGGATCTCACCTGCCACTGAGCTTGGACCACATGTCCCAACACATCCACAAAAGGACTTCTGTGGAGGACGTACGCAATTGGATTCTCAACTTAAACTATTGACCATCCAGATGGAATACCCGTCAACATAGTCTGTGATTATCAAATAGATACTACAGTAAAACTCCAGTAATTGAGAGTAATTGAGACAAAGTAGAACTTGAATTTGATAAAAATTCAAATTACATGAAGAGTGACAGTTTTAAAGACTTTTTATTTAAAAATAAATTGAGTACTTGGTGTTCAAAATATTATCAAAAATAACGAAGTTATTTCATCAGTTAACCTATTACTTAGAGTTTGTTTTAGAAATTTTTTCTTGGATCACTTTTCACCACAGTTTTCAAGCTACCATAACCTGTACTACTCTTCTACCTATCCAGCACCAGCACCCACAAACAGCAGAAAAACTTTCTTTTTTTTCTATTTTTTTTCAAAATGAAAGTCTTCCTCCTGAATCATCGAACCACTTATTGGACATCATTTAGCTCGCTGTTGAGTACATCACAAATAAGGGGGTTTACTAGTCTTTTTGTAATCTGATGTGTTCATGAATTTATGATCTTTGAATTTTTATGCCTTTTTGGAAGAAGAACAAGATGCTTTGGCAGAATAACGCTGCTCTAGTTTGATGCTGTTTCATTGCCAGTCACTTACTGTTACTTTGTTTACACCTAACTCTGCTGCTATCTTTTTTTATAATCTCTCCACTACCCAATTTTTCAGTACTAAGACTTTCATATCCAATGAAATGAATTTCCATTCAGCTTTTAAGAGTCACTGCTCACATTGGCAAAAAATGGCAGGAAGAATAATAAATATGTAACATGAACCAAACTACACATAGAAACCACACTGGGTCTGATTGGTGGCAGGTGAAACAACAATTCAGCTAAAGTGGGCACATTGTAACCATCTCAGCCAGTGATCACACCCACTCCCTGCATAGTTCTGATTTTATGCATGATATTACTTTCAATTTTTTGAAATGTAGTAGTCAGCCATCGTCCACCTAAGATGAAACGGAGGCTCGGGTCTCCAGGTCGGCAATTACAGAGGTTTTGCTGTAAACAATGCTGGAATCACTGGTGATACATCTAAGTTCATGGCCCTGCTAAGCAACATAGGAGATTATGCCCGCATTATTAGTGACATCAAACAAGGATGCGTGGCCAAAGGCAAATTCGACACTCGAAAGACACTGGTGCTCCGCTGACTGGCCAAGACACCAGAGCTACAGTTACAACAAGTAATTTATGAGGAACAGTTAGGCAGCAGGGCACCATCTCATCTGTGGAGACATCTTTGAATTGATCAACCTGACTTTCATGCCAGCCAGCAAACTCTGTTTAATTAAATTACTGCCTCAGATACAACCAGCAATGATTCTGCATGAATACAATATGAGGGAAAACAAATTACTTTTGGCTAACAGACTTTTGCAATGCCATAGCTATGACAATGGTCAGATATGATGTATAACAGTGATTGCCATCAGCAGATTCCTGGCCTGATGCACTGGCTGCACACATGATGAGATGCTACTACCTAAGCAGCTGCATACACTAACAAGAATGACATCATGAGTGACTGCCCTGGGAGCAGCTGCCACACCTGCTGCTAACAATAACAGTTCTCATGGCAGTGAGGAGGCAGGGCTGCAGCGATGTTGCTTTCACTCATGTTTTGGCAAGTAGGCTTGCAGGTGCTCTATGCTGTCCAAATGCACAACAAAGCCACCTACAACTCAAGTGAGTGAGTTAAACTAGTTTTGCCCCATCTACAAGTGATGGTGGTAGACTGTTTGTGTTAGACAACACAGCAAATAAATATCTCCTTATAGACACTGGCTCTGCAGGGAACAACATTCCTGGGAACAGTCACAAACTGAACATACGATGTCTGTCATCCAACTGTGCACTACAAACAACACTCTTATCAGCCTATATGAAAGCATCACACACACTGTGGACCTCAGTCTGCATGAGAATTTTCATTGCAGTTTGTGATTGCAGATGTTCATGAACTGATCTTGGGCACGGATTTTCTCCATTGATTTCACCTCTCCTCTGACCTAACACTAGGAATCCTCAGGCAAACCAGCAGTACAGAGTTTGTACTGGTTTCACCAGCAGCCCAAAAGCACATACAAATTCAGTTTCAGAGGTGATTATTCTGATACAGCCCCTTTCAAACTGTACTTGAAGACTATTGGGCTCTGGAGTCCAAACTACAATTGGTGATGAAGAGTTATGAGGAAGAAAAAGAAACAAAAAACAGGCTCAGGCTACACAATGAGAATCTAGAATTGCAAGACCAGGCATATTTGTTAGGTAGGGAACTGGATGCTAAGAAATCTTCTCTTAGGGAGTTAATGTGAGAATGGTACCACCATTCACAACTTCCTGACATGGATGAGACAGCACCCACTGCAGTGTTGATGGAAAGCATGTATGGGCAGTTTGTGCATACTTCACTGAAAAACATGTCAACATGGTGAACTTTTCTAATAATGTGAAAGCACTGACTACGAGTGTCCCCCTGTGTTGCCCATGCAATGAGTGTGATGTGTAAACAGAGACATGTCAAACATGACACATCACACGAAATTAACACCAAACGAGGTTCACATCTCCATGCACCTCAAACCCATCTGGATCTTACAAGGTACATAAAGCACAGGAGATGAAAATGCCATTCAGGCAGAAGATAACTCAAGAAGGGCAATGACAATGCACCCCTTCCTCCTCTGAAACTCGAGAACTTCAACACCGACCAGCAATCTCGCTGCAGGTAACTGGCTGCAATCTTATCTTCAGGAAAGAAAACAGAAAGTAATTTTAAACAGCTCAGATGAGTCAAGGGATACCTCCACTCAGTCTGGATGGACTTCTATTAGTTGTGGTGTGCCTCAAGGCTCAATTCTGGGGCCATTGTTGTTTTTGATGTTTATAAATGACTTACCATTGTGTGCAAGCCTGCCTTGCAAATTTACTCTTTTTGCTGATGATACCACCATCTTCATGAGTGGAAAATCAGATGTTAATGTCAAGGAGTCAGTTAACAACATACTCTCTGAAGTGATTAACTGGTTCAGTGTTAATGGTCTCTCTCTAAGCTCAAGTAAGACCAATTTTAACCAGTTCCGTACAAAAACAAAAAAAGTAAGAGAAATAAATGTAACATGTGGAAATCAACCAAAAGAAAGAATGGATGTGTCTAAATTTCTTGGAATACATATTGATAGCAAAATGAACTGGTCCTTCCATATACAACAGACCCTAAAAAAATTGAGCTCGGCTATGTATGCTATCAGAATGATGTCTTCCATTGGAGATTTAACCACTATGAAGTCCGCATACTATGGGTATTTTCACTCCGTTATGTGTTACGGAATTATCTTCTGGGGAAATTTAGCTTTGGCAAAGAAAATTTTTGTGGCCCAGAAAAGGGCTATTAGAATTATGTGCAGAGTGCCCCCTAGGATATCATGCCGTAACCTTTTCAAAAAGCTGCAAATAATGACCACTGTATCGCAGTACATATATTCGCTGATGTGTTTTGTAATTAAGAACCCTGCACAATTTCCATCAAATAAGAACTATCACAAATATAATACAAGAGGGAAAGAAAATCCTCATTGTGAACTTAAGAACCTGACAGTTGTTCAGAGAGGTGTCAAATGGTCAGGAACAAAAAATTTTAACCATCTCCCTGACCAGATAAAATGTTTAAGAGAAAATGAATCTCTTTTTAAAGCAAAACTAAAGGAATATTTGTTAAATATGTCTGTTTATACATTAGAAGAGTTTTATGATGCAAAAAGGGAAATAGCATTTAGATAGAATTATCCATCTTGTTAACAAAGAAATGTGCTTGCAATTTTTCTCCAAATTAAAACATGAAATTTTGTATTAAAATTCAAAGAAATCTGCTGTTATATGTACAATATCTGTTTTTCCTCTAAACTTTGTATTAACTTTATGCAGTCATGTAGAAATTTTTTATATATTTAATGAATACTGTTTTGTATCTTTTTGTATGTTTGTTGTCTTGTATGTTTGACTCGTTCCACATCTCATGTGACATGCTCACAATATGGGATCTACGGAACATGAAATACATAAATAAATAAATAGTTGTATCTGACAAGCTCCTCCATACCTTAATCAAAAACACCAGGCTACAGAAACACCAGGACTGTTGCTCCTTTACTGAGAAACGGTCAACTCATGTCCCGCCTTGCAGTCACACATGACATGGCTCGTCATGGACAATGGGGACCTCACCATCAACAGTGTGAAATATGACAAAAATAAGAGTCTTTGTCAGTGATACAAGTTGAGCCCTCCCATAGAGAGGAATAACTGTGTCACTCTAGACATCCTCAGTTATGTGAATAATTGTTTTGTATGCATGCGATCTTTCTGTATACTCTGTTATTAGCAGCAAAATTCATGTTGACTTCACTCACTGGCTTCCAGATTCATTGTGCAAGCCACTCAAACCAGAATTTATACTTATATATTACCTATATGTTAACCACTTTTAAACACTTTCACTAAGAATCTTTGACTGCTATAACATACTCTGAACTATTGCTTACACTATCTGGAAGTTAATGTAGACTACAGGAGCTTGTACTAACTACTTAGTATACAAACTTATTGTCCACATATCTCACATTCCTGAAAAGTCTTCATACAGAGGTGTATAAAACACAATATAAGAGTGAGAAATTATCACTCCAAAAAAGGATCACAACTGTTCAAAAATCTACCACAAAATAATATATTTTGTAGAGCTTCAGCTTTGCAGTAAGAATGCTGCACATTGCTGAAAAATTTTCATTGGTATGTGAAATATTTTCAGTAATTACAAATGGGGAATAAATGAAGTGTATATTGAACAATAGTGGAAATTCCTGGAAGGAGCACTACATAAAATAACTCACATTTAGCAGATCAATGCATGGAACACAGTAACATGTAACAGAAACCAGCACTGACACTAGCTTTTGAGCATTAGTTAATATTCCAGCAATACTGCAAGCATTCACACACATAACCACACAGACACCTAAAAGCACTCTTCTATGGCGACAGCATGACACAGTGTGTGTTCCAAACTCTTTCACAGCAGCTTGCTACAGCTTCAGACCTTAAAATGCAAATACCATTACCAGTGACTTGTCTACATATGATTTTTTTCTTCTACCAGTACAGTTTGTGCTCAAATTAGAATATCACCTTCAAAATCCAGTGAGAATTACTTTAAAAATGGTACTTTGTTAAACAAGTCATGAATATTTGAAACATTTAGCATAAAAGTTTTTGGTTGTTTAACTATATATGCTTAAAAAACAAACATGTTACTATGCTTTTTCAGATACTTACAGAAATTTCAGCTTCCTTATTGGAGAGGCTAATGTTGTCACCAAATTCTCCACTAATTTCTGAGTTGAGGTCATATGAGACAGGCTCCTGGATAAATAGAAATACAAATTGCAAAAAAGAATGTTAAAAGAAGTTGATGTCTAGACCTATCTAAAAACTAATTTATCATTTTAGACAAAATACAATTTAAAATCAAAGACATACTCAGCCAATATATTAACCTTCATAATACTGAGGGAGGTACTTTTGTCCACCTTTTCCAAAATTTATAATCTAGTTGGTTACTTTGTATTTCAAAATGTTGAAAAAATATTTATTGTTTTTAATGAAGTCTTTTAACAGATAGGTACTATAAATGTTTTAAATTTTTCTGTTACACTTAATCCAAAAATTTAAGCCTTAATAGTAGATGGCATTTTCCCAATGAAATGACATATTCAATAATTTCATTTTCAGGACCCTGCTTACACATCAGTATCTATTTAGAAGCTATGTGTGAGAAAAAGTCAAGAACAATCAAAGCATGATGCAAATCCCCACATCAGGTTTTGAGCTTCGACTTTGCAACTTGTTTCATAAGGAGCTGAAATAGCAAAACAAGGTGAAAGAGTGAAACTTTCATTCTGTAGTGAAATGAAATAAAAACTTTCTAATTGTAACTTTGTGCTTGATACGGATCATATTCCAAAACTTTGGTTTGTATGCACTCTTCTCTGTCTGTGGGTCAACTATAAGCATAATATCATATCACAGTTATGTAAATTGACACTATTTCTATACCACCGGTGAGCCACAGATAACACATAATTTACTTCAGTGTATCTCTGAGACTTATGAAAATTGTCTTCTACATTGAACTTAAACTGTGGCCTCTGTCTTCTGTTTATAGGAGCCTACCAAGAATGTATTCTGCAGAACATGGCATAAGTGAACTATGTCATGTCTGTTTACCAATTACAAGCAGCAGTCAACTGAAAATGGGACAGATGGGAAAGAAAGAAGTAAACTTTTATTATTTCAAAAGTCTCTATAACCATTTATACATTTATTTCACTGTGAGACAAAATGGTCAATGGCTTCATGGAAAAATGTTTGCAGTTACCTATCGAACCATAAATGTAACCAGGTGTACACCTCTTTGTCTGAAGCAAATCTACAGTCACAAATCTCTGCCTTTATGGCTCAAAAGATATGGAAAATCACATGGGAAGAGATTAGGGTTGTCTGGAGGATGTGTAAGGGCTTCCCAGTGAAACTTCTGCAGTGTAATCAAAACAACCTTGGCAACATATGAAACCACATGTGATAAAATCCTGTTATATAAAAATCCACTCATTGCTGTAAACATTTCAATTACACAGTCCAGTGTGAAGTTAGAGGTGCTTAAACTGACTTCAGTTAGTGTGTGCCACTAAGAACATAATCATTTCACTTACAGTTTCAGACAAACAAATAAGCTAGAGAGTGATGAAAGAAAGTACCTGTATAAAAAAAGTCACTTACTTCTGGTGGAGGTACTGTTGCCATGATCTCCTGCATGAAACTTGATCTTCTTCTCTTCCCCCGGTTTTGTATCTTGCTCAGTTTTAGGAAGACATCTTCCAAAGAGTCACAACCATGGTTACGAAGCAAGTCTTCTGGAGATTCCTCTGCCAAGAATTTTCCAGCACGCATCAAACCAATCTAGAAAAAAAAATTCAAAGTAGGAAGTACAGTGCTAAGGTAGAACAAATGAAACTTCTAATAAACTAGTTACTGTAATACTTATGAACATTAAAGTACATGACCAGAAGGCATAGGATACATAAAGGTATGTGACAAGTGAAATAGCAAAATTATTTTAAATAAATGGTCTGAGCAGTGCTGGTCCCATGGCTGCATGCCATTGGTTGTCACACTATTTCAGATCTGGAATCATGAGGTGATATGGTATGGAGGAGAGATGTACAGCCAATTCATCTTTGACCATGGCAAACTGTTTCACATATGCTGAATTAGTTCTCGACATTCTAGGTACTGAAAAAGTCAGAACTGTCATTTGGATTGACATCACATAGGTCATATTGGTGAAAAACCTGAGGACTGTGCTTATAATGGTAGTGTCTCATCACAGTGGAAACAGTTCACATAACCTTACACATATATTGTACTTAGGTGAGACACTATACTAGATTTCTGTCTCATAAGAGGTTATGTTGATACAAGATGTTTATTGCATTTTAGTACACCACAAGAGTCTTTTAAGTTACTACCTGTAGTAATCCACTTTGTGAAGAGTGCAGTAGGTAAGATGGGTAGACAGTTTAACTCACACTCACAAGGAGAAGTATAGCTAGCTGCCCAAGTAAGATTTAGCTCAATTATGACAAGGGACTTAAGAAAATCCTCTCCTGAATTCTTTTGCTGCTGTTGTTCAGTTGAACTAGTTTTCCACTTCTAAAGACCTTGATGTTGATGGGATGTAAGACTCTAACCTCTTTTCCTTCAATGATGGTCTCAAGAAAAATCCAACAGTTATATTACAATGCCAGGAATACTACAGGGCGTTTCAAAAAGAAAGAGCAGATTTCAAACATTTATTTCTCAAAAACTACAAATGATAGAAACACAATTCAAACGTTTCTTGTCAGAGAAAGGTTCAAAGTTTTTCAATGGTCCGCGCAGAAGTTCCATGCAAATCCGCAGTGGCGCTGGCGTTTGTTTGTAGGAAAATGGCGACGACACCACAGGAACGATCATTTTGTGTGCTGCAATTTGCAAAGTTAGAGTCCATTGTTGGTGTGCAACGTGCATTCCGCCGTCAATTCAACAAACAGCCGCCTCGTCATAAGCAAATTTATGAGTGGCATCACAGATTCGTAGAAGATGGTTGCATCTGCAAGCGAAAAAGCACGGGTCGTCCACGCACATCGGATGAAAATGTCGAGCGTGTCCGTGCAGCTTACGAAAGGAGCCCTAGAAAATCCACGACACGGGCAAGTCACGAACTAAACATGTCTAAAACAACGGTATGGCGCGTTCTGAGTAAGCGTCTGCACATGAAGTCGTACAAACTGCAGTTATTGCAAGCATTGCGTCCTGACGACCACAACAAAAGGTTCGAATTTTCAACTGCAATTCTACAGGACATGGAAGAGGACAATTTTGCCGAACGATTAATTTTTTCAGATGAATCAACGTTTCACATTTCTGGTAAAGTTAATCGGCATAACGTACGAATTTGGGCGAGTGAAACTCCGAGGGACGTTATTCAACATGAAAGAGACTCACCAAAGGTTAACGTCTTTTGTGCAATTTCGGTAAACAAAGTTTATGGACCTTTCTTTTTCATGGAGAAAACTATCACAGGAACCATTTACCTGGACATGTTAGAAAACTGGCTATTTCCTCAACTTCAGGAAGATTCAAATCACTTCATCTTCATGCAAGATGGCGCCCCACCACACTTCTCTGAACCTGTACGACGGTACCTAAATAACACCATTCCAGGACGGTGGATTGGAAGAGCAGGAGCACAAGATCAATGTCATCGTCTGTGGCCTCCCAGGTCACCAGACCTTACTCCCTGCGATTTTTATTTGTGGGGGTACATAAAGGACTGTGTTTATGTCCCACCTATGCCCGCTACTCTTCAAGAGGTACGACATCGAATTGTTGCGGCCGTGAATTCGGTAACTAAAGACCAGTTGCGTCGTGTGTGGCAAGAAATGAGATACCGGTTTGATATTTGTCGTGTAACAAATGGTGCTCATATTGAGGTACAGTTTTGATATTTGTTGTGTAACATTTGGTACTCATATTGAGTGAAGGACCGTTGGAATTGTGTTTCTATCATTTGTAGTTTTTGAGAAATAAATGTTTGAAATCTGCTCTTTCTTTTTGAAACGCCCTGTATATGGCAGACAAATCTATCTTCTTCTCTCAGCACCACTGTACATCCAACTGACACTTATCTACAGTAGTACTGAAATAGCATTGATAACTGGAAAATATATATTGCTTTTCAGTTACAACTTTTGTTACATCACTAATCCATTTGTAGGCCTTTTATTATGGTTTTAATGATATTCTATACATTAGGCTGTAAGCACACAGTCTGGATGCTGCCAGTTGCTGATCAATGGCACAGACTGATGTACAGAAAGTAGTACCAATGTCTAGCATGCAAGAAATGACATTTCCCGGAAATGATGTGGAAGTTTTGAGCTAGTTCAAGAAAGTGAAATTTCACTGTCTGGAAAAGTCACAATGTATACGGCACCAGCATCATATGTACCCCCAGAGTAGATCTTCAAGCTCCTATAACTATTAAACATCTGAAACAACTGAGGTAATATGATTTGACCTTCTGGTTTCATACAGGTCATTAGAGTAGCTTCTTTCTTGTTTCAACAAATGCTTGAAATACTGTATAACTAGATTGCAATTTTCTGATCCGAAGTTCTATTCTCATGTAAGCCAATATATACTTGCTCACTTACTGCAGTCCTCATCTACCAGCAGTTGTACTGCTGCTGGAAGCAGGTATCACTCACACACATGTCTAGGTAAGCACACTGAACAAAAAATTAGTCATTCACAGGAGACATTAAGGTAATACAGTGTACAATGCCACTTTTAGCCTTGATAATGGCTTCAAATTGAAGATGAACTGATTGGGTACTTATGATGCTGGTACCGCATATATTGTGGCCTTTCAGTCAGTGAAGAGAGTCCAACAGTTTCTCCAGGTACACCATATCCAGATGAAGCCACTCATTAATGATTAGATCCCATAGCACTACCAGACTGCATAGATGGTGACTGTTAAATTTCTTCAACTGTTCCAAATAGTCCCAGCCATTCTTGTGGGATTAAGACTGGATGATTTAGTGAGTCAGTAGAGGTGTGATATGGGGCCTTGAGTGTTAATCAAACCAGAAATATATAGGCCTATGGATGTGGCTGTTGTCTGTCATAGATTTCCGTAGCACAGTTTTCTTGAAGATGGAGAGGATTGGGTGACAAATGGTCACTGATAGTGTTCAAATAAACATTTGAGTCCATGCTAATGGTATCTGAATGAGTGGGCCCAAATCATGCTATGAAAAACACACCTAAAATATCATAGAATCATTTCCAGCCTGAACTGCACCCTCCATAGTCAGTAGTTTCAAAGCTTCATTGGGGTTTTGGTGTACTTGACACCTTGTGTCATTTGAAAACAGACAAAATTGTGACTTGTCTGACCTCACTACATTTCTTGAGACAGCTATGCCCAGTTTTGTTGTTGTTTCCTATTGAATATGCGCAGTTTCACGTAAACAATGGCTTTTAATGAGGTACCCAATCCCAAATGTCCACTGCATGCAGTTCCCTTCACAACTGCTCACTCGGGATATGATTGAGATGGGCCTGCATTCATTGACAGCAGCAGTTTCTGCCAGGTTTGAAACAAACAGGGCAGCATCCTTTACGGCGTGTTCGTGGACACATTCAACACAGTAGTTTATGTCTGCCATTGTGGCATGTCTCCATGTTAGTCAATGTTATTGTACTGAACTGATCCCATACAACACTGGCATAAACACACACACACACACACACACACACACACACACACACACACACACACACACACACAGAAGTTCTGTGAGGCTGTGCCTCTTCTGCTGTTCTGCAGTCACTAGCAATGTCTTCCAACATCAGCCAAGTGACATTAGCCGAGCGGTCTATGGCGGTGCAGTCATAGACTGCGCGGCTTGTCCCGGCAGAGGTTCGAGTCCTCCCTTGGGCATGGGTGTGTGTGTGTTTGTCCTTAGGATAATTTAGGTTAAGTAGTGTGTAAGCTCAGGGACTGATGACCTTAGCAGTTAAGTCCCATAAGGTTTCACACACATTTGAACAACATCAGCTGCCCATCATGAGCACAATAGGAAACCAGCCCTTCATAAGGTAACCACAATACCTTATCTCTGAGGGATGTTGAGGGATGTTTAGGCAGTGTGCTAGTGCAGGGTGCACAGACCACATTCTGAAAATGGTTCAACCCCCCATGTTCATTCTAATTTTTTTTCTACCTGTGGGAAAGGAGATAATGTTTCTGTAAAAATACATTACTGTAATTATACTTGTCAAATAAAATGAATATTTATGAAGCTGATATGAACTAATTATGTAGTCTTCTTCTTTTCTTTTTGCCCTTGCAAAGTCATAATGAGGAGTACACCTGCAGTACTAGGAAGTCTATACAGCCCTGCACTAGTGACTCCTACAGTACGAGAAATGTAGGACAGACATCTGCAAGATGGACTCAGAGTGCAGTGCCAAACTCCCACAGATGCCATGCCAGCTAGGGGCATTGCTTAAGAGAATATCACCATCGGAAAAGGATTAACAGTTTAATCAAAGCAACAACCCAGTTGGGCTTACTTAGCCTTCTTGCACTGTTCCTACTTATACGTATCTTCCCCTGAACTCTTATTCTAGGATCTGATTCTCTGAATGTATGTGTCATTAGTTCTTTTCCTCAAACTCACTGTATTTCTCTCTTTGTGAATTTGCATCTGCCAGGCAGCAATATTTGTTTATTCTTGTATTGTGTGGTTCTCTTACTGCACTTGAGTGCTCTACACTATTATTACTAGGCAATGTATTTTCTTTAAATAAATATTGTTCGTTTATCTATACCAGTAGCATGTCATTCATTCCCTTTGAAAAAATCTGATGTCCCTTTGCGTTCTGAGAAATATAGGGGTTCTTAATGTCTTCCAGAAGTTGATGACTTCCGTTTTTCCTGGGATAATGACATGCATGACTCTTGTCTCAAACAAGTGTACTTACAGCAAATGGCATCATAATTAACGATGAAAAGTGCTAACTCCAACAACTTTTTCTGCCTTACTGTCAATATTGTGGGTATCTGCCCTACATCACAACAAATGGATCTCATTCCGCAACTACTACCCCTACAAGACTACCAGGAATAATGTCAATTTCTAGCAATGCTCAACTTCTACTGGCGCCACCTCCTGCAGGCAGCCACTATTCAGACCCTGCTCATAGAGGTCCTAAAAGGGAAAAATATCAACAGTAAACAGAAACTGAAGTGGACCACTAACCTGCAGGAAGCCTTCACCCAGCTCAGAGACTATCTAGGCGACAACCATGGTACTCTCACTTCCCACACACAGTTAACTACAGTGGTGGACGCAAGTGATTTCATGATTGCTACAGTCCTGAAACAGGAAGTGGTGGCTGTATAGCAAACACTCTACCTATGAGTGCAAACTCCTTGAGGTCTATAAGGCAATTCTTCAGTTTAAGGATGACATGGTAGGTAGACCACTTTGTCACATATGCATATCACTGACCACTAACAGACTCAATCCATAACCCATTAAAAGACTTCTGTTCCAGATGTTTCCACCACCTGGATTACATCACACAGTTGTATGAGCAATATGCACCACATGAAAGACGTGGACACTGTCACTGATTATCTTTCACAGATCAATGGCAGCTTGATGTCTTGAGACCTCCTCATGATACAACTGTGAATCTCAAAATCGAACAACACCTGACACCAAGCACTACATAACAAATTTTGTATGAATCTCACAAAACTGAACTCACACGTTAGTACCTCAGCCATTTTGGAAGATCATGTTTGATTTGTTACACTACTTATCACATCCTGGGATATGACCAACCAACAACACGACTTGTTACAGGGCACTGCCACCACATGCACCACAGACGATAAGAAATTTTGTGTATGCTGAAATTTTTTGGACCTGCAACTAAAAGTATTGTGATAATTCCCAACGCTAATGTGATCACACAGAGCAGTAAAGGAGTATGAGGAGGGTATGTTGTAACACAAATACAGGTTGCATATGAATGAAACCAGTAAATACAGCTGTTCTCATTATTTCATGTGAGATAAAGTACAAAAAACAGCTGTTGTCCCAATATTCACCAGAAGATGGATATACAAGAAAAGATTGCCTGGCTTCTATACCACTGACTTTTCAGTACACTTTTTCTGATGCTTTCTCCGGCTAACAATCACACTTTACAGTTGATGATCTTCGTTTCGTGAATGACATAAACTTATATTTTTTTAAGTAGCCCTCTTTGCTGCCTCGCTTTATTATTCCACACATATACATTAACATATAAAAAGAAAAATGAAAATATTAGATGAGTCGAAATCCCTCATCTACTCCAGGGGATGCCTCAGTCCTAGTCTTGGCAATAGTGCAATGTTTCAAAATTTACGGAGCACAGGTCTTCAGCTTTCCTGAAGTTAACAAAGGGGAGATACACTGTTAACTTAAAGAACCTGGTGAAATTAAAGTGATTTTAGTTTATATATTATGTCAAGTGACATTAAGAAATTTATGTATCTGTTGTATATATTTTGTACATGAAACAATATTGGAGTGTTCCATCTTTTTTGTCTACACAAAATCCAACAGGAAAGGTTGGTTGTTGACCCTCAAACACTGGTCCCAGAAGCACATAAAACTACTAATTTTCACAGGCAGAAAGCAAACCCTACTTGACCTGTGCATTTGCATCTAGCTAGTTCTGATATAAACAGAGATTCTTCCAACCATCAGCCAAATTTCACAATGATTGCTCCATTCAATTTTATGTTTACTAATTGTCATTCTTAACTACATGACACCAATTCGTTCCTAAGCAAGCCTGAAGGCTAGGTATCCTACATTGCAGGATGATAACGCTGTAGATTTCAGTTGTTGGCAGCAATAGGTTACCAGACTCACCATGCCGGCTTGACGCGTCTCGTCGATGTAGTGAGTGGTGATGATGACTGTCCTGTTGCCTTCTTTGGTGATGCTCACCAGGTGATCCCAAATGCTGAAACAGTAGTTGAACAATGTCACTATCACTGATAAATAGTGGCAAGCATGCGTTTGTCTTTGGTGCCATTCAAAGCAGAATCCAACAGCGCTTGCAACCTCAATTTGTCTGCATTCACTACGAGAACAATGTGCATGAACATCAATACTGATAGAATCTGCAGCCAACATTTAGAAAGAGGGAGTACAGTTGCTCATTATGTGCAGTTGAGAGATGTCTAATCCGTCTCTAATGGATGCCACAGTTACAACATATTGTTGCAAAAGGTTTCAATAGTCTTAAAACACATCTGGGCGATATTCAGAAGGAAGTGGAGAGGTTATGTAATGGGGATACATACCACACATTTAGATCGGCAGATACTGTAGTCTGTTCCAAAAGTTCATATGGGAAGCAGAAAATTTTATCTATTTTGGACCCGCTTACTACACTCATGCCTAGTTCTTCCTCTACAATTTTTCCCCGCCACACTTCCGTCCAGTACCAAATTGATAATCCCTTGATTCCTCAGGATGTGTCGTACCACCCGATCCCTCTTTTGATAATGCTATGCCATAAGGTTTTTTCTCCTCAGTTCGATTCACTACCTCCTTATAAGTTATTCGATCTAATCTAATCTTCAGCATTCTCCTGTAGTATCAAATTTCAAAACTGAAGAATTATTATCATATGAAGTTAATGAGTTTCGATTTATAATTTAATACTGCCAAGCGCGCTGAAAAGTAGCGCATCTCCTGCAAATGTATTTCACTTTAACAGCGCCAGCATAAAAAACACAGAACACAGATGTTAATAGTGTTTCATTTACACGGCATTTGGGAATCATAACATAAAAACGTTCAAAGTAGAGAAATCTCTGGCACCAGCTACAGGTTAGAACCCGAATGCGGTACCTTACCACAGCGAACGAAGAACATTACTAGTGTCTACTGAGAGACTTAGTACTCTCTGCACTGTGTAAACATAGCGTCTCAAAAGTTCGTTAACATTTGAAAATGCACCATTTCACGGTATAATGTAAGTAGAGAGGTAAAAAAAAATCGCCACATTGCCTGAAAGGACACGAGATTATATTGAAAACGAAAACGAGTGTAAAAACTGGCCAACAGATGGCGCTCGACAACGTACCCTCCAATCGGTACAAAATCCAGCGTCGTCATGAACTGTTAGCCACCGGTTTTGTGACGCGGAGAGAATCTGTCGTATGGACATTTCAAAAAATTGGTTGTCTAACGTGTTGTGGACCAACATTTCACACTCCGAGGGTCCGTCAGCATCCTCAACCGCAGAATATGGGCTACCGAAACTCCTAGAACTGTCGTGGAATCCCCACTGCATGACAGGAAAGTCACGGTGTGGTGTGGAACGGACGCTTCTTCTTCGAAGAAATGCTGATTTTCAAACTGTCAGCGTGACAGGTGAGAGGTACGCCGATATGTTACAGAATCGCGTCGTCCCTAGCCTGGCAGATAAATACCTGCCTGAAGGTACGACTTTTATGCTGGATGGCGCTCCACTCCATATTGATACGCGTGTGAAAGATATCTTGCGCACTTCGTTTGATGAGGATCGCGTGCTGAGCCGCTACTGCTATCATGCTTAAGGTCCCCTTCAGCCGCTCCGACATGTACTCAGATCTATCTGTACAGACTGTTTGGGCAGACAAGTCGCTGCTTGTAAATTTGTCTGCGCTGTTGGTCGGGTCCGCCCTACGCAGAGTCTGGCAGGATTTGAATTCACGCAGACGACACACAGACAAGACTGAGCGTTAAATGCTATCTCAGACTAATCGCTCAGTTCATTGTGCGTCCTTGTTGGGTCGGTATTGTGATAAACAGAATTCAGTATGAGTGATGTTACTAGAGATTCTCAAGCTCGCGGATTTATTACAGAGAGATTGTAACAGAATTTATAGAACTTTACTGATCATTGCGATCTGTATGGGAAATGGAAATACGCTACGGTCGCAGGTTCGAATCCTGCCTCGGGCATGGATGTGTGTGATGTCCTTAGGTTGGTTGGGTTTAAGTAGTTCTAAGTTCTAGGGGACTGATGACCTCAGAAGTTAAGTCCCATAGTGCTCAGAGCCATCTGAACCATTTGAAAATGGAAATAAATATACTCATTTTATTCAATGTGACGTATTTGCATACATATAAACAGTTATACAGATAAAAACGCACATCAGTACATAAAATACACCACATTTCAAAGGTATTGTCAGTACTTAAATCATTCTGTAGTGTTTTTGCCTGCGAAATATTCAACGAATTTTTCTCGAACTGACTTAGGTTCTGATGAACAGTGTGCCGTATCTGTAATCCCATTAGCCGACTTGTATCCTGGGATATAAATTCTTCCAGATCTTCTGGTGTATGCAGAAGTAAAGGAAAATCCTAAATCTTGCAGATAAAATCCCAAATGCGTTTTCCACAACTCCGCGAGTCTTTGATAAATAGTAGTTGAAAACTTGCCTGTCTTCTGTTACATTGTTCTGGATGAAAGCTTTTATAAAATTCGTTTGCAACGAAACCGCCTTATCTCCGATGAAAACAAACGGTAGATCGTCACTAGTTTCAGGTTTGGGAATTGTCAGAATATCATTCTTTAGCCTTCTGTAGAGCTCCGTACATTCCAGAACACTTCCGTCAGAAATACGACCACTGACTCCAAAATCAACCATTATGAATTCGTAGTTAGCGTTAACTACAGCCAACAAAACTAAGTTGTCATATCCTTTGTAGATATAAAAGAATGATCCGCTATTTGCTGGAGGAAAAATCGAGACATCCTTTCCATCTATGGCCACCAGAGCACGTGGGAAATTTCATTTTACTTCAAACTCCTTAGCGATGTGTCTCCAGTCATCCTATGAGTTTGTAAACTAAAAATGAAAATAGAGACATAGTTTTTAGTTGACACCCAAAAATCCTAATAGAATATGTTTCCTACTACCACGCTTATTCCTTGAAACGGCATATAATTTAAAAAAAATTAATGTTGACAAATTTTGTATTTCGCATTGTTTCAGTTGATATAAAAATAGACTCTCTATCGTAGCATATGGAAGATGTTCATCACCTAAACTACTAAACAGTTAACGAGCCTGACGAACTGAGAGTTTCTGTCACAAGATAGTGTTTAGGATAATGGACAATCGTCATTGTTGGCCATAGATACACATACACCAAAATGTATGTGTAAAAACAAAAAGTAAAAAAAACCCTCTGTCGATAGTGTGCAGCAAATTAAATACACTGGAGAGAGAAGATGTTGCAGATGCTATGGCGACAGTGTATGCTGATAAGGTTAGACAACTGGAACCAATGCAAAGTCTTCGCCGAAATGCTTATCAGCGAAGTTTTCAATGAGGCACAATTGCAAAATCTTTACAGAAGCAGTAAAAATCCCGGACATGGGAGTTCTGTACCGCATTTCGAAGCATTCGATCCAAATGAGACTATGTAATATATGTCTCACATTTTAATACGCCTACATTCCATGTTATGAATTTGTAAATAAATTTGTTTAATAAATGTGTGACTGTACAAGAATAAGAAACTTAATCACACTAAAAATATTAAAATAAAAAAAATAAGGAGTTGTGATTAACTTCCGTTCTCGCCTTCAAATATTGTTGCCTTAATACTGCATGTAAAGCACCACATGTTTCTGGAATGATGTGACTTAATGATGATGATAACATCATAGCAGAAAATTTAAGATTAGCATAGCTGCTGCCAACAGCCAGAAGCCTCAGTGAGACTAAAAGTCTCTCGTAAGCACGTACTGATTTTCTCATTACGCTATCATGTGTCTGTATGTATGGTGCGACATGTTTCAAAAGCAATAAAAATGTTTCTTCGTCCATTCTTAAAGAGTTGAACCAATCAGCTTTTTCAAATTTTAGCTCCTCTAAAAGATTAACGTTTGAGAGTGACACACGGTTTAGAAGCCAGTCCTTCGTCCGCCTTATAAGTTGTGGCCTCTTTCTTTTCTCAGCAAGACAGCATAATTGCGTTATAAACAAATTTACTCAGTTTGGCCATAACCTCTATATTGTTGCCCGATGAATTCAAGACTGAGAAAAACTGTACCAACGGTCGGAACACGTAAATGCTGTGTAAAGTAGGTAGACCTGTTGCGCAGAAAGTCGTTGCGAATCTACTCTGCACAGACAAATCGAAATGTCTTAGCGCCCCTGGTCTCCCAGATCTCCAGACCTCCACCCATGTGAGTAGTGGTTGTAGGGTTACCAGAAGTCTAACGCGATGGTCCGACCCCGTTAGGAATGCTAAAAGACAACATCCGATGGTAGTTTCTCACTGTACCTACTAATATGCTAGACAGTGCTCTTGACAACATTGTCCCTCGACTGGAAGTATTGATGAATGACAGCTGTCATGTTGAGCATTTGTTATAAAGAATATTGCGTTTGCAAATTATTGCTTTTGTATCATATGAAGCACCATCTGTTGGTCATTATATGCACTATTTTTGGTTTCAATAAAACCAGATGTTATTTGAAGCATCTCTACCGACATTGTGCCATGAAGTAATGAATTTTCAAATGTTAACCGGATTTCTGCGTCACCCTGTACTTCGCACTCGGGCATTAAGCGGCTGCCGTGGGGCGTAGCGATGACAAACAACCGGTGAGCGCGGAAGTTTCAAAACTGTACTTTCAGAAGGTCGTAATTGCGTACTATCAGAATTACAGCCAAAATTTTCTTGCGGGCCGGGTTTCTTGGGCTGATAATTTACTGTTTTCATGAGATCAAGATTGTGACGCTTCCTTGTTAGAGTACTGAGACATCCTGGAAACACTGTACATCTTCGTTTAACTGATTGGTCGATGAACTGATTCTCTGGTCGGGCACTTCACCTCCCTAGTACGACGATGCGGTATGCAAACCAGTCATCCGGCTGACGACCGCTTTTATCCAATAGTCTCTACTGGAACTAAACTGGACATTCACCTAGCGCAATGGTAGTCAAACTGTGGCGAATCACGCATTCGTGCGGCGCGCGGTTCTCAGTCGTGTTTTATAGTAACATGCATCTCTCAGCTAACAGCCGAATTCGAAAACGCCAGTTAACGTTAAGATCTCCCTAAGAGTGTAATTTTCCAGCTCAGTACCTAACAAAAGTAGTTAGAGAGACAGTGCGCGACTCTTACCGATCGGCTGCTATGGTATATATTCCAGGCGGAAGTAATAGGGATTTGTGAAGAATGCACATCTTGAGATGCGGTACATATTTGTAGCAATGAATACGAAATTAAATTGACGTTGTAATATAACACAGTGAGTAGAAGATAAATGACATTCAAAATATTTAGTAAACATTTGTGATTGTGTGTCATATGGTTAATCCATTTAAATATAAGTACAATTATTGTTATTAATTAATAGTGGGTAAATCTATAGGGAGAGACGGGTAATGTACAATATGCACAGAGCCAAGAGGGAATCATAAGAGTGGACGACCAAGAACGAAGTGCGAGGATTAAAAAGGGTATACGACAAGGGCATAGTCTTTCGCTCCTACTGTTCAATTTGTACATCGAAGAAACAATGATGGAAATAAAAGAAAGCTTCAGGAGCGGAATTAAAATTCAAGGTGAAGATTCGCTGATGACATTGCTATCCTCAGTGAAAGTGAAGAAGAATTACGTGATCTGCTAAATGGAATGAACAGTCCAGTGAGTAAAGAATATGGACTGAGAGTAAATCGAAGACAGACGAAAATAATGAGAAGTAGCAGAAATGAGAACATCGAGAAACTTAACATCAGGACTGATGGTCATGAAGTAGGAGAAGTTAAGGAGTTCTACTGCCTAGGCAGCAAAATAGCCAATGATGGAAGGAGCAAGGATGACATAAAAAGCAGACTAGCACTGACAGAATGGGTATTCCTGCCCAAGAGAAGTCTGCTAGTATCAAACAAAGGCCTTAATTCGTGGAAGAAATTTCTGAGAATGTACGCTTGGAGCACGGTATTGTATGGTAATGAAACATGGATTCTGGGAAAACCGGAACAGAAGAGAATCGAAACATTTGAGATGTGGTGCTGCAGACTAATGTTGAAAATTAGGTGGGCTGATAAGGTAAGGAATGGGGAGGTTCTGTGCAGAATCGGAGAAGAAAGGAATATTTGGAAAACATTGACAAGGTGAAGGGACAGGATGATGGATCATCTGTTACGACGTCGGGGAGTGACTTCCATACTACTAGAGCAAATAATTGAGGACGTAGGTTGCGAGTGCTACTATGAAGTGTAGAGTTGTCACAGGAAAGGACTTCGTGGCAGCCCACATAAAACCAGTCAGAAGACTGATAACTCAAAAAAAGAAAATCGTCATCCACTTACACAGCCATCACAACACTTGTGGGGCAATTATAGCGTCACAACTTTGGGGCCACTGAGGATGGCAGCAATTTGAAACAGATGACAGTCCACTCGAAGTATCCCAAATGGTGCCGACTTTAAAGGATCAGCACTTGGGCGCCGGTGGCCAACTTACAAGGGGAGGCCACGACGTTCGGAACGTAGTACTCCATGAGGACAACAAAATGTGTAAGCAGTAGCGCGTACTTCTCAAGCGTTATCGAGAAAATCGCAAGATAATTTCGGTCGTCAAATATATACCTGTGCGTGGCCATTTTTACCATGAAGCGGAAGCAGCCGAGTGGAGGGTAGCTCAGCGTCTTCGTTCAGAGGGCTGCGTGCTCTCTATAATAACAATTAGAAAAAAACTGAGTGAAGGAATCAACGATCAACTTGAACGTATGTCTTGTGACGTCCGCCAAGACTAAAACACAACGAACTATATCGGGGGGAAAAAAAGTGGTTAGCGTTCAAGCCCCGTAATCACTGGATCGAGTCCCGTTCGTCTATTTATTTTATTTTCAACACAGTCATCATCTTTACTATTTATATTACAATTGATACAATGGGGAAAATACGTGTAATTGGATGAACTTTTATTAAATTTACAATGTTATTTGGCAGTCTACTAATTTTTATCATCACAAATAATGTAATATTCATAACTATCGACTAGTAAACGACCAGACGCATAAAGTGATACTGAAAATGTATGCTTGTCCGTGATTTGAGAAATCCCCTATACCTGGAAGGAGCCCGAAACGACTTGTTACCTCCAAGTTTTGACCGGCACAGACGGCTTTCGAAAGATGTACAATTAATCGTCGCTTTCGACATTACGAGTACAAGTTGCAGGATGGTATTTTTCGTAAAAACGTGGAAAACATAAAGTTAAACGGCACCAGCTGCATTGAATAAATACTATGTTTCCGCCTACGCAAGGTCTTTTGACGTTTTCGTGGAAAAACAAACCTCGATAACATTTTCACAAACCTCTCTTTCAGATGATAATTTGGAAGCAAACCATGCATAACGCAGTATTTCCTTAAAAATCGACGCTGATAATTGGTTATGCAGTATCGAGTGTATTTTAATAGCGTCTTCCGAGAAGCAATTTGTCGTTCTCTTTCGATTAAATACGAACAGTTTTGAAGACACGGACAAGCATACATTTTCAGTATCACTTTATGGGTTCGATCGTTTACTAGTCGATTGTTATGAATATTATATTATTTGTGATAATAAAAATTAGTAGACTGCCAAATAACATTGTAAATTTAATAAAAGTTCGTCCGATTACACACGTATTTTTCCCATTATATCAATTGTAATATAAATAGTAAAGAAAATGACTGTGTTGAAAATAAAAAAAAAACTGACGAACGGAACTCGATCCAGCGATTTGAACGCCAACCACTTAAAAAAAAAAAGTTCTATGTTGTTCGTTGCATTTGCTCAGGCGGACGTCCGATGACGCCCGTTCAGTTTGTTCGTTGATCCGTTCGCCCAGTTTTTTTGTTTTTTTTGTTTTTTTTTTTTTTTTATTACAATGGGTAGCTAACGCTCTGACCGAACACACAGAGCTACCGTGCCAGCAACCATTCGGTTACAGCCGCTTCATGGTAAAAATGGCCACGCACAGATATATATTTGACGACCGAAATTATCTTGCGATTTTCTCAGTAACGCATGAGAAGTACGCGCTGCTGCTTACACATTTTGTTGTCGTCATGGATAACTACGAGTTATAAAGGCACATTTGCATGCCGAGCGTGAGTTTCCTCGGAAACGCGAAATATTAATTAAATAAATAATCAGTGACAAATAAATAAAGCCTATGGCACACAACTGCAGCGCTGTGTCGCTGATAAAACAAAAGCACAATTACGTTACTCTTATGTTTGATTAAGGAAGAGTGAGCTCTGGTTGAAGTGGTGCGAGAAGCACGTATTTTATTTTATTGTCTGGCACACCGCCATATTTCATGTTATAGAAGAATACTGCGAGTTGCAACCACACTAGGCACTCGATTCTGTAAAGAATTTATATTTATAAAAGTAAGTAGGATTATGAACTGTAGGCTTATTCATTGAATATATCTGATTTAACTAACTGTGTAACTTTTTTTATGTTTAGTAGACAATCACCTCTGTACGACGTATTGGCATGGCTGGCAAATTATTGTAATATTGAGAATTTAGATTTGAGTCCGCACCTACCGCAGCAGTCTTTGGAAACGATTTAAATACGTAGTCCGATTATTTGAGTCTTATTTCACGGTCAACTACGAATAACATTGCATTTACGAAAAAGCCATTGTCAAGCGTCTGATACCGAATAATTAAACGTCCACGTTCCAGATAAGCAAATACAATTGCAATCACAATCACCATCATACAGATAGAATAATTAACATATTTAAAATAACAATATTTTTTTTATTTATTTTATATTGGCGACTGCGTGTCGGACTTGTTATTTTGTCATTTGTTACATTGTTCTCTTTGTTTCATGTAAAAAATCAACTTTCTGGACCTGGACGTCAATGTATGAGAGATAACAAAATCTGAAGATATTTTCCAATTCTGAAATTTTGCGGGAAGACGCAATGAAACTTCCAGCAAAATAAGGTAAGACGCAGCATCTTTGCATTAGCAGGCTTGACCAGACGTATAATTCAGTGTGTTAGCTTTTCAGTAAATTCTGTAGTGTTTCTTTTCTGCATAACAGTTTCAGTGATAAATTTCATTCTCAGTACTTTTCCCTAAACAATAACGTATGCAACAATACCAATACACGAGTGTACAATATGGCCGACTTCTGTACGATATCATGTAACATGGCTAGCAGCCATTACCAATAATCTCAAATTCAGTTTATATTTTTAAATTAACAGACAGCCATTGTTGCTACGAGCGATTCATGCTCAACTACATTTTATTTTAAAATCAGTGTCAAAAATTTTCTTGAAACATATATCACGTGTGGCATGGTAATAACTAGAAAACAATACGCAAAAATGGAACAGCAAGGACGTACTATTCAGACGCAATCCGACACGGACGTGAGACAAGTGTTAGAAAATGACTTTACGACAGCAACCGGTAGTGACGATTCATCAAACATTGACGCAAGTGTTGACGAAAATTTTGACGATAGGCCGTCCACTACAAAAATTTCAAAATCTCAATCAGAGCTCATGTTAATGCATGACGTCACGTCTAATGACGCGGCGGGGGCAGAGACCTTGCAAACGGTAAACATTGCCGACATGTTACAAATGCTAATGAAACAAAACGCCGAAAATATGGCAACCTTAAAGGCACAATTAGAGACACACAATGAACAGTTAAAAACACAAAATGACGAAATCAAATCTGATCTCATAGCAATCAAGATAGGTAATGACACTTTATGTAAGCGTGTGGAACTTATAGACGCCACACTGACCAAACAGATGACCGAACTCAGTACTAAATTTTCCCAGCTCAATACGAGACAAGAAAAGACTACAACTGACGTAGCACTTTTACAGACACAAGTAAAAAACCTTAATGTCACGTGTGAAGTTCTTACTGAACAAATTCAAACATATCCTTCAGTACATGACAATCTTGAAAAACGAATTACTGACGTACAGAATAAATTTGACAATGTTGAACAACACCTGACTGACATCTTACAATCAGATGCCACAGCTCATTTTCAAAATATTAATAAAGAATTTTGATAGATGCTTACGTGAAAATTTTCCAACAATTGTGCACGACTCCGTAGCGCAATACATTACTGATAACAAACAGCTGATCAGTGACGCAGTACAATCCGTCACTGCACCCATGAGACAATTCACCGATCAACTACAGTCTGAATGTAACGAAAATATCAGTCAAAATGTACAGTTCAGAAACCAATATACATTCGAGTATGATACACACATTCCGCACACGACAAATACACAAGAACAAAACACACCACGACTACAACACATACCACGATGTGGAAACACAAACACAAGCTATTATCATGGTAAACCACAGCAACATTATCGTAATTACTCGCCAGCTGAACATACCAGTAATTACAGTGGACTAAATCCATATCACAATGCGAAGGAAGATGAAAGCTTAATGAAACACAGGCAATTTCAGATTTTTATCCCAGAAAAACGAACCATTCATCCGGTGATTTTTCTTAAATCTTTTAGTAACGCATTTCCACGCACTTGGAGTGACCGGAAAAAGATTTCATATATTGTCGGTTACATCCAAGGCGATGCAGCTGTCTGGGCATACAGTCAAGCTGACGTATGTACCACGTACAGTGAGTTTGAGCGCGCTTTTCTGAACAAATTCTGGTCGCAATCCGTCCAGGAGCGACTCAGAAGACAAATTTTAGAACCTGAAACTTTTAACAGTAAAAATGGTAACTTACGCAGATATTTTGAAAAATACTTGAACATGGGACACTTTTTAGACGAACCAGTCGCAACGCGTGATATACTCCGTGCGTTGAAGGCCAAATTGCCTTTCAACATTAAAGAAAAACTCCTACATATCCCGGATGACGATTCAGATTATTTTTTAACAGCCTTAGATTCGGTTGACATGTTACTTGAAGACCAGCGCTTCGCGCGGCAAAACAGCAGCCACAATGTTTACACTAGTGGTATGCAAAACATGCAGGCTTGCCAACACAATTCTGGCGCGCCCACAGTTGGATACGCGGTACAACAAAAACAGCAAACTCACATGCCGTCTCAGTACGGAAATCAAAATCAACACGCGTATTCCAATACAAACAATAGTTACCACAGTAATAACATTTCATGCGGCAATCCATACAAAAGGCACCGCGGTAATAACTACAGCGGTAACAGCGGATACAAAGGTAATAACAAAAACACAAACAGAAATAGAAATAATAATAACTACGAGCCAAGACAGCATCAAGGTTGGACTCGTAACGATCAGTACTTTTATTCAAACTCTGCTTTACCACAGCAGCCACCAGGTCAAAATTGGAGCATACCTTACGACCGACAGGTAAGTTATAATGCGCAACAGCAACAACAACCGCAAAAGTTTGGAGATCATAATAGGCAATATCCGAATGTGAATATAATAGAAATGACACCTGATGCACAACCTCAATCTGTGTCAGTACCTAGTACAAATGATAATCCAACAAGCTAGAAACAGTCACTACTTTGCCCCAGGTCGTGGCTGAAGAATTCTTGGGGGGCGACTTCAATGTTAATCAGTTATTTGACACCACACATGAACAACAGAATAATGATATGCCGAGTAATTCTAAACAAAAACTACCTGTTTTATTTATAAGATACAACCACAATAACAATATATCAGATGAACTTTTACAAGACAGTACACAATGTCGTTTAAACACAAAGGAAATTGTTTTAGCATCTACTACTGGTGTAGTAGGTGGGATTCCAACTACTATTATCCTAGATACAGGTGCAGCTGTGAGCGTTTTGTCTTTTAATTTCTATAAAAAGATGTGTGAATTGGAACCTGTGCCTGAGTTTCCTGCCCAAAACTGTAAAATAACTACTGCACTAGGTAGTAAGTCATGTAGGGTTACGAAGCAAGTTTTTGTGAACGTTAAAATAGGTAATGGAACCGTACAATGGCCATTCCTGGTTGTACAAAACCTTGTGACAAATTGCATATTAGGAATAGATATTATGAGCGAGAAGGACTGCATTATAGACTTCTCCAACGGTAAATGTATTTTAAATGATAAAGGCAGTGTAATTATTATTGATTTGGACAGGAGAACTCTAAAGCATGACAAACACTGTACAGGGTACAAGGTTCAGTTAGTACTTGACAATGACATTCAAGACATGCAAACACACTCATCTGACACAGAGATAATGGACTTGAAAACATTGCTTGATCATAAGATAAGTGAAGCTACAGCTCTCAGTGTACATGAACGTATAAAACTACAGGAAGTGTTATCCAAATATTTACAAGTTTTTACCAAACGATTAGGTGTTATCAACACGTATGTGTACAAGATTGAAGTTAAGCCTCACAAGATCTTCTACCATAAGACATATAACGTACCGTTATCTCAACGACCTGCTGTGTGGCAAGAATTAAAACAAATGTTAGACTGGAAGGTCATTGAACCATCCACCTCACCTTATTGTAGTCCTCTACTTGTTGTCAAAAAATCAAATGGAAGCATTAGGTTAGTGTTAGACGCACGAGCTATTAATGAAATAATTTTACCGGTTCACACAAAACCTGAAAATTTAGAAGAGCAATTACAGAAATTTCTAGATGCAAAATATTTTTCCACAATAGATCTCGCTAATTCGTTTTGGCAGGTGGGTATCACTCCTGATTCTCGGAAATATACTACATTTATGTTCGGGGGGCGAACCTATCAGTTTTGTGTTCTACCCTTCGGACTGAATGTCAGCTCTGGGGTATTCATTACAGCCCTGGATACCGTGCTTGGCGACGATTTAGTTGAGACAGTCACACACTATGTAGATGATATACTGATAGCTACACAATCTTCGAATGAACACGTTGACACTCTTCAAAGAATTTTAGAAAAATTTGCACAAGCTGGAGTCACAGCCAACCTAAGAAAACCAAAATTTGGTTGCAGTGAGATAAAGTATTTAGGACATATCATTAATTGACAGGGCATACGTCCGGATCCCAGTAAATTAGATGCTATCAGAAACTTTCCTAGCCCTCGAACTAAAAAGCAGTTAAAATCATTCCTTGGGCTATGTTCATTTTTCAGACGTTTTTTGCCACAACCACTTTTGAACAGTAAACATCTGCTAAATCTACTCAGAAAGAATCAAGTTTGGATCTGGTCGGAACAGTGCCAGAATGACTTTAATACAATTAAACATGCTTTAGTGAATGCTAACATATTGAGCCATCCAGATTTCAATTTAGATTTTTGTATGACTTGTGACGCTTCACGTACTGGCTTGGGCTGTTGCTTATTTCAAGTTGTAAAGAATAAAGAGGAGGAACAGATAAGAATTATTGGGTTTGCGAGTCGCACTCTAACTGAATGTGAGCGTACATACTCCACTACTGAGTTAGAAACACTTTCCATAGTATGGGCATTCAAGAAATTCAATTATTATTTATTTGGAAAACATACGGTAATTTACACCGATCACCAGGCCCTGACATTTTTGTTAACTTGTAAACTTGTACATCCTAGACTATCACGATGGGCAGTTACACTTCAGAACTACTCTTTTGAAATTAAGTACATAAGAGGTAAGGACAACACCATTGCAGACACTTTGTCTAGACTTCCACAAGGTATGAATGATACCAACAGTGACTTAGAAAATATAAATGACTACAGGATTCTCTTAATGCAAGACAAGCAGTATCACCAATGTTATATTGATATGTGCAGAAACATGGCTGAATTACAAAAATCTGATCCTCACTGGTATAAGATAATAACATTACTGGTAGAAAAACACAATCATCCTTTGACTAAGTATTACAAGTTACACAATGATGTGTTATTTTACCGCCGACATCCAAATGCTACTAGCTGGTGTGTATGCATTCCCAAAGAGTCTGAACGTAATCTAATTTCGCACACACACTTAGTTTGGGGTCATTATGGGACAAAAAAGTGTTTAGCGAAGCTCAGCACATACTGTTATTTTAGCAATATGAGAAGAAAAATTTACAGGGAACTGAAAACATGTGTCATATGTCAAAAATCAAAACCTCAGAATTTATCCACAAAAACAGATTTACATTCTATTTTACCTAGTAAACCCCTGGAAATTCTGTGTACTGACATCAGTGGACCGCACCCAGCAAGCTCTGGAGGCGTCAAATATATCTTAGCTTTTTACGATATATTTTCTAAACATGTAAAACTTTATGCTTTAAAATCCGCCACTGCAAATGCTATAATACGAAGATTCTCAAGTGATTACCTGACGCACGTGGGAAAACCTAAAGCAATTCTATCAGATAATGCAGCATACTACTCTGGGTACAAATGGAGAAATTTCTTGAAGGACAATAACATTAAAAGTATATTTATTTCGAGGTTTAGTCCACAATGTAACGCGACTGAGAGACTTTTCCGAGAATTAAATCGATTCATGAGGACCTATATTTCATCAAAACATACTAATTGGGTGTCCTACCTAAGTCTTTTCGAAGACGTACACAATAACTTAAATATTTACGATACGAATTACACACCTAACGAGATCATGTTCAATTGCAAACAGAACGATCAGTGGATAGAACCATTACCTAAGTTGTCAGACAAGGAAATCACACCTGAACAGAAAATAAAAGAAGTATTGACTACATTGACACATCACGCACAAATACGAAACAAACATCACAGAAACATAATAAAAAGAAAACAAAAATTCGAGGTAGGAATGCTTGTACTACTTCGTACTCATCATAAATCTGTAGCACTCAAACGACGCAACGCTAAGTGGCGTCTGCTATATGAAGGACCTTATATAATTGTTAACATACCGCATCCTGGTGCGTATCTGTTACAACATCCTAGAACTAACAAAATTATTGGGCTATACGCACACCGAGATCTTAGAGCATTTCATGCTGAATAATGTCAAAGTCATACCCATCAAAATATTGCTAAGCAACTCGAAAAACTCTGTTGTTACAACACAGATAATAAGTAGTATAGAAATTTTCATTTCAGCGGTTCCAGTGACGCAGTTGAAGACAGAAGAACTCTTCTTTCAGCGCGCGCCTCCACCTGAAAGACGGAATATTAAAGTAAAATTTATGATTACGTAGCAGTGGATGACATATTAATTTTTCACGGAACATTTGTTACTGAAGGTACCACTGACTTGGTGTGACACCTGACGAACTGACAGACGTCATCTGTGAAGCGATCTTTTACTTTGAGAAATAGATTAGACGCACATCTCTTAACACGAAAAGCATCTATCAGTAGTCAAGGCCACACAGACACTCTACACACACGCACAAAACGCGAGGAATCGAACATTTTCTCTCTCTTACTATTTTGAATATTTATTGAGTAGTGAAAACGCCTGGTCTTGCCTACTGATGTAATGAATGTTGTGTCTAACCTATCTTAATTTCAGATGACATCACAAAAAACATCGATAATATCCCAGCAAAACCGCTAAAGAGGATGTAAATATCTGCAATTCATGTAATCAAATGGGACACAATGTAATAACCTATAGCGATGTAATGATGATGTAAACATGTTTATGTGCAACTGTATTATGTTTATGCTAAGAAAATATGTGACATGTGTATGTATAATTACTTATTTTTTTAACTGATGTATAGTGTAACTGTTACTATGTAAAAATTTGAACAAAACGAGTGCCAAAAAGACATTGCATAGTGAACCACTGTTCACGGACATTAACGAACATTACTAACTCTGTAACTACGCGGAAACCCATGTGAAAGAAACTGTTAATGCCATTCATTATGCAGCGTATCTATGTAAACGCGATGAAGATTTCCTTGATTAATAACTACGAACATTTAGGTGAGCTATATTCAGCAAAAAACTGAAAATGTGAAGTGCATAATTCGTGCATCGTCTAGTGATATTACTACAGTACCCAACTTCAAGATGTTAACTGGATTAAATGGACACAAAGTGCCTGTCCAGAAAACAACACGACGGGTGGAAGAATTTTGGTTGGAACTTCAGGGAATGAAATGTTCTCGAAATGTGACGGACACTCTTACCTGGACTGTCCAAGGATCGACGCCAGCTATGTGCCGTCCGAGGTTCTGCAACCAAGCTTCTACGGAATGTAAAAAACGAACTGCACGTGGACCAATTACTCGACGGGTCACGTCTGATCTGTAATAAGCAATGCTTTTAGTCACAACGAACTGCATCACTACGACTATAATGGAAATGAGAAATGGACACGCTTATGTATTAATCACGTTGTTATACAACGATGTTACTGTGATCAAAAAACTTTACCACGACAATACTAACCTGTAAAAAATTATTGTGCAGCAGATGAATATGAACTGTAATAACGACACGATGTGTATAGGTCAACGCACCTGAAAAATACGGACATTTTTCTTTGAAGTATTTCAAAACAATACTATGTAACTAAGAACATTCAACAATCTAAGTTGTATTGTGTTATAACAAATATTGTAAATTTAAAACTAAGTTACCTGTCATAGAATGTAGTCTTCATATGTAATCTTGGTTGAATATTTTCTTTGTGCAACGACTGAAAAACGCGCGCACACGAACAATATGATCTGCAATACTGTGCCGCGTGATCTAACTGTACGATATAACGGCAGTGCCGCAGTTACACAGACGCTTCTGCGCATGCGCGCACTCTATCTGCCAACATTAGAACTTTTACGGCGCACCCGCGTCATTCAAATTTTGTATATAATGTGTATAATGTGTAATGTAAGTCATGTAAATAGTTGTAGATAACTTAGATTTTATTGTGCCTTTAGGTGAATTGCTCGCCTGCAGGTGTGTCCTTTCGCCTCGCAATTCAGGGGGCAATATAAAGGCACATTTGCATGCCGAGCGTGAGTTTCCTCGGAAACGCGAAATATTAATTAAATAAATAATCAGTGACAAATAAATAAAGCCTATGGCACACAACTGCAGCGCTGTGTCGCTGATAAAACAAAAGCACAATTACGTTACTCTTATGTTTGATTAAGGAAGAGTGAGCTCTGGTTGAAGTGGTGCGAGAAGCACGTATTTTATTTTATTGTCTGGCACACCGCCATATTTCATGTTATAGAAGAATACTGCGAGTTGCAACCACACTAGGCACTCGATTCTGTAAAGAATTTATATTTATAAAAGTAAGTAGGATTATGAACTGTAGGCTTATTCATTGAATATATCTGATTTAACTAACTGTGTAACTTTTTTTATGTTTAGTAGACAATCACCTCTGTACGACGTATTGGCATGGCTGGCAAATTATTGTAATATTGAGAATTTAGATTTGAGTCCGCACCTACCGCAGCAGTCTTTGGAAACGATTTAAATACGTAGTCCGATTATTTGAGTCTTATTTCACGGTCAACTACGAATAACATTGCATTTACGAAAAAGCCATTGTCAAGCGTCTGATACCGAATAATTAAACGTCCACGTTCCAGATAAGCAAATACAATTGCAATCACAATCATCATCATACAGATAGAATAATTAACATATTTAAAATAACATTTTTTTAAATTTTTTTTATTTATTTTATAGTGTACGAAGTTTACAGTAAATCCGCGTTCCAAACGTTGTGGCCTCCCCTTGTTAGTCGCACACTTCCTATAGCTAGTCTATTAGGAGCTCTTAACATACTAATTTGTGTAGGTTACCAATTAATAATAAGATTAGTCTACATTTGTGCCCAAGGTGCCGCCCCACAATGTCAATATTGGCTCTTGAGCAAAAAGAGTTTGACGACCACAGATCTAGCGAGTATGTGTTTAGACGAAAAATGCGAATTCGCACTACATTCCACGGCAGTGATCGTTGGGTGAGCCTGTTCTGAGATCTGAGGAAGGGAGACGGTGTATAGCGAACCGCTCGGTGGTTCAAAACAAAGTGTTGGCCGATGAGAACTGAGCCTGAAGTCTGGTAGTCTCACCTCTGCCTGAGGACGGGGTCCACGCCGACGGTGGGCTCGTCCAGGATGAGCAGCTCAGGGTCGTGAACCAGCGCCGCCGCAAGGGACACGCGCCGCTGCTGGCCCCCGCTGCAACACACCAACGACAAATGTTGTAGTCATAGGCCTAGCTGCACCTCCGCTTCACCGTGCTCGTGGCTTAACGATGACCCCACAGCGACGGCGTCAATTGGATACTTAATCTCACCTTAGCCCGTCAATTACTAAAAAGTGGACAAAAGTTAAGATGGTGGTTTTAACGCTTCAGGTATTCTACATAGTCCCTCCCCACCTGAGTACAGTGTACAGAACATTCACACTGTCACAGAAGTCCTTCTTTGGGACGTTGTTCAACTAGCGCATCAATCAGCTTTGATGTTGGCTATGTCGCCAAAGCGCTGCCCCTTCACGTGAATTTCTGCACTTTGTAGATTCGTGGTACGTTCCTATTGATAATACCAAGTCTCGTCGCAGTGATGATTATTTTTGGAAAAGAAGTGTCCATGTTTTGCACTTCAATGAAGTTGCAGCAGGCGAACACGCGTCGTTTTTACTTGTGAACCAAGGACTACGGGACAGATTTTGCGCACACTTTTCTTCGAAATATTCTGGAGAATGTGTTGAACACTTGGTTTAGAGACGCTGTTGCACTGTGGTTTGTGATAAAAGAACATTGACACACTGTGGCCGACATCCACTACATAATATTATCTGCTCAAAGCTGACTGGTCGAATGGCGTGTCCATCGTTTACTGTTGTTAGTTCAAGCTGCCACAGCAGTTACTGCGCTGACGTCACTTCTACGCCAGCAATAAAATTAGTCTTGTAACTTTTTGGACCAGCGTTCTATACTCTAGATTCGCTTACTGGACACGGATTCAGTTGCAGAGCCCTGTGCTACTTTCAGGACACTGGATCGGATGAGAGGTTTTGTAACTATGAATTTTATCTGCTCTGACTGCATGTGTTCACTTCAACGCATCCAGCATATTACCCAGAAGAGAAACCAATCATACAATAAACATTTCACAAATTACTTTCTCCTGACCTCTATTCGTACTGATGACGATATACACTCCTGGAAATTGAAATAAGAACACCGTGAATTCATTGTCCCAGGAAGGGGAAACTTTATTGACACATTCCTGGGGTCAGATACATCACATGATCACACTGACAGAACCACAGGCACATAGACACAGGCAACAGAGCATGCACAATGTCGGCACTAGTACAGTGTATATCCACCTTTCGCAGCAATGCAGGCTGCTATTCTCCCATGGAGACGATCGTAGACATGCTGGATGTAGTCCTGTGGAACGGCTTGCCATGCCATTTCCACCTGGCGCCTCAGTTGGACCAGCGTTCGTGCTGGACGTGCAGACCGCGTGAGACGACGCTTCATCCAGTCCCAAACATGCTCAATGGGGGACAGATCCGGAGATCTTGCTGGCCAGGGTAGTTGACTTACACCTTCTAGAGCACGTTGGGTGGCACGGGATACATGCGGACGTGCATTGTCCTGTTGGAACAGCAAGTTCCCTTGCCGGTCTAGGAATGGTAGAACGATGGGTTCGACGACGGTTTGGATGTACCGTGCACTATTCAGTGTCCCCTCGACGATCACCAGTGGTGTACGGCCAGTGTAGGAGATCGCTCCCCACACCATGATGCCGGGTGTTGGCCCTGTGTGCCTCGGTCGTATGCAGTCCTGATTGTGGCGCTCACCTGCACGGCGCCAAACACGCATACGACCATCATTGGCACCAAGGCAGAAGCGACTCATCGCTGAAGACGACACGTCTCCATTCGTCCCTCCATTCACGCCTGTCGCGACACCACTGGAGGCGGGCTGCACGATGTTGGGGCGTGAGCGGAAGACGGCCTAACGGTGTGCGGGACCGTAGCCCAGCTTCATGGAGACGGTTGCGAATGGTCCTCGCCGATACCCCAGGAGCAACAGTGTCCCTAATTTGCTGGGAAGTGGCGGTGCGGTCCCCTACGGCACTGCGTAGGATCCTACGGTCTTGGCGTGCATCCGTGCGTCGCTGCGGTCCGGTCCCAGGTCGACGGGCACGTGCACCTTCCGCCGACCACTGGCGACAACATCGATGTACTGTGGAGACCTCACGCCCCACGTGTTGAGCAATTCGGCGGTACGTCCACCTGGCCTCCCGCATGCTCACTATACGCCCTCGCTCAAAGTCCGTCAACTGCACATACGGTTCACGTCCACGCTGTCGCGGCATGCTACCAGTGTTAAAGACTGCGATGGAGCTCCGTATGCCACGGCAAACTGGCTGACACTGACGGCGGCGGTGCACAAATGCTGCGCAGCTAGCGCCATTCGACGGCCAACACCGCGGTTCCTGGTGTGTCCGCTGTGCCGTGCGTGTGATCATTGCTTGTACAGCCCTCTCGCAGTGTCCGGAGCAAGTATGGTGGGTCTGACACACCGGTGTCAATGTGTTCTTTTTTCCATTTCCAGGAGTGTATCTCGCCTTGTACATAACTGAAAGATCTGTTTTTTTATCTGTATTATTTGACATTATTTTAAATATATAAACTGATATATACTGAGAACTAGTCAATGATTTTTCTAACTCTTTCATGCCTTGTACCATATATTTTAGCGTTTGTACTGGGTTTATAAGACTTGCATCAGCAACAAAAATAACTACGTGTTCTTTGTCAATATTAGAATGGAAGGTCATTTACTTATAACAAGGACGGGAACGGTTCCAATTTCGAAGGCTGTGGAGCAGCAGAAGTAACTTGTCCCCACTCAGAAGCTTCACCACAAAAACTGCATGAGCTATCAACATGATCTTTTGCTTCCTACCAGTTAAATATGAAGTTTATCCAAAGGCCATAAACTTTAAGGTTTTCGAAAGGAATGTTATGATTTTTACATTCGAATGAATTACTCAGGTCAGAAAAATTCCTAGTAACTGATTTTTTTGTCGTAATATATTAAATAGTACTTGGCACGTTCAGTGGAGATACCCTACTAAAACTTAAATTGTGATTAACCCAGAACCTCAAAATTTGTAGAAATGATCAACTGCTACTTACAACACTGCCTATTACAAAACGTTTGAGAAAGTAAATAATAGTGAAAAGGGTCGACACTTATTAATATCTGTCATTTATTAATATTTGTCCTAATGCCTTCCTTAAAGGGCGATTTGGCAATGACACAATATGAACAATATCTTGTGACAGCGATGCATTACATATATGGCTGAATACAACATATATATACCTTACTTAAAATGTTATCAGCCGTAAGATGATTTTTATTTTTAAGAGAGTTAATCATTTTCTTGGTTGCATGGAAGAGGTAGGAGTGTCTCAGATCGATTGAATGCTTGTGGTATTGCCTGTTTTACACACTGAAACGCTTTTTATATTGAGCTTTTTCTTACTTACGGAAACAAGATACTTTCGTAGAAATGTTTGTATTGCTGTGCTTGCTTGAATTTGAGAACACACGCGTATCGATATTCTCAAACATTATTAATAGTATTTTTCTTCTAAAGGCAATACCTCACTGTCGCAGTCATAATATTCTCTTAGATATTTTGGGGACGATGTTTGGAGTCCTATAACACTTCTGCTATCGACTAGCACTTTTTGTCTCCTGTTTTACCTTAATTCTAACTTCTTCATATCAATTCTCTATTCCACGTAACGATCGTATCTAAGCATACGGCCACAAATTTAAGTTTACTTTATCATCTCCTAAAGTAGAGATCCTTTCTTATCGATTCTTTAGTACCGCTTTCCAATTCAGTCACTTACAAAACAAACGTATCACCATGCACAATCATCGAAGATACGTTGGTAGTGCATATATTCCAGAAAAACTCTGAAATTCTTGGAGAAATTGTATTAACATGGTGCACATGTAACACATTATCTGGGGAAAAATGCATTAATGTAAGACCCCCATAGCAGCGGGGGTGAAGATGGGAACTTTGTAATTCTTGAAGGAATTTCAGCTAAAATTGGTATACACATGACTGACTAAATGGAAAAATTATGATAGAAGTAAGCAACTCTAGCACCTGTAGGGGCAGAGTCGGAGGGGCGCAAAGGGGTGACATGTAGAAAGCTGTAGAAAAGGGTGCTATTAGTGTCGGATCTATAGTCCTTGGAATCTCCAGGCCGATGGATGGCACTCTATGTGTAGTCAAATAGAACGAATAAAACTATATAGAACTTCTGGAAACTTTTAGCAAAGAGTAGATATCTAGAATTTTATGGTGTAGTAGAAGGAACAATACCTGCAATAAATCGCTATCCTATGGCTATATGATCCGCGAATACAGTAATTGCCCTACATCGATAGGAAGTATACAAACACTAGCGCTTGGGGGAGAGGAGTCGTAGGAAAAGGTTGGGGGTATAAATAAGTCAATGGGCAATGCGTAATTAGGTGTTCTTGCAAACAAAGTAAACTGCTACACTGTTCAGTCTGTAATTCAATTGATGATACGCTCACAGGACAAAAAAATTAGCTCTAGAGAAGTCATTACAAGCATCATTTAATACCGTGTAATTCCGCCCCTGGACTTGATAACCCCTGGATTTGGTTAGGGACTGAGTCCACACGGTTGTGAAGGTATGCCGCAACCAGGTTAAGTCAATCACTGAGGATTTTATCGTGCAATTCCACCAAATTGCGGGTATGATGATGGCGGCATTTTACCTGCTGTTCCAACGTGTCCCATAGATATGATTTAAGTCAGGTGATTTTCCAGCCAATGTAGATGTAAAGAGGTGGGGGAGTGTTCAGAAAACCAGTCACATATTCTTCCAGTCCGATGAACTTAGCTGTTGTACTGAAAAACAGGGATATCAACAGCATAATCATCATTCAGATGTTGACTGAAGGACAACACCCGACCATTCAGAAGGTTGGTTCATGTTGGTTGTCACCTCAGTGATCAGGCCCAATTCACGATAAGAGAACCACACTGAAAACATCAAATAACCACTTCCGGCTTACACGTAACCTTGCACACATTCGGGATGAAATGGTTCATTTGGCCTTCGGTGCATTCGACGAAGAGCACCATTTGAGTAAATACAAAAACGTGATTCGTCAGACCACATTACGTTCCGCAGTCAGCTACTGCCCACGGACGATGATTTCTAGCCCACTGAAAACATGCAGCTTTATGTGCCTGTGTGAACAATGGCCTGTTGCGAGGTGACCGACTCCAGATGTTATTAACATGTAATTACCGTCGCAATGTTCTCTCGCTAATAGGGGAGGATGGACCTTCATTCACTGCCTGCAGCAAAGATTTTGATTCCCAAGCCATGAAACGCGTCCCGGGTCCCTATCAGTCAGGATCTTTTCCCGACCACAATTCTGAACTAGTGTTTCATGGCCACTTGTGCGAACAGTCCGCCGCGAAACACCAAAAAATCCATCAAATTCACACATCGTATGGCCATGGGTACGGCCAAAGACGATTCCCCTTTTTGCCACTTCGTTACGTCCTTACCTTACCCATATTTACGTACAATGTCCGCTTGAATCATACAGGAAATGTCTCAATGGTCGCTAGTGTCTTATGCTCATGTAGAGGCAGTACGTGCGCTGTTGAGCATGAGACTCAATCGCTGCGCCATCTGTAAATGTTTTACGATTCATCTGTGCGCTAGGCACTGGGTGACTAACTTTTTGTCCGGTGAGCTCACTTTCTTATGACTGTTCCTGTGCTTTGACAGTGGCAATGAAAGGCTGAATTTGAGTACGACTTACCTCAGTTCCTTGACGAACCTGCTGGTGTTGGGCAACTTCAGTAGTTCGATTAAGAAATCGAACTTGGCATCGACCTCCTTGGCTGACATGCCTGCGAGCCATCCGAAGTATGTCAGCGTCTCCTTTATGCCGAACTCACCGTACAGGGCTAGCTCCTGCGAAAGAAAGGGGAGAAGCGTATTGGTCGGAATGCACAGATGCTTAGAAGCTACACAATGCGACCTGCTTTTCGTATGTACCCAACAAAGTAAATAAATTATGCAAGAATTTCTTGCTTGTTATGGTTTGTATGTTCATTGTTCGTAGCACAAAGAGAAAACGTTTTTCTGTGTGTGTGTGTGTGTGTGTGTGTGTGTGTGTGTGTGTGTACAGCGTTTATGGTTTTTATGTCTTCTCGTCATCTTACTCATAGATAGGCAGCAACGCAACACACACTAATGGGGTAAGAAGCTACCATGTGATAAAAATTCCGAGGCATTGCAAATGTGATTGAAGGTATTTTTTTTGAGTTTCCAACCTATGTGACTATTCCATTTTTGTGTGCAGTGCTGCGAATGCTGATCTAGTAATTTCTTCAGGTGTTGCAGACTGTGGTTTTAAGTGTGCTCGCTGCCTGGACTTCAACTAGTCTGATTGACATCACATCTGTGATGTGAATACGTTGACGCTCTAATGACGACATTTTTCTCTCTATACCCGTATAATGTCTTTTTCTTCAACCTGTATTTTATTTTTAGAAACATTCAACTTTTATGCTGGATAGTGCTTGCAGTCGCCGAGAAATGACCAAAAGAGTTTTTCTCCCTCATAGCTCTACTATAATTAAGTGTATCTGGTAGTATACTAAAGGTTGTCGAGTTGCAGGATATCTTACAAATCACTAAAAGGTGACGCTATTTGGACTACGTGTATGGGAGATTTGAGACGGTGAACTGAAAGTTATGTACAATGCTTAGCTCCTGCATTGTGTTTCAAACATAGTTTAATGAAATTAACTTAGCCTTTATTAAAATCTGAACAAACATTTATTCTATAAATTAAATGGTATTAATGTGGAGGAACGATATAAATCTTACCATTTCTGTTAGTTGTTAATAATTAGGGATGGACTAATCTGTTTAGTAACATCGATTTTTTAATTATAATTTTTGCAATTACTGGTATTATACAGAAATCTATACTAATAATAAAACCGTAAAACCAGTGTGTCTGTTTTTCTTTGAATACGCTAATCTCCAAAACTACCAGACGGATTTCTATTCAGTTTTCACTGATGACTCCAGCGTAGCTTGGAGCAACGTATAGGCTTTATTTAATCAAAACCGGATCATGGACAAAAATACATCCATCCGCATTATAAAAATGTATGTTCCACATCACCTCCGAAACCACTGGACAGATTACATCCAAACTTCATATACAAATCGCGTACTGTCTGGAAGAAACGTTGTGGAGGTAAAAACCACCTATCACAGCGGTTGTGGGTGAAAAAGAATTGTAGGCCACGACCCACGAATACCGACATTTTGTTCAGCCAGTATTTGAGAACGAGAACACTTAGTAACTTGCAATAAACTTTAGAGATAATTGCAAATCTTTACGAAATTTTTTCTAGCTTACAATTCACAATATATACGTTACTACATTTTCGCCGTCAATGCAGTAAAATTGTCACATCAGGCATGACGTGATGACTTATAAACTTATTACTTCTTTGCTACTAACTCTATTCCCTACACATTTAGCAGACAGTCTGTATATGCCGCTGAAGTACCTGTAAAATTATATCGTTGTACGACACAGAGAGAGGGGATGAGGAGCAGGACAGAGAAAGGGAAGGAGAGGAGTGGAGAGGTAGAAGGGAGGAGATAGAGAGAGAGAGGGGGGGAGGAGGAAATGGGCAAAGAGAGGAGGGAGAAGCAGACGGGCAGAGAGGAGCGGTGGGAGGTGGTCAGAGAGAGGGGGAAGGGGGAGATGGACAATCAGGATTGAAATAAATGCATACCCAGGCAATGCCGCGTACTCAGTTAATTCTTAATAACAGGTAGAGCAATGCAATGATGCGGTTAGTGATACCACAGGCAAGTGTGATAAACCCGTTGCTATTTACAATGAATACAAATTATCTAGCAGAAAGCGTCGGACGTATACGTAAGTACCCATGAGAAATATTTGTTATTAAAAATAAATTAAATATTGTTTTAAAGCAAATGAACAATTACATTATAAGTCTTTAAAGTAGAATTCTTAATATTACATCAAGTTATTCATTTGAATTGATTTCCTTTGTTGAGGGTATTGTCGTTCTCTCGTAGCAACTTCAAGAAAAGCGTGTTTTTCACGAGACGCGTTTCCCTTTATTGAGGTAAAGCATCAGTGGCCTGTAATTAAGTTATTTACATTTCGATTTGTTTTAAGATCGAAAAACAGCTCGTTAACAATATGTTGGTTTTTATTTAAGGTGATTTCCGCTTGATTTCTCGCCTACATCGGGAAATGCCGTCTGCAAGCACATCGTTGATGGTTTTCTTCGTTACACGCTGATAGTTGTGGTCTAATGTTCAGTTGCTCTGTAGCACTAGGCATTTTTTTACGTTTTTCACGGCACGCTTTTTCGCACACAACTGTTTTCTGTTTGTTTTTATACTTCTAAATATGTATTACGGGTTCTGTTTTGTAGTGTTGCGAGCATAACCTGACCACTAGTTTGCCTTTGACATATATCCTTTTTTTGTTTATTGTATGTGTATAATTGTATTTAATTATGTTGCTGTGTATTTATATGCTGTGTATGAGTAGGCAACTAATGGTGATAGAGTTTTTTTTGGGTTGGGGAGGGTGAGCCATGAGGAGTGGACATAAGTGTATAGTAGTGTGAGTGTATAGTAGTGTGATGGAGTGTGAACTGGAAGACAAGGTGAGTAGCAAGAAGTGAAATGAAATGAAATTAGGGGGGGGGGGGGGCGGTGGGGTGCATAGTGCTGGGACCTGGAAGTGGAAGAGGTTTCAACGTGAACTGTGATATCATAGCTAAACCACATACATACACATTTTAAAACTACTGAACTTGAACTTTTCCATCTAAGAAAGTTAATCCGCAAATATGTGTTTAAAACACAGGGTGTCCCAAGAAAACACCGACAAACTTAAGGGGCAAGTACGTCACACCAAAACAAGAAAAAATGTTTAATAAACAAGGGGTCTTAACGTTAAGAGATATAAGCACTTGTTCATCTTCGTTATTATGAAACACATCTCTTCTACTGCAAGCTCTTTGCTTTTCATATTTTGGGAGGAGACAGTATGGACAAAGGTAAGAAAAAAAGCCTAGAAAACATGGGCTGTAAACTGCTTTCCTTAAGAGCTATGAGCACTTTTTCAGTAGAAGAGATGTGTTTCACTGTAGCGAAGATGAACAAGTATTCGTAGCTCTTGAAATATGCATATTAGACCCCATGTTTACTAGCCATTTTTGTTTTTGTTTTGGTCAATACTTCCTCCTTACAAAATATGGAAAGCAAAGACCTTGTGGTAGAAGAGATATTTTTCATAATATCGAAGGTGAACAAGTGCTCACACCTCTCAACTTATGCATTTTACGGCCCATATTGACCAGACATTTTTAATTTAACGTGTCCATAAAGTTCGTCGGTGCTCTTTGGGACACACTGTATACATCATTACAGGCGGAACGTAGTGGCAAGCTATAAATGTCACTAAAATACGAATTAATTTAGTGCAACTTGTAGTCCTAGCATCAAGGAGTATTTAGCACATTAATTTCATTCCTCATAAATTACCCCCCACTGAGCAACTACATTTGTTGAGGAGTTCATTTGTCTCTGTTGTCGACGTCAACCCCGTTAAGACTCTTGGTAATCCTCATACTCGTTCGTAACTAATTCAGCATTAGTTTCCAGGCCGCGCTCGTAATTTTCAAGCGGCAAGTGCTGGATGTGCCGATGAGGCGCGCTGCTGACCTGTGGCATGTAGCCGATGCGCGGGCCTGGAACGCCGGAGCCTCGGGAGCCGGGCCGGCCGCCCAGCACCCAGATCTCCCCGCCGTCGAGGCGCCGCCTGCCCACGATGCAGCTCAGCAGCGTCGTCTTGCCGCACCCGCTCGCCCCGAGCAGGCCGTAGCTGCAAAGTAACGACGCGTGTCAAACGACAGAAAAACGATGGCGCCAGCGCTGAAAACGAGTAAAGAGGGGCCTTCAGTACACTACTCATCATCATCATCATCATCATCATCATTTAAGACTGATTATGCCTTTCAGCGTTCAGTCTGGAGCATAGTCCCCTTTATAAAATTCCTCCATGATCCCCTATTCCGTGCTAACGTTGGTGCCTCTTCTGATGTTAAGCCTATTACTTCAAAATCATTCTTAACCGAATCCAGGTACCTTCTCCTTGGTCTGCCCCGACTCCTCCTACCCTCTACTGCTGAACCCATGAGTCTCTTGGGTAGCCTTGCTTCTCCCATGCGTGTAGCATGACCCCACCATCTAAGCCTGTTCGCCCTGACTGCTACATCTATAGAGATCACTCCCAGTTTTTCTTTGATTTCCTCATTGTGGACACCCTCCTGCCATTGTTCCCATCTACTAGTACCTGCAATCATCCTAGCTACTTTCATATCCGTTACCTCAACCTTATTGATAACGTACCCTGAATCCACCCAGCTTTCGCTCCCATACAACGAAGTGGGAATTTAAGGAGATGGGACCTGGATAAACTGAAAGAACCAGAGGTTGTACAGAGATTCAGGGAGAGCATAAGGGAGCAATTGACAGGAATAGGGGAAATAAATACAGTAGAAGAAGAATGGGTAGCTTTGAGGGATGAAGTAGTGAAGGCAGCAGAGGATCAAGTAGGTAAAAAGACGAGGGCTATTAGAAATCCTTGGGTAACAGAAGAAATATTGAATTTAATTGATGAAAGGAGAAAATATAAAAATGCGGTAAGTGAAACAGGCAAAAAGGAATACAAACGTCTCAAAAACGAGATCGACAGGAAGTGCAAAATGGCTAAACAGGGATGGCTAGAGGACAAATGTAAGGATGTAGAGGCCTATCTCACTAGGGGTAAGATAGATACCGCCTACAGGAAAATTAAAGAGACCTTTGGAGATAAGAGAACGACTTGTATGAATATCAAGAGCTCAGATGGAAACCCAGTTCTAAGCAAAGAAGGGAAAGCAGAAAGGTGGAAGGAGTATATAGAGGGTCTATACAAGGGCGATGTACTTGAGGACAATATTATGGAAATGGAAGAGGATGTAGATGAAGATGAAATGGGAGATACGATACTGCGTGAAGAGTTTGACAGAGCACTGAAAGACCTGAGTCGAAACAAGGCCCCCGGAGTAGACAATATTCCATTGGAACTACTGACGGCCGTGGGAGAGCCAGTCCTGACAAAACTCTACCATCTGGTGAGCAAGATGTATGAAACAGGCGAAATACCCTCAGACTTCAAGAAGAATATAATAATTCCAATCCCAAAGAAAGCAGGTGTTGACAGATGTGAAAATTACCGAACAATCAGTTTAATAAGCCACAGCTGCAAAATACTAACACGAATTCTTTACAGACGAATGGAAAAACTAGTAGAAGCCAACCTCGGGGAAGATCAGTTTGGATTCCGTAGAAACACTGGAACACGTGAGGCAATACTGACCTTACGACTTATCTTAGAAGAAAGATTAAGGAAAGGCAAACCTACGTTTCTAGCATTTGTAGACTTAGAGAAAGCTTTTGACAATGTTGACTGGAATACTCTCTTTCAAATTCTGAAGGTGGCAGGGGTAAAATACAGGGAGCGAAAGGCTATTTACAATTTGTACAGAAACCAGATGGCAGTTATAAGAGTCGATGGACATGAAAGGGAAGCAGTGGTTGGGAAGGGAGTAAGACAGGGTTGTAGCCTCTCCCCGATGTTGTTCAATCTGTATATTGAGCAAGCAGTAAAGGAAACAAAAGAAAAATTCGGGGTAGGTATTAAAATTCATGGAGAAGAAACAAAAACTTTGAGGTTCGCCGATGACATTGTAATTCTGTCAGAGACAGCAAAGGACTTGGAAGAGCAGTTGAATGGAATGGACAGTGTCTTGAAAGGAGGATATAAGATGAACATCAACAAAAGCAAAACAAGGATAATGGAATGTAGTCTAATTAAGTCGGGTGATGCTGAGGGAATTAGATTAGGAAATGAGGCACTTAAAGTAGTGAAGGAGTTTTGCTATTTGGGGAGCAAAATAACTGATGATGGTCGAAGTAGAGAGGATATAAAATGTAGGCTGGCAATGGCAAGGAAAGCGTTTCTGAAGAAGAGAAATTTGTTAACATCCAGTATTGATTTAAGTGTCAGGAAGTCATTTCTGAAAGTATTTGTATGGAGTGTAGCCATGTATGGAAGTGAAACATGGACGATAAATAGTTTGGACAAGAAGAGAATAGAAGCTTTCGAAATGTGGTGCTACAGAAGAATGCTGAAGATTAGATGGGTAGATCACATAACTAATGAGGAAGTATTGAATAGGATTGGGGAGAAGAGAAGTTTGTGGCACAACTTGACCAGAAGAAGGGATCGGTTGGTAGGACATGTTCTGAGGCATCAAGGGATCACCAATTTAGTGTTGGAGGGCAGCGTGGAGGGTAAAAATCGTAGAGGGAGACCAAGAGATGAATACACTAAGCAGATTCAGAAGGATGTAGGTTGCAATAGGTACTGGGAGATGAAAAAGCTTGCACAGGATAGAGTAGCGTGGAGAGCTGCATCAAACCAGTCTCAGGACTGAAGACCACAACAACAACAACAACGAAGTTGGTCGAAAGATTGAACGGTGCACAGATAACTTAGTCTTGGTACTGACTTCCTTCTTGCAGAAGAGAGTAGATCGTAGCTGAGCACTCACTGCATTAGCTTTGCTACACCTCGCTTCCAGTTCTTTCACTATGTTGCCATCCTGTGAGAATATGCATCCTAAGTACTTGAAAGTGTCCACCTGTTGTAACTTTGTTCCTCCTATTTGCCACTCAATCCGTTTATATCTCTTTCCCACTGACATTACTTTCGTTTTGGAGATGCTAATCTTCATACCATAGTCCTTACATTTCTGATCTAGCTCTGAAATATTACTTTGCAAACTTTCAATCGAATCTGCCATCACAACTAAGTCATCCGCATATGCAAGACTGCTTATTTTGTGTTGACCCAGCCAGTCTATTGTTTTCAACTTATGATCCATAAATAATATGAACAACAGTGGAGACAGGTTGCAGCCTTGTATTACCCCTGAAACTACTCTGAACCATGAACTCAATTTACCGTCAACTCTAACTGCAGCCTGACTATCCATGTAAAGACCTTTAACTGCTTGCAAAAGTTTGCCTCCTATTCCACAATCTCGTAGAACAGACAATAACTTCCTCCTAGGAACCCGGTCATATGCCTTTTCTAGATCTATAAAGCATAGATACAATTCCCTGTTCCACTCATAACACTTCTCCACTATTTGCCGTAAGCTAAAGATCTGGTCCTGACAACCTCTAAGAGGCCTAAACCCACACTGATTTTCATCCAATTGGTCCTCAACTAATACTCGCACTTTCCTTTCAACAATACCTGAGAAGATTTTACCCACAACACTGATTAAAGAGATACTTCTGTAGTTGTTACTATCTTTTCTGTTTCCATGTTTAAAGATTGGTGTGATTACTGCTTTTGTCCAGTCTGATGGAACCTGTCCCGACTCCCAGGCCATTTCAGTTATCCTGTGTAGCCATTTAAGACCTGACATTCCACTGTATCAGTACACTACTGGCCATTAAAATTGCTACACCAACAAGAAATGCAGATGATAAACGGGTATTCATTGGACAAACATATTATACTAGAACTGACACGTGATTATATTTTCACGCAATTTGGGTGCATAGATCCCGAGAAATCAGTATCCAGAACAACCACCTCTGGCCGTAATAACGGCCTTGATACACCTGGGCATTGAGTCAAACAGAGCTTGGATGGCGTGTACAGGTACAGCTGCCCATGCAGCTTCAACAAAATACCACAGTTCATCAAGAGAAGTGACTGGCGAATTGTAACGAGCCAGTTGCTCGGCCACCATTGACCAGACGTTTTCAGTTGGTGAGAGATCTGGAGAATGTGCTGGCCAGGGCAGCAGTCGAACATTTTCTGTATCCAGAAAGGCCCGTACAGGACCAGCAGCATGCGGTCGTGCATTATCCTGCTGAAATGTAGGGTTTCGCAGGGATCGAACGAAAGGGAGAGCCACGGGTCGTAACACATCTGAAATGTAACGTCCATTGTTCAAGGTGCCTTCAATGCGAACAGGAGGTGTCCGAGACGTGTAACCATACCATCACGCCGGGTTATACGCCACTATGGCGATGACGAATACACGCTTCCAATGTGCGTTCACAGCGATGTCGCCAAACACGGATGCGACCATCATGGTGCTGTAAACAGAACCTGGATTCATCCGAAAAAATGACGTTTTGCCATCCGTGCACCCAGGTTCGTCGTTGAGTACACCATGGCAGGCGCTCCTGTCTGTGATGCAGCGTCAAGGGTAACAGCAGCCATGGTCTACGAGCTGATAGTCCATGCTGCTGCAAACGTCGTCGAGCTGTTCGTGCAGATGGTTGTTGTCTTGCAAACGTCCCCATCTGTTGACTCAGGGATCGATACGTGGCTGCACGATCCGTTACAGCCATGCGGATAAGATGTCTGTGATCTCGACTGCTAGTGATACGAGGCCGTTGGGATCCAGCACGGCGTTCCGTATTATCCTCCTGAACCCAACGATTCCATATTCTGCTAACAGTCATTGGATCTCGACCAACGCGAGCAGCAATGTCGCGATACGGTAAGCCGCAATTGCGATAGGCTACAATCCGACCTTTATCAAAGTCGGAAACGTGATGGTACGCATCTCTCCTCCTTACACGAGGCATCACAATAACGTTTCACCAGGCAACGCCGGTCAACTGCTGTTTGTGTATGAGAAAGTGGTTGGAAACTTTCCTCATGTCAGCACGTTGTAGGTGTCGCCACTGGTGCCAACCTTGTGTGAATGCTTTGAAAAGCTAATCATTTTCATATCGCAGCATCTTCTTCCTGTCGGTTAAATTTCGCGTCCGTAGCATGTCATCTTCGTGGTGTAGCAATTTTAAAGGCCAGTAGTGTACTTGGTGTGTGAAGTATGGGTGACCAACGGGATACCGATGGTTTTAGAGTGGCTAACACAGCGCTGTCAGTGGTGGGATGGACACGACAGAATGTGTCATTCACTCCGCGACTGTCCACCATTTCAGCAGGCACGGAACCGCATCGCGTCTCTGCCTAAGTACCTTTATCCTAAAGGCTGACAAGTGTTTACTTTAAGGACAGCTCCGAGCCAGATGCCCTTTAGCGGGCATTCCACTAACCCCAAATCACCACCATTTGCGACTTTAGTGCTATCAAGCGAGAGCTCATTGGAGGGCAGGGTGGAGGCTTGTTACTTTTTCTGACGAAAGCTGGCACCAGTGCCAGTGATGGCCGTGTGTTGGATAGAAAGAGGCCAAAGTGTCTCCATGCTAGACACCCTGGACCTACACCTGAAGTTGTGGTCTAGGGTGCGATTTCGCATGACAGCAGGACCAATCTCGTGGTTATCCCACCTCCCCTGACTGCAAATTTGCACGTCAGTCTGGTGATTGCACCTGTTGTGCTGCCATCCATGAACAACATTCCAGGGGGTGTTGTTCGTAGTTTGTAGAGGTTCTTGTTTCAGGTGTATTTTGTCCTTCGTGGATAGGCGCCGTCCTTTCTTGAAGACCATGTGTACAGTCTTTTCTGCGTTTATCTGCCGTCCGTTGTATTCAGCCCACGTTCCAAGAGCATTTATTCCTTTATATGGTTCATTTGTATCGTGTGATCCCACCACCATGTCGTCTGCGTATATATAGATCTTGAGGGACGAAGCCGAAGTTCTTATCGCTAGGCCCACGTCGTATATGACTACGTTGAACTCAAGGGGACTGAGGGGGTCTCCTTGTAACACTCCATTTGTCTGTGTAATTTCTTGCGAGGTTACATCTACGACTATACACAGTACATAAGCGCGGCTAAAATTTTCGAACTAGATCTTCTCGAAAACGGTTGAGAGTTGCGTCGTCGTGTCTACATATGTTGAAGTGCTACTCGTGCTCTACACACGCTGTCAGTATGAATCAAATCGACGATGCGAAATTCGTGCGGTCCCCTTGTGAGTATGTTGTTACAGCACGGCCGATATTTCGTCGGCATTTTAATCGCATAGCTCCAAGTCGGAATGCGGTCCTAAAATAGGTTTCAGCTGTCAGAACAACAGAAAACATTCTTATCAAGAAGCAAGGACACCCGAAAACGACGCCATTGCGAGAGAGTCAATCATCAGTAGTCCGAGACGATCCGCACATAAATCTGTCTACAGATCACATATGAGTCTGTGAGAAAACTGCCACAACGCGATTTAGAATTCCATTCCTATAAATTGCTGGTGATTCAGCAAGTGAAAGATAGTGGCTTTCAACAACGTGAAGACTTCGCTGTGTGTATGCAAATTATGTCTGAACGCGACCCAAATGCAATAGGAGCATTTTCACTTAAATCGTTCAGTTAACTAACAGAGCTACTGTTTTTGGGCCCCTAAACAGCCTTCTGTACATTGTGAAACACTTCTTCATTCCCCATATGTAATTGTACTATGCGCCATAGCTGCGGCTGGTGTATTCGTGCCTTTTTTTATGGCATAACAGCGACAGTGAAATTCAGATCTCGTTTTTACACATGATGATCACGTTCTTTCTGCCGAAATTGCGGAAACGACAGATAAATGAGAAGAGTGTTTATTTTCAATAGGATTGTGCAACATCGCACACTGCAAGTGCAGCCATGGCAGCTGTGAGGAACATTTTCTCTAGATGCCTGATTCTTGGTTTCAGTGATCTTCTTTCAATGCCAAGATCACCGGACTTGTCCTCTTGAGGCGGCGTAAGAACCTTCCTGACAGTTCACAGCAGTATTGCCAGCTTTCAACTGCGAAGTACTAACGGCTGCAGGCGGAATCGTAGGCGTCTGTAGAGCAAGAAACACACTGAGGTGTTGCCACGGAGACGTTTACAAAATCTCATTACAGCACTGGTTGAGGCAGCCCCGCGAAGCTGCGGCGCGCCCGGCCCGCTGCAGTTGCCAGGCATCAACTTACGATGACTCAGCTACAGTTGAGGTATTTGAAAGAGCACATCTACGTTAACTAACACGAAATTTGAAAGCTGTAGGTTTGAAGAAGTAGGTTTGATTAGCCAGTGCCTGTTAGATGAAGTCTTCAGTTACTTTCGGCAGTGAACTCAGAATCGTAAATCGCAATCGACAGAAGGCTGCCTCCCGGATGACCATATTTTAGCGCTGCGGGAACATGCCAGGACCCGATGCTGAATTTCAAACGCTTCTCGACATCTGCAATTTCAGCAATTTTGCCTTATCAGGAGCTTCGTCACTGGGGCAATAATAGACTTTTCGACATGTTTTCACGTCGCTTACAGCGGCGCGTACGTGACTTAAACCGGAACAAGAACTGCCCAGGCGTGTATAAAAGCTGTCCGTTTGGCCAGGCTGGGACGCCTACACAGCCAGGCTTCGAATCGGCATCCGTTGTGCACGGCTGCCACTGCCAAGCGCCAACGTTGTTCCTGCTTCAGGACGGAAACAGGTGAGGCGAGGATCGAAGTAATGCTCTCATAGGTACCGCTGGCGCTCGACGCTTGCCTCGGACGGGGAGACGCAAGTGCCTCGCCAGAAGCAAAACAACAGTAGGCCGCCGTGGTAGGCTGACCTTGTAAAGGCCTTAGCATTACGGGGGCAGCGGCTACCGCAGTCCTCTTGAAACCACTTTTCGCCATCGTGAGCCGCGAGATTGACGCCTGACCGCATCTGTGGAACGTAGACGCCATGTATCGACGCCGGGCGCGCCTCTGGCCGCTGTTGCACACCTATACTTCTAGAGTTCTTTGGAGTAATACACAGTTCATATCAACGCCGTCAGTCTTGCTGCAGCCATCTTCATCCCCGACAGTTTCCTGTGCTCCTTGTGATGGGATATCAGTTCAATATCGAATAATAGTTTAATGATTTCACATCCATTATGTGATTGACATTGTACTTGTGCTTCTTGGTGTAGCACTTTCCATTTCCTTCAATGTGTGTTATGAGCCTGAACCATGGTTGGAACAATTTCTGACCATTCGATCACTTTCTGAAAATAGGCAGTCTAAAGGTTTGAGACACGCTGCCTATTGGAGTGTCTAGGGCAGTGGTCGTCAAAGCTTTTTGCTCAAGAGCCAAAGAGCCAGTATTAACATTGAGGGATGACACCTCGGGCCGCATATGTACCAATCTTATTATTAACTGGTGAGCTGTACAAATCGGTAATAGCAAGCGTCCAGTAGACTAGTTGTGGTAAGGGCGCGATAAGTTGGCAGCTGTCCCCCATGTAGTGATCGTTAAAAATTGGTACCATTGAGACCACGCCGTGTCAGCTGTACTCTATTTCAGATTGTTGCACCCTCAGTGACCCAAAAGTCGTAGCATAGTTTTGTCTTGTGTTCTCTGTGTGAACGGATGGTTAATTGCTTAATAAAAGTAACTGTACTTATGTTTCAAAGCATTATTCAATATGAGACAGTATGACATATGATTTGAATGTCAGTCTTCTTCTACTCATTGCACTGTATTATTATAATGTCTTTAATGTAATGTTCCTCGCTGCAAGTAAGTTCCACATTTGAAGATGACCGTCTCTGTAACACGCATTCACAAATCCATGTTACTTCCGTCTCAAAATTCATACCGTAGCAGCTGATCGCTACGGGACGCTCGCACACGTGAGTTACCTGTACTGGAAGACGAAGCAATCAAAGTTTCTCGCTGTAACACAGCAGTGGCCGCGGTACTCGACCACTATACCCGTGAGGTAACTTTACTTAGCTCGTGGACGAATTCATCAATATCGATTAAAATTAAGCACATTTTAAAATATGAACTGGCTGTGTAAGTACTTTTTTGTTGCTACAGCTCTTAATGTTAGTTGACGTTTTGGATTCGGCTGTTAGTTGTCAGATGCATACTGTTATAAAATGCGGCTGAGAATCGCGGGCCACACGAATAGTTGATTCTTGGCGAGCACTGGTCTAGGGAGACAGAAGCGAGAGACTCACATGGTGCCCTTGGGGACGGTCATGTTGAGGCCGTCGAGGATGACGTTGGGCGCAGACTTGGAGCCGTACTTCTTGTAGGCGCGGCGCACGCACACGGCCTGCTGCCGGCGCGTCCACAGGGTGGAGTGCTGCGTCGTGAACTGGCGGCGGCGGCGCTCCTGCAGCGTCTGCAGCTCGAGGCCCACGTCCGCCGGCCCGGGGCCGCCGCCGGAGGACTCTGCGGCCGGCCCGGGGCCCGCTGCCACGCCCTCCTCGGCTGCCACCATCTGTAACACGGTGAGCCTCCACTGTAGTCGGCTGCTCAACACTAGTAAGGCTCGGTACACGTTTCTGGTACAGCCTCAGATGACTGCTACAGCTGCCGACCGCTGTGGCCGAGTGGTTCTAGGCGCTTCAGTCCGAAACCGCGCTACTGCTACGGTCGCAGGTTCGAATCCTGCCTCGGAGGACTGGTGACCTCAGATGTTAAGTCCCATAGTGCTCAGGGCCATTTGAACCATTTGATATCTTTCGGACAGTGAGAATTCGCACAGATTTGAACTACCTCACCAAAGGCATCTGGACACATGTATGAATTGACCACTACATGTCAAATGGTTCAAATGGTTCTGAGCACTATGCGACTTAACTTCTGAGGTCATCAGTCGCCTAGAACTTAGAACTAATGAAACCTAACTAACCTAAGGACATCACTCACATCCATGCCCGAGGCAGGATTCGAACTTGCGACCGTAGCGGTCGCCCGGTTCCAGACTGTAGCGCCTAGAACCGCACGGCCACTGAGGCCGGCCACTACATGTCACAAGAGGTTGACGCGCCAGTTCAAAAAGAGGTAGGGAATGCTGTTGCTGTCCGTCACAGAAGCAGTCACAACAGAATTCATCAGTCACGCGAGCTCAGTGACTTCGAAGGTGGATAAGTCATTGGATGTCACCACGGTAACAAATTCGCCATGTTGCACAGGTCACACCAATATTCAAGAAAAGTACGAGAAGTAATCCAATTAATTACAGGCCCATATCAAAAATGGTTCAAATGTCTCTGAGCAAAATGGCTCAAATGGCTCTGAGCGCTATGGGACTTAACTTCTGAGGTCATCAGTCCCCTAGAACTTAGAACTACTGAAACCTAACTAACCTAAGGACATCACACACATCCATCCCCGAGGCAGGATTCGAACCTGCGACCGTAGCGGTCGCACGGTTCCAGACTGTAGCGCCTAGAACCGCTAGGCCATTCAGGACCATATCATTAACGTCGATATGCAGCAGGATTTTGGAACGTATATTGTGTTGGAACATTATGAATTACCTCGAAGAGAACAGCCTATTGAAGCATAGTCAAAAGATCGTTCTTGTGAAACATAACTAGCTGTTTACTGACACGATGGGCTGAGTACTATTGGCAGGATTTCAGATTGATTCCGCATTTTTAGATTTACTGAAGGCTTTTAGTATTGCACCACAAAAGCGGCTTGTAGTGAAATTGCGTGCTTATGAAATATCGTCTCAGTTATGTGACTGGGTTCGTGATTCCCTGTCACAGAGGTCACAGTTCGTAGAAACTGACGGAAAGTCATCGGGTAAAACAGAAGTGATTTCTGGCGTTCTACGAGGTAGTGTTATAGGCCCTCTGCTGTTACTTATCTATATAAACGATTTAGGAGACAATCTGAGCGGCCGTCTTACGTTGTTTGCAGATGATCCTTTCGTTTACCGTCTAGTGAAGTCATCAGAAGATCAAAACAAACTACAAAACGGTTTAGATAAGATATGTGTATGGTGCAAAAATTGGCAATTGACACTAAATAGTGACAAGTGTGAGATCATCCACATGAATGCTAAAAGGAATCCGTTAAACTTCCGTTACCCGAAAAATCAGTCAAATATGCAGACAGTAAATTCAACTAAATACCTAGAAATTACAATTACGAACAACTTAAATTAGAAAGAACACATGAAAAATGTTGTGGGGAATGCAAACCAACGACTACGTTTTACTATCAGAACACTTAAAAAAATGTAAGAGATCTACTAAAGAGACTGCCTACACTATGCTAGTCCGTCCTCTTATAGGGCACTGCTGCGCGGTCTGGGATCCTTACCAGATAGCATTAAGGGAGTATATCTACAAAGTTCAAAGTAGAGCAGTGGGCTTTTTATTACCCCGAAATAGGGAAGAGTGTCACTGACGTGTTACAGAATTTGCGGTGGACATCATTAAAACAAACGCGTTTTTCGTTACGGCGGAATCTTCTCCTCCGAATGCGAAAATATTTTGTTGACGCCGATCTACACAGGGAGAAACAAAATCAGAGCTCGCACGGGAAGATATAGGTGTTCATTTTGTCCGCGCGCTTATGAGATTGGAATAGCAGTGAATTATTATGAAGGTGGTTTGATGATCCCTCTGCCAGGCACTTAAGTGTTATTTGCAGATTATCCATATGGTTGTGGATGTAGATGGTTTTTCAACCTTGCTGAATCTTTTATGTGTATAGACTGAAGCGGCGAGTGAAAATTTGTACCAAGGCCGGGAATCGAACGCGGGTCTGCTGCTTAATAGGCAGGAGCTTTAGCCACTAACCTACCTTGACACAGTGGTTCAGACAGCTGCACTGATCGAGGAGGTAGACATGCCAGGGTGATACGTGCCGTTATGTGAAGCACTGTGCTAAGGTGTCTTAGTGAATAAAGCACCTGCCTAGTAAGCGGGAGACACGGGTTCGAGTCCCGGCCTTGGTACAAATTTGCACTCTCTGCTTCCGTCTATACACACAAAAACATGTCCGTGTGCGATAAATAAAGTCTCTGAAATTGTGTCATTCCTTCTAAGGCTGCTGAAGTCGACTGCTGGTGATGTGATTGTGAAGTGGAAACGCAAAGGAACAACCACAGCCAAAACAAGCCCAGGCAGACCTTCTGCACTGACGGGCAGGCACTGCCGAGCACTGCAGACGAGGCTGTAGAGAATCACGTGAACTCTGCGGAAGGAGTCACTCGTCAGTTCCAAAGTGCTACCATAAATCCAGCTAGCTCGACTGTGCATAGAGAGTCAAACAGAATTTGGTACAATGATCAAACAGCTCCTCATTTTGAACGTAATTTCCTTTACAGAGTACTTGCATCTTCCCAGAAGATTCCTACAAATTTAAGTCTTTCATTCGCTTTCCCAATACTAGTTTTACGCATTAATTCCATTTTATATCGCTTCTTGGTATTACCCATAAATGTTTTTGTGATGTGACGCATTTTATATCGCTTCTTAGTATTACCTATAAATGCTTTTGTGATTTGACGTGCTCAAGATGTAATCAGATGCTATCGGGTTGTCTCGTTGTTACAGGCATTACCTTGCATTTATACGTCTGTCAAGAGAACTGCCGCAAGCTGAATTTTTTTTCAAGTGTTTCTGCATTTCCTTACCACCGTACATTGACGGCGCCGGCCGGTGTGGCCGTGCGGTTAAAGGCGCTTCAGTCTGGAACCGCGTGACCGCTACGGTCGCAGGTTCGAATCCTGCCTCGGGCATGGATGTGTGTGATGTCCTTAGGTTAGTTAGGTTTAATTAGTTCTAAGTTCTAGGCGACTGATGACCTCAGAAGTTAAGTCGCATAGTGCTCAGAGCCATTTGAACCATTTCGTACATTGACGACAGTTTCCTGTGGGTTCAAAAATGGTTCAAATGGCTCTGAGCACTATGGGACTTAACTTCTAAAGTCATCAGTCCCCTAGAACTTAGAATTACTTAAACCTAGCTAACCTAAGGACAAAATGGCTCTGAGCACTATGGGACTTAACAGCTGTGGTCATCAGTCCCCTAGAACTTTGAACTACTTAAACCTAACTAACCTAAGGACATCACACACATCCATGCCCGAGGCAGGATTCGAACCTGCGACCGTAGCGGTCGCACGGTTCCAGACTGCAGCGCCTAGAACCGCTCGGCCACTTCGGCCGGCTTTCCTGTGGGTAGCAGCATCGATAGCTAACAGTTTCATAGTGCTAGTGATCCTCTTTGATAAGTGGTTTATTTGGAGGATGGGCAAAATAAAACTGTCCCAGTATATTTTTCATGCCCTGAAGATAGGTAACCCAATTTAAATTATCCATCCCAGATGCAGACTGTGTGAGTTGAGCTGCATACCTTAAGGCGCATGAAATACACTGGTGTGCAATAGTTAAGGACGAAAGTGACTGTCAACTTACATAGCTCAGTGGAACATGGACCACATGTAAGACGGAACTGAAACATCGTAGTACAGAAAATAACTGAAAGAAATACCGTATGAGACAAAGAGAAAGTCGCGGAAGTGGCGTCAAATCGAAAGACTTGCACCCGGCGAGGGGTCTACCCGACGGGAGGTCCTAGTCACACATTTATATTTACTTTTTATTACACCGAAATCACCGTGATTTATGAGGTCCCCTGGACATTTCAAGATGCGAGACAAGGGTCTTCAAAAATGGCTCTGAGCACTATGGGACTTAACTTCTAAGGTCATCAGTCCCCGAGAACTTAGAACTACTTAAACCTGACTAACCTAAGGACATCACACACATCCATGCCCGAGGCAGGATTCGAACCTGCGACCGTAGCGGTCGCGCGGTTCCAGACTGTAGCGCCTTTAACCGCTTGGCCACCACGGCCGGCCAGGCAAGGGTCTCAATAGCATGTGTGATCACCACTGATGGCAATGCATGCTCTATAACTCGGCGTGGTCTAGGGCGCCTTGTCCGGCTCCCCACGTCGGAGGTTCGAGTCCTCCCTCGGGCATGGGTGCGTGTGTTGTCCATACCGTAAGTTAGTTTAAGTTAGATTAAGTAGTGTGTAGGCGTAGGGACCGATGACCTCAGCAGTCTGGTCCCATAAGACCTTACCACAAATTTCCAATTTTTTTTTTCTGCAACGTCCTCAAGGTTCCAGTCGGTCACGTCTGACTACTACAAGGGAAGATCGCTGTATTGTGCAGCAAACACGTCGTAACCCCTTGACATCTGCAGCTGCCGCCCAAGAACAATTAATGTACCCCGTGCTGTATTCTGTTTCATCCAGCACCATCTGGAGAGTAACTAGTACGCTATCCACAAGGTTGGTAAGGAGTTCTTGTGGTAGGGCGTTTCATTCCCCCACCAGCGCGGTTGACAACTGCTGAATGGTCATCTGCCCAATGCTTACCACGCGTCCAAGAGCGGATGGTCGGGGAAACGGATAGGCAAGCCCATTCACCGCATGTCCTTTCATTCCACGAGCTCCTCCGACTGCACTGCTCGATGCGGTCGAGGTCAGTACCTCCATGCAACATTATGCCTCTCCATACCATAACACCTGGACCACCAAAACGACGATGTTCGATATAGTCTGTCTGTAAACTGAAGAGCGAGCAGCGCTTTTGGTGGGGGAAGTGGCCTTTCCCGGAAGAACCCTGCCACCGGACTACAGGGGCACCCAAAATCTGTTGCCCGTTACCTTTGTAGCGGTGTAGATCGGCGTGCAGTGATATACGTCGTTTCTGTTCGTGGGATTTTAGTTGCCAGTGTGAGTTAACTTTGTATACTTACTGATATACTTCGATATCCGGAAGTGATGGATAATCGTCTAGTATTGTAAGAAAATGTGCAGAATACGAAGAAAAGGAGGTATTTGCGGAGTAACGAGCGTTCGATCGTCTCTAATGTTAGTACAGCGTATGTTAAAGAGGCGACGCAAAAAGAACTGTTGGCTGATATTACTACTCCCAACCAAATGGCTGCAATTTAGGCAAACGTCAGCCTCGCCCAATAGGACGCATAAAGAAGAAACGCGGAAATAAGCCGCATGGTTTACTGGAGTCGCCACGAAGGAAATTAATAATTTCGTGAGGAAACCCATCGTTATAGACAGTTTCAAAATCACGTAAAACCTTTGATGCTGATGGAACACTAAATCTCTGTCTCGGTCACTATTCACCCGATTCTAAGACATATTGCTTAAAACATGTGCGCAATAGCTATTGTAAACACTGCTGAAGTTTCCCTCGAAACACGTACCCCGATTTTGGACTTCCAAGCAGAAAGCTTGACATACGAGGTGCACTTACATATTAACTTTTATTTTTTGGTAAGAACTTTATTTGTTAGTCTACAGCAATGTTATACTCTTCAAAATATTCCCCATTACATACTACACACTTATGCCAGTTCTTTTTCCAATTCCCGAAACACTTTAGGAACTGTTTCTTCGGGATAGTTTACAGGTCTTCTAACTGCACACTTTTAATCCCATCCATACTTGTAAAACTGCTGCCCTTTAAGACCTTTGAAATGTTTATACCACTTGTATGCCCTTGGCTTACTCATAACAAGTTCACCAAAAGCAATATTCAACATTTCCAAAAATTTCATACATTTTATTCCATTCTTACAACAAAATTTGATACAGATTCTCTATTCTATTTTTATACAAAACAAATAATCGTTGATGCTACCAAAACACATGTAATCTTTTTGACAACTGACAACAGAGTAAATAGCCAATATGCATAACATTGTACACATACTTTAGAGACATGTTCACGAAGACAGTGACAAAAAAGTAGTGCAAATCGGACTAACACACAAAATTATAAATTTCTGCTTACTTTTTAAACACTCTTCATGTTGCAAGAATTGTTAAGTTTCAATACAGTCCCTCAAAGAAAACTTCTACCTTTCAGTAGAAACACAAAGTAAGAACAAGCCTTAAATTCTACAGATTGATTGAATTATGTGCGGTTCGTTTCACGAATAGCAGTAGAGGAACATATACCATATTCACATGAACAGGCATTCGGTTCTATGTCTGTGGTAGAATCCTGACTTCCGTTCTTATGTTAATATTATTTGCTCTATTGTTGTATTTCGAAAGAAGCTATCGTCTTTTGTATTCCTTATGGTCTTAATGCATTTGTCTAAAAAAAACGCAGCCGAGACGTATCTGTGTACGACGTGGCCACAGATTTAAATCGCGCGCCGCGGCAGGGCCGGTACTACGTTGTGAAACAGCCTGTAGAAGCGCCTTGTGACGTAGCTGGGTTGGCAGAGTGGGGACTCGCTCGCTCGCTCTTCAGTTTACCGACAGACTATAACGCTGATCATGCCCTCACTTGGCGAGAGACGGAAACACGTAATGCACCCAGGAACATTGTCTAACATAATCATTCCCTCGGCAGTTGACGTCAGAGCCGCTCCTACACATTTTATATCAGGGACAGGTATGGGGACATTGCGGGCCACGAAAGTTCTTCAACATCACACAGACAGTTCACAGAAACACGTGCCACATGTGGATGAACATTTCCCTCTTCGAAAATGGCATCATATACTGTCGCATGAGAAGTAGCACACGAGGACGCAGGACGTCCGCGACATACCGTCGTGCCGTCAGAGTTCCCTCAATTATTACCAGCCGCGACCTGAAGTCATATCCGATGGCTCCACGCAACGTGACGCCAAGAGTAACATTACTGTGTCTCTCCAACACGGTGGAAGAATGTGTCCTCTTCCAAGGTCGCCGCTGAACTTGCCGACGATATGCATCCGAGGTACCGCATAAACACGATTCATCAGCAGGCGTCCCGGTCACGGGATCATTCCAAATACAGTGGTATGCGTTCTGGTGTTAACTGTAGCTCACACATTGGCCGTTAATTCCATAGTTCGGTTGCTGTTAGTCTCCAGATGGCGCTGGATGAAACAGAATGCAGCACGGAGTACATTAATTGTTCTTGGTTGGCAGGTGCAGATGTCAAGGGGTTACGACGTGCTTGCTGCACAATACAGCGATCCTCCCTTGTAGTAGTCAGACGTGGTCGACTGGAACCTTGACGAGGAGTATGCCTCCTGTCAGGTTCCCAAGGAGTCCAACATCCGGCCACTACCATATCCGAGTGCCCCACAAATCTAGAGATTACACGACTCGACTAGCCTGCCAACTGGAGAGCCACAATCAGGCCCTTGCAAACTCTGTCAAGTTCAGATAACGCTGTCTCCACATAGTATACGGCACCTCTACGGTCTTCACAGTTAGGAGCACTGTTCACGCCCCTAAGCCGGATAACAACACTAAACGCGAATAATGCCAGTACGTACCGGTGGAAGTTCTATCACCGAGAATTCCAACTATAATTATTTACACACATACACGCCGATGGTGTGTACGTGTACAGGGTTTCATGGGCATCGGAATGTTTGTTCTGGGTACTTTACATTTTTTGTCAGGCAGAGTATGTAGATGTAGATGTATCGCTTTCTTCACGTCTTCTACGTGTGAATAACCCCGGTTAGCTGTGCCTTCTAACGCACTGCTTTCCGGGCGGGAAGGCGTGCTGGTCCCCGACACGAATCCGCCCTGCGGATTAGTGTCGAGGTCCGGTGTGCCGGCCAGGCTGTGGATGGTTTTTAAGGCAGTTTTCCATCTGCCTCTTCGAATGCGGGCTGGTTGCCCTTATTCCGCCTCAGTTACACTATGTCGGTGATTGCTGCGCAAACACTGTCTCCACGTACGCGTACACCATAATTACTCTACCACGGAAACGTTGGGGTTACAATCGTCTGATGTGAGACGTTCCCGAGGGGGTCCACTGGGGGCCGAACCGCACAACAACCCTGGGTTCGGTGTGGGGCTGCGGTGGGGTGATGGGCCGCTGTGGCCTGTTGTGGGGTTGTGAACCACTGAGGGCTACGGCGAGGACGACGCCTCTCCGTTGTTTCTAGGCCCCCAGTTCAATACAATACAACACAATACAACCTGCAGTTCAGGATTACCGGTAGGGCAGGCAATATTTCCGCCACGTTCGGTGGCACAGTTTTCTATTAATGTTTGACTTGAATTCGCAGATTTTAGTTTTCACCTGGGTAATCTGTTTTATTCATGGACCTGTAGCGTCTGTATAATTTTGACTCTAAAGTTTTGGGTCATCCGTCACCTTAACCTCAAGAGAGGTTCCAAATGATTGAAAAAAAAAAATGGCTCAGAGCACTATGGGACTTAACATCTGAGGTCATCAGTCCCCTATAAGTTAGAACTACTTAAACCTAACTAACCTAAGGACATTACACTCATCCATGCCCGAGACAGGATTCGAACCTGCGACCGTAGCCGTCGCGCGTTTCCGGACTGAAGCGCCTAGAACCGCTCGGCCACACGGCCGGCCAAGAGAGGTTCCATTTGCAGTCTTGTATCGCGTCAGACACTTCACTTGTCTTCCAGCACACCGAACAGCGTGTTGTTTTCTGCCTATTGCAGCGATGCCTATTTGTCTGAGAGACACTTGTCTCACTTCAGTTTATAATTGTGTTGGGGAAACGTTCTGGCATTACAAACAGATGTCGTGACCAGTCGGAAGGAGTTGGTTTTGAATGTCCGTCTTGCCACTCTAATTTAGGTTTTTCATTGGTTTTCTAAATAATTTCAGATGAAAGCCAAAAGATTCCGTTAAAAGGATGTGGCTTCATCCTTTCCCCATCCCTGTTCAACTAAGCTAGGGCACTTTCCCTTACCTTGACGATTATGAACCGTAAAAATAAGCTTATTCGCTTCATTTTGATATAGCATGCAGCAACAGATAGATGCCGGCCGCGGTGGTCTCGCGGTTCTAGGCGCGCAGTCCGGAACCGTGCGACTGCTGCGGTCGCAGGTTCGAATCCTGCCTCGGGCATGGATGTGTATGATGTCCTTAGGTTAGTTAGGTTTAAGTAGTTCTAAGTTCTAGGGGACTGATGACCACAGCTGTTAAGTCCCATAGTGCTCAGAGCCATTTGAACCATTTTTTTTGAACAGATAGATGTTAAAGGAACAGGTCTGCGATTTTATACATCTGTTCCCCTAACCTTCTTATAAATAGCAGTAACGTGTGCTCTTTTTACAGCCATTGAAACTACTCATGAAAAAAAAAAATGTAAATAGCTCTCCAATCAGGCTCGGAGCCCATGTGGGGGAGGAGGATAATACTACAGCGTACTCTGTTTTAAACTTTGCGTTAATCAGGTCATTTTATCGAAGCACTGGCAGAGTTCGTTGCAGCGGTTATTTGTTTAATAGTAGCTGCATGTAGTTGTTTCACGCCAGTACCAACAGGAAATGTGGTATGTTTGTGTGAGCAAATATTACATCACTGCAGACGCGAGCAGGTTCACCGCGTAGGAATTTTCCGCATAACAGCGCTGTACGGAGTGACCTGTTCCCGGCTGAGCGTACGCTCTTTGTTTTTGAATGCGGCGTACGCAGAGCCAGCAAGGTCAACAACCGAGCGTAAACTCGACTGGTTTGCTGCGCGGCCGGCGCGGACAGATCGTCTCTTTAGCGCCGATTGCGCGCAGAACAGGTGAAGAGCCCATTCATTCGGCCCAGATGTACACCTCTAGAACATCTCACTACGCAGCACAATCTACTTGTGTACAAGAGGAAGGCATATTCACACACACCTTCTGTAGAGTGAGTTCTCACCAGCATCCTAATCGAATCGTTCCCATGGACTTGGCCACAGGTCTTTCCTAGTAGATTGCTTCTCGCTGATATTTTCAAAAATCTTTATTATTTTGGACGGTTTTCCGTTGGTTACTTTTATAAATGTCCGAAAGTACAGTTTGTATCTACATCTGTACTCGGTAAGCCGCTTTACGATGAGTTCGGAGGGTACTAGTGCGCCACAATCGCCCGGGTTCCCGGGTTCGATTCCCGGCGGGGTCAGGGATTTTCTCTGCCTCGTGATGACTGGGTGTTGTGTGCTGTCTTTAGGTTAGTTAGGTTTAAGTAGTTCTAAGTTCTAGGGGACTGATGACCATAGATGTTAAGTCCCATAGTGCTCGGAGCCATTTGAACCACTTTTTTTTTTTTTTTTTTTTTTTTTTTTTTTTTTTTTTTTTGCGCCACAATCTTTTTTTCCCTTCTTACTTCACAGGGAGAAATTATGCTCGACGCCTCTCAGTATAAACTGCCATTTGTCCAATTTTCCTCTCCTGATCATTATGTGAGACGCACGTTGAAGGAAATGGTATGTTCCTTGACACTGATGCAACTGCAGCTTGCGCATGAGATTTTCAAAGTTTAGGAAAAGGCTATTCGCAATGAATATTGGCTTTCTAGTCAATGGAGTTTGTTGAAAATCTCTGTGAGGTCTCGCCTGAACAAGCTCGTGACGAAACAAGCAAATCTTCTTTGAATTCTGTCTTCCGTTAACTTCGTAGGTTTCCTAGCATGATGAGCAATGTTCAGTTATTGGTCGAACGAGAGTTCGAGGGAATTTCGACTTCCTTCATGGACGCCGGCCGGAGTGGCCGAGAGGTTCTAGGCGCTACAGTCTGGAACCGAGCGACCGCAACGGTTGCAGGTTCGAATCCTGCCTCGGGCATGTATGTGTGTGATGTCCTTAGGTTAGTTAGGTTTAAGTAGTCCTAAGTTCTAGGGGACTGATGACCTCAGAAGTTAAGTCCCATAGTGCTCAGAGCGATTTGAACCTTCATGGACGAATTACGCTTCCTTAGGGTTTTTTCTATATATTTCAGTCTGGCATCAGAATTCCCCATGGGCGATTTTGGAAGTGTTTTCAGAAAAAAAACTAATTTGTATGTGGCAACGAGGCATCCTAGCGATGTGACATTGGCAGCACTATATCAGTCACAGTTACCTAAGTAACTCCACCGGTCCATATGATTGCTTACTTTGTTTCGTTTCGGAGCTGCTGCTATTTTGCGTGAAAGTGGTAAGTGTTTGTGATGATCTTTGTGATGTTTTGCTTATGGAAGCAGCGTTGCAATGAGAAATTTTGTGAGGAAGTGGAGAAAAGTTTCTTCCTCGTTTTATGTCTGAAGAACAGAAAGAATACCAAGTGAACGTATGTAGAATACTCATTGAACTTGCAAACAACGACTGGTGAACGTCATGAAAGGGATTAAATCACCAGACTATGTTGGGCTTGCAGCTAAAGCACTGAGATAAAATTTCGTTAGTCACAATGGGTTGGCAGAAAGCTCACGTATATAATGCTCTTGGTCCAAATGTACCGTTCGTCTCCACTGATGGGACTCTTGTTTAAAAAATAAAGGGTTCCACTCTCGTTCGTCATCTAACTCTCAGAGAACCTTGAGAAGATTGTCAGAATCTCAAATGGTTCATGCCATGAGATTTTACTCGAAAACAAATTGCAGCAAAATTTGTTCCTCGTTTAATGGCCGAAGAACAGAAAGAATACCGAGTGAACGCAAGCAAAATACTCATTGAACACGCTAACGAGTGGTGAATATCATGAAAAGGATTTAATCACCGGACGATGTTGGGCTCGCAGCTATGGCACTGAGATAAAAGCTCGTTAGTCACAATGAGTTGGCAAGAGATATCAACGCAACTGAAAAGCGCGACTATCTCACGTCAGCGTCAGGTACAGATATTTTTTCTGTATAGATACACAGACTTCTACGGTTATCGTTGATCTGAATAAAAATCCATTTGGGTATTAGGCCTCGTCATGTTGGAGCACTGAAAGCATCTCTAAAACCAGCATTTCGAGCATCTTTCAGCATTATGCTTGTTTGTAAGTTTTCGAAATGACACATTTAACTTTTTTATATATATCGGTGAAATGATGCGTTCCTAATATTTGCCTTAAGGTGAAATAGTCGACTTTTATTACTATGCAATAGTTTTCAAAGGTCGCCTTAAACAATACACATAGTGAGATCACAGTTATAACAAGACATCTCGTAGTGAGAACGCGCTTACCAACACAGCTCTGTAAATCTGCAAAAAATCTGACAGCTGTCCTTTCCCAGCCATCCTACTTCCCATAACTCGCTCCCTTTTATCCTGTTTCCAAAGTTCTGAAATAACATCATGCGGTCACCGTCGGCGACATTCATGAGAATATATCTTGGGAACTAGAGGACGTTCTAAATAATGTTTTCAATATGCACTGTTGAAATGAATTAGGGGAACACGTGAATCAACGTCCGGTAGGTTGACTCTATTTTGATACAGGCGATACCTGTGGTCTTACTCCATAGCATGAGAACTTCGCTTTGAGTATGTCCAACAAGTAAAGTCATCAACCATCTGCCGCGCGGGATTAGCCGAGCGGTCTAGGACGCTGCAGTCATGGACTGTGCGGCTGGTCCCGGCGGAGGTTCGAGTCCTCCCTCGGGCATGGGAGTGTGTGTTTGTCCTTAGGATAATTTAGGTTAAGTAGTGTGTAAGCTTAGGGACTGATGACCTTAGCAGTTAAGTCCCATAAGATTTCACACATTAGCCATCTATTGGCTGTGTCATGCATTGCAGTCTCAGGTGCCCCTCAGAAGAAAGTGATTACCGGTGTCTCAGTGTTCTCTTATGAGGTACACAGATGGTAGTTGTCATTTGTGGACGTTGTATTCAACCAAGCACATGCATTGCGACATCTTAATGCAGTGAAAGTTGCAATGGGAGTGTGTGTGATCCAAAAAGGATGGACTTGCTGTCGTGTTACTGCAGATCCCAATGGTTCTCCATCTGTCGTTGATAGGTTGTGGACACACTATAGGGAGACAGGTCAGTACACAAGACGAGTTGGACAAGGTCACCGACGCGTTACAGCCCCACATAAAGACCAATATCCGTCTATCTTTGCGTCACATGGATACACCAGGGCACTGCAGGAGATGCCAGAAGGGCCACTGGAGCCACTGTGACCGTCGGATTGCAATGAATAGGTTACGAGAGAGTACCGTACGACCCAGACGTCCTGTTCGAATACAGCGCGTAACGCGACAACATCTTGAAACTCGCCATCAGTTCTTCCGTTCCCATGTTAACTGGCAACTTCGTCACTGGCGTAAAGCATTATTCACACACGAGTTCAGATATCATTTGGCGCAAGGTGATGGCCGTGCTCTTGTGGGGAGACCCGTGGTGGGTGCTACCTCCCACATTTTGTCCAGGAAATCTACAGATTTCCAAGGTTCTCTGATGTTGTAGGGGAGGTATCAGTGTTGACAACCATACGAATCTTGACTTTTCCATGGTCGCCTTACCGCCACGCAGTAAATCGAACAGATCCTGTTGGAGTTGGACCATGCGGTGACTGCTGCAAACGGTGGTGGCCCTGAATTCCTTGTAATGCCAGGGCTTACGCGCAGCGTAGGTCTCTTGCGAAGCCTGGACAATGACGTGATGGAATGACCAGCGGTGAGTCCCGACCTAAAGCTCATCGTGCCTATGTGGGACATGCTTGACAGATGCGTTCGTGGTCATTCTGTTCCACCACAGACTATCCAAGAACTCTGACGGGCTCTCACTGAAGCATGGGAGCAAATATCTTCTTAGATTTATACGGAGCATGCCCATGAAGGGGTGAGGCAGCATAAACGCTCACGGAGAGTGAAAAGCACCGAGGATGACGGGATGAACGATTGTTCCCAGTTTGTTTTTTACACCAGTCGGAAATTACAGTTCTTGTAAACGATCGAGAATGTAGCGATGTTTTGTTGCGTGCTTAATTTGTGAAAGTTAAAGGCATAATTTGTTAACATAACCAGTCCTTAATTATTGCTCAATGGAGTGTGACAGATGTACAAAGGCACGTTCCCCTAATTTTTTTGAGCAGTGTATGTAAATGATGTAGAGCATAACACAGAAAGGTGTGTGGGGTTGCTCGCAGAAGACTGTGTTGTCTATACGGAAGTTCAGATGGGTCAAACGGCTCTGAGCACTATAGGACTTAACATCTGAGGTCATCAGTCCCCTAGACTTAGAACTACTTAAACCTAACTAACCTAAGGACATCACACACATCCACGCCCGAGGCCGTATTCGAACCTGCGACCGTAGCAGCAGCGCGGTTCCGGACTGAAGCGCCTAGAACCGCTCGGTCACAGTGGCCGGCTCTATACGGAAGTAGGAATGGCAGAAGACTGTGATGAAATGCAGGAAGACCTGCAGGAGATCCGTAATTGGTGGACGGACTGGCAGTCGACATTGTACGTGGGTAAATGGAACTCATAACACATAAATAGAGGAAAATAGCCGTTGCTATTAGAATACGGTACTGGTTAAAAATCACGCTAAAATAGCCGGGAGTAATCCTCCAGAGCGACCTAAAATGGAATTATCACATACATTGTAGGAAAAGCAGATTCCAAGCTGAGATTCATTGGAAGCGTCTCAAGGAAATGTAATTCACTATGAATGAAGTGGCATAGAGGACAAAATGTTCAAATGTGTGTGAACTAAGGGGCCAAACTGTTGAAGTCATCGGTCCCTAGACTTACACACTATTTAAACTAATGTATGCTAAGACCAAAACACATATCCATGCCCGAGGGAGGATTCGAACCTCCGGCGATAGGGGCCGCGCAAACCGTGACATGGCGCCTCGAACTGCGCGGCCACTCCCAGGGCCACATAGAGGACAGCTTATGTGACGAATTCTTCAATATTGGTCATCAGTCTCTGAGATGATCGAAGAACTAGAGAGGGAGGCACTGAAAAAAACTAGCGTGACCGTTTCAAAGCACTTGCGTAGTAATTAAAGTTGACTATTTCACCTTGAGGCAAGATTAAGAAATGCACGTTGTCACTTAGGTAAAAAATGGGCTGCATCATTTTGAAACACTAAAAGTAGCTATAAAGCTGCAAAGGCGGTCGAAACATACCGTACGGTGGGTCGTAGAGCACAGATATGATTGCAGAATCTATTGAGGACTGCCTGGAGAAATGGAAAATCCTTACTCCCCGTTGAGACACGTGTGTGAATGGAGGAGAGCGTGATGTCATGGATAGAAAAACTAAATCTCTAGGAGTTGCATGAGAACATTATCATAAAAAATTTAAAGTGTTGCAGATCTCTCGTGTACAGACATACAGATGCTGTTTGTCTCTTGACAGTTGTGTTTTATGCCAGTGATCGATAGCGGGCCTTGTGACCGAACAGTATTGATCATTTTCATCGACCGGTGACAGTCGACGCACTTATCGGTGATAAACTCCAAGTCTCCGTCGACACTGCAACAATACTTTCAAGACGTCACGTCCCTTGTTATAACAGTGTCGCCAGCGGTCAACCCCTACGAGATACGCACGTGATCTGTCACATCATTTATACGGATTGGCCCATCTACTCTTTTCGATATATATGTATTCCATAGTTTATAGATGCACAGAAAAATCTGCACTAATCATTCACCAGCCAAGGTACTACGCCGAGATGAGTGGATTTGCGCGCCAGCAGACAACAGAAATCGTTGGGTGCACTGCTGAACAATAGCGATCCTACCACACTTCTTGTGATACATCGGGCGCTACTTTCACTTTTGTCGATTTTTCGTCATAGAAATGACATACCGTGTACTATACCTGTTGTTTAAGAACAAAACATGTTATTTTGAGTAATTCAGTCATTTATAGAGTTTGTGGAAGAGATGCTGGAGTATCCAGCGGTACTATCAATACGTGGGAGCCTCGTCGATAACGTATAGGAGGCGTAACTTCTTGCAAACACAGAAGTCTATATAGAAGTTGATCCTAGTTTATTTCGTTTCACTGTCAGTTCTCTAGATTACTGGTGTCATACAACGGTTTTAGTAGATATTTAAAATAATCTTTTGTGGGTTGTATGTAAGAACGGAACCATCGTCTTGTGGAATTAGGAACTTCACGAAATATTTCAACGCTGACAGCTATTAGCAACAGTGTGCGGGTTAATATTGATGATTTGGTCCAGCAAAATAAATAACACTTCTCAGACGTCGGTAAGTTCTTCTAGAATTTGCCGGAATCTTTGTAATATTAACCTACTTTTGCTGGAGCAATGTGTGCCAGCCTTGGACGTGAAGCAATGATTCTCTCCAAGAATACACCAGTATGGTGAACGAGACTCCCACGCAACTGCCCAACTCGTAAACAGTACCTCTACCCGACACCAGCCTGTTTGCGGCGGACAGCACGCACAACACGGGCGGCAAGCTTCCCACGCGGAGAAAATGCTTCTCAGCCCAAGGCCGCTTCCACCACGGAAAGAACGAGTGGTGTAACTTGTGTCTGCTCGGGAACACTCCGACGTGAACCGTTGCAGAACAAATCTGTGTGATTCTGCGCGGGAGCAGGACTCACAAGATGTCCGTATCCTAACCTTGGTAGCCGGCCGGTGTGGCCGTGCGGTTCTAGGCACTTCAGTCTGGAACCGCGTGACCGCTGCGGTCGCAGGTTCGAATCCTGCCTCGCGCATGGATGTGTGTGATGTCCTTAGGTTAGTTAGGTTTAAGTAGTTCTAAGTTCTAGGGGACTGATGACCACAGATGTTAAGTCCCATAGTGCTCAGAGCCATTTGAACCATTTGAACCTAACCTTGGTGGTGTATGAAATAAGCATAAACAACAACCCCTCATAAACCATGGACCCTGCCGAGGTGGGGTGACTTGCGTGCCTCAACGATACAAATAGCCGTACCGTAGGTGCAGCCACAACGGATGGATATCTGTTGAGAAGCCAGTCAACCGTGTGATTCATGAAGAGGGGCAGCAAACCTTTCAGTAGTTGCAGTGGCAAAAGTCTGGTTCCGGCCTTGTAACATCAACCAAAATAGTCCAGCATGGCTGAAAAAAAAAAAAAAAATCTCGTCCATTTTATGCTCGCTCGGAGCGTAGCGTGACGACAATAGCCGGCCGCGGTGGTCTAGCGGTTCAGGCGCTCAGTCCGGAACCGCGCGACTACTACGGTCGCATGTTCGAATCCTGCCTGGGGCATGGATATGTGTGATGTCCTTAGGTTAGTTAGGTTTAAGTAGTTCTAAGTTCTAGGGGACTGATGACATCAGATGTTAAGTCCCATAGTGCTCAGAGCCATTTGACGACAATAATCACGTCCGTACTTGCTGGCGTACTGGGACAACTGATAGTAGTGACCGAAATCGCGCGACTGTGCCCCCGCTGACCCCTTGTCACACCCACGCCTCTACCGCGGCAGAGAATATAATTATATCTCTGACCACAGAGCACTGCGACCTCTTTACACATTGCACTTGATTTCTCGATCATTATAGTATCAAACAGAAAGAAAATCAATACGTTGTCTTTGAAATCTCCTGACATACTTTTATTATGGTTCTGGGGGTCGCCAGGATATTTTTACATGGAAAGGGCTCGCGTATTCAAAGAGGTTGAAACACACTGGTCTAGAGCATAGTTATGTACAGCGATGGAACGTGGATGATAAATAGTTGTAAGAAGAAAACAGAAGCTTTGGAAATGTCGTGATACAGAAGAATGCTAAAGATTAGAAGGGTAGATGAGACAACTTATGAAGGGGCTCTGAAGCTAGTCGCAGGAAAAAATAGATTTATAGCAATACTTGAGTGAGGCATCAAGGAATCACCCGCTTCTTAACGGGTGGAAGTAGTAGGAAGGGTAAAAACGCTAGTGGGACACCAAGGCTTGCGTCCAGTTGGTGGGTTCTGACAGTTGTAGGTTGCAGTAGTTATGTAGAGATGCACTGTTGGCACAGGATGGACTAGCGTGGATAGCTGCATTAAAGCAGTCTTCAGTCACAGCATACGGAAGTGACTTAAATAAATAAATAAAAAAATCTCAGCCGAGCTGACTGCATTATAACTTAATTACTAGCATTTACGTCAGTTCCTACAATAGAACTGACCTGCAGCGCTACGGGGTTGTCCACTCCTGTCATTGGGTCGGCGGCGGGCCGCGCCGTGATGTCTTCCGTGCTGCTCGACATCTGGAAAAGGACAAAACAAAACTCTCAAAGTCAGGGGCAACATCACTCACTGCCATTTCTCACCGTTAGTGACTACCGTACGCCCCACTTCTATTCCCACTTCACTCGAAGTCCCTTCCGCAACAGTTGCAGATTACGCCTGTTACTAAGCGTTAACGGCAAGTGCAACTTGCCTAGCGTCACGACGGATTAGCGAAAATAAAACTACCGTTGGAACGGCTGCTGTGCATGAAGTCCGCATCCGTTATGAGGAGCCTTCTTTCTTTTCTCATTATTTCTACTTCCCTAACGAAGTAAATTGGTAGCAGTTGGATCGCTCTTTGCAGGTACAGGAACATTGAAAGGCGTGCCATTCAGGCGACGTGTGACGTCGATTCAGGGATCTCGGTTGCGTCGCTAAGTAGATACCTGGGCAACGTTACATTCATTTCGCCGTGCATCTACTCACTCAATAAATTTGTGATTGAAAAAACGCATTTATTTAAAATGAATAACAGCATACATTCCTTCATTATGAGACAGAAGGGCCATCTTTTCATTTTGTCCACACCCATAAGAATTATTCAAAAATAACGTTCAACGTTCAGAAACATATATTTTCATTATGTTCTCATAGGAATTTAAAGTTGTTGTGAACCAACGGCATGTTTTAAAACCCGAGACGAATTGTTATTACCTTGGAAAACTACTCCTTCTGAACAGTTCATTTCTGCTGAGCTACACAGCCTCCAAAAACCTATCAGAAGATAAAACCATTCCGTCTCTCATCAAGGCAGCTTTACAAGCACTAAACGGTTTTGCCTATCGCAGTCTTATACGTACGCTTACTTGAGTTGTTTTTATTTTACTTGTTCATTTTCACTACTGTGAAACACGTCTCTTCTACCGAGTAGGTCCTCATACCTTTTAAAGTATGGATTTTAGACTCCATATTTACCAAACATTTTTTCTTATTTTCGTCTCTGCTGCCTACCCCCAAAATATGGAAAGCAAACAGCTAGCAGTAGAAGAGATTTGTTTCACAGTACCTAAGTTGCAGTGCTCATAGCTTTTAAGGCATCCATTTTAGAGCCCATTGGACGGGACTTTCTAACTTCGATTGATCATTCCTGTTGTGTTCCTATACGTGTGAATACTTCAGGACCTGCTAATACTTTCCTGCTAGCTCTGAAAGCGATCGTGAAACAGAATAATATTGTTCGTTTGAGAATAATTCAGGTCTAGTAGATTGTGTGTCCACTCAATGAAACAATGAAAAAGTGAGAAAAACTGTTCGCATAAAGAGGATGCAAGCATTTTTTTTACAAATCATCCTGGTTAGAATTTTCCACGTGTTTTCCAAATCATTGCAAGAGAATGCCAGAATGGTTCTCACTTACAGGTCATGCTCGACAACTTCCTCATTCCTTATCCATTATTAAATATTGTAAATTCGGTGTTTTAAACGTCAACATTTTCGGATATCTGGCTTCTGACGACCCACTTTATAAAGACGTGTTCCACGATCGTGTGTCAGGTATAATGAAAAAATAAATAAAAAATAAAACAAAACTTTCATATTCATCAGAAACTTGTAAGCAGACGATTAAATTGTGGATAGAAACACAAATGTGCACAATGCTTTTTTTTGTAATGTAAGTATTAAGGCCTAATACTCATATAACAGAAATCAGCAATGACATAAACTTCGGCCTTGCATTCCTGTGCTGTATGAACAAACATTCATGATTACGTGCTGGATTAAAAAGTGAATGGTGTCAGCACCTCGAAGACGGAACAGTCTCAATAACACTACACCTCTATGCTGACAACGATGATTTACTTCTTGTCTTGTATACACGGGAACCGCCTTCGTAACCTAAGTCATTGGTACGCTCTACAATGGTAGCGTTCAACCTGGACCTGAACACAGTAACAATGCGTTCACATTGGTATGCTGATGTCGTCCAGGAATCTCAGACACATTCTGTCCATCTACTAGTATTAACAGGAACAGTAAACAAACTTCGCCTGAACATTTGTTTCCCCTGAGACTAGCCTTGTCAGAGAAGAAAAGTAAACGTCTAGTACAAACCAGGAATCGATATGACAGCCTATGAATGAGAAGTATGACAGTGAATCAGCTACACTGAATCAGTTACGCTGTTGAGTCAGACTCGTATATACGCAATTATGTAATCTACGACCATATTTGCAGCAACTATTTTGTATAACAAAGCCAAATACAGGTAATAAATATTTTTAATCCTGTAAAAAGCTGATGATTGACCGCGAAATCACACTGACTACGCAACGCGGGTGCGGTGGAAAGTTCAGGGACTCTCAGCGCGTAACATGCTTATTGCTGGAGTGGACTACAGTTACGGCGATACTATAAGCTACTGAGGGCGGCGTTCGACCTCTGACGCGAGAACAGATTGCGTTAGCTGTGGCCTCCTGAGATATCCGGTGTAAAGCGACCCTGTAAGAGGAGATAAATGTAAAGCAGTGGATAAACGTACGTAATTTTGTTGTAGTTCTCTTCCTCTGAGCTGTCGATGTAGCGTCCATTGTGTACCTGTGTACACAGCGCTTCTGACAAGTGCATACGTAATGTTGTTCGCATCAACGAATTCTCCGATAAGGTTCATCTGATCAATGCCACTGGCATTGCAATTCATGGTGATAAAAGATATATTTTCCGCCGAGAAGGCTAACTGTAGCAGAGAATAAAAATGTACTTTTTGAAAATGCGTCGGTTGCTTGTCTCATCTGAGTTGCAGCTTCTTTGATGGCGCGAATGATTTTTGCAAAATTGACCTGCTTAAGGAAATTAAATACTTCTTTGATGTCAGACCGCAGACTTGAGGCAGCTGATGACGTATTGAGGTTTGCAAATTCTTAAAGTTCGTTAGTGGGTACTCCTTGTACTCCTTGTAAGGAGAGCAGAGAAATTTGTGAAATCAAGTGGAAGTGACTTCTGATTTCTCGTGTTCTCCAGCGGTTGTTGTGCAAGAGTTTCTGCGTTCTTTTTTCGCCATAGGTCGTGGAGTTGCAGAGCTACGAACACCAATCGACAAGTACTTCGCAGATTCCTCGATACCAATCAACATACGATAATTCAAGATCTACCCACCTTTTATCACTACTACCCAAAATGCCGCCCTCGCATACTAGACGTATTCTTAGCCAAAAAACTGACTTGATAAATGTGAACCAAGGTGGTAAATAATATTGACTCTGATCATAATTCGGTGCTACTGGAAACTGATAGAGACTTGGCTCGCTTACGAGATACATGAACAACAAGAGTCACACACACCAATGCGGATTCGATTTAACCATTTGGCCCAAATCAGTACACCACTTATACCCTCACGTCACTCAAAACATGACATCAAGACCACAACGGAATATTTTAGCAGTGTCATACGTGATCGCAGCAAGAAGGCCACAACTACGGTAAAATATATCAGGCTAGGAAATCACCTTCCCATCACATACAGGAGCTGATAGCGGAACAACGCTTCTACAGACGCAGGTGGAAAAGCGACCTAGATCCCGCTGATAGAGGATGGCAGATTGGCCCGGCGAATCAGACGTGAATTCGAAACCTTTCGCTGCGCGCCTAGGGCATACACAGGCTCCACGAAGCAGAGAAAAATCAGGAGAACTTTTGGAAAATCAACATACTCAGAAAAATGAATTATTCCTCAACTGAGCTTCTTCATATTGAGAATAGAATCGTGTTCGACCTCCAAGACCGTGCTGAAGCTCTGGACAGCTCGAAAGACGGTTCAGGGCTCTCGAGTCTATTGGTCCGAAAAGCGACGATCATGAAGAACGAACGAATCATTAGGAGAGTAGCTCGCGTTTCGCATACTCCGCTTAGAACTTCTTTCAGTCACATAGCGGGACTGCACGTCGGCATATTATGAATTTCAACTCTAAAAAAACTCCAGTCCCTGACAACTTTCAGCCACCCCTACTGCCTAGAGCCATAATCTACTAGACGTCAACCTATACTGCCACCTGAACCAGAACTACTTTCCAAGTACTGGAAATAGACTCAGGTAATAGTTGTACGTAAGCCAAAGAAGGACCCTTTATTTCCACAAAATTAACGCCCAGATTTCTTGTTAAAGATCGTCGGCAAGATACAGGAGCAGGTCATAGACGACGATGCGCGCAGCTTTCTCAAAGACACCTGTATCATTATTCATGCAATAATATAAAAGGAAAGAAGAAGAGGATTTAACGTCCCGTCGATGACGAAGTTATTAGAGACCGAGCGCACGCTCGGGTTAGTGAGGGATGAGAAAGGAAGTCAGTCGTGCCCTTCCTGTCATTTCCCTCAAGCGATTTAGGGAAATCACGGAAACCTAAATCTGGATGGCGGGACGGGTATCTGAACCGTCGTCCTCCCGAATGCAAGTCCGGTGTGCTAAGCACTGCGCCACATCGCCCGATTTCTCTAACAGTTTGGGCTACATCTACATCTACGTGATTACTCTGCTATTCACAATAAAGCACCTGGCAGAGAGTTCAATGAACCACCTTCATGCTGTCTCTCTATCGTTCCACTCTCGAACGGCACATGGGAAAAATGATCAATTAAATTTTTCTGTGCGAGCCCTGATTTCTCTTATTTTATCGTGATGATCATTTCTCCCTATGTAGGTGGGTGCCAACAGAATGTTTTCGCAATCGGAGGAGAAAACTGGTGATTGAAATTTCATGAGAAGAGCCCGTCGCAACGAAAATCGCCTTTGTTTTAATGATTGCCACTCCAGTTCACGTATCAAGTCTGTGACACTGTCTCCTCTATTTCGCGATAATACAAAACGAGCTGCCCTTCTTTGTACTTTCTCGATATCATCCGTCAGTCCCACCTGATGTGGATCCCACAACGCACAGCAATACTCCAGAATAGGGAAGAGAAGTTACCAGACTAACTGAACAAATATGTACTGCTCGGAAAATTCACCATACTACGGGAGTGCTATTTGTAGATGTTGAATAGGCCATTTACTGTGTGTAGCAGAAAGGTATTATACACAATCATCATGAATATAATTGCCCAGGTCACATTATAAGGATAGTAGCACCATTTCTCAAAAGCAGAGCTTTCTACGTCGATATTCCAGGAGCCGATTGCAATATAAGATCCATCAAACGTAGAGTATAACAAGGCTCAGTTTTGGTCCACATACTCTACTATATACTTACAAATGAGATCCCAAAACAGACGGAGGCCCTTCGTTAGTTGGAGATGACACTGTGCTCTATAGAAGTAGCTCCAGTCTTCTGTTTATAGTTAATAAGCCTGAGTAATACCTAGAACGTGTACAACAGTGGGCAAACAACTGGAAGACTAAATTCAAAACATATCACATAGTTTTAAAAGAATCTGAGGGGATATGCATATCAGCGGTGTATGGTCTCTCTCCATGACATTTTGCGCGGAGCTTGGGGTTTAATTCGGAATAATAGCGTCCAGTTTGACGATCAGGAGTTGTACGTTGCCATTTATATATCTGTTTCTACCTTCTGGTTGAGAGCTAGCGTGTTAGTGGATGACAGGAAGCGGGTGCTGTATATATAAGGATTACATGAGGTGACAAACAGTCATGGGATACAGATATGCACGTATACAGATGGCGGTGGTATCACGTATACAGGGTAAAAAGGGCAATGCATTGGCGGAGCTATCATTTGTACGCGGGTGATCCATGTGAAAAGCTTTCCGACGTTATTACTGCCTCACGACGTGAGTTAACAGGCTTTGAACGCGGAATCGTAGTTGGGAGCTAGATGCATGGGACACTCTGTTTAGGAAATCATTAGGGAATTCAATATTCCGAAATCCACCGTGCCGAGAGTGTGCCGAGAATATCAGAATTGACGCAATATCTCTCACCACGGACAATGCAGTGGCCGATGACCTTCGATTAACGACCGAGAACAGCGGCGTTTTCGTAGAGCAACACTGCCTGAAATAACCGCAGAAGTCAACATGCGGTGTAAAAGAACGTATCCGTTAGGATAGTACGGCGAAATTTGGCTTTAATGGGCAACGGGAACAGACGTATGACGGGAGTGCCTTTGCTAACAGCACCGCATCGCCTGCAGCGGCTCTCCTGGGCTCGTCACCATATCGGTTGGACTCTTAGACGACTGGAAAATCGTGGCGTGGTCAGATGAGTTCCGATTTCAGTTGGTAAGTGCTGCTGGTTGGGTTCGATTGTGGCGCAGATCCTACGAATCCATTGACCTACGTTATCAACGAGGCGTTGTGCTAGCTGGTGGTGGCTACATAATGGGGTGGGCTGTGTTTTCATGGAATGGATCAGTGACTGGAAATGGCTACGTTCGGCTACATGGAGACTATTTTCATCCATTCATGGACTTCATGTTCCCGAATAACGATGGAATTTTTATGGATGACAATGCACCATGTCACCATGCACAGTTGTTCGCAATTGGTTTGAAGAACATTCTGGACAATTCGATCGAATGATTTGACCATCCATATCGCCCGACATGAATCCCATCGAACATTCATAGAACAAAAGCGAGAGGTCATTTCGTTTTCAAAACCCTGCACGGGCAACACTTCCGCAATTATGGACGACTATAGAAGTAGCATGGCTCAATATTTCTGCAGGGGACTTGCAACGACTTGTTGAGTCCATGCTGCAGTACGCCAATGGTGGGTATCCCGCGACTTTTTTCACGTCAGTGTAGTTATTAGTAGAAAAAATCAGGATTATTCTCGTTGAGAGCGTCCAGTCTTTAAGGATCTCGAAATTAGTATCTCCTCTGTTACGTTTCGCTAAGGCTTCGTAATTATAGGTATCTTTGGATATCTATTATCGCCCATTATTTGAATATGCTTTACCCATTTACACTGGTGTGTTTCATTTCGTGTCTCATACCTCATCTCTGTTGGCGAACGAAATTGAGCTACTACTGCTGTTACTCTCCACGATGTCATTGTGTAACCAGAGATCTTCCAGATCTAATTCGTGAAAAAAATTGTATTCCACAATGTGCGGAGGCGCTATCGGTTGTATGTGATTGCTAACTCTCGTAACAACACATGTCTTTAGTTCTGCAGTAACCTCGATTCAGTTATATCACAGAAACGGAAGAGCGCGCAGTAGAGCGGTGTGATTTGACTCTTAAGACAGCGAAAATTGTCCTAAATGCACTGCAGTTAGATGCACATGACTACATTTAGGATGCTCGCCTGTTTTGCGTTCCACTTTCAACGAGAGAACGAAGTTAAATATTCGGGTTGCATCCGCCCGCAGCATTCGTTAAACTGTGTCCAGCGTTCGAGGACACCGTTCGTCTTGTTACTTCATGAGGAGCATTGGGAGTCTCCTTCTAAGCAGTTACAGTTACATTCTTCGCCAAGAGCAGCAGTGGCCAAGCAAACACACAGCTTCGTGTTAAATATAAAGCTTGTCAAATGCGTTCAATCTGCAGTTGTATAGTGTTGCAACTGTCCTGACATTATAAAAACATGTTTAATGTACAAACGCTATACTGAAACGAGAATGTATACTGTATAGCAAAATCATGATGGAAGAAAAGAAAGCACCAAAGTTATCAGTTACCAGTAGTAGCTAACGAGGAGAGCATTATGAATGAAGTAGTCTTAATCATAGTTTCTCAAGTTGATTTTGGGTTACGATGATTTCTAAAATATTTTTGTTGTGTTTATTTCCTCCGTCAGGGCGTCTCAGAAAGCATTATAAATTTCATTATCTTAATATTTATTGTTTTCTCATTCTTCTTCTTCTTTTTTTACTTATGGACCACTATGGACTATGTTTATTTCAACTGTTTGTCCTTTCCTTTCTTCAACATTTCTCTAATCATTTATCGAGATTTCTCTGTCCTTTCTTCTGTTCAAGTAGCTCTAGTCTTCTTCTTGAGTTTTTCGTGGAAACCTATGGAATGTCGCAATTTCTTTCTGAGTGGCAATCGTTCTTCAACATCTTTTGGGCTAATTTGGAGTTCGTCTATGTCCCTTCCAATTTCATTGCATCATATGTTATGCATTTTTAATTTAACGAAGTAAGTGAACAGTCTTTTTGTTAGTCTGTTGTTATTCAGTCTAGGGAAGTGGTCATAGGAAGCTGTTCTTTTTCTTATTATGTCTGTAATTTTTTTCTATGTGTGTATAGGATTCACTATTACGACGTCTTCTCTATTGTTTCTACCGTTTAAGTTGTCTCAAAATTTTCCTTGATATTTTTCTTTCTGTCATTTATAGTGCTTCCATCATCGCCTTTTTGGGTGGAGTGAAACTTTCTGCTGCATAAAGTGCTTCTGGGCGAATTGCTGTAGAGTAGCGTCTAAGTTTAGCATTGAGTGATATTGATTTCTTATTACATATTCTTACAACCTTAGTGAAGTAGTAGGCCTACGCTGTTTTAATCTTATTAACTCTTGCTTTAATGGCTTCTTTTACCGAAATGTCTTGCTCGGTTACTTTTCCTAGATGCTTGAATTTGTTAGTGCTCCCCCTCTTTAATTTTCATTATCACGGGGCTTCAGCTTGTTTTTTCAGTAATTCTATCTGTCTAGCGGCTGTTTCCAGTGGACCTGAAGAAACAGCTAGGTTATCTGTGAAAGCAAGATAACCTATCTTATAACATAATTTAATTCCCTTATTGATTTGGCTTTCCATGGTTTTCCATTACTTTTGTTTCATTTATCTTCTTCCTCTTTTTTCTAGCTGTTTTAAACCTTGTTTCTTGTCACTTCTATTCTAGGAAACCTATTTCATCATTGTCGAGCAGTAGAAGCTGCTGCTAGTATTCAACAGGATCGTAAAACTTTGAAGGTCGGTTTCTCGAAAACTCTTGAAAGTACATCGTACTAGAACTGCAGTTATTTACTGCAGTCGTGTAAAAGATGGGCAGAATCGGTGACCCCCTGAGTGTATTCTTCTCTTGTCAGCAAGTAGAGTGCGTCTTGACGGATACATGAATTAGTGGCCATAGGCTCCCGTAACATCTAAATCCACTTGAAATAAATGCAAATTAGAACTATTTAAAACAGCAGATAAATATTTGATTGATGCTTTCTTAAGAGAGAGTCTCTATTCCGTTCAAACCACCTACTTAACCGATGACCAGGTGGGGCTTAAATTCAAAAATTGAGAGTTTCCTACCAAGTAGCCGGCCGAAGTGGCCGAGCGGTTAAAGGCGCTACAGTCTGAAACCGCACGACCGCGACGGTCGCAGGTTCGAATCCTGCCTCGGCCATGGATGTGTGTGATGTCCTTAGGTTAGTTAGGTTTAAGTAGTTCTAAGTTCTAGGGGACTTATGACCACAGCAGTTGAGTCCTATAGTGCTCAGAGCCATTTGAACCTACCAAGTAATTGAATCCGAGACGTACAAAATCGCCAATGGTACACAAAACAGGTCAGTGCACAGTTGCAGCAGCAATGAAAAAAGCATGCAGATTTAAAAGGCCTCCATATTATAAAGTTGGTGATGTTTTGCAGAAGCTTGAAACATAGCGCGTACTATAGTGCGAGGTGCTTTTAAGAGTTTCCACAGCGAAACTCTATCTCGAAATCTGACAGAAAACCTACAGAGATTCTGGTCGTATGCAGAGTACACCAGCGGCAAGATAATTTCACCGTGCGATAGTGGTGATAATGTTAATGATGGCAGTGGCATTAAAGCACATTTACGAAATACAGTTTCCCGAGATTCCTTTACTGAAGAAGGTGAAGTAAATTTTCCAAAATTCGAATCAAGAACTGCTGGTAACATAAGGTTCCTGGGTGTAGCAAAACAGTGTAAACCACTTAATAAAGGCAAGTCTTCCGGTCCAGATTGTGCACCAGTTAGTTTCCTTTTAGACTGTGCAGATATAACAGCTCTATCCTTAGCAACCATATACATCCGCTTGCTCGACGGAAGATCTGCACGTAAAGACTGGAAATTTGTGCAGATCACACCTGTATACAACGATGGAATAAAAGCACAACAATCTACTGATTTATAGACCCATTTCACTGACATCAATTAGCAGCAGAGTTTTAAGACGTATCAAAAACTGAAATACTTATTTTGTATTTCGTTATGAACCGACTGTCGGCTTTTTAGTCCATCCTTAGAAAACTTTGGACTAAACAGATAGTCCACACAACATCAGAGAGAGTTTATAGCTGCACAAAGATAGTTTTTTCAAAAATATACGACCTTTTAAAAATACGTATCTGTACAAAAACACAAGCATTTTGAAATTCGCAAGGAAGCTATGAACAAATAAATATTATATTACTGTAAACTCAAAGATTAAAGGTGTAAGAATGTACGGGCCAAAACGGTGCACTAGTAACTACTGGCACACTACTATGATACGTGAAAAAAATTACCAGGGAATGTGATGAACAGGATAAAAAAAAAATGCGGTGCGTGACAGATGAGAGGAAGGGGCCAATGGAATGTAGTGGGGAACAATTATGCTATTTACAACAAGCATATCATCTGGTGTGAAAATATTAACTAGCTGCTGCTGCTGTAATGAGGGTGAAAAATGGAACAGCATGTAGCCATTACGGATTAAGTGAGGATTCTTTGATTGGTGTTCACTGATAGCCAGAAATTTCGAGTAATATTACTTTTTCTGCCTTTATCTTCTCTATGGAGAACGTCACATTTAGTATGACGTTCATTTAGAAAATGTTTAGCAAAGGTGGAATCTTTTTTTTTTCAGTGTCCTACTCCATTCACGCCCAGTCTAGTATTTATAACACTACCTAACTGACCTAACATATAACTGGAATTTATTGGACTTCCTGTAATTTGAGTGAAAAATTATATATAGGTCTCAGTTGTGCGGCCGGATTCGTGACTTCCTATACGGAAGACCACAGTTCCTAGTAATTCATGGGAACTAATCGAATAAAACAGAAGTGCTCTCTGGCGCTGCTCAAGGGCGTTTAGGAGGCAGTCTGAGAAGTCCTCTTAGACTGTATGAAGATGACGCTGTCGTTTATCATCAACTAAAGTCATCAGAAGATCAAAATGAAATGCTAAATAAGTTAGACAAGATATCTGTATGGTGCTATAAGTGGCAATTGATCGAAAACAATAAAAAGTGTATGGCCCTCTACATGACCAGTAAAAATAATCCATTAAATTTCAGTAACACGATAAATGAAATACATTTAAAGGTTGTCGATTCAACAAAATAGCTTCGGATTACAAGTAAAAACAAATTAATTTGGAACTATGAGGTAGGAAACATTGTGGGGAAGGCTAACCAAGATATATTTTGTTGGCAGAACACTTAGAAGATGCAAAAGGCATACCGAAGGGACTGCTTACACTCCGTGCTCTGGCGGCATGGGGTCCTTGCCACATGGTACTGACGCAGGTTATCGAAAAAGTTTAACGAAGGTCAACTGTTTTTGTATGATTTGCGAGTCGGGCTGGCAACCACTTAAACAAAGGCATTTTGTTCTGCTGCGAGCTCTTTTTACAAAATTTGAATCACCTGCTTCCTCCTTCGAATGGGAAAATTTTTTATTTACTCCCACCTACGTAGGGAGATATATCATCATAATAAAATGAGGGAAATTAGAGCTCGCACGGAAAGATTTAGATGTTCGTTTTTCCGACGTGCTATTCGACAATATAATGGTCGAGAAACAGTCTGGAAGTGGTCATATGAACCCTAAGTGTGAATTCCAGAGTGGTCATGTAGATGTAGTAAATATTAACGCCAGAACGCTGCTCGAACAGCATGTTTTTTTGTACGGCATGTTACACAATTCCTGTTGTAGGCTACTAGGGATTGTAGAGGAGACTTAAAGTTTTGATAATGGAGCCGTGTCCAGAAATATTCCGTTTGGGTATAAAATAAATTTGAAGACCGGAGCAGTTTCAAATCTCTCGTTTCACGATGCGTGCACAAAATGAAAAGAGGTCGCCGTCGTCAGTCCCTGATGTTGCTGTGACATCAAATGCTAGTTTCGTCCGACAGCTACAATGGCTGCGAGGAAGCGGTCCGTCCGCAACTGGGATGGTACTTCGGTGTTCCATGGGCGCGCTGCACTCTTGATTTTGAAGAGAACGTCTGTCGTCACCTCGAAGAGAACTCGACGAAGAGAACTCGAAACGGTGTCCATGCCATGAAGCAGAAAGATCAGAACTGGTGTCCGCGTACCGTGAAGCGGAAGAGTTGGAAGCGATCTGATGTTCAAACATCCAAACGTTACATTTCCTGACATGGGTTCCTTACCACAAGTTTATGTACTAATTTCCCTCGACAACCTCTAGAAGCCTGTAATAGGAATTATGAAACACCCTGCATAGTTCCGTCTCTCGAATCTTATAATTACCGGTTTCTTTTATTAGCAAGTCTTCATCATCAGATGGCAAAATAGGAAGCATAATTCAACAGCTTAACACCTGCCGTGTGGATGTATTTGAAGGGCTAGAAATTTTTAGGAGTTTAAAAAAGAAATATCCAAACCAATTATTAAATTAACAAAGTGATTCTGTAATAACGGCTTTTTCGAAGTATTTTCTAACCTGTTATGATGTCTCTTCTACCTGTTTTTTGCGTTCTTTCTTTGTTGGGATTCTCTTTCTGCTAGCTCCCACTTTCTTGATCTATCAATTACTTCGTGCTGGCGATTATTGTATACTTGGGACCGCCAGTTACTATACACTTGGCTTTGGCCAGTGCGCATGATATGGCTACGGCAGTAACAGCTGTGCACTTCAATTCTTGACACGCTCACATGTTCCCCGTCAGGTTTGCATAGAGGGATAGTATTAGCCTTATCAATATTCTGTGCACTTTCGCATGTAGTTTCAGATACTCATTGGAGTTAAATAAAGACAAGGCACAGAAAAGCAACACAAATAACAAAAACGAATGACATTGTTACGTTATTGGTCCAGTCGTGGTACGCAACTGACAGTGGTAACAAGCACGCGAGGTAACAGAGCAACGCTGAATAGTGTAGAAGGTACGGGTGATTGGTTGTTTCTGTAGTAGCTGTCCTTTAAACAAACATCTGTCAATCCAGGTATAGTTCTCTACTAGCGGATCGTGTCTACAGGCGTGGATCACACACATAATCTGATATTAAAGTATCCTGACATCTCTATGTAATGTGAAATTGAACAGTAGATGGCACGAGAGGCATATCCACCAGCATAAAAGCATGCATGAGTATTGTGTTATGAGTAGAGAAAGAGTAACAGAAAAAATACTTAACAGGAGATTTCAGTGACGTCATTTGGGTAACAAATCGGTCGGCGACATTTCAACCCTGCCCAAATCGACAGTTGGCGATGTGACTGGGAAGTGGAAACGCGAAGGAAGAACCACAGTTAAGGCCATGCAAGGCCCACCTCATGTACTGGCGGACAGGGGCCGTCCAGCAAGCATTGAGGAGGGTGGCTCTAAAAATCGCATTAAATCAGGGGAAAGAATCAGTCGAGAGTTCCTAAGAGCTACCAGCAGTTCAGCTGACACACTGACTGTGCGTTGGGCAGTGTTTTGCAGCCAACGCCAAGCTACGATCGGGGTGGTGTAAACCGCCACAGCACTGGTCAGTAGAGGACTGGAAGTGAGTGATTTGGAGTGACGAATAATGCTATACCCTGTATCGTTCGGATGGAAGCGCTTGGGGTTTGGCGAATGCCTGGAGAACATTGTCTGCCATCTTGTGTAGTGCTAATAATGATGCATGGGCCGTGTGGAGTTTCTGTATGAGGATGTTTCTCGCAGTTAAGGTGTGGTCCACTTATTGAGCTTAAGAAAACTTTCTGCAGTGAAGGGAAAGTGTGGAGACTGCGACTGGATCAGCATGACAATGCACCTTGTCATAAATCAGCGTCTGTGAGGCAATGATTTGTGTACAAAACGTTCCTGAAATGGATTGACCTCCATAGAGTCCCGACCTAAACCCAATGGAATATTTTGGGATGAGTTAGGTCATCGACTTTTCTCCAGCTCCCTTAGTTCAACATCACTTCCTCCTCCGATTTCGGCTCTTGGGAAGAAAGAGTTGCTATTCCTCCTCAGACATTCTGACACCTCCTCCAAAGCGTCCCCAGCAGCGTCCAAGCCGTCGAAGGGTGGACCACCCTAGTGGGTATGCGGATACTTTTAGTGTATACCTTGCTTCTACGAGTCCTTGTGAGGCAAACTGAGGAGCTGCTTGATTGAGAAGTAGCGGCTCCAGTCTCGTAAACTGACTTACGACTGGGAGAGCGGTGTGCTGACCACATGCCTCTCCATACCCGCATCCAGTGACGCCTGTGGTCTGAGGATGATTCGGCGGCCGGTCCGTACCGTTGGGCCTTCCAAAGGTCTGTTCAGACGGAGTTAATTAAATATTATTACGTAGGTAACTTTAATTGTGTCATGCGCGCTAAGTTGTGGCATGTCCTCGATGAGATTGGGGCTCCAAAACCTATCTAATATCTTTACTAAAAGGTCTTTATAATAGTCATATTGCAACCGTAAAGGTGGATGGTGAATACTCGGAATTTTTCGATGTGACAGATAGAGTTAGAGAAGGTTGTACAACTGTCCAGAGCGACCTTAAGTGGAATGACCATATAAAACAGATGGTGGGAAAAGCAGACAACAGACTCAGATTCATCGGAAGAATCTTAAGGAAATGTAACTCATCCACGAAAGAAATGGCTTATGAGGCGCTTGTTCGCCCGATTCTTGAGTATTGTTCATCTATCTGGCATCCCTATCAGGTAGTACTTTTAGAGGAGATAGAGAAGATCCAACGAAGCGCAGCGCGTTTCGTCACGGGATCGTTTAGCTGGCGAGAGAGCGTTACGGAGATGCTAAACAAACTCCACTGCCAGACGTTCGACATTAGGGAGAGATTTACTACTGAAATTTCGAGACAGCACTTTTCAGGGGGAGCCAGATAACATATTACTTCCCGCCAAATACATCTCGCGTATTGATCACGAGAAGAAAATTCGAGAAATTAGAGCCAATACAGAGGCTTACCGACAATCATTCTTCCCACGCACTATTCGCGAATGGAACAGAGTTGGAGGGATCAGATAGTGGTACTGGAAGTACCCTCCGCCACACGCCATTTAGTGGATTGCGGAGTTTGATGTAGATGTAGACGTCAAGACAGCTCTATAACATCTTTGCAGAATACAGTAAGTATGTGATTAGGGGCACATTGAATGGCTGGAATCGTGGAACTTCAATTGGAGACAGGCAAATCAACACGCTACGCTTTGCGGATAAGACTACCCTCATTGCAGGAAGGGAAGAGGAACTTATGGATCTGGTCTCCAGGGTGAAAACTATTAATTTAAGTTTCGGTCTAGAGCTAAACATGAAGAAAGCCATCCAATGGTTATTAATCGACATGGTTTAGATGAGATTCACCTTATAGGATGCTTAAATGATGAGGTAGTGAATGATTGTGTGTATCTAGCATCCATGATCAATGGCATAGGAAAGTATGATAAGGAAATGGTTAAACTCACTAAGATCTGGCAGAGACGGGCAATATCCAAAACAGCGAAGACGCACCTGATGGAATCTCTGGTGTTCTGTGTCTTGTTGTACGGCTGCGAGACATGTACTGTGAAAGCTAGTGACAAGAGCCGAACTGATGCCTTTGAGATGTGGCATTAGAGGAAAACGTTACATGTACCATGTACCATGGACAGAAAGAAGAACTAATGCTTCCATTACAGGAGAAATTAGCACTGCAAGAAGTTTTTCTTCCCGAAAAAGTGGTTCAAATGGCTCTGAGCACTATGGGACTTAACATCTGAGGTCATCAGTCCCCTAGAACTTAGAACTACTTAAACTTAACTAACCTAAGGACATCACACACATCGATGAGCGAGGCAGGATTGGAACCTGCGACCGTAGCGGTCACGCGGTTCCAGACTGAAGCGCCTAGAACCGCTCGGCCACCCCGGCCGGCCTTTTCTTCCCGTGTCAGCCAAAGATACTTCCAGTTCAATGGGCAATTTTGGGCAGAGAAGAGGATGATTTAGAAAAAAAAATCTTGCAGGTCAAAATCGAGAGCAGAACACCAAGAGGAAGAGCAGCAAGCAGATGGCTGGATCAGGCGAAGAAGATTACTAGCGTACCTCTTTACGTTATATTAAGAGGAGCTGAAGATTTCTGTATATCGATTTAATAAGTTAAGAAAGTAACGAAGAAATGAGGTCACGACACACAACAGTGAGTTAACCGACTGGGTTACCTGTAGCTTTCAGTTCCGACAGTTACTCTGTGAGCTGCTTTCTAGGCCTCTTCAAATTTAAATGGCTCTAAGCGCTATGGGACGTAACATCTGAAGTCATCAGTCCCCTAGAACTTAGAACTACTTAAACCTAACTAACCTAAGGACATCACACACATCCACGCCCGAGGCAGGATTCGAACCTGCGGACGTAGCAGCAGCGCGGGTCCGGACTGAAGCACCTAGAACCACTCTGCCACAGCGGCCGGCTAGCCCTCTTCACTTGACGTTTTACTACATTACGTATTCAAGTACGTTAAGCTGGGTGTAGATCTGATCTGCAATTTACTTTCCTAGATATTCATCATTTGGATTTGTATAACTGGCGGATCTTACATCCAACAATTACTTTCCTAGTATTTTACTACCCCCCTTTTTTCTTCTTATTTCGGCATATCGTCTGATGATGATTTGGTAATAAGTCGAAACCGGTAACGATACAATTTATGTGACTTGAAGCTGACATATACATTTCAAAATACGTTTTCGTACGTCTGTGTGAAGAGACGGTGTGGTTCGCGCTCTCGAGCTTGCCCGTCTCCCTCGTGTCGGCGCACGTGCTGACCGGTCGTTGCCGTCACGTGCGGCCAGTTGTGTTGTGTTGCAGTGTGTCGCGTTACTCAAGGGCCGGTGGCCGAGTTTCGCCGGAATGCATTACTCATTACCGCAGCTGCTGAGGAGGCGCTGAGTCAGGTGATTACGAGGCGGAGAGCCGCCCGCAGCACGGGAGCTTTCCGTTTTCCTGAGCAGGCAATTCCCGCGTCACGCGGCGTACCCGCCGGCCTGCTCGACGCGGCGCCAGCACTCGCTCGTCTGTCTTGCATAACGCCGGCCACCCGAGTTCGGAGCAAAGAGGTCGAGGCTCTTCACCGCATATTTCGAATTTGCTTCCTTGGTGACTTGTGAGTTCTGAGAGATAGGTCGTGCCACTTTGACGTAACATTTGTCCTGATATTCCGTGTACATCCGCCAGACGCTACCGAAACGGGTCAGTTCTTCTTCACCTTCTTCGCGTTAATATCGTCTAGTACGGAGCCCAGAGTACTTAAGATTGGCAGATTTATATTATTTAACTTTGTGGCTGGATTCCCTTCGTGTTGCCGCACACGTCACTTACCTAACGGAGGCGAATTCATGTGTGCGTCCTGTCTGTGAATCGTGTGAACTTTTGTTCTGTGTGTGATGGTAACTGAGCTGTTTGTGTATTAGAATGGAGGCTTTCACGACCGGATGAAATAGCTGCTGGTAAACCTTTCGAGATGTGAGGTCGTGGTCCAAGAAACACTTGTTCCTGACCGTTTCGTCCAGGACTGCGCTGGACGTCCTCAGAGGAGCTCCTCCGATCGGCAAGACTTCAGCGGAGAAGCGCCTCTGAGGATGTCCAGAGCAGCCCTGGATGAAACCTCAGGAACAGAAGAGTTTCTTGGACGACGACTTCACATCCCGAAAGGTTTACCAGCAGCTATTTTTGTGTATTGCATCCTCTGAGGCGGAAATTGGGGGCCAGCCCAGTATTTGCCCAAACGAGCTTGGGAAACCGCTTAGAATCACTCTCAGGCTAGCTCGTTCACCAGTCCTGGGTCGTTAATCCGCCACGTGGGTTCGATCCTGGTCGGCCTCACCGTGTCGCGCAAGCTGTAGCGCTGCGGATCACGCTACACGTGCATGGTTTTCTCCACCGTTAGTGACTTTTAATAATGAACACATTCTTTCATTCTTATTACTGCCATCTGTCTATGGCCAAATTTCTTTGACGAAGATCTTTTCATGTGGCGCAGAAAAGGGTATTACACTAGCAGCAAATATATCCTCATAGTTCCTTCAGAATAGCCGACGAAAATACGTTACTATGCTGAGCTGCACTTAAAAAATACTCCCCACAGGCCTCGGAAGGCCAACTGTACCGAGCGACCGCCGTGTTATCCTGGGAGGCGTCACTGGATGCGAATATGGAGGTGCATGTGGTCAGTATAACGTTTTCCCGCTCGTTGTCAGTTTTCGTAACCGGAGCCGCTACTTCTCAATCAAGTAGCTCCCCAATTGGCCTCGCAAGAGCTGAGAGCACCGCGTTTACCAACAGCGCTCGGAAGCCCTGACGATTACCCAGCAAGTGCTAGCCAAGCCCGACAGCGCTTAACTTTGGTGATCTGACGGGATCCGGCGTTACCACTGTGGAAAGGCCGTTGGCTGTACTACAGCTGCATTGTGTTTAAATGTGGGAGAGGAGCGAAAATAAAAGAAACGTACTAGGGTGAAGGTGTGAATTTCATGGCGAGATAGTAAAAGCATTCAATAAAATTTATGGGTGCTGCAAGTCACTACCTAAACTGATATGAAAATTACTTGCGAATGAACGAGAGTACATTTCAATATTCCTTACGAAAGAGACGCTCATGTTATGAAGCAGGACACTCACCTCATATACTCTATATCCATGTTATTAAACAGTACATTAAACCAAGGAGGCCAGATTTCTCATTGCAGTGAACGGAAGGCGAGTGCTTTTTTTTTTTTTTTTTTTTAATCAAAAGTAAGACAAGATTCGATCAAATAAATTTGACAAAAGACAACATTTGACAAAAGTACCCTACTGCACTACGTCCAATATAATGGACAAAACACATACGTCAAAGAAATTTAATAGTGTAGTACCGGTGTAGGACACCTACACTCAGTAACTCTACGCCTATTTACTTTTCAATTGTACCATCACATCCGCCTCTATAGCCGAGATCACTTGCGCACGCCTAAGCGGTGGTCCTCGGTTCGCGCTTCATCGCGCTGCCCTTATCTTTCTTTAATCCTGGTGATGGAAGAAATCTTCACCGCCAGTATTTGGCCAGCTAGTGAAAGAGACACGATCGCTAAAATTTCCTGATAAACAAGTGCGCCAATGGACTGGAATAAATTTCAAACCTCTCCGTAGTGTCGTTGAACCGAGAACTTGTGACATTGTTGGTGGTGAACCGCAGGTCGGGTGGGGAAGTTAAGCACGGCGGTCCCCTTTGTAAGAGTTTATGTTTTCAGCTGGGGATAAATGGACAAGAAATTTATGCTAGACAGCCACGAGGAAAGTCCAAATATTCGCTAGTACTGATGTAAGGCAAACACGTATAGTTTAGCTTTCCAAGGCGTTGGGGACAGTTATCGCGATTAGTGCGTACTCGATCCTGATAATAATTTTGCATGAGATAACTGCAGTTCAACGATAGTTCTAGACAGCGAGACAAGCACAAGCATCCGACGGATGTTTTGGCAGTTATCTCGTACAGCATGTGGGTAGAGATACACAATTTGACAAAAGCTTTCAATGGATGGGGTAGATTTTCTCCAGAACCGAGCATAGCGTGTCACAGGGGAAAGCTTGCTATGCACTGTGAATACGTTGCTAGACTCTTAGGTTGTCCAAGAAACGGAAGTCGAGACTGATATAGCCAATAAATAAAAATTGTGTTAGCATTAATTGAGACTAACACTTCATACTTAAAGTTGATGAGGTCACGGTTGCTCTCTGCCAACAACATAGAAACGTGAATATTGCTACAGCTTCAGGGATAGTCCTTTACAGGACCAGTATTCATTAATGCTGCGGTGAGATGACGAAAATTTTCTGGTCTTTGCTGAAAAATTTAGATTATCAGAACTCAATCAGAGGGCAGCACTAACTAGAAATTTAATACTAGCTGCAACGGGATTGAAGTAATGGGACTGTCCATCACCGAGGAATATTCCTTCTGCGCCGGCCGTTGTGGCCGAGCGGTTCTAGGCGCGTCAGTCCGGAATCGCGCTGCTGCTACGGTCGATGTTCGAATCCTGCCTCGGGCATGGAGGTGTGCCTTAGGTTAGTTAGGTTTAAGTAGATTTAAGTCTAGGGGACTGATGACCAGAGATGTTAAGTCCCATAGTGCTCAGAGCCGTCTGAACCATTTTTATTCCTTTTGCAGCGCCTGTGCTGGTTGGCTTAGAGGCCTCATTCAGTAGATGTCAAGGGGTGCTGCGAACGCGCAAATTCAGGGAGACGGTTGTTGGTCGTAGGATGAAGAGAGGGCCGGTGCGATAATGACGCGAAGTGTTAATGGTAGTTCCAGATTCTATAGTCGAACGTCGTCTGTATAGAGAAGGCGCGCATGACTTTACGGCAGCATGTCGTGTCTAACGATAGTTGATAGACACATGCAGGCTTACGGTAATGTAATTTGAGCGGCTGTTATTATACATACGGCGGCATCGTTTTCCTCGGTCAGGGAACTAATAGTCTGCGATCGATGTTCTGGTAGAAGGAACCAACATGGCGAGTTTTTTTGCTAAAGTGAGAATAGAAAGCATTGTTTGCATGGAAACTAGTGTTGGATTTTGGTGTGACTTTCTTTCTTTTTTCTTCATATCCCTGAACCGTCCCTCGATACTTATTATTTGCTAAAATTGGCGAGGACGTCGTAAGGAGGCAGTGTAGTGTGAAATCAAGGATATGCGTTTCTAGTACAGTAATCCGATCTTGGAATTACTCTGTTACGAGACAGTCATCAGTAATAACCCAGCGGGATAAGGTGGGACTGGTGACGATTTCAGTAATATTGCAGCGTTAAGAGTTGATACGGACCAATCAGTACGTTACGCATCAAGAATTATTGATGTGGATGGCCGTAGGGAGACTGAGACAGCGCTCTTCCACAATTCAAATCCAGTCTTGACTGATGCGCCGGCTCGTACAATTCGTCTAGACAGAGGAACGCAGCGACTACAGCAAGTCAACAGCCTACGATAATACTGGCTAGTGGTGTCAGAAAAATTTTAAACAATCGAAAGCACCAAGATTATACTTAAGAAAACTATATGCTAGCATTTTATCATTGGAACAGAGCGTATGTCGTCACATGTCGTTATTTTGTTTTCTTGTCACAAAGTAGAGCCTACCACTGCTGTACCCGACAAACATCTGGCTTACCTTGATACAACTAGAAAGTTATTTTGTGAAAATTTGAATGATACTGTATAGGGTATGTGTTGTTACTGCACTACACTAAATATCTTGAAGTGTCTTGTGATAGTGGAAGGAAGGAAGGAGAATAGTGATGTAACGTCCAGTCGACGACGTGAGCGTAGGAGACGGAGTATAAATTCCAGCAGGGGAGAGGTGAGGAAGCAAATCGGACGTACCATTTCAAAGGACCTACCCCAGGCATTCTTAAAGGAAATCACGTAAAACACAAGGCAAAGCCGGATAGCCGGAAGCGCATTTTTATCGCCGTCCTCCCGAATACAAGAGCCCTGCCGTTGCCACGTTGGTGATAAGTGATGGACGGTTTATGTAAAGTATCTGATTGCTGTGTACGTAGCGAATGACTAGTTTCAAAGAGCGAAGTTGAATTTTTCCAATAGATATTTTGTAACGTTTTATGGTATGCCAAAGATTCAATGTTTGCTTGAAAGGTTTTTAATGTATCAGGTGGCATTGCTCTTGTTCGCAGGCTCCAGCTTTGCTGTTATTAATGCGCGTTGTGAGCATTTGTGTGAGTATGAAGTATTAGGCTTCATCTCTGATGCAAACAGCACATGGGGGCAGTATCACTCGCTGTAATTTCAATTCCTCCTCATCCTTAAGTGACTTGGTAAAACGTTAGTCTCCATCAAAAAAAAAAAGTTCAAATGTGAGTGAAATCTTATGGGACTTAACTGCTAAGGTCATCAGTCCCTAAACTTACACACTACTTAACCTAAATTATCCTAAGGACAAACAAACACACCCATGCCCGAGGGAGGACTCGAACCTCCGCCGGGTCCAGCCGCGCAGTCCATGACTGCAGCGCCTGAGACCGCTCGGCTAATCCCGCGCGGCTCAGTCTCTATCGACTGGATGCGTAAGTAAGTACGGGGGTGCGCTGAGAAGTAATTCCTCCGAATGTTTTATTCTTTTCTCAAAATCGGTTGAGGTACTATATGTTATGCATATTACTCGGTCAACTTTCCCGCTTCGCTGACGCAAGCTGAAACCCTCTGCCTCTACAGGGATCAGAATTACAGCGTGTAATGTAGTGGTGTGCAACGTAACTACACTATGTGATCATAAACATCCAGATGCCTGGCTGAAAATGACTTACAAGTTCGTGGCGCCCTCCATCGGCAATGCTGGAATTCAATATGGTGTTGGCCCACCCTTAGCCTTGATGACAGCTTCCACTCTCGCAGACGTACGTTCAATCTGGTGCTCGAAGGTTTCATGGGGAATGGCAGCCCATTCTTCACGGAGTGCTGCACTGAGGAAAGGTATCGATGTCGGTCGGCGAGGCCTGGCACGAAGTCGGCGTTCCAAAACATCCCAAAGGTGTTCTATAGGATTCAGGTCCGGACTCTGTTCAGGCCAGTCCATTACACGGATATTACTGTCGTGTAACCACTCCGCTACAGGCGGTGCATTATGAACAGGTGCTTCATCGTGTTGAAAGATACAATCGACTTCCCCGAATTGCTCTTCAACAGTGGGAAGCTCAAAACATCAATGTACGACTGTGCTATGATAGTGCCGCGCAAAACAACAAGGGGTGCAAGCCCCCTCCATGAAAAACCCGACCACACCATAACACCACCGCCTCCGAATTTTACTCTTGGCACCACACACGCTGCCAGATGACGTTCACCGGGCATTCGCCACACCCACACCTTGCCATCGGATCGTCACATTGTGTACCGTGATTCGCCACTCCACACAACGTTTTTCCACCGTTCAATCGTCCAATGTTTACGCTCCTTACACCAAGTGAGGCGTCGTTTGGCATTAACAGGCGTGATGTGTGGCTTATAAACAGACGCTCGACCATGAAATCCAAGTTTTCTCACCTCCCGCTGTCATAGTGCTTACAGTGGATCCTGATGCAGTTTGGAATACCTGTGTGATGGTCCGGATAGATGTCTGCCTTTTACACATTACGACCCTATTCAAGTGTCGCCGGTCTCTGTCAGTCAACAGACGAGGTCGGCCTGTACGCTTTTGTGCTGTACGTGTGCCTTCACGTTTCAGCTTCACTATCACATCGGAAACAGTGGCCCTATGGATGTTTAGGAGTGTGGAAATCTCACGTACAGACGTATGAGACACCCAATCATCTGACCACGTTCGAAGTCCGTGAGTCACGCGGAGCGCCCCATTCTGGCCTCTCACGATTTCTAATGACCACTGAGGTCGCTGATATGAAGCATCTGGCAGTAGGTGGCAGCACAATGTGTCCGGCTACTTTTGATCACTGGAGCATCCTACCCTCTAGCATATCAATGCCAAACCACACACGAGCGCTGCGACATCTGCAACAATCCGATTCTTTGGGTTCTCAGTCATCGGTCATCCTTCATACAATCCCCACGGGGACCTACCCGTTTTTCATCTGTTTTGAAAACTTGAAGAACATCTTCGAAAACGAAGGCTTCACTTTGACAGTGATGAAGCGGTGCAAACAAAGGTGAGACTGTGGCTCCATCAACAAAGTCAAACATTCTACAGTAATGGTTTTTCGTTGGGAGAAGTATGCTCGTCGTCAGAGTCATTGTGTTGAGAAATAAATATGAAGACATGAAGAATATAGATGTAGAATGTTAATAAAGTCTGTTTTATTTAAAGGGCTTTCCGGGTTTTGCATAAAAAAATTCGGAGGCATTATTTTTCAGTATTCCCTCGTGCAGGTTCTGGTCGGCAACGAAGAGCTGACAGCCGGGATTCGGGGCGGGATCTCAGTTCGGAAATAAAAATTACAGCACTTTTCTTCGGCTTAGTTTGGTTTTACAGAAACTGCGGGAGTCAGTGATATCGCCCAGATGTACCTCGAAGGAAAGAAGGAAATTGAGGTGATTAGAGAATGTTTCAAGTCAGGTTAAGAAAATCGGGTGTGCCCTTTCATAAGAAACATTCCGGCATTTGGCCGGAGCGATGTAGGGAAATCACATAAAAGCCAAATGAGAACGGCCAGATGCGGATTTAAACCGTCGTCCTCCTTAATGGGAGTCCACTGCGCAAACCACTGCGCCACCTCTCTTCGTGTGTTCCACGAGTTGACGTCACAGTGGCGTATTTTACCTAAATAGAAACAGTACGGTACTTCCAGGAAGACTTGCAGTGCTGCTATAAATTTAGTGTCTGAAGCGAGGAACAGTGGGAGACAAATATCATTTACCACTACAGAAATTCGAGTCACACGTTCACGGCAGGTGTTTTTTTCCAGAAACAATCGAAATCAGCATACGGCTATTCCATTCAGAAGGATTTGGCTGACTACTAGCTCAAAGCGTTCTTAATGGATACAGGAATGTTCCACCGACGGTAATGGGTTCCTTACTGATGGAGCATGCCCTTCTGCACCGAAAACTAACTCGCCCCGCGGCGCTTGCCTAATCTTTTACCGAAGCTGCTCACGTAGGTCAATCAAGTGTGGGCTGCAATTATCGTATAGCAGCGAAACTTGGTAGACAAACTAATGCGCTTATGCGAAACCTATTTACGCCCTAAAAAAATTATTTCCAATTTTGCCCACCAGTTGCAAATCTGGTGCTGTATAGCATTTCGTCGATGTCTCTGGTGCTCATATTGAACAAATTGTGAAACCGGCGATTGATATTAAAATGAACATTATGCCATTCTCACTTGTTTGACCTTTTCCGACCACGTCCTGTTCCTAATCCAGTACATATGGAAACGTTTCTATATGTCTTTCTCCCATTCACAGTGCCAGATTTGCCATTGGTGGCCAAAATTGGAACTAATTTTGTCCAGCGTAAATCGGTCCCGCATTAATGCACTAGAATATTTACCAATTTTCGCTGCCATACGACAATTACTGTTCACCCTTGACCTCTGTTAGTAACTATATTTTAATTGTAACCGTCTGGTATATTCTCGATGTGCCCTCTGAGAAAGTGGTAACATCCGTCTCGCCATTCTGTTTTATCTCCACCTTCCACCGCAATGAAGATATACTGCAGGGATTCGCAGGTATTTTGGGATCATAGATTCTGATCTCCGTTTCTCTAAATAAATTTTGTTTCTTCTTTTTCTATATTTGCCGATTACTATTTTTGCACCTACTCGTGTATCATTGGTTTGCGAGGCACGGAATTGAGAAAGACTTTTACCTACTGAAAGACCACTGCTCTGGTTTCGTGTACTGGCCTGCCTGGCTGTTGTTTTATGGTGCTTTCCCAAACCCATTTGCGAGAAATCGTTAAAAGTTCCTCATCACAAAACCCCTTTTCATGCCGTAACTTAATGTTGTGACAATAGATCGAGTATATGGACACTGAATCAAATGTCATATCTACTACGTGCCAAACAAAATGACCTCCTCCTTGTCAATCAACATGGATTCTGCAAAAATCGAAATCCAATTTGTATTTTTCTCACCTGATAACCTAAAAGCCATGGATCAAGGCAATCGGGTGGACGCAGTTTTACTAAGTTCCGAAAAGCATTTTACTCATTACCAAAGAAGTTCGCCTCAGTAACTGCGGGGTCAGAGTGGCTGGATGTCAACCGAAGGGGCCCGTGTTCGATTTCCGGTCGTGTCGGGGAGTTTCTCCGCTTAGTGACTAGATGTTGTGTTATCCTCATCATCGTTTCATCATGAACTACAAGCAAGTCACCTAAATGACGTCAAATAAAAGGACTTCCAGCCGGCGTCGGCAAGGCGCCACGTGACAAAGAAGGAGAGATTACGAAAGCAACGCTCATTATTACCAAAGCAACGCTTATTAAGAACTTTGAGGTGTCAAACAAAATTTATGACTAGACTGAGGATTTATTGGTATGGAGGACGCAGAATATTATCTTGGAGGGAGAGTCGCCTCCACATACAGAAGTAACTGCAGGCGTGCCGCAGCGAAGTGTATTGGGATCCTTGCCGTTCATGTTGTATGTTAATGACTTGGTAGATAATATTATTAGTGATCTCAGACTTTTTTTGCAAATGATGTAGTTACCCACAATGAAATATTGCCTGATAAAAAACAGCACAATTATCGACTTAAAACTTTGTATCATTTTAACGCGGTGCAAATATTAGCAAATAGCTTTAACTGTACAGAAATGCAAACTTCTGCGCTTCACTAAAAGTAGTATCCAACGACTACACCAAGTAATAATTGGAATCAGTCAACCCACAGAAATACCTGGGTGTAACAATTTCTCTGGATATGAAATAGAATAATCATGTAGGCTCAATCGCAGGCAAAACAAGTGTGAGACTTTGGTTCAGTAAAGGGATACTCTGAAAATGTGATCAATCTACAAAGATCGTACTCCTATCTTAAAACATTGCGCAAATGAGTGCGACCCAGATCAAACATAATTAACGTATACATGGTCGCAAGTTTATTTAACTCGCTGGAAAGCGTCGCGAAAATGTTGAAAAGCTGAACTGACTGTCACTTGAAAATGGTCAAAAATGGTTCAAATGGCTCTGAGCACTATGGGACATAACAGCTGTGGTCATCAGTCCCCTAGAACTTAGAACTACTTAAACCTAACTAACCTAAGGACATCACACACATCCATGCCCGAGGCAGGATTCGAACCTGCGACCGTAGCAGTCGCGCGGTTCCTGACTGAGCGCCTAGAACCGCTAGACCACCGCCGTCGGCTTGAAAATAGTCACCAGTTATCCCGTGAAAGCTTACTTACAAAGTTTCAAGAATAAGCATTAAGTGATTAATCACTGAATGAAGTGCAGCATCCTAAATATCTCTCTCGTAGAACTTTAGAACACTGGACTCGCATTCAGGAGGACGATGATTCAGACCAGCGTCCGGCCATCCAGATTTAGAGAATGAGATTTTCACTCTGCAGCAGATTTAGGTTTTCCGTGACTTCCCTAAATCGCTCCAGATAAATGCGGGGATGATTCCTTTGAACGGGCACGGCCGATTTCCTTCCCCATCATTGACATGATCCGTACTTGTGCCCCGTCTCTACGACCTCGATGACGACGGGACGTTAAACACTTCCTTCTTTCCTTACGTAGGAACTATAAGACAAAATTAGACTATCTGCAGGGCGTGCGGGCCGTATACTATTGGAACGGGAGAAATCCCTAACATGTGGTGTCATGCAATTCACGTGGTTTGCAGAATGCGTTTAGATGTAGATATGTATGCAAATTTAAAGGAAGAAATAGGGGAAACACCTGATTAGTACACTGTCTCTGATTTTCAGCCCTTCAGTTTATCGGCTTCCCGCAGTGCGACATCGCAAGTTAGTGAGCTGATGTCGCAGACCTTGCATCCCACAGAGATTGTCTGGCCGCGTAATACTGGCAGTAGCTGCTGAGATAATGCGGCTCTCCACAGCGTTTTTACGATAATGCGTGCCTCCGGTCGCCATGTCAGGGTGAACAGTTTCCAGAGGCACACAACGGATCCCTCAGCCTCCTGCGTACGGACTGCGGAATATTCCTCCAAGGCTCTCGAGATGACGTCTTGTGGTAGGCGAGGTTATGAGGGGCCACCTCTGCGGAACTCTTCTCATTCTCTTTGTCGCACAACCTGCTTCCCGACTCACCGCTGCGGGTCAATGCACCCACTTTGTCAACACGTCATATTAGTTTTTTTTCTTCGCTCGTGACTTGCTGAGACAAAATTCCGTTACTAGCCCCTTGTCTGTACGCTTATTAATGTATACTTAACGTTTACTAGCGATATTGACAATAATCAAAACCAGTATTTTACAGTCAAGGTGTGGCTTGTGGAAGAGCGAACAAAGTGGAGCAATATCAACTCCTTCCTGTCCAGTTCTGGTCGCAGGCAGTGCACAGCAACCACTGCTGGCGTGTCTCCTTGCGAACGTACCTGTTACTTCCGCGCCAGTCATTACCGGCGTTAAACATATGGTCCAAAAATTCTGTGCCCAAACTGTGAGGGATGCTACATGAGACAAAAACAACTATATTCTGTAAAGCAAGAATATGTAGGGAGCAGATAAAAGTCGTCGTGTTACAATTCGCATTTATGGTCGGACGAAAACCCACGTATTAAAGTTGTGAGAAGTCATCGGAGACACTTTGCAGTAAACATGTGGGTCGGTATCGTGGGCGACAACTTACTTGGACTTGTTCTACTCTGGTGGCCATGTACCGAATGTTCTTGGAAGTTCACCTGCCGAAATTATTGGGGAGGTACCCCTAGATATCAGAAGGAGATGTGGTTTCAGCATGATCGGGCCCCAGCGCACGTTGCAGAACCAGTTCGAGCAGTAACAACCAGTACTTTTGCAATCGGTGGTTCGGCCGGAGACGACCTGTACATAGGCCTGCGAGATCTTCGGACTTCACCCCATTAGTCTTCTTTCTCTGGGGCTACATGAAAGGCGACGTGAATCCTTCCCCTGTTGAATCAGAGGCGGAACTGGCTGCAACAATTCTTTCAGTAGCCGCACAAGTACAGAACACACCGCGTATTTTCCAGAGAACACTGGACTCCCTGCTGCGTCAATACCGGCTCTGCGCTGAGATTTATTGTAATGTAATGGCGATCAGAGCAATAAAGCAATGAAAAACATTTAATAATGTTTTTTTCTCAATCATACACAATAACATCCTACATACTCAGTACTCCAACAATATGCGTTTCCGCCACATTCAATCGTTATACAATTGCTTCATTTGAAGACGTGCTAGGACGTTGCTATCACGTCTTCGAATGAAGAATTGTATAAAGATTGAATTCACGACATCCAGTAATTTATCGCGCTATATGACAAGTTCGTTTATTTGGGTAGATGCGTATGGGGCCTGAAGATGGCGTAATGAAATGACGAACTGGTTGTTTTCACAATAAAATAAAGTACACGGCTGTTGGTGAATTTTATTGACACTGACAATAGGTATGAGAGTACGATTATTCGGAGCATAGAGGAATGCTAGCTGGTGGAGTCGTTTACGCCCCAAGTAGGGACCCACATTGTTTTGGCCATGGGTAACTAAAGTGACGGTGTCAAACAGGGACGATATTTTTCATATTTATTTTCTAAATGAGACATATTTAGAAACAGACGGTATAGGCGAGGATCTGAAATTTGCAAGATTCAATCAACTACAACGCACGTGAAGATTTGTGGCTAAATGACAGATTTTACGATGGATCTAATTTAAGAATCGAAATTCTCTTTTCATGGTGTTTGCTTCTATTCCAACCATTAATTTGAATATTTGACCATACACGTATTATTATGTGCACCTGAGAGATATTATTTTCAAGCTACGATAATCAACAAATTCTAGGTCCAAGGCATTTATTTTGTATTTAATCATGTAGTTGACAGATGGTTCCTCATCCATTGTCACTAATATGTTTTCACTAATAGAGAGAACACACTCTATCAGCGATCTCTAGCAGCCTTTATCGTCGAGCTACTGAGCATTTTAACTGAGGACTGTAATTTAAAATTTGTAAGATAATTATTCTGTAACAGTCTGGTAGCTAAAATACACAGACATGTGCACTGCTGAAAACGTCGACTAAAGGAGGCGGTAGAAAATACGCCGGTCCTGAAACAAAAACACAATGGATTCCTAGTCGTTATGAAAATAATTATTTTTGGCGCAAAACCATATTTTAGCAAAATTAATTGCTGTCGGGGTCATAGAGAAAAATAAATGGCAAAGCTGTCTTTGTATCGCATCATTTAAAGCTTTCGATTAAATTCAGAGTTGGTAGGTCCGCATTAACGGTGGAGTTCTTAATGACGCAAAACAGGTGATATGTAGAATCATATGACGTGAAACAGAGAAGAAAAAGGAGGTGTATGATATCGCGTGCAATGAAGTTTGACATTAATCTGCAGTGTTTCAAGGTGCAAGCCATTGTCTGAAGGTGCATGGGAGGAAAATCACCCAGTCCCGTGCAAGATGCCGTGGGAGAGATTACTGGCTGTCTGAAAAGCAATTAGTTCCGACTTTGGGACGTCGTCCCTTAGGGAAACCAGATACTCCACGTAAGCGTATGATGAAGTAGTCGTGCGGCTATTCCAAGTGCATGAGCGTAAATATCAAAACACTGCGATGGTAACAAAGATAACTCGTGCGCTGTGACTGTAATACTGTTACTGAAGGCGGAGATGATAGTCCACAGCACCACACTTACGTGTTTGTCTGCGCTATTTCCTACTGATATGTGGCGTAAATCAAGGACTAGCGCAAATTTTTTTGGAAAGCGGTAAGTTTGAACGTGTTTATGGAATACTGCCATCGTGCAGTTTGAATCCGGAACAGTAATGTCACATATGGCCACAACACGTGCGTAGGATTCCTGGCGGGATATCATCAAGGAAGAGAAACACTGAGAAAGCACCAACTCACGAAGATTTTAACACTCGGAATGTTTAAGATTAAGCTCAGAAAGAAATACAGAGATAATGCGATACAAATAACTTCACAACTCAGTTACTACGTAGATGCGACGTGCATGCTACAAAATTTGAAGGGGGAACGACGCGCACTGGACATTCACGACCGAATGGCGGTTTATAGATTTAAATAATATTTCAAGAACTGATTAGAGTAACGCAAATGCAGTCAAGGCCACACAACTCTTAAAAAATAACGTTGATTGGAAGAGACTAACGTGTCCCGTTGAATCATGTCTCATTGCTTACAATGCCATGTCGAAGACTTCCAGCATAATATGTTGCAGGTACAACGCGCGTTATTCAATGTTCTGTGGTCTTTTCGCAACGTTTCAACTGCGGAACTGCATTCTTTTCCCTGGGCTTACTTGAACACACTTAAGCAACCAGTTCCAAATGTCATTAGAGGACCACAGAAGAAGGAATGATGCGTCACGGGTATCGAAAAAATACTGTAGTAATTGAGAATAAATCACTCTCTGTCTTCAGCTCGAAGGTTGGAATGAACATCAGAGTGCTTTATTAGGCATGGTCCAATGGGAGGTGGTATCGCATTCCTCTGACGTTAGAACTGCCTTATGTAGCCGCTTATGGCGAAGAACTTAACGTGGACTCTGAACCAAGGTGCGTTAACAAAACGTTGGCAGAAGTGTAAAAAGTCCTAGGGCTGAGTGCTTATCGAACCTCAGATCCCAGACCTTTGGATCTGTTGCCGTTACTCAACGAACTATATACACCGTATATAAAACTCAGTATATTATCTTGACGTTGCACTGTTCCACTTCAATCGTCAAATTAAATTAAGAACATCCCACACTTAAATAAACCTTCAGCCGTTCTACGTCTTTGTTAAACAGTTACAATATTCATTCGTCGCAATTTAAAAATCTGATAATAAAAGTAGACATTAAACGAAGTTAATTACTGCAGCAAAACAATCTTACAAACAGGTCGGAGGTAAGTGTGACGGACACGTAACGGAAATTATGCGTCATATTTCCTACTTCCTGCGTTATGTAACGGACGGATGCGACAAAGTGGGCCGCATTTTGATAGCGTTCCGTTAGTTCCGTTGTTATTCTCCTGGAATGGGTCACGTTCATAAATTATGCGGTGCAACGTCAATTGATCCAAAATGAAAATGTCCGAAATGGTACTTGTATTTACGCATCACTTGGTGAATATGCAAATGAACGTCAGTGGTTCATTTATGGCCGCCCAGACTCTAGACGGCAACATAGTCGAGCCTCTTTTGTTAGGTTAGGTAGAATACTTGATATTTTGTTTAAAATGATCACTGACGTAATTAACTGTTACAATTCGTGATGAATTCAAAATACTTCTAGAAGCATTTTACGTGTTGTGTATCCTTTCTGCAAAGAATAGCGGATGTACCAGTGACTAAGTTTAGTCCAAAGGCGTCAAAGTCATAAGTCGGTCTGGTGTTCAGAGAATAATAATAAACCCATCGAGTAAGTATAAAATTTATACTGCCAGCAATTCCACTTTATTGCGTTCTAGATACACGCCAGAAGCCGCTCTCATGACCTTGGCCTGTGAGAAATCCCGCTGCACTGGGTACACTGGTTTCTTGCTAATCCGTCGACGAACTTGTTTACAGCGAACCAACCTCTGGAAAACCCTCGCGTTGTTTGACTCTTATGAGGAAACATATTACTGCGTCATGGAAAGGTAATACTGTACTGTATCGCAAACCAGTAAATCGTCGTTCGTATCGGCCGATATTGATCTGTAAGGACCAAAGTTGATGTCAATAACAGTTCGTTACTCCGTTCACTAGAAATATAAAGTGCGGAAATTATTTCTCAAGTGCTATGGTTTCTTATTAACTGGGTAGAGCTTTTGTGCATTCGAGTAATAATCACCTATATCAAGAAAATACCCACTTTCTTCAGACTGACACTCTACTGGTACATCTATCTGTGAGCCGGAACAGGATGCAGGTTCAGTTTGTGAAAATTATTTTTTTTCCAAAAACGGGAGAGGGCAGCTTCTTCCACCACCGACCCGCCCCTTCTCTTCCCATGCATACTTTGTCCTGACAAAGGAATGACATGTTTTATAAGTAGACGAAAAGTAATTATTTTCTATTGTTTACTCCAGCATATTCCATTAAGTACGGGAATGAGTTACGATGGATGTCATGGAACATTACAAATGAGATACTACAGTGGAAACAAAATTTAAAAAAATGGTTCGAATGGCTCTGAGCACTATGGGACTTAACGTCTGAGGTCATCAGTCCCCTAGAACTTAGAACTACTTAAATCTAACTAACCTAAGGACATCATACACATCCATACCCGACGTAGGGTTCTAACCTGCGACCGTAGCGGTCGCGCGGTTCCAGACTGAAGCGCCTAGAACCGCTCGGCCACCGCGGCCGGCAACAAAATAAAATAAAGTTTAGGTTAAACAAGAGTAAGAGAGGGGATGAGAAGCCTATTGAAATTTTCCTTTTCTGTTTATTTGTATGTAACTATATTCGCCGCTGAATGCTGTGAGAAGCATGGAAGCGTTTTCTATGAAAAATGTAATGAAACAAACGCATGCGAAATGATTGTAATTATCGCGCCAACAAGGAGCAGCACCTGACACGGCGAAAATTGCGATTTGTAAGCGGAAATTTTCAGTTCTTAACAGAAATGATTGTGTGTGGGAGAAGAAATGTAATACTGTTTCTTGACTACTGTTTTGGCTTTGGTCTCATAAGCGCATTTAAAAAAAAGGTCGATAAGTGGACAGAAAAATGACCTGGTAACTTTGTTGAAGTATTCAAGTCGTGTGTAAAAATGACGGAAATTTAATCTGTAACATACTTTATTTGTCTTAGGTTTTTTTCCTTTATTTAAACGAAAATAATGTGCTGTTCTGCCTTTGTAGTCATTAATGAATATGTAAGAGACACTAATCTTTGTTTTAATTCAATGGTCAATCAAAACGAATTTTTGGTGTTTTTTTATCGTATAGAAGCATCGGTGTGTTCAGTACACCGAGGCAGGTGAAGTCTGCTGCAGTCTCCTAAGTAATAATAACGAAAATTTATAAAGAATTTAAGATTATTTTTTCATACCAGTTTGAAGTAATACGATTTTGGCTGAGAGGTATATTTCACGAGCTCGATCACGTTGCACTATCTAAGTCGAAATTACGAAGAAATATTGCAATGACGATAACCGACTTATTATAAAAATCTATTTCGAGGGCATGCTGAAAAGGAATGCCTCCGAATTTTTTGCATGAAAATTCTTAAAGCTTTTTAAATAAAACTAATGTTATGAGCATTCTGCATCTTTATTCTTCATGTCTACATATTTACAGCCTTCTGTCGCTAGAGGGCTCCGAATTTTAGTGTGTAATATGGCGGTGTCTAACGTAGCTATGTCGGTGCGTGGCAAACAGCATGCTGTAATCGAGATTCAAATTCGAAGAGTACGTCCACACATGCAGCATCCTCTCAGTCAGCATAAAAGTGCCAGACCACACACGAGTGCTGCGACGCCTGCAACAATCCGACGCCTTGGGTTCACAGTCATCGAACATCCTTCATACAGTCCCGACTTCAGTCGCGCGGGATTAGCCGAGCGGTCTATGGTGCTGCAGTCATAGACTGTGCGGCTGGTCCCGGTGCAGGTTCGAGTCCTCCCTCGGGCATGGGTGTGTGTGTGTGTGTGTGTTTGTCCTTAGAATAATTTAGGTTAAGCAGTGTGTAAGCTTAGGGACTGATGACCATAGCAGTTAAGTCCCATAAGATTTCACACACATTTGAACATTTTTTGAACAGTCCCGACTTGGTCCCATCCAATTTTCATCCGTTTCTAGAAACTTAAAGAGCGCCATCGAGGATTTCACCTTGATAGTGATAAAGTGGTGCAAGAAGAGATGAGGTTTTGACTCCGTCAACAAAGTCGAACATTCTACAATATCAAGCTGGTCTTTCGTTGGGAGAAATGCGTTCGTCGTCAGGGTGACTATGCTGAGACACAAATACGAGGGTTGGAACTTTAATAGTGGAAACTATTTATTTACAGCTATTACAAAATATATACGTGTTTCAAAGTTTTACTGACATTCAGAGTGGTCACCAGCAATGTGTATAACCCGTTGCCAGCGATGTGGAAGTCGTAGGATACTCTTAGCAGTGCCAGATGTGTTGACAGTTCGAGCGGCGCGGTCTATTGCCCGACGAATTTGCAGCAGTTCTGAAGCGAATGCCGTGAAGTGTTTCCTTCAGTTTAGAAATCGAGTTGAACTTACGAGGGCTTAAGTCAGGGGAGTGCAGTAGCACCTAGCAAGCCCCTTAAGTCAAACAGATCAGTAACAGCTTGCACTGTACGTGCATGAGCATTGTCGCACAAAATGATGATCAGGTCCTGCAGAAAGTGTCATCACTTCTGTCTCTATGCTGTTCGTTTTTGGAACACAACCTACGATTTTCTCTTGTTTCAGTAGAGACGCGATATTCCGTCCCGCTGGATACGCCACATACCCTATACCCATACATTTTTAAAGCTAGATAGGATCGCTTTTATTAAGAGATCGTAATAATGTTTCACGTGCTCTATCACTTCTTCACTACCCCCTCTTAGGTCTCATCGCCAATAACTGCTACGCCTGCACCTCCCTTCAGCTACTCAAAACAATGGAGGCCATCATACTTTCAAACCCACCCCTATAAGATGCGTTTAGTTAATTTTATTATTAGACAGTTATCTGCGTTAAGTTCATCATCAGGGAATAAGACATACTATTTACATCCAGTTAGGACTAAACACAAACGAGAGGTCTTTGAATGGCGATAATATGTCGTTCACGACATTTATATAAACTGTGGAGCAACATGCCTAAAATGTTTGCGTAAAGCAAGATTCCACTTTAAATATTGTAACAGTTTTCCTTCACCGCGCACAGTTTGCAGATGGGGGTTACAATGCAGGAAACAAATTCGAAGCAAAGCAGACGTCACTATTCTTACGATGACATCGAGGCAAATGGTTGGCACGATTCATTTGAGTTAATTTAATGGTGTGAATTATTTTTTTAGTGACTGTGTGGGTCACATTTTGACTAACTTTGGGTGATTTCTGAATGTAAGGCGTTTTATCATATCTTACAAAATTTTCCAGAATATCTTCTTCTTGTTCCGCCACAGCGCAGACGTCTCGTATTATGGATTTAGGATCAGAATTTTGTACAACAGTTTTACTCTTTCACGCTTGTCCTCGGCTCAGCGGTTTTGTGCTCACTGTACAAAGCGTGCGTCTACCTTTAGAGTGCGAATTATGTCAAGTCTTGCTCTAAAGCCCAAACGATGCAAACATAAGTTTTATATTGGTTCTTCACCGTTGTCAAAGCACTAGGGTAGCGTATTTATATTCTGTAAATGAATTCCGTCTATACTTCTTTAACGGATAAATCTTGTCCTACTGCGCAATCCCAATGAGAGAAATAGGACCGAGTGCCGACTACCTATCTCGATTCGATAGTGCGTGTCTTCTGGTGTTATGGTACCGTTACTAGGAGCAAAACAACACTCCGAAAACAGAATGGCATTTAACAGCTCAGAAATCAAATTGCATGATATTTATTTGAAGTTATCGATTCTTAGTGTAACCCTAGTTACTGGGGTGTGCTTATTGTGTTTTTTACAATCGTTCCTCCGTTTAATCCCATAGTCTGTAAAATTGTTCGTTTTTGTTTCTTTTCTCCAGAAATTGTCACCCTAAGCAAGAACTTAAAACGACGATCAAACCTCTTGCTATCCTGAAGGTTATCTTTTCCACTGTTTGTACGAAATCTGTATACAATCCTGTTGCTGTTTCTGCTTAACTGGATTCCAAGTTGTAAACCTTCAAGAAACATGCGACGCTTCGCTGAATGATCGGTTCACTTGATGCCATTATCTTTAGTTGAATGAGAAATGGCAGCCTTCGAATGTAAAAATCTAATTTTACCCTGGTCAAACGCAGATACCGTTTCACTAAAACAGGTATCTTTTTGCAACTCACCAGTCGATTGCGACGATACCTAACGGTTACTGCTTGTGTAGTTGCTCTTCTAATCAGCATTCTATACGAGCAGACCAATGCGTCTCTACCTGTGATTACTCGTACTTTACGTACTTCGGCTATGGGCGGCTCTGTTCAAAAAGAATAGCTCGATGTAGTCATACGGTCGAGTTGCGCACATTTACTTTAATCCCCTGCAGCTAATCACTGAAAATAACAACCTGTAGCTGCAGTCAAATAGTCTACGCATTGGGTAGAACTACGAATTAATAAAATACAGAAAAATACAAAATAAACTTTAAGTGAACAACTTAATAACAAGGTTCCTATTCTAATGGCTTTAATTGATGTAGACGTCAGAATTGTGTTAAATAAAGTTCATTCAAGAAAAAGCATCTCTAATGAACTGGAGGTGATACTAGTTATTTAGTCAAAATACAGACAGAAAATACCATTATCAAATGCAGTCAAGTTACACTGAGAGCATTACGAGAATGGCAGCAAAATCCGCAAACTAAATAGTCATCAAAGACACGCGAAAAACTAAGACCATTTCGTAATCACAAAATTTACAAAACATACACAATTTCAGGCAGTTCAAACTTCAACATGATGGTTTACAAATTCTCACACATGATTCAAAGAATAGTAACTCATACTCTGTCTGTTCACAGTTCAGTGATACGAGGGGAAAAAATTAGAGTCCTACTATGGAGCGCATTCAGACTTTAATAATACTAAGTCGCTTCAGAAGTTAAAGTATAGTAGCAGCCATTCACCGCCCAAAATCAAACATCTCCACGATCGACTACCAGTAACTCCCAAAGGCAGGTTTGCCTCCTTGCAGAACTCCACATAAAGCGCAGAATCGCTGCCTTGAGGTCTTCACTCGAAAAGCCCCGGTCTCCACTTGCTCCCGTAGTGTCTCACCACAGTCTGCTCCCCACCAAAAATACAGCTTTCTTACATGTTACAGACATGATTTGACCCAATCTTGACCACTTTCCCACAATAAACTAATATATTACTACAAAATTTAAATAAAAGAAATGTTATAAATATTCGGTCACACTCAGACCATGTACAATGAATATACGAGGGGCATTCAGAAAGTAAGCTCCGATCGGTCGCGAAATGGAAACGACTATGAAAATCCGATAAAGCTTTGCACAGATGTGTTGGGTAGTGTCTCTAGTATAACCCCAGTTAGCATCACGTCGCTCTTCTCATTTCTGAGCTCGCAGTGAGTGCGTAAAGATGTCTAGAAAATAGTGTCTGCCGCCAAGTACGAGGGCCTGGTGAGAAATTTCGCCTGAAGCTATGCAGCTAACATTACATAACTGTCGTGCTGTTTCTTCTTCAAGACAATTCTCAGCCGCATTCTGCAGGGGCAATGAAGATGCTCCTGCATCGTTTTCAAATGGAAATGTGAGATTACCCGCAATACAGTCCGCAATTGTCTCCCCCTGAGTTTCATCTCTGGTCACATGAACCACTGTCTTTGAAGACAACATTTTGACACAGACAACGAGGTGTAGGCCAGCGTGGAGAATTGGCGGAAAGCACTGGCGGCTGCCTTCTATGATGAGGCTATTGAAAAGTTGGTACAACGCTATGACAAAAGTCTAAGTCAGAACGGCGACTACGTAGAGAAGTAGCTGAAAGGTGTAGCTAATTGTTACAAGTAAAACATTTCTGATGTTCACTGTGGTTTCAATTTGGCAATCAATCAGAGCTTACTTTCTGAACAGGCCTCGTAAATAAAGGTTTGACCATAAATAAATAAGTATTCTTGCGCAAATGCGCTCATGATAAATAACACCAAATTGTCATTAGGTATTATTTAAACAATTTTTATGGCTTCTTGACAGTAGCGTCCTTTTTGGGTTCCCTTTTCAGTAGTGGCGTCAGGTAGCATAAGCGAGTGACCACTTTTGAAGTACCATGGTTTTTAACGGCACTTGCAATCAACTTTTAATTACAGTTACTGGCAAAATAGTAAATTGCTCATTAAATAAATACAAAAGTATGACAAAATATGAGTTATTCACACCACATCCATTTGCTGTGTAATTGTGGCTGATACAATGTCCTAACAAACATTAGTACAATAAAACACATATGAAAGACGCCGTAAATCAAAAATAAAATACAGGCAGATATGTAGCTTTCAGAGATGGTAGCTCCAGTGCAACGTTATCATCGGAGATATCGTATGCTGAAATTCGCACTTAGCATTTAAAAGTTGTTAATTCAGAGGTTCATTTTGAAAATGTTTATTCACTGTGAAATATTAACTTCTGCAGCTTTAAAGACATTGAAATACTCAGTGGATGCGCCTCATTTAGCAGAGATCGCCGATTATTCAGATTTGCACTATTATTTGACTGTGGGTTAGTGTCGAATCCGAAGGAGCTGTAACTTAGCCATCTTTAAGATTCTCTGACACACAGCCATTTCTTGGAGCGTGTCCCGCACAAAGGCCACGTGAGCAATAGCCAGCCATCCAAATTCCCAGCTTCGGGATTTTCCCCATTTCCGGCGGCGTTTCTAATCTTTCTACCTGGACTCGCTCGTACTGGTCGCCCAGCGAGAAACCGGAATAGCTGCGGCGCGCCCTGACACTTGGGCGCTCTAGCGTTCAACCGTACAACAAATTCAGCTTACTCCGTAGCAGTACTGGGCCGCCGATTACATCGTCTAAATATGCGTAACTTTACACTACGAATGACTCTGTTAACTGAAAGATAACATGACGACGCACTCATTCACCCTGAAAACTTACATTCTCTTAGGTTGTTCGCAGATGATGCTGTAATTTACCGTCTAGTAAGGTCATCCGAAGACCAGTATCAGTTGCAAAGCGATTTAGAAAAGATTGCTGTATGGTGTGGCAGGTGACGGTTGACGCTAAATAACGAAAAGTGTGAGGTGATCCACATGAGTTCCAAAAGAAATTCGTTGGAATTCGATTACTCGATAAATAGTACAATTCTCAAGGCTGTCAATTCAACTAAGTACCTGGGTGTTAAAATTACGAACAACTTCAGTTGGAAAGACCACATAGATAATATTGTGGGGAAGGCGAGCCAAAGGTTGCGTTTCATTGGCAGGACACTTACAAGATGCAACAAGTCCACTAAAGAGACAGCTTACACTACACTCGCTCGTCCTCTGTTAGAATATTGCTGCGCGGTGTGGGATCCTTACCAGGTGGAATTGACGGAGGACATCGAAAGGGTGCAAAAAAGGGCAGCTCGTTTTGTATGGCAGATATGAAACGCGAGTTGGGATGGAAGTCATTAAAGCAAAGACATTTTTCGCCGCGGCGAGATCTATTTACGAAATTTCAGTCACCAACTTTCTCTTCCGAATGCGAAAATATTTTGTTGAGCCCAACCTACATAGGTAGGAATGATCATCAAAATAAAATAAGAGAAATCAGAGCTCGAACAGAAAGGTTTAGGTGTTCGTTTTTCCCGCGTGCTGTTCGGGAGTAGAATGGTAGAGAGATAGTATGATTGTGGTTCGATGGACCCTCTGCCAAGCACTTAAATGTGAATTGCAGAGTAATCATGTAGATGTAGGTGAATACTAGAAATGCCGTCTTGTTGTATTTTTACGTCTTATAAGTTAATGCTCCATCCATTATCACGTTTACACGATGGATCCATTTCCTGAAATTTCAAAAAGGATTAACTTTTGACTATGATGCTATATCGACGATCCCTTTCAAACCTCACTGTTCACTGCTACTATCTTAAAACATATTTTCAAGATAATTTGCATATGGGGTGTTTAAAAAAAACCGTCACATGTTCCTGTAGGAGGAAGTATTGTTTGAAAAGAGAAGAAAAGTTCCAATAATGATGTATCCGGAAAACAATACATGCTGAGATATGGGCCCTGAAGATCCGCAGTTAGCCATCTGCATTTTACTTACAGATTAGTCAGATGGGGGCCATAGCAAAATACCACAATCGATAGTGTGGACTGATGGAAATCCTCAAGCAATCATGAAGCAGCAGGATCGCTTCAGTATCAGTGCAAGGAACTGTCGGGCAAAGACTGATAGGCCCATACACTTTATCAAATAGATTAACGGGTGCTGCGTATCACCGAGTTCTGCACGGTGAACTACCTGTACTATTGGAGAACGTTACACTTGCGGAAGGCGTACCAGCCAATTTTCTACGTGGTATCGTGTGGCGGCACCTCAACACAACGTTTCATGGGAGAATGGAATGGCCGAAGAGGTCCGGTACCGTGTACTCATGTTCACCGGACCTGAATTGGTTCAAATGGCTCTGAGCACTATGGGACTTAACATCTGAGGTCATCAGTCCCCTAGAACTTAGAACTACTTAAACCTAACTAACCTAGGGACATCACACACACCCATGGCCGAGGCATGTGTAACTTGCTGTATTTTATGGATTTAAAAGTCTGTTTACAAGGTATTAAGCAAACAACAGATTAGTTAAAATGAAATTGCTGTGTAATTTGGACCTAAAATGTAAAATCTCGACCTCTCAGACACTATATATCGATATCAATAGCCAGAAACGCATTCAGAGCACAGTATAAATGACGTCTTGTTGGTTAGGGGTGAGAGTGCTAAATGTGTTGCGATTGCAACAAGTTAATGAAGAAGAAACATGCAATAAATCCAAATAATTAATCCAGTATTGCATTAGAGCGTAATTCCGCATCTAAATAAAATAGAATTACCAACACCACGTACATCCACTAATGTTATATCTCTAACGAAATAATTCGAGCATAATACATTAATAAATGCTTTTTGCATATAAAAATAAATACTTTTTTGCGTATACAGCAATACGTAGGGATCTAAAATTTATCTACGTTTGTGCAGAATCCAGACTACACTTACAGTATAATGGTCAAATGACACGAAAAGGACGCAATAGTTGAGAAGCCAGCGAGACAGTGTAGTAGTCTGTGCCCGAAGTTATTCAGTCGGTACATAGAGCAATCAGAAAGGACAACAAGAAGATATTTGGCGAAAAAGTTGACGTTTAGGGAGAAGAAACAAAAGAAAGTAATGTCTGCCGATGACGAAGCAACTGTGCCAGAGACGGTAAAAAACTTGAAAGATCAGTTGTAAGTTAGTATTTTGGAAACAGATTATTACATCTACATCTATACTCCGCGAGCCACCTTACGGTGTGTGGCGGAGGGTACTTATTGTACCACTATCTGATCCCCCCTTCCCTGTTCCATTCACGAATTGTGCGTGGGAAGAACGACTGCTTGTAAGTCTCCGTATTTGCTCTAATTTCTCGGATCTTTTCGTTGTGATCATTACGCGAGATATATGTGGGCGGTAGTAATATGTTGCCCATCTCTTCCCGGAATGTGCTCTCTCGTAATTTCGATAATAAACCTCTCCGTATTGCGTAACGCCTTTCTTGAAGTGTCCGCCACTGGAGCTTGTTCAGCATCTCCGTAACGCTCTCGCGCTGACTAAATGTCCCCATGACGAATCGCGCTGCTTTTCGCTGGATCATGTCTATCTCTTCTATTAATCCAACCTGGTAAGGGTCCCATACTGATGAGCAATACTCAAGAATCGGACGAACAAGCGTTTTGTAAGCTACTTCTTTCGTCGATGAGTCACATTTTCTTAGAATTCTTCCTATGAATCTCAACCTGGCGCCTGCTTTTCCCACTATTTGTTTTATGTGATAAACATTGACAGAAGTAAAACACCGATAGCGGAGCGCAGTGAAATGAAATCTGGTGATTTTGGGAGAATTACTTTACTGATTGAAGAACTAATATTAGAAGACGATTGTTGATGATTGGACCGCAACGTAACTGACGATAGAAGAAATAACGAGGATGTAAGACACAGGCTACCAATAGGAAGAAAAGCTTTCCTAGAAAGAAAAGACGTATTTTATCTAACACACATTTAAATGTTATGTCTTTTCTGCAAGTATTAATTTGGTACATAAGTTCGTAGCGTTTTTCCATACGTTAACAAACACAACAGATGCACAGATGCACTTTAGTCATCAATAATATTTTCGCCTTCATTATTTACAAGTCTGCCAACCCTGGGGTATCTTCTCGACTCCACAACTGTAGAAATGACGTGGTTTTGAGGTGATGAACTCATCGAGCCAGGTTTGGAGCGTATTTTCATCCGGCAAGGACGTTCCTTGAAGGTTGTTCGATAGAGGGCGGTAAAGGAGAAAATATGAGGGCGCAAGATAAGGGGGATAAAGCGTGCGCGGAATGACTTCCCAACGTCTGTATAGTGTTTTTCGTCAGTCTAGCAGAATGAGGACAGGCGTTATCGTGGAGTAGCATAATTTCACGCAGTCTTCCTGGTCGTAGTTCTTGAACTGCGTTTGTAAGTTGTGTCAGTTGTTGACAATAAATGTCATCAGTCATGTTTACAATTCAGGGAAGCAATTCGTATTACACCACACCGTCGCTGTTCCATCAGATGCATAAAATTATCTTTTATGGATGCGTGCAGGTATTTTTACGGGCAGTTGGTGCTTTTTTTGACCTTAGTCACTCCTTTCTTTTCCTTACGTTAACGTAAAGACACCGTTTATCATCACCAAAAACGATACAAGATAGCAATGGTCGGTGTTATTCACGAGTCAATTTGATGATGAGCAAGCAGAGATACACATATGGACACCCGCTAATTTTTGTGATTTTGGCTTAAAGCATGTGTTATCCATACACTCAATTTTTGAACCTTCCCCATTGCATGCAAATGTCGCACGATAGGTAAATGATGACAGTTTATTACATTTGACAGTTATCGAGTACACTGACGTGGGTATTTGTGGATTAATGCATTTAAACGATCTGGATCAAACCCCGAAGGTCTTCCTGAACGTGGAGAGTCACTAACGTCAAAACTATTTCCCTTAAAACAAGAAAACCATTTTCTTGCCGTGCTCTGTCTAATGGCATTGTCCTTATACACGGCGCAAATGTTTATGGCTGCCTCCGTTGCTGTCACCCCTCTATTGAATTCAAACAGAAGAATATGTCGGATGTGTTACTATTTATCCACTTGGCACTCATTTTCTAGCGTCCACGGCTCCATCCACTATCTCCAAGTAACAAAACGACAATATGTAAACTCAAATAGCAACAGTGAACTACCAATAAATAATTACAATTGATAAATAAGTCCATAGCGAGAGGAATACCAACATGCAAAACAAAAACGCTACGACGTTTGCACCAACCTAATATTTACCTAATGTGTTGATTTATACAGAAGTGAGACCTAGACGAAAGACAGTTCAGACGAGAATAGAAGAATCTGGAATGTGCTGATACGTACGAATGCTGAAGATTTGATGGGTAGATCGGATAGCTAATGTACTGACTCGAATTAAGATGAAAATAAATTTATGGCATAGATGGACTAATAGAAGGGATTGGTTGTTAGAACAGATGGCTCTGAGCACTATGGGACTTAACTTCTGTGGTCATCAGTCCCCTAGAACTTAGAACAACTTAAACCTAACTAACCTAAGGACATCACACACATCCATGTCCGAGGCAGGATTCGAACCTGTTAGGACAGATCCTGAAGTATCAAGAAATAGTTAATTTGGGAATAGACGGATGTATGAGGTAACAGTTACAAGTGACGAAGTCTTCCTACAGTGAACACATTCAAGTGAATATAGATAACGAGGCTTGCATAGGTCAGGGTGGACAGCTAGTCCCCGAACTGGATACCCCAACAGGACCACAAAGAAATTCGAGTTAAGTGACAAGATTATTTACGTTTGTCATCACAAATTCTTCTCTCAATCGATTACAGTCTTTAATAATGGCATTATACTATTTAGAATACTCAGTACTCAAGTGTTGTGAACCGTGATTTCACAGTGACCGAAGATGAGTTCGCTGAGCAATTTCATTTTATCAGTGATAGCTTTTCATGGATCACAATGCATTTTTAACATGTTTATCTTCCTAGTGTATCGCACTCCTTAAATGCATTGAATGAAGGATCACGCCATAGACGTAATGAACGGTGAGACGAAGAAACCGGTAGAGCAGGCCCGCCACCGCCAACACAATACTGACTCACACCGGCTTTCTGCAACATGAGCTGGAAGTTGCGAGACTTCGTTCGGAAGTAACCATAAACATCTCGGGTGATGATCTGGCAGGAAGGGTCTATGAAGGGATTTGATGCGACGTTTTGAGTGTATGCTAGTTTACCCTTGGATGATTTTTTCCCCCCTGTGTGTGTATGTGTGTGTGTGTGTGTGTGTGTGTGGTCTTTTCAGAGGTGCTACCACTCTTCGTGGCTGGACTTCTTGTGGTGGGTGAAAGCTTTTCTGAGGTGTTAGTTTCTTAGCTTACGACGTTCATTTGGGTGCCTCGATTTTGGCCCGAGACACCCTGACGCGATTGCAGTGTTCAGTTGCGTGATGCTACGTACCAGGTGTAGAAGTATGAAACCGGAATTTGGTTGCAATAATTACAAGCCCGTTGTTTTGAAACTGATAAACAATATTTTATTCAAAATAATCTCCATTGCTGTTTATACATTTCTCTCACCTTTCCGGCAGGCTGTGAATGCTACGCCAAACAAATAGTTCTTCTTTCGAGGCGAACCAATCAGCGAGCCATTTTCCTACATGTTCATGCGAATTGAAGCGTTGTTCAGCGAGAGCGTGTCCCAGTGATGCAAGTAGGTGATAATCAGACGGGGCCAAGTCTGCAGAATAAGCCGCAGGCCCCCGTATTCCCCCTGAACGCATCGATCGTTTCCCTGACCCGTTTTTCTGTGTGTGATGGGGTGTTATCATGGAGCTATATGACTTTGTGTTGCCTTTTTCCATATTCCGGACGTTTTTCACGTATTGCTCGATTTAAATCGATCATTTGCTGTTGGTGGCGATCAGTGTTAACGGTTTCATTAGGTTGTAGCGGCCCATAATAGATGACACCCTTCTGCTCCCACCAAACACAGAGCTATTTGGTCTTTCAGTGGACGTAAATGGTTTGCCTGGACTTACCCATAATTTACGACGCTTAGGATTCTCAGAACATATCCATTTTTTAATCACCTGTCACTATCCGATGGAGAAACGACTTTCTTTTGTATCTGGCGAGCAGCATTTCACAAGTGGTCTTTCGATTTGCCTGCTGTTTTTCATCCAGTTCATGCGTAACCCATTTTTCCACTTTCAGCATCTTTCCCATAGCTGTCAACCGAAGAGAAACGGCTTTTGCGTCACGTTCAATTGTTCCGCGATTTACTTTCGAGTCTGAGAATCATCTTCATCCAATAATGCCTGCAATTCGTTGTCTTCGAACTTTTTCGGTGGTTTCCCGCGCTCGACGTTTCTCACGTCAAAATCACCACTTTTGAATTTTTCAAACCACCCGAAACACGGTGTTTTGCCAAGAGCATGTTCGCCGACAGATTCAACAAGCATTCGACCCGATTCTGTAGCAGTTTCCTTCAAATGATAACAGAAATCAATGCTGTCTGCAAATCGTAGTTCGTAGGCCCAAAGCTCGACATGTTTACGGGTTTGAAACAAATACCGATGTATGGAACTTGGGTACTGTGTGCTAACAAACGTCGTCAGCAATCACAGGAAGCAGATGGCGCCGCAGACGCGGCCTCACGGGCCCTACACTTACGGCTAGCACCATCTAGAGGGAAATTCCGGTTTCATACTTCTACCCCTGGTAGTTTTAGATGTCTCGCATCGGTCGCAACCTCTACATTTATATCAGTATTTAGCAAGCCACTTGATGTGTAAGGGGGGGGGGGGGGTGGACTTCTGGTACCTCTAACTGTTCTCCCATTGCCCGTTACGTTCGCGAATGGCGCGTGGGAAGAATGATTATCCGTAAGCCTCGGTATTAGCTCCAGTTTGTCGAATTTTCTCGTTGAGGTCATTTCGCGTATGTGGAAGAAAGTAATATGATGTCTGATTCTTCCCGAAATGTACTCCTCGGGATTCCACTAGAAAACCTCTCCGTGTAATGGTGCCGGTTCCGTCCACAATGCCCCAAATGCGACTATTTAAATTACACAGGGGAATGTTTTATGCAACGTAACGTGGCTCCGAAGTTACGCTCAGTGTGCGTGGGCAATTAATCTTCCTTCCGTGGAAGATGTTTAGTCGCAAGACACGGGCGAGTCGCACTGTGCAGTCAGCAGGCGGTCATCTCCTATCCGTGGGGCCTCCGGACTTGACCAGGTGGCAAGTGTCGCGGTGTTGTCGGTCGGGAGAAAGCAGGTCTTGGTTGGTTGCCGCTGCCGCAGCCTCAGGCGTCCTTACGTAAACCTGGCGACCTTGTCCCGAGATGATGGCCACGGAACCAGCTTCCCACTTCCCGTGGCGCTGTTTTACCAAAAGTTCCTCCTCCGCTATGGCAAAAATTTGCCAACAACAGAAATTGGCTTGTCGATACACCGTGTAGCCAAAAGGCTTCAGACGCCCCGCTGGACGCTCTGTGTGTGACGTCAGATTGGGTATCCGAGCGTAGATGAATGAGTGAACTTACATCACTTACGACCTGTTTAGAGGTTCTTCTAATTGAAATCACTTGGGTCACTTGCATGTCAGGTGTCTTAAGTTTGTCTCTTGTACACAGACTGTCCCCAAAATATTGAGACAAACTTCGAGGGAGAGTAGAGGGTGTATTGAGGAACAAATCAAAGATAGGAATCCCTGTCCGTAAATGTCATCCAACGACGATGTACAACGAAGTGACAAAACCCATGGGATGCATCTTAATATCGTGTAGGACCCCCTTTTGCCAGGCGTACTGCAGGACTCAACAAGTCGTCGGAATGCCACTGAGAAATATTGAGACATGCTGCCTCTGTAGCAGTCCATAACTGCGAAAGTGTTGGCGGTGCAGAATTTTGTGCAAGAACTGGCCTCTCGATTATGTCCCATAAATGTTCGATGGGAATCATGACGGACGATCTGGGTGGTCAAATCATTCGCTCAAATTGTCTAAAACGTCCTTCAAACCAACCGTGAACAACTGGCGTGACATGGCGCACAGTCACCCATAAAAATTCCATCGTTATTTGGGTACATGAAGTCCACGAATGGCTAGAACTGATCTCCAGTCAGTGATCGGTTCAGTTGAACCAGAGTACAGAATCTATTCCATGTAAACACGGCCCACACCATTATAAGCCAACACAAGTTTGCACAGTGCCTTGTTGACAAGTTGGATCCATGACTTTGTGGAGTCTGCACCACACTCGAACCCTACCGTCACCTCTTACCATCTGAGATTGGGACTCATCTGACCAGCTCACGATTTTCCAGTCGTCTAGGGTCCAACCGATACGGTCTAGAGCCCAAAAGAGGCGCTGCAGGCGATGTCGTGCTGTTAGCAAAGCGGCGGTCTGCTCTCATAGACCATTAACACCAAATTTCGTTGCACTGTCGTAACAGATACGATCGCCGTACGTTCCACATTGATATATGAGATAATTTCACTCAGTGTTGATTGTCTGTTAGCACTAACAGCTCTACGGAATGGCTGCTGCTCGCAGTCGTTAAGTGAAGGCCGTCAGCCACTGCTTTGTTCATGAGAGGTAATGACTGAAATTTGCTATTCTCGGCATACTCTTGACTCTGTGGGTCTCGCAATATTGAATTCCCCAGCGATTTTCGAAATAGAATGCCCCATGCGTCTAGCTCCAACTACAGTTCTGCGTCGAAAGTCTGTTAATTCCCGTAGTGCAGCTATAAACACGTCGGAAAGCTTTTCACACGAATCACCTGAGTACGGTCCGCCCCTGGTAGCTGAGTGCAGCGGAGGAAGGTACGCCGACAATGGTGGTCTCAGTGATGACACTGGTCACACGAGTGGCACCATGTGCCAATTCTGCGTACAGCATCACGATCGTCGTATCCGCGTTTGGGAGTTCTGAGGAGAACGAACGCTACCTGACTTCATTCGTCATTGTCACCTGGGCTGATGGTATGGGGTGCCATTGGTTTTACAGTACCATCAAGTCTGGTTAATATAGTCTGCAATTCACAACAAGATCAACTCTGATTCATTTTTTTTTTTTTTTTTTTTTGGTCATCAGTCTACTGACTGGTTTGATGCGGCCCGCCACGAATTCCTTTCCTGTGCTAACCTCTTCATCTCAGAGTAGCACTTGCAACCTATGTCCTCAATTATTTGCTTGACGTATTCCAATCTCTGTCTTCCTCTACAGCTTTTGCCCTCTACAGCTCCCTCTAGTACCATGGAAGTCATTCCCTCATGTCTTAGCAGATATCCTATCATCCCGTCCTTTCTCCTTATCAATGTTTTCCACATATTCCTTTCCTCTCCGATTCTGCGTAGAACCTCCTCATTCCTTACCTTATCAGTCCACCTAATTTTCAACATTCGTCTATAGCACCACATCTCAAATGCTTCGATTCTCTTCTGATCCGGTTTTCCCACAGTCCATGTTTCACTACCATACAATGCTGTACTCCAGACGTACATCCTCAGAAATTTCTTCCTCAAATTAAGGCCGGTATTTGATATTAGTAGACTTCTCTTGGCCAGAAATGCCTTTTTTGCCATAGCGAGTCTGCTTTTGATGTCCTCCTTGCTCCGTCCGTCATTGGTTATTTTACTGCCTAGGTAGCAGAATTCCTTAACTTCATTGACTTCGTGACCATCAATCCTGATGTTAAGTTTCTCGCTGTTCTCATTTCTACTACTTCTCATTACCTTCGTCTTTCTCCGATTTATTCTCAAACCATACTGTGTACTCATTAGACTGTTCATTCCGTTCAGCAGATCATTTAATTCTTCTTCACTTTCACTCATGATAGCAATGTCATCAGCGAATCGTATCATTGATATCCTTTCACCTTGTATTTTAATTCCACTCCTGAACCTTTCTTTTATTTCCATCATTCCTTCCTCGATGTACAGATTGAAGAGTAGGGGCGAAAGGCTACAGCCTTGTCTTACACCCTTCTTAATACGAGCACTTCGTTCTTGATCGTCCACTCTTATTATTCCCTCTTAGTTGTTGTACATATTGTATATGACCCGTCTCTCCCTATAGCTTACCCCTACTTTTTTCAGAATCTCGAACAGCTTGCACCATTTTATATTGTCGAACGCTTTTTCCAGGTCGACAAATCCTATGAAAGTGTCCTGATTTCTCTTTAGCCTTGCTTCCATTATTAGCCGTAACGTCAGAATTGCCTCTCTCGTCCCTTTACTTTTCCTAAGGCCAAACTGATCTTCACCTAGCGCATTCTCAATTTTCTTTTCCATTCTTCTGTATATTATTCTTGTAAGCAGCTTCGATGCATGAGCTGTTAAGCTGATTGTGCGATAATTCTCGCACTTGTCAGCTCTTGCCGTCTTCGGAATTGTGTGGATGATGCTTTTCCGAAAGTCAGATGGTATGTCGCCAGACTCATATATTCTACACACCAACGTGAATAGTCGTTTTGTTGCCACTTCCCCCAATGATTTTAGAAATTCTGGTGGAATGTTATCTATCCCTTCTGCCTTATTTGACCGCAAGTCCTCCAAAGCTCTTTAAATTCCGATTCTAATACTGGATCCCCTATCTCTTCTAAATCGACTCCTGTTTCTTCTTCTATCACATCAGACAAATCTTCACCCTCATACAGGCTTTCAATGTATTCTTTCCACCTATTTGCTCTCTCCTCTGCATTTAACAGTGGAATTCCCGTTTCACTCTTAATGTTACCACCGTTGCTTTTAATGTCACCAAAGGTTGTTTTGACTTTCCTGTATGCTGAGTCTGTCCTTCCGACAGTCATATCTTTTTCGATGTCTTCACATTTTTCCTGCAGCCATTTTGTCTTAGCTTCCCTGCACTTCCTATTTATTTCATTCCTCAGCGACTTGTATTTCTGTATTCCTGATTTTCCCGGAACATGTTTGTACTTCCTCCTTTCATCAATCAACTGAAGTATTTCTTCTGTTACCCATGGTTTCTTCGCAGTTACCTTCTTTGTACCTATGTCTTCCTTCCCAACTTCTGTGATGGCCCTTTTTAGAGATGTCCATTCCTCTTCAACTGTACTGCCTACTGCGCTATTCCTTATTGCTGTATCTACAGCGTTAGAGAACTTCAAACGTATCTCGTCATTCCTTAGTACTTCCGTATCCCACTTCTTGGCGTATTGATTCTTCCTGACTAATGTCTTGAACTTCAGCCTACTCTTCATCACTACTATATTGTGATCTGAGCCTATATCTGCCCCTGGGTACGCCTTACAATCCAGTATCTGATTTCGGAATCTCTGTCTGACTATGATGTAATCTAATTGAAATCTTCCCGTATCTCCCGGCCTTTTCCAAGTATACCTCCTCCTCTTGTGATTCTTGAACAGGGTATTCGCTATTACTAGCTGAAACTTGTTACAGAACTCAATTAGTCTTTCTCCTCTTTCATTCCTTGTCCCAAGCCCATATTCTCCTGTAACCTTTTCTTCTATTCCTTCCCCTACAACTGCATTCCAGTCGCCCATGACTAGTAGATTTTCGTCCCCCTTTACATACTACATTACACTTTCGATATCCTCATATGCTTTCTCTATCTGTTCATCTTCAGCTTGCGACGTCGGCATGTATACCTGAACTATCGTTGTCGGTGTTGGTCTGCTGTCGATTCTGATTACAACAACCCGGTCACTGAACTGTTCACAGTAACACACCCTCTGCCCTACCTTCCTATTCATAACGAATCCTACACCTGTTATACCATTTTCTGCTGCTGTTGATATTACCCGATACTCATCTGACCAGAAATCCTTGTCTTCCTTCCATTTCACTTCACTGACCCCTACTATATCTAGATTGAGCCTTTGCATTTCCCTTTTCAGATTTTCTAGTTTCCCTGCCACGTTCAAGCTTCTCACATTCCACGCCACGACTCGTAGAACGTTATCCTTTCGTAGATTACTCAATCTTTTTCTCATGGTAACCTCCCCCTTGGCAGTCCCCTCCCGGAGATCCGAATGGGGAACTATTCCGGAATCTTTTGCCAATGGAGAGATCATCATGATACTTCTTCCATTACAGGCCACATGTCCTGTCGATACACGTTACGTGTCTTTAATGCAGTGGTTTCCATTGCCTTCTGCATCCTCATGTCGTTGATCATTGCTGATTCTTCCACCTTTAGGGGCAATTTCCCACCCCTAGGACAAGAGAGTGCCCTGAACCTCTATCCGCTCCTCCGCCCTCTTTGACAAGGCCGTTGGCAGAATGAGGCTGACTTCTTATGCCGGAAGTCTTCGGCCGCCAATGCTGATTATTTATCAAAATTTAGGCAGTGGCGGGGATCGAACGCGGGACCGAAGACGTTTTGATTATGAATGAAAGACGCTACCCCTACTGAATCATACAGTCGGTAATTTGGACAGCAGCCGGAACATTATCTTTCAACAAGACAACTGTCCGCCCCTGGTAGCTGAGTGGTCAGTGCGACGGAATGTCATACCTAACGGGCCGGGTTCGATTCCCGACTGGGTCGGACATTTTCTCCGCTTAGAGACTGGGTGTTGTGTTGTCCTTACTATCGTCATTTCATCCCCATCGACACTCAAGTCGCCGAAGTGGCGCCAACTAGAAAGAATTGCACCAGGCGAACGGTCTACCCGACGGGAGGCCCTAGCCACACGGCATTTCAATTACCTGAGTACGAATGGCAGCTCCTCCAATGCACTGTTCTTTTATACCTTGTGGTCGTGAAGCTACCGTCATTTGGATGTGTGTGTATCGCTATGCCACGACTTTCGTCATCTCAGTGTAGGGGGTCGAAGTTTCAGCCGCCGGAGTCTGCCACCCCTTCGGCAGCAAACGTGACTTTGTACACTGACGTATCATAGGAGGAACACGTCACAATGTTGTTTGTTATTCAGTAATTGCGAATGATTGCCTCGATCGCCAGCAGAGTAGATGCAGCTAGCTGCTGCGTAGACAGTCCTTGTCTCCTATAAAAGTGATGATCTGTTGCCTTGGTGCGTGATGGTTTAGGACACAGATATAATCCGCAATTTCGTTTTCCCCTGGACTTTTCTAATGTTTTTCAGTTTACAGGAGAAATACAAACAGAACATGCAACTCCATTATCCAACAAGGCAAGAGAGCATCGCATTCGTAGGAGACAAGGCCTGTCTACGCAACAGTAGCTCCATCTTTTCCACATGCGACATTGGCAATCAGTCGCGATCAATGAATAACAAACAACATTGCAAGATGTTCCGCCTACGATCCGTCAAAGTTTAAGGCCACGTTCGCTGCCGAAGGGGTGGGCTATTGTAATTTCGACGCCCTGTAGCGTCGTTGGATGAAGTTTACGGACACGGGTTCCTATCCTCGATTTGTTTCTCCGGGTGTCCTCTACGACCCCTCGAAGTTTGTAGCAACATTTCTGGAACACCCTGTTTATAATGTAATGCTGCATTTGTGTTGTTTGTGAGACGACGCGGACAGGTTTGGAATTTATTCCATGAAACTTCCGCAAAGACAGATCAATAACTTTCCTACACAATCTCTGCTTTTCCTGCCGGCCACATGCCAGCGGTGAAAACTTCTTCCATCATCTGGGCTCAAACAGCGGACCCATTTGGCACAAGCGTGCGTTAGCTATTTCGGCTACCGTTGCGGTCTCCCCTGTTGTGAATCAACGCAAGGTAGTGGGCGATTTCAAAAGGGACGCAATTTTAATTGCTCACAAGTTCGCGGACTCCGTTTGAAAGACTTGACGAGAGATACTTGTATCCGAGTCAAATCTTAGTGATTTTATTCTGAGGTGGGAAAATCAGGGAAGCTTTGTTCTTGCTGCTCGCTCTGGTATACTTAAGAAAGTAACTGACGAGGATTTATGAACTGTGCTGCACGTTGCACGAACCTGTCATCAGGCATCGTTGTCAACTACTAGTGAGAACTTCTTTTGCAACTAACGTAGAGAGCTCACTGGTAGAAGCATCCCTCGAGAGACAATAGCGCTCGGTTTCATGATCCTGCTTCTGCCCAGAAGGCATCGATGACAAGAAGAAATGCACAATATAGATTAGAGTGTAGACTAAGCCACAATGGTTCACAAGGAAAGTTGTCCAATGTTTCCTGAAGTTAAGAAGAAAGATTTGAACGTCCGTACTGTCGAACGCGAGAGCACTGGAGTCTGTGGACGGAAACATAAGTCGGCAGTGTTCTCCCCAAATGAAGTATTCTTTTATAAAGATATTGCTTCCAGATATAAACAGTACGTGTTAACCGAATGTAATGAAAAATTATTGTGAATTAAAGCCACACCGTTGAATGTGCTTTAGAGTAAACAGCCAGAAGAGCATCAGGAATTAAATTGGAAACTATTAAAAGTAGTCTAGGTTACGAAAAGGTTGCAGCGCCAAGATCTCATTGTCAAGTTTCTGGAACTGTGTGGTGCAATACAACCTACCGTTCAGCAAACGCATGTGAGATAGCCTTGTGGTAACAGGATTAGACGAAGAAAAAGTAATTATAGAACTGAAAGGGTTGTTAAACAGTACTTCTTATTTGCCAACCGACAAGAAAATAAAATTTGTCAATATACACTACATGTCAGTCATAAAACAAAGTGACTTTGATTTTAAGTTACATAATTTTCAGTATTGTATTGTAAGCAAACATTTTTGAAACAAACATTTTTATTGCAGTCAAAATTTCACTTGGTATGTATGGTTAGCTAAAGCCAGTTTCGAGTTAGTTATCTGCAGACTGGCCAAACAATATGCTATGGCTGAGATCATCGCGTCACTTTACGCTTCATGTGTTATTCTCACGGAGCTCATACTCGAGCAGCCGTAGCTTCTTGAGAATATAGACATCCACCGTGAAGCGACGCGGTTATTTCAGTCAATACGTACTGTTTGAGGTGCCTGATGACTACGACAAAAGCTGTTGTAGCGGTACGTACCGTATGGTTGTAGTTGAAATGCAGCTATTCACGAAGGTCCAGTATTGGCTGTAATCATCGTATGGCACCGAAACTTGCTAGATATACCAATACGGAACCGATTTACACTGGAAAAACATTAGTTCCATTTTTGGCCACCAGGTGCAAATTTGAAGCTGTGCGCGGTATTTATCACGGCGTGACATCCACGCTGTCATTTTACAAGCCAGTGAACAGTTTGGCTATCGAGAAAAGAGTCCGTGCTCTGTTAAATGCTGTACGTGAACGGCAGTAATTAGAGTGCTGCATTGAGAGGGTATCGCTGACTGAAAGATCTAAGGAGAGGCTAGATGTCATTAACTGGTTTAAACGAGATGCTAGTGAACTTGGAAAATACGGGTGAGCTTGGAGTGGCACCTGGAAGAGGAAGACGTTCTATCCCGGTGGAAGTTATTGATGAAGTTACTGTTGATGTAACTGACCATGCAACATGTGCCCCGGGTAATGCTAGTGTCACGAGAATTGTCCACCCCATGGTCAACGTACGGAAAATTTGGTGGCGTGTGTTACATTGGTACCCATATACGGTGCAGAAACTGAAACCTCATGATCCGCAGCAACGTTCTTAATTTTCTCTTCACTTTATGGCACGGATTACAGTTGATGACATGTATCGGGGCAATAGTCTGTGGAGTGACGAGGCACATTTCACACAGTGTGAATGGATTCATAGATCTGTCGAAGTTGGGGTACTGTTAAACAATGTGTTGTGCACAAAGGGCAATTTCACTCGCCATATGTGACTGTACGGTGACGATTCACAAGCTCCTTGATCCGTTCTTCTTTGAGGAGGATACCTCCATAGGGCCTGTCAGGTGCTGTGTGTCGTCTGTATAGTATCGAGACACCTCTGTACATCATGGAATTCCTGCTTTGGAAGAGTGCAGCTGTGTGGAAAACACTGCTTTCATGCAAGGTGGTCAATAATGAAATCAACTGTACGCCGTTCTCGCTTGTTTGACCTTTTATGGCCCACGTACCGTTCCTACTCCATTACATGTGGAAAGATTTCTGTACGTCTTAAAGATTTCTGTACGTCTTTATTGCGTTCACAACGGCAGATTTGCACCTGGTGGCCACAATTGGAACTAATTTTTGTCTAGCTTAAATCGGCTCCACACTAACGCATTGTCATATCTACCCAGTTTCGCTGTCTTAACGGTAACTGCAGCCCACACTCGGCCTCTGCGAGTAAATGCACTTTGTAAACACCCGGTATCTAGTGCGAGTGAGATTGCAATATACCCTGTTGCAGTTAAATGTCGCTCGCTGTCACTCTTGCCAATTACTGCGAGCATAAGTAAAAAGTTCGACTCAGACCTATTTTTAGGACCTGCTAGTAAAATAACTTAATTTTTGAGAATATTTTGAGCATATCTCTAATAACATTTAACTGTCATGTTGAAGAAGTGCTTCAAAGTTCATGGCTTGCTGACCTTTTGGAATGTAGTCAGAGTCGTTTTGCCCGTGGCTGTGTGTAGTTAGACGTATTCCTCTATGAACAAAATATATATCAACTTCTATGCTGGATGTACGAACACAGTCATAAATATTAAAAATACTCAGTACCCAATAAAAATAAGTGTCGAATAAAAAATTTATTTTACATCTCGACAGTAGCTACCCTAGACCAGATAAGCCAAAATTTAAGTTTTGGATGGCCCTCCTAAATAAGTAAATGTCGTAAGACTATCGCCAGATTCAAGTCTCTCGAGGCGACCACAATTTACTGCAACCACGTCAAAGACTGTTATTGACTGCAGGGGGAAGCGTTGACTAATTTCAGATCCCTCAATTCATTTTCCTTCTTAAAAACATCTCTAGCAGCGACTGAGACCTGATCAGCGCCACCTTTGCATGACTGTTCGGCTAAATGGCTCCTTTTACTCCAGCCTCTCTCTTGGGCAAATCTCTTAATCTCACAATGGCACCTACACCCAATGACCTGAGATACACAGGGTGGGGTGGTTCAGCCGCCCCTACTTCCGGGATTTATGCAATCCATAATGCCTTGAAATACCTTGCACAAGATTTTCATATTCTCGCTCACTGTGTACAAACTATTAGTCGTACAGAAAAAATGAATGAGACCTTTTTGTAGGAAATGTAACTTAGGTAAATTGTGTACTGGGATACGTTTTCGAGTTATTTAAGAAAAACGTACAAAAAGCAAATTGGCACGCGTTTCCTTTGAATAACTCGAAAACTGTGGCCTCTGGCGAAAACGTATCACAGCATAAAATTTAACCACATTAAATTTCCTACAAAAAGGTCCTGCTCATTTTTTCTGTAGGGCTAATAAATAGTTCGCGCGCAGCGAGAGAAATAACATGAAAATCTCTCGTGCGATCGTAAAGGTGTTGTGAGTTGCATAAAACCCTTAGGTAGTGGCAATCTAATCACCCTGTATATACGCGGTGAGGCAGCTAAGATAGGCCGCTCCAAATGTATCCAGAATGAATAAACATATCGAGGTGCGTTTTATGCCAAATTATTACGGACGACACGGCGAATTTCCTGATATTCTCAAGTGAATTTGATTGTTTATAGTAGCAAAATTAGGACGCAGACTTGTTTTTTTCTTATGGAACTACATATTTTTTCTGTGGGATTTCAAGTTTTTTTTCTAATGAAACTATATGTTTTTTCTGTGGGATTTGAAAGCAACTTCTAATAGAACTTCAACAGCCTAATGTGTATGGGATTTGATCAAATAGTATCAAGATAACAGCGCCGCAAACAGTAGTCCCACCGTCAGGAGAATAAGTTCCACAAAAATATGTTCTGTTGTGCCAAATGTAAGCAAGTACGTAACTCAGACACGGTTCCAGTATTTATTATCACGGCTGTCATCCGTTTATCTTGAGCATTGCTACACGCTATAAAGTAGTTCTGGAGAAACATTATTGCATGCTGAATTTCATCTGAAGTTAACGAGAGCACACGCTCGTGCAATGAGACATTTCAAGCCTTCAGCAGCTGTCGATGTTTCCTAACAGACCTCTTGTTTTAATTTTCGCCACAGATAAAAATATAGAAGTGTCAAGTATAGTAAGAGTGCAGACCGTTTTGCTTTTCCTGAACGACCGTTCCAGTGCTCTTCTAGTGTTCTCTTAACAGTGTCTGCCATTACAAGTACAGAACGAGACGGACATTGTCTTACGTCCAGTGGGATGACTTCCAACAATTGCGGCAGCAGCATATCTTAGGAACTAGAGGTATTTGAGTTTGGCTCAAATGGCTCTGAGCACTATGGGACTTAACAGCGGAGGTCATCAGTCCCCTAGAACTTAGAACTACTTAAACCTAACTAACGTCACACACATCCATGCCCGAGGCAGGATTCGAACCTGCGACAGTAGCGGTCGCGCGGTTCCAGACTGATGCGCCTAGAACCGCTCGGCCGCACCGGCCGGCCATTGATATCATTTCACCCTGAATTTTAATACCACTTCTGAACGTTTCCTTGCTTTCCCCCTTTCCTTGATACAATTTGAGCCTATAACGCCAACTTACGACGATTTTAATTCGCACTCTTCTTTGTTGGTGTTCCATTCATATTGTCCCCACTCGGTAAAACTGCACGAGTATAGTAAACGTCTCGTGTGCACTTAGTTTTCTGAGTTCAAACATCTTACACCGCTTTACCGTTACGAATGATTTTTGTGGGTCGATAAATCCTGTGATGATATCTTTATTTTTCTTGGATTTTACTTCTCTTATGGAGCGTAACGTTAGATCTGCCCCTCTGGTCCCTACACCTTTCCTAAAGCCAAAGAGTTAGTCATCATTTTAACAAACAAGTAAGTAATTACTATGGAGTGACCCCATGTTAGTGTCCCCCGTGCCACGTCACACGCGGCCCCCTGCATCGACCGCTTCGTACATAATGCACGTCGGAGGATCGGCAGGGCACGGGTCTGAGTTTAAGAGGTCAGCCGGGGCAAGTTCCCAAGGCTGCGGCCTACTGCCGTCACACAACACGCGACACGAACGAGTCCGTGCGGGGAATGGCAACTCAGATGCGCGGCTCCCTCACAACTAGGACCTCCCTCTCAGCGAATCCACCGTTGCGTCCGCTAGAATCCCGACACTTGTTTGGGAGAGTGGGTGCGACGTTAGAGAAGTTTGCTTATCTATATGATGAGAACAAACTATACACTTTATTGACATAGATTTTTTGTGTGTGTGTGTGTGTGTGGGGGGGGGGGGGGGGGGGGGCTCCACAGCCCCAACATTTTTTGAGAGTGAAAATAGACCAGGTAAAAAAAAGGAATATAGCCTACCTGGACCATGTTTTCATTCTCAAAACACTTAACTGAGATGACGGCTCGCGGCTTACAGGGGCCTACGAGAAATACGGGCCCTGCAACGAACTTGTGACGTCACACTAGTCGGCTTGTTCATCACACCTCGCGAACGCTCGGCTCCGTGCGTGTGATTGAAAAGGTACCCACTAAAGTTCTTATCTTCGTCGTGTTTGCATGCATTTAAACGGACAATTGAGAATTATTAAATTCGTTTGAAATAGTTACTAGCTCCCTGCCGGAGACGGCAGCTGGCACTCGGAAAATCTGCAGTGTCACGAGCTGTGACGTAACCGCCACGGTCTGTCTCTCTCGTGGGGCTCAGCTAGGCTGTAGTGACGTCACAACGTGTAGCAAAGATATACGTCGGCGACCGTCGTAGTGTTAGTGAAACTTTGTTAAATACTTAGGACTCACATTATATCACGACAAACTTGCCAGTCGCGTATTCCTTACACCGGTCAACAATATAGATTCTACTATCGACTGTATACGCTCTTCCAAAAGCTTTAACAAACAATACGAAACTCTTTCAAAAGCTTTATCAGACAATTTACCCTAAATAACGAAAAGTGTGAGGTCATCCACATGAGTGCTAAAAGAAATCCGTTAAACTTCGGTTACACGATAAATCAGCCAAATCTAAAGGCTGTAAAATCAACAAAATACCTAGGAATTACAATTACGAACAACTTAAATTGGAAAGAACACGTAGAAAATGTTGTGGGGAAGGCTGCGTTTTATTGGCAGGAAACTTAGAAAACAAAAGAGATCTACTACAGAGGCTGCCTACACTCATTTAGAATGCTGCTGCACGGTATGGGGTCCTTACCAGGTAGGACTGACGGAGTACATCGAAAAAGTTCAAAGAACTGCAGCACATTTTGTTATCGCGAAATAGGGAAAAAAGTGTCACCCAAATGATACAGGTTTTTGGGTGGACATCATTAAAACAAAGGCGTTTTTCTTTGCAGCGGAATCTTCTCACGAAATTTCAGTCAGCAACATTCTCCTCCGAATCCGAAAATATTTTGTTGACGCCGACCTACATAGGGAGAAACGATCACCATAACAAAACAAAGGAAATCGGAGCTCGCAGGGAAAGGTATAGGTCTTCGTTCTTTCCGCGTGCTGTACGAGATTGGGATAATAGAGAATTGTGAAGGGGGTTCGATGAAGCCTCTACCAGGCACTTAAATGTGATATACAGAGTATCCATGCAGATGTAGATGTAGATGGAGAATACGAAACTACCGATTTGGCACTCCGCCAAACTGCAGGATACAACATGCAAATTGGAAGTGTGGTCAATGGAAACTGATTCCCCCTTTAAACGACTGCGGTCGCTGCAGTACCAAGTCTCCATTGTTGAAAAAATTGCAAGCCAGAAGATGCTCAGTACATGCAGGGTGTAATAAGGGACACTTTTGTTTTGTGACAGAAGTGTCACATGTGCACAATTTTCCCTCTATGGGTGCTTCAAGGATTTGACGCTGGACTTATTTTAGTCCAGCGTTCACAGTTGTCTTTACTGATTCGTATTCTGATTTGCAACACAGTTACATGTTACTGCCAGGAAGAAGTTTTCATTACTGTTAACAGTTTCGAGATCTCTTCATAAAGAATTACATTATTATTGTTGATGTTTTGTTCTGTTTACATGAAAGTTTCTACTGATATTTACAGGTTCCTGATGGCTGATTACGCTCTAACCGAGTTAGCTGACTGCATCTCTTTTATGGGCAGGCACGATGCACCAGTCAAGTAGTCCATCTTGCTAGGCGTGTCAATATGTTGTGTTTTTGGTGTTTCCGTATTTTTGCACACCACAATTAAATGGTAGAATTTATCCCGCGGAGTGGGTTTGAGACATCCATCAATTAGTCTACACGATTCATTAAGAGAAATATCCACTTGATGTAGAGGTTTTCTGTGCATAGTACCACTTCATATAATGAAAAACTATTATTTTTACTTTTTGTAATATGAGAGCGACTAATACCAGAAACTTTTATGCCAATTGACTCTGTCCGCAGAAGCCTACCCAGCTATAGATTTAACTGGTTTTGCTGTTGCTTCCAAGAACTTTCCGTAATTTTGGGGAATACCCAATTTTTTGTCGATGCTTTTTGTTTTATATTCAGACACTGCTGCTTGCAAGTCAGTGTGCAGTCAACAGTAACCACAAGATATTTAGGCTGGAAACTGTGTTCCAGCTACGGTCAAGAGTGACCCTAAGATATTTGGACTGGAAACTGCGTTCCAGCTGCACTCCTCTCCGTATCACTCCAAGTTTGCTAGGATCCATGTGTCTGTGAGACGGAACGCGCACACTTGCATTTTGCTGTGATTTTTCTGATTCCTCCATAGCAATGTTAAGATTTAGTTCCACTTGTTCAAAGATTGTACTCTGGAAATAGAGGGCGAAACTAACAGCACAGATGAAACTTTGTGTGTAATTAGGCGGGGATTGATAGTTGGCATAAATATTAAATAACAGAGCAGCCTAAACACAGCTCTTTGGTAAGCCGTTCTTTTGAACTCTCCATCGATTGAGCTGACTTTGAAATCCTAATTTGAAACAGGTCTTGAATTATTCGTGAACGATGTAATATTTAGTTGTTCCATACATTTTGTGCAGGAGCACTTGATGATTGTGTCGTAAGCTGCTGTTAGAACAATCAATGTTACCTCTGTGACCTTTCTAGTCCCAAAGCCTTCTACATTATCGTGGTTTAGTTTCAATACCTGTGCTATACAGCTCTGAACCGGCCTAAATTCAGCTTGCTGTGTGATTATGGGCGTTCGACTGCATCTAAGGATCTATTATGGGTCATTCGTTCGAAGACATAGAAGCGAGATTGGTCTGTAACTCCCTGGGCAACAGTAAAATCACCTTCTGATCCTTTTAGTATAAAGGCATCCTTTTGAATGCAACAGATGATATCTACCTTGACAGATGGATAGTCAGATGAGGGACAGGTCCATGGCTTGCAATTTCCCACGACTTCAATTGTTTCTGTTGTGATCCGTGCGGCCATGTGAAACAGCTAGTTTGTGCATCAGTCATTCTTAATGCAGAAGTGATTGATAAAAATGGCATTGAAGCCAGCGAAACCATTCGACACCCTACAGTGGTGCCGTAAACTGTGCAACGCTGGATGACACGACTAACGTTTTGCTGTGTTGTAACGTTCCCTGGCAAACTCACATTATTAAACAAGAGTTTATTTGTACCATATACGCCGCTCTGGGCAAGTTGTATATATCGTAATTATTGAACAAAAAATATTACTGAATGTGGTGTAAAAGACATTTGTTATTCTCCTTATATTTTTTGTTGTAATATTTCTCTGTATTTAGGATAGGAATTTTTCTGTATTTATTATGTGATTGTAAAATGTGTCAGTATTTGCGATAGCAGAGATATGTTGCCAGAAGAGAATAATATCGCCAATTTGCAAAGAAATGTTAATAGTCAGCAATACTATTTAAGCACAATGCATTATGTATTCTTTGGTCTTCTCTGTTCAGAAGTCATTGCGGTAGGACACTGTGAAAGAGTTTTTTACGAATGGGTAGACTTCTTTCGTCTCTGTCTGGACTTAGCCGCCATTAGACGATGCGTTACGAATTAATGTGAGTTGTATTGTTGTTTGATCTAAATATATTAGAGTTTATCAAAAGTGTGAATTATTTATGTAAATTAGCTTGCCCACGTCATCTATAAAATTTCTTTAAGAATTTTTCAGCATTTTTTAGCGGTGTTGCTGGGCTGTGCCGCGACCAACAATAGGCGGCACATTTAAAAAATTATCAAACCCGTAAATCGGGAACAGAAGCATAAAAATCAATAGTGAATTAAGAAATTGTTCTTCTTTTTCAGTGATCCTATGGCTGATAAAATTTGAATTAATTATACGTTTGTGCATTCGTAGGCGGATAGTTAATGTTAGTTAACATTGAAATTTAAACAGTTTGGTTCTTTCAAAATATCTTAAATGTGTAATGAAGTAGGTTTGATCAGTGATAAATGTCGGCTTGGCAATAATTAAAACATTTTCTGCTAATAGAGGTAATCTTGTGTTCTATGGCTAGTGCCGGGATAAAATTCAGTAAAAATATTTAACAAAAAAAAAAAACCCGCTGCATCTGGAAAGTGTATGCCACGGCCGAAAGATTTAAAGGACTCAATTCTCAACCTAATATTCTTAACCAGTTCATATGAGTTCACGTAAATATTATTTTTTCTTTAAATGTACGTAATAATTAAGTAAGCAAAAATTTTTATTACCACACGAAAATAAGAGAGTGGTTCTACAACAAAGTTCGCACGAAAGAAAATTAACTTAAAAGCAAAAGATAAAATTTATTATTCTTCTTTAACGAAATTTCAAATCAATCCCATTCATTACGACCGATTTCGTTAAAGTGTGAAAGCGGCAGGAGGACACTTTAAACTTTTTTCATGACTATCTGAACTGAGAATTTTGCAAAAAGTTCTTTCAGTAATAGTTCAGAAACCACGGGATTATGTATTTATCTTGTTTTTCTGTCCCATAGCTAGTGAAAGTAATCGTGATACACCACAGTAGCTTGCGACACAGCGATGTGACCCATATAGCAATTCACTGCATTAACGAGTTGATACACCGACCAGCCACGTTTTCTCTGCGCTAGTCCAGGAAAATCATCGGCTGGTTTCCAGTCACTTCTACAGAAACACTGTTAAAACAGGAATAAACACAGAACAAATGCTCCACGATTCACGGAAAAGTCGTACACAACACTCTGTCGGAGCAACCGACGTTTTGTGGTGTCAGGAATGGCATCCAGCAACACAACTAAAGCAGGGAGACTACCAAATTATGACTGGGCGAATTTAAATAAGTTTCCGTTAATAGAATTCCTCGATTTATGAGAAAAGAGAGAGAGAGAGAGAGAGAGAGAGAGAGAGAGAGCGGCTAAGCAGGGATATTTCAATTGCTGCGCCGGCGGGTGTGGCCGTGCGGTTCTAGGCGCTTCAGTCTGGAACCGCGTGACCGCTACGGTCGCAGGTTCGAATCCTGCCTCGGGCATGGATGTGTGTGATGTCCTTAGGTTAGTTAGGTTTAAGTAGTTCTAAGTTCTAGGGGACTGATGACCATAGATGTTAAGTCCCATAATGCTCAGAGCCATTTGAACCATTTTCAATTGCTGCTAACTTGCATTAATTATTCTTCTTGTATTTGAGAGGATTGTAATTAGAACAGATATTAATACCTGACCGTTTTTCATAATTTCTGAAAGTAAAACTTTCTCGTCAGAGAAAGAAAACATACTAGCAAGCTAAAGCACATGCCAAAAATTGTATCTATTTGCGCCCACCAAAGAGGTATGCGCAGCCTTAATTCTGTTTCCATTGTGACTGATTTTTGCTACCATTGTCTGAAAATAATGCTGAGGGGAAGCTGAAAACTCGAGCTGCCTTCTAAAAGTGCAGCTGCAAAGGAATGAAGGTCTCTAGTGTTTTTTTCTTTGCAAGAGAGACGTATCAGGAGGTAGTGTGGTACGCAACGCTCCACGACAACTGGCTCGTGCCACAGCGCGAATGTGAGAACAAGTCTTGATGTAGAGAGGCCACGTGTTTGACCTCGGGCAGTTGCCACACGTGAGCAGGTGTTCTCACCGGAAAACCCAACGCAGGTCAGCGCGCTAATCAAGTACGAAATATCACGGAAACACATGCGACTCTTGTTACCAGATGACACGAGTTCTTGGCTCTTAGCAGAGCTAAAACGATGTTTCATTTCACCATATGTACCCACTCGATTTATAGGCTAAATTTCATAATGAATTACGATAGGAAGGAAGGCAGGAATATTAGTATTAACGTAGGAACAAGGGCAAAGGAGTGATATATCTGGAGAGGTCAGAATAATCCGTGGTTCCTGAAGAGAGGCAACAGGCCTTTCAGTAGTTGCAGTAGCAGCAGTCTGGATGATTGACTGATCTGGCATTGTAACATTAGGCAACACGGCCTTGGGGTGCTGGCGCTGCGAACGCCTGAAAGCAGGTAGAAACTACAGCCGTTACTTCTGCCGAGGACATGCAGCTAGCCCTACTGCTTGGTCAAACGATGATGACATCCTCTTGAGTAAAATATTCCGGACGTAAAAATAGTCCGCCATACGTATCTCCGGGCGGGGACTACACAAAAGGATGTCGTCATCAGAAAAACAAATCTGGCGTCTGTGGATCGAAGTGCGGAATGATAGATTCCTTAATCGGGTAAGCAATTTAGAAGATTTAAAAGGGGAAATGGATAAGATGAAGTTAAATATAGGAGGAGAAGGAGAAGTTTAGTGACAGGAAGAGGGGGGACTTTTGGTCAGGTGAACATGGTTATAAATACAAAATCAAATAGGGGTAATACAGAGTTGGTCTAACAATGAACAAGAAAATAGGAATACTTGTAAGCCACTATGAACAGCATAATGAACGCATTACCGTAGCCAAGAGAGACACGCAACCAACACCCACCAAAGTAGTACAACTTTGTACTGCCAAATAGCTCTGCAGATGATGAACTGAATAAACGATGTATGATGAGACAAAAAATCATTCAGATAAGACAGACGAAAATTTAACTATAAAGGTTTAATAGAATTCGACAGTAGAAAAAAGAAGAGAAGGAAAAATAGCAGGAGGACAATGAATAGGAGAAAGGAATGAAATAGAAAGCAGCCTGGTAGAATTCTGCAAGGAGCATAGTTTAGTCATTGCTAACCGTTGGTTTACGAATCATGAAAAAAGGTTTTTATGCAGGGAGGACACTATTGGGACACTGGAAAATTTCAGGTTGAATAAAAATGATAAGACAGATATTTAGAAACTAGATTTTAAACTGTATCACACTTCCAGTGGCAGATGCGGACTCTAGCTTTAATTAATTGATTGTGAACTGCAGATTAAAACTCAAGAAATTCTAAAAAAAAATAATAGGAAATTAAGGAGATGGTACCCGGATAAAGTGAAGGAATCAGAGGCTGAAAGTTCCAGAGGGAGCATCGGGCAATGTTAGGCTGAAGTGAGGGAAAGACAAATGGGCAGTTTTGAGAGATGAAATAGTGAAGGCAACAGAAGATCACATAGGTAACAACACAAGATCTTGTAGAAACCACTGGATACCGCAGGAGATATTGAATTTAATCGTCGTAAGGAGAAAATATAGAAATGCAGCAAATGAAGCAAGACAAGACACGAAACAAACGAAAAAGATTACAGACGACGAGTATGACAAAATGTGTGGAATGGCAAGGCGGGAGTGGCTAAAGAACAAATGCAAGGCTGTAGAATAATGCACAACTAGTGAAATGATAGATGCTGCCAACGGGAAAACTGAAGAGACCTTTTGAGGAAGAGAAGCAACAGTATGAATATCAAGAGCTAAGCAAAGAAGAGAAAGCTGACAGGTGCAACGAGTACGCAGAGGATCTACATAATGGACATAAACTTAAGGACAACGTTAATGACAGAGAAGCAGGTGAGAATGACTCAAGAGACATAATACCGCGAGAAGAATGAGAGTGGAAACAAGTTCCCTGGAGTAGAAAACAAATAGTTCAAACGGCTCTAAGTTCAATGGGACTTAACATCTGAGGTCATCAGTCCCCTAGACTTAGAACTACTTAAACCTAACTGACCTATGGACATCACACATATCCATGCCCGAGGCAGAATTCGAACCTGCGACCGTAGCAGCAACGTGGTTCCGGACTGAAGCATCTAGAACCGCTCGGCCACAGCGGCCAGCAGCAGAAAACATTCCATTAGAATTACTGAGATCCTCGGGAGAGCCAGCCATGACAACATGATTCCACCTGCTGTATATAGGACAGGCGAAATACTCTCAGACTTCAGGAATAATGTAATAATTCCGGTGCCAAAGAAAGCAGATACTGATAGGTGTGCATAATACCGAACCATCACTTTAATAAGTCATTGTTGCAAAATATTGAAACGAAAAATTTGCAGAAAAAGTGGTAGATACTAACCTCGGGGAAGAACACTTTTCGTTTTCAAAAATCTCCGTGAACAATTGTAGGTCCCCAAAACTGCATAAAAGTGACGTTAATTCGGGCAGCCATGTCAACCTCAGGTCCGAATTCTCAGTACATGAGATTACAGCTACTTATACCCTGTAAAATTCCTAAGACGTCAACATCGTAATTGATTTACATCTACATCTACATGATTATTGTGCAATTCAAAATTAAGTGCCTGGCAGAGGATTTGTCGAATCACCTTTAAGCTTCATCGAACCACCTTTAAGCTGCTTCTCTACCGTACCACAGCGCGGGGAAACGAACACCGCGCTAGCCCTGACTTCTCTTATTTTATTATGATGATCATTTTTCCGTATGTAGGTGGGCGCCAACAAAATATTTTCATACTCTGAGGAGAAAGTTGGTGATTGAAATTTCATGAGAAAATCCTGCCGATGCGAAAACCGCCTTTGTTTCAGTAATTACCACCCCAATTCGCATAATATATCCGTGGCACTCTCGCCTCTATTTCTCAGTACTACAAAACAAGCTGCCCTCCTTTGAATTTTTTCGATGGCCATCGTCAATCCCACCTCATGTGGATCCCACACCGCATAGCAGTAGTCCACAAGAGGGCGGACACTTGTAATTTAACGAGTCTCTTGAGTAGACCAGTTACATTTTACAAGTGTTCTGCCAATAAATCATCGTCTTTGCTTTCCCTACAACATTATCTATGTGATCGTTCCAATTTAAGTTATTCGTAATTGTAATCCGTAAGTATTTATCTGAGTTTGAAGCCTATAGATTCGTGTGATTTATCGTGTAACCGAAACTTAGCGGATTTCTTTTAGTACTCATGTGGATGACTTCGTGCTTTTCATTACCATTTTTTGCACCATACAGGTATCTTGTCTAAATCATTTTGCAATTAATTTTGATCATCTAATAACTTTACATGACGGTAAATGACAGCATCATCTGCAAACAATATAAAAGGACTGCTCAGGTGTTCCCTTATCCTTTATGTAGATCAGGAACAACAGAGGGCTTGTAACACTTCCTAGAGGGACAGCAAATATTATTTCTGTTTTGCTCGATGACTCTCCCTCAGGTGTTATGAAATGAGGCCTTTCTAACAGGAAATCACGAATTCTGTCACATAACTGATACTCCGTAGGCATGCAATTTAATTAGAAGTCGCTTGTGAGGAAAGGCGTCAAAAGCGCTCTGGAAACCTAGTAATATGGAGTTAATTTGACGTCCCCTGTTGATAGCATTCATTGCTTCGTGAGAATAAAGAACTAGCAGTGTTTCACAAGATCGATATTTTCTGAATCCGTGTTGGCTATTTGTGAATAAACTGTTTTCTTCGAGCTGATTCATAATGTTCGAGAACAGTATATGTTCGAAAATCCTACAGCAAATCGATATGGGTTTATAACTCATCAAATTATTCCTATTTCCTTTCTTGGATATTGATGTGACTTGTGCAACTTTCTAGTCTTTGGGTAGGATCATTCTACGAGCGAGAGGTTCTATATGACTGCTAAGTACGGAGCTACTATATCTGCCTACACTGAAAGAAACCTGACTGCTATACGATCTGGACCGGTAGCCTTGCCTTTATTGTTTTAAGCTGCTTCGCTACATAGAGGATATCTACTTCCAAGTTACTCAAGTTGGCAACTGTTCTTGATTCGAATTCTAGAGTATTTACTTTGTCTTTTTTTGTCAAGGAGTAACGGAAAACCGCGTTTAGTAACTCTAGTTTTGCTGTCACCAATAACATCACCACTGTTATCGCGCAGTGAAGGTATTGATTGCGTCTTGCCACTGGTGTACTTTACATACACCAGAATCTCTATGGGTTTTCTGCCACATTTCAAGAGAGTTTCGCTGTCGAAACTATTAAAAGTATTTCGCATTGAAGTTCGAGTTACGAGCTTCTGTAAAAGTTCACCAGTCTTGGGGATTCAGCGTTCTTTTAAATTTGGCGCGCTTTATTCGTTGCTTCTGCAGTAGTGTCCTGACCTTTTTTGTGTACCTAGGGGATCGGTACCATCTCTTATTAATTTATGTGATATATATCTCAACTGCCGTCGATACTACGTCTTTGAATTTTAAACCACATATGGTCGACGTTTACATGTCCAGATTGAAAGCAGTGGAGATTGTCTCTTAGGAAGGTGTCAAGCGTGTTTTACCCCCTTTTTTAAATAGATGTACTTTGCGTTTATTTTTGGTGGTTCCAGGTGTTACGGTATTCAGTCTAGCTGCCACAACCCATTAAACTGGCCAGTAACCTAGAAAGAAAGTGGCTGTGAAGAAATCATTTCAGCGTCTGAGCAACAGTCCTCTCTGACAGCCGGCTGTAGGCCTTGGCAGCAGAGGCTACTGAAGCTTTCTAGCACGGCGAGATTACACAAGTCAGACTGGTCGGCCACTCATCAGCCGGGAATTTTACGTCGCTCTTCGCGCAGGGCAGGAATTTGTTAAAATACCATAAGCTCGTAATACGAAGCAGACTACGGGTTGATATTTGTGCAGTGCGTTTTCCTGGCTTCAAATGCTGTTCCATATGTTATTTTATAATTTCGATTCTTGTTCTATGTCTGCCTTCGCTGAATTACTGGTGTTCTGTAACCGAGGATGAAAAAAAAGGGGTGGGGGCACGCTAATAGCTGGTGGCGTTAAGTTCCTGATCTACAAATTTTGTACCAGAGTCCCGGAATGTTGAAGTTTAAACCTCTCTCCAGGGTGCCATGGTATGAGACCATACGAGGTGACGCCGTGGTAAGCTTCGTAACCTCGTATTCGGGAGGACAGCGGTTGAAACTCGCCTCCAGCCATCCACATTTAGGTGAGCCGCGATTTCCCTAAATCGGTTAAGGCGAACGCTAGGACAGTTCGTTTGAAAAGGCACGGTCGATTCTCTTTCCCATTCTTCTCCAGTCCCAGATTGTGCTCCGTATCTAATGATCTGTCGACGACGGGTCGTTAAACCTTAAGCTTTCGTCTTCTGTCTTTTCGTAGAATGAGGGCATGTAACACTGTATGGCTACGCGTCAATCCGATGTAGGCATTCAAGCTTTTGGTAATATTCCAGTGTGGAGTAGGCTACATGCTGTAACCTTGTTTCATCCTCTCTTGTCTGTAATTATCAACAACACAAACTCAGCACAGCCACGTAAACGAGACATTTAGGGGGCTGAAATTTAAGACATCCAATTTTTGTCCATCATTATACCCATAAGCTCTGTCCACGATTACTAGTAGTGTGCGGCCTGGCTCTATAGGTTCCACAGTTTCTATTACAGGTTTCTACGGCTTGTATGGGTAACTAAATTTTGACTTGGAACCCACGTCTGGAAATGAGGTGTCTGAATATAAAATAAGTTTGAAGATAGGATCTCTCTCAAGTCTCCCGCTTCAAGGTGGGGTACATAATGGTATAGCTGCACACAGCATGTATCGAGAACGTTTTACTGATCGCGTCACATACTATTGTTTTCGACTGCGCGAAACTAGTACGTTCGCTACTTTCACTTTTATTACTAAGTTTCTACTTTTTATTTTTTTTAAATTGTCTGATTGCTAATTGGAAGTATGCGGCTTTTGTAATGTTTGTATAATATTTTTTACGTCAACGATCGCTTAGAAATACAGAAAATATTCACATTTACGTTTTGACAAAGTTGCCATCTTCAGATGTGCTAAATCTTCAAAAAGCTTTATACAGATAAACAAATATAATTATGCCTTTTGAACATCATGAAGACATTTAACATTTCAATGAATGTGCATCATATCGCCAAATGATAAAAGACTTAATGTGAATATTTTGTATATCTATGTAATGGTTGACTCAATAGTAATACAAAAGGTTCTACTTAAGAGTTCTTCGTGTGATACTTTGCCTAACCTCTGAGAGTTTCGTGCTCAGTCACCTAATTTCGACTGTAAACAGTTTTTCAGGCCACATCAGGTCATTTAATACTTTCGAGATTTTGAGGGAATTCACCCCTATTGTTGATAAGTGATTGCTGAGTTGTGGCACAGCACGCGAATAACATGGCCACGAACAAGTCTACCGACCTGAAAGTGTTATTGTAAAGGGAATTGTGTCTTTCTCATATTTTATTTCCAGAATGATGGTTTTTATCAAGACTAATTCAGTAATATAACACTTATGCATTGTAGGTCTGGCAAGTATTACGATAAAGTTTTTAAGCTGTGGATTGTTTCTCCAATCTTGCAGCGCACTGAAAGGCGCGCGGGCTGTTACGGAAATAGCGTCGCTGAAATGGGAGGTACTTAACCAGGTGTATGCTGCTTTTAGGAGTATTGAGACAAGTAGTAGAGTCACTGTCTACATAATCCAAGTTCGTGCCACGAGTGGGAGTCATGATGTCAGACGCCAGCATTAGTTGCCAGCTACCTTGTTTCACGGACTCTGAGAGAAGGGTTTCTTTGAATACGACCACTAATTGGCAACTTCGCTAATTAAATTGAAGGCCTGTCTTTCAGCAACACAGCAAACACAGACAAACTTCTACAGAATACACTCTATGCAGAAAACTGTGAGACTTTGTGTCGCATTCTTCCCATTATGGACGTAGTCACTAATTGTTTGTATTCGTAGGGAAACAGTTTTTAACTCGAGATGAGATACCTGTGATTAATTCGTTGGTGACTCATTGTGTATCATTTTCTCGAACCTATCACAGATGATTGATGTGAAATAATCTTATACGTCGATAAAAAGTGTTACCTGATTATTTGAGCCCTGACAAGGAAGCAGAGACTGTTCACATTACTGTTCAGCTGACTACTTTTCATGTAGTATTACAGCGTAAATGTTTGTCGAACTTGGGCTGTGTCCTTTCGCTGTGGGAAATTTCATTACAATCAATCGAATCAGTGCTAGTGGACATGGCAAGTTACCACAGATGTGCACTTGAATTCTGCCGAAAACTGTCGTTGTGTGAGGTCTGACTTTGCAAATACGTTTACGTAGCAAATATGTTCAGTTACTTAAGACCGCCTTCCACATAAGGCCCGTTTCAGTCCACACTCGTCTGAAATAAAGCAATTTGCCGTTTCACACGATAGTTGCTTACGAAGTCATATTGATTCTACCAAAGGAGCTGTTATCTCTTCACAAATATGTCACCCGCTTCTACATCGTGCTGACAGTGAGATTGGTCTATCGCATATGCCCTGCGACTCTTCTTACAGATTGGAACGATCGGCATCTTTTTTCCAAATACATGGCCTACTATGTTGTTCAGTGACTTACGACAAGCTATTGCTAGAAGTGAGGCCAAGTGTTCCGTAAATTTGATACAGAACCATCAGATCCAGTGCCATTCCTTCCATCGTGCAACTTGCAATGGTTTTCTGTTTCACGCCTACTTTCTTGTGTATACGTCATGTCGAAAGTAATTTCCGATACAGAACTTAGCATTTTATCTCATGTTAGCAGTTTCCGTTTAGCGGTCCTCACGGTCAATGAGCGTCTGGGATCATGAAATTGTTTCAGTGATTGGTTTTATGTAGGACGAAAGCCTTTTACGATTGTTTGCCAGTTCGGTCGTTAAGATTTTGCTTTCGCATTCGTCGAAAGCGTTTCGCATAACTGCCCTTTCGTTTCATTTGACATCGTTCTGCTTTTGTTTGTCAGGAAGCATTCGATTTTGGTTGAATGGGACTTGCTAGAAAAATACAAGGAGCTGTCGAAGCTGAGCAGATTGAAGACGACAATAACCAGAGAACAGTGATGTGGGCGACTGGAGAGAAATATAGGATGTAAAGCGGATTCATTAAACTGAAGTCCGCCCCCTGTAGCTGAGTGAGCCGGCACGGTAGCTCAGCGTGTTCGGTCAGAAGGTTTAGTTGCCCTCTGTAACAAAAAAAACTGAGTGAACGAATCAACGATTAACCTGAACAGGCGTCATCGGACGTCCGCCACGAACAAATTCAACGAACAATCTAGAACAAAATGAGATTAAAAAAAAACTGGTCAGCGCGACAGACTGTTAATCCTAAGGGCCCGGGTTCGATTCCCGACTGGGTCGGAGATTTTTCTCAGCCCAGGCACTGGGTGTTGTGTTGTCCTAATCATCATAATTTCATCCCCATCGACGCGCAAGTCGCCGAAGTGGCGTCAAATCGAAAGATTTGCACGAGGCGAGCGGTCTACCCGATGGGAAGCCCTCGTCACACGCCATGATTATTATTATTATTATTATTATTATTATCAAACTGAAGCGTCAGCGTGAACAGACTACTAGAAAGAAGGTGTTATGGCGCACTGTTGATAAGTACATTTCTGTCCTCACTTGGATAAATTCCTTCTGATTAACATAAATGTTCGTGGTTCGATACCATTTTACTTGATATGTGATAGAAATGCCAACCCTATCTGCGTTGCGATTTGCGTGTAATACTCCAGGTCCTCCTTCAGCCTTCTTTTATTAAACGGCAGGTTAAAATGTACATTTCGCTTGCAATATGACCGTATCTAAAACTGTGACAAACATGATATTGTAATGTACTTCCTTCTGGTAAATCGGAGCGACGTTGATAACTGACATGTATTGGAAATAAACCTTCCGCTGTAAAGTGCTCAAGACTGCTTTTAATAGTTTTACAGCAATACACTGCTGTCTACATATGCAGAATTACTAATCAGTAGTGTCATCGCAATATAAGAAAATTTTGCGGTCCTCTACATCTGCTTTTATATGGATACTCTGAAAATCACACTTAAGTGCCTGGCAGAGGGTTCATCAAACCACCCTCACACTAATTCATTATTATTCCAATCACGAACAGCTTGCGTAAAAAATGAACACCTATATCTTTCCGTGCGAGCTCTGAATTTCCTTATTTTATTATGATGGTCGTTTCTCCCTATGTATGTCGGCGTCAACAAAATATTTTCGCATTCGGAAGAGAAAGTTGTTGACTGAAATTTTGTGAGACGATGCCGCCACAACGAGAAACGCCTTTGTTTTAATGATGTCCACCCAAAACCTGTATCGTAACCGTGAAACTCTCCCCCTATTTCTCGATAGTACAAAACGTGCTGCCCTTCTCTGAACTTTCTCGATGTAGTCCGCTTATCATATCTGGTAAGGATCCCACACCACGCAGCAGGACTCCACAATAGGACGGACAAGCGTAGTGTAGGCAGTCTCTTTAATAGATCTGTTGCATCTAAGTGTTCTGCCAGCAAAATGCAGTCCTTGGGTCGCCTTCCCCACAACATTTTCTACGTGTCCTTTCCAATTTAAGTTGTACGTAATTATAATTCCTATGTATTAGAATTTAAGTTTGATTATTTATCGTGTAACTGAAGTTTAACGGATTCCTTTTAACACTCATGTGGATGACCACACACTCTTCATTATTTATCGTCAATTGACAATTTTAGCACCAAACAGATATCTTATCTAAATCGTTTAGAAACTGATTTTGATCTCCTGATGACATTACTAGACGATAAACGACAGTATCGTCTACAAACAAACTAAGACTGCTGCTCAGAATCTCTCCTAAATCGTTTGTACAGTTCAGGAACAACAGAAGGCCTATAACACAACCTTGGCGAACGCCAGATAGCACTTCTGTTTTACTCGATGAATTTCCGTTAGTTACTACGCACAGTGACGTCTCCGACAGTAAAACACAAAGCCAGTCGCATAACTGAGACGATATTCCAGATACACGCAATTTGATAACAAGTCGCTAGTGACGTATGGTGTCAAAAGCTCTTGAAATATAGAAATAAGGAATCAATTTGAAATCTTGTGTGAGTAAAGAGCCAGTAGTGTTTCGCAAGAACGATGTTTTCCAAATCCGTATTGATAAGTGTCAATAGACCGTTCTGTTCGAGGCAATTCACAATGTTCGAACACAGTATATGCTTCAGAATCGTGCCCTATGCTTCAAAATCGTGCCATATATCGACGTTAATGATGTTGTTGTTGTAGTTGTTGTGGTCTTCAGTCCTGAGACTGGTTTGATGCAGCTCTCCATCCTACTCTATCCTCTGCAAGCTTCTTCATCTCCCAGTACCTACTGCAACCTACATCCTTCTGAATCTGCTTAGTGTATTCATCTCTTGGTATCCCTCTACGATTTTTACCCTCCACGCTACCCTCCAATACTAAACTGGTGATCCCTCGATGCCTCAGAACATGTCCTACCAACCGATCCCTTCTCCTAGTCAAGTTGTGCCACAAACTCCTCTTCTCCCCAATTCTATTCAATACCTCCTCATTAGTTATGTGATCTACCCACCTAATCTTCAGCGTTCTTCTGTAGCACCACATTTCAAAAGCTTCTATTCTCTTCTTGTCCAAACTATCTATCGTCCATGTTTCACTTCCATACATGGCTACACTCCATACAAATACTTTCAGAAATTACTTCCTGACATTTAAATCTATACTCGATGTTAACAAATTTCTCTTCTTCAGAAACGCTTTCCTTGCCACTGCCAGTCTACATTTTATACCTCCTCTACTCCGACAATCCTCAGTTACTTTCCTCCCCAAATAGGAAAACTCATTTACTACTTTAAGTGTCTCATTTCCTAATCTAATTCCCTAAGTGTCCGCAGCTCGTGGTCGTGCGGTAGCGTTCTCGCTTCCCGCGGCAAGGTTCCCGGGTTCGATTACCGGCGGGGTCAGGGATTTTCTCTGCCTCGTGATGACTGGATGTTGTGTGATGTCCTTAGGTTAGTTAGGTTTAAGTAGTTCTAAGTTCTAGGGGACTGATGACCACTGATGTTAAGTCCCATAGTGCTCAGAGCCATTTAATTCCCTAAGCATCACCCGACTTAATTCGACTACATTCCATTATCCTCGTTTTGCTTTTGTCGATGTTCATCTTATATTCTCCTTTCAAGACACTGTCCATTCCGTTCAACTGCTCTTCCAAGTCCTTTGCTGTCTCTGACAGAATAACAACGTCATCGACGAACGTCAAAGTTTTTATTTCTTCTCCATGGATTTTGATACCTACTCCGAATTTTTCTTTTGTTTCCTTTACTGCTTGCTCAATATACAGATTGAATAACATCGGGGAGAGGATACAACCCTGTGTCACTCCATTCCCAACCATTGCTTCCCTTTCATGTCCCTCGACTCTTATAACTGCCATCTGGTTTCTGTAGAAATTGTAAATAGCCTTTCCCTGCCTGTATTTTACCCCTGCCACCTTTAGAATTTAAGGAGAGTATTCCACTCAACATTGTCAAAAGCTTTCTCTAAGTCTACAAATGCTCGAAACGTAGGTTTGGCTTTCCTTAATCTTTCTTCTAAGATAAGTCGTAGGGTCAGTATTGCCTCACCTGTTCCAACATTTCTACGGAATCCAAACTGATCTTCCCCGCGGTCGGCTTCTACCAGTTTTCCCATTCATCTGTAAAGAGTTCGCGTTAGTACTTTGCAGCTGCGACTTATTAAACTGGCAGTTCGGTAATTTTCACTTCTGTCAACACCTGCTTTCTTTGGGATTGGAATTATTATATTCTTCTTGAACTCTGAGGGTATTTCATCTGTCTCGTACATCTTGCTCACCAGATGGTAGAGTTTTGTCAGGACTGGCTCTCCCAAGGCTGTCAGTAGTTCTAATGGAATGTTGTCTACTCCCGGGGCCTTCTTTCGACTAAGGTCTTTCAGTGCTCTGTCAAATTCTTCACGCAGTATCATATCTCCCATTTCATCTTCATCTACATCCTCTTCCATTTCCATAATATTGTCCTCAAGTACATCGCCCTTGTATAGACCCTCTATATACTCCTTCCACCTTTCTGCTTTCCCTTCTTTGGTTAGAACTGGGTTTTCATCTGAGCTCTTGATATTCATGCAAGTGGTTCTCTTTTCTCCAAAGGTCTCTTTAATTTTCCTGTAGGCAGTATCTATCTTACCCCTAGTGATATGCGCCTCTACATCCTTACATTTGCCATTTGTCCTCTAGCCATTTTGCGCTTCCTGTCGATCTCATTTTTGAGACGTTTGTATTCCTGATGACCTCAGAAGTTAAGTCCCACAGCGGCCGACCAAGAGCCACTGCTTGCAGTTGGTTCCGGAAGGAATTGTTCCACGTCTGGAATGACTCCATACGGTATGCAGTCAGAGTGCACATTCGCTTTCTTCCCCTCAAAATGGTTCAAATGGCTCTGAGCACTATGGGACTTAACATCTGAGGTCATCAGTCCCCTAGAACGTAGAACTACTTAAACCTAACTAACCTAAGGACAGCACACACATCCATGCCCGAGGCAGGATTCGAACCTGCAACCGTAGCGGTCGCGCAGTTCCAGACTGTAGCGCCTAGAACCCCTCGGCCACACCAGCCGGCTTTCTTCCCCTCATTCCCAGCCATCTTCCTAAGGACATATGTAGTAATCGATATGCCGTTTCCAGGACTGCTGCACTTAGCAACGGATGTCTCTGTGTGTGTGATGGACAGTGTAAATGCCACCTGCCAACGCCGTTTACTGTTGCAAGATGTGCCATTAACTGTCCATTACCGCCGCACAGACGTCACATGCGTGGTGTAGTGAGCTGGAGGCGGGTAACCGCCCTTGGCGGCATACCTCGATGTGACGCGGCGTGGGCAGGCGGGGGGGCTGTCCCGTGACGTCAGATCGCAGGCGCAACCGAGGCCGACTTGTGTGACCGGCTCGCCTGGGAATTCCGCGCTGGAGCCGCTGGAAAACTCCTCGTCCCTAGGTAGTGGTCCTGGACTCCAGGTCGCACAGTGACCTCTGTGGCCAGCTACAGCCTCGCGAACTCGTCGTCGCGCGGCCACACAGCATACACGTGAACTTAGTGCTGAGCAGAAAAAATTAGTAATGGGAATTCCAATCCTACAACACGGCATTTCACCATAAAATGTGGATTTTCACGATCTTAAATGTTACAATTGAACTTTCTGGCAGATGAGAAGTGCGTACCGGACTGGGATTCGAACGCTGGTCCTTAGCCTTTCGTAGTGAAGTGCTCTATCGACTAGCAATCCAAGCACGACCCACGGCCCGCCCTCACAGATTTACTTCCGCCAGTACCTGTGAGGGAGTGTTGTGAGTCGATCTCGGATATGTCACTTGGCAGAGCACTTACCCACGAAAGACGAAGGTCCTAGATTCGAGTCCCGGTGCGATACACCTATTTTATCTACCAAATAGTTACAAATCAGCGTACACTCCGCTGCAGGGTGAAAACTCATTATGAAAAGTTACTGTTATTGAATTTTTCGGGCTTTTATACTGTGGTGGAATGCATTTTCTTGATGAATCCAACATTTCGTTTCGTGATCGCTGAAACATCTTCGGGGAGAGCAGGAATGGGGAGGGGCGTTTATGGGGAAGAGGTCACGGCTTCAGTTCACTGCAGTGTGTGGTTTCTGATTCACGTGAAATTTCATGGTGAGGCAGAACACAACTTGTGCTTGAGATCACACGATTTTGAAGTACGAGCGCAGCTGGTGCCTTACTGTTCGTCGTCCACTCACCACTGGTCATACATTTAAGGCAAAACCTTGTTGATGGCGCCAACTTCCTCTGTATCTCTCCATCTTTAGCATTCCGTTATAACTGTCGCATCTCATCTCACTGTTCGGACCATGGAATTTACAGACCTATATCTTGATTTCTCCCCCGAGTTTTTTCGTCGGAAACCATTATTTAAAATATCATTACGGCAAATTCGGTATCTATTTAATTCTGACATTTACTTATGTATGATATTAATATAATTTTCGTCGTAAAATTGTTTTAGTTTACTACCATTACTTTTTTTTGCGTTCAGTATGATGCTGTGACCCTCCTCCATATCAATAAATCTACTGCTTGTATCTTTTCTTCCTTTGCTGTTTCCCCAAATTCCACGACTAAAAAGCGCAGCTTACAGCTCCCTAATTATCGAGCTGACATACTAATTCTGATTTCTGTTTTGATGAGTTTATTTATTAATGAGTTAATTTCCCTTCTGATGGTTTTTTAGTCAACGTTATTCTTTTTAAAACGTCGATTAGGTTTCTGTTATCACAAGCTATTCTTCTACTCATGAGAACACAAATAAAGTTAGCTTGTCACGTGGCGGAATGTCGTCATACGTTGCCTAGTTGATGGCATGACTGGCGGGTGCAGGATGGTCGACACATCCCTTGTCAGTGCAGTTAATCGCTGCCAAACTACGTACTGCTTTCCGACGGATAGGATGTTCATAGAATACTCTGTATCTGAAGCCGTGCAGCCATGGAGCGCTGCACGTGCTACTGCATGAAGGGTGTAGCGCAGATACGTCGACTCGGTGAAAACTACCGCCGCCCAAAAGTACGTGCCTTGGTGATTGTTGACTGTCGTATGGTATAACAGCGGATAAACGAGCCACACACAGTTTATCAGATCATTTCTCAATTCAGTGATGAACAGCAACCGATTATTAGTTACACCTTCTAGGACTATTTCCTCGGTGTGCAATACAGAATACATCGTCCCACACGTCACACGACAGAGGAATTAACGCTCCGTCAGTTGGTGTTTAAAGCACGAAAAAGATGATTTTCGCTGATGGTAGGGTACAACTACATTAAACTCTACATGAGGTGAAGTGTCCTGTTTGCTAACAGCGCAAAGTTCAGGCTGATGGTTTAGAAATGTTTACATGTTATGAAACAAGTACTATGATACGCTTGGCATCATGTCTCACAGGCGAGAGATAACAGGAACTAACTGTACAACCATGTTCTTTCGTTTGTTCGCCTAAAGTGTCCTGCAAACAGCCTGTATCTTCAGTATGACAATGAATTACATTTATACCCCGCAGGCCACCTTAGGGTGTATGGCGGAGGGTACTTTGTATAGCACTGTAACCTTCCAACCAGACTCCCTTCCTCCACCATACCGTGTTCCAGTTACGTTTGGTGCTCGGAAAGAAAGACTATTGGTAAGCCCCTTTGTGAACTCGAATCTTTCCAATATTGCCTTGTGAACTGTACAGAAAGCAGTATTTTGGGTGACTATTCTAGACGTGCGTCCTACTCCCGGAAGCGATGATGATTATGACATATCTATTTACACAATATGTTACTTTTATTCATGTTGAGGGTCAACTAGAAATCCCATCACCATTCGTAAATTTTCTGAATTGCGACTTCTTTTTTGTATTACAGTGGCCCATCCGACGTCATTCACTACGTCATCTATGTATATTGTGAACAGTATTGGTCCTGTAGCAGTTCCTTGGGGTACTCCAGGAATTACTTTTACATTCGGATTTCTCTCCATTAAGAATGACGTGTGTTCTGTCGCTCCCGAATTGAACCAAGATAGTGTGGGGAACACTCTGCAGAGATGAGCGTAATCCTCAGGAACCCCATTCCCGTCCTCACACCAGGCCATCTCACCCCACTTGAATACAAGAGAGCACAATTGAGATTTCATCAAGATATATGGAACCAACATCTCGAAATCTCCGAGAGTTGTACATGACGTCTGAGCCATCGTGGCTTAGAATGGCTCTCCAAAGCTTTCGTAGATACCATGTCACTATCGTCATCAGGCCGTCGTCAATAAGTATCACACGAAAATCTGATTATTCGTAATTGTAATTTCTAGGATACTGTGCATATACACCTGAAACTGTCATCATTTCAAAGAAACGAGTTTACATTTTTGACTCATGCTTATGAGCAGTTTCCTCAAGTTCAGATGAATCTTGCAGATTGATTACACATCGACTATCGTATTGTATGCTTGAAGATGGAGCCTTATGTTTCCAAGATACTTCGCAATTAAATTGCAATCAACTGGAAATAGAAATGTGTAGTATTCGTTATCCACCGGTAAAATTCATTTATACCAGCCATTATCCAACGACTGAATGAACAGGAAGACAAATAAAAATGGTACCAAGCACATATTACCGTGCATGGTTTCTGTAGTTGCGGATGTATAGTTCGGTTCTACCTTGAGGTAGTTATCGACTATTCAGTGATATGCATATTGGTACTGGATAGCTGTGATATGCGTATTGCCGCTGGATATCTTCGAAAATGAGATTACCAATTGAAAGATTTGAGGCTCATTGCCAGTTTGGGAGCTAACGCAATACTGACTTCAGGATAATCCTCGATTCACTTTGGAGAATGCTTGGACAGTTGTTTACAACAGCGCACGATCCTTTCATGCAGTGAACGAAAATACATAGTATCCTGATTATAATATCAATGAATTACAAGTGGTATTGGTCAGCTCATACAAATACCTTTAAACTAAGCTAAAAAACTCCTCCCGAACAGGCCATGAAGGCCCAACGGTACCGACCGGCCGCCGTGTCACTGAACGCAGATATGTGGTCAGCACACCGTTCTCCCGGCTGTATGTCAATTTCCGAGACCGGAGCCGCTACTTCTCAATCAAGTAGCTCCTCAGTTTGCCTCACAAGAGCTCAGGGCACCCCGTTTGCCAACAGCGCCCGGCAGACTAGTTGGTCACCCATGAAAGTGCTAGCCCAGCCCGAGAGCGCTTAACTTCGGTGATCTGATGGGAACGGGTACTACTACTGTGGCAAGGCAGTTGGCATATAAATACCTCAGTGTGTCAATTTACAGAGATGTGAAATGCAACGGTCATATAGTCTCAAACGGATTGTAGACGGCCGTTCATTGGTGGAATAGTAGGGAATTGGAATCATACAAAAAAAGACTTTATGCGAAACATAGCTAGAAAATTGTTCAAATGCGTGGGACCCGTGCGAAATAGGACTGACAGCAGATATTGAACGGATACAAATGAGGCTAACACGAACGGCCACAGGTTTGTTCACCCTATCGGAGAGTGCCACAAAGACGCTGAAAGAACTGAACCGGCAGTCGCCAACTACCCCGTGGAAACGTACTATGTGAATTTAGTGTGTCATCCACTATCACTGTAATAATTTTATTATTTTGATACGTAGTGATTACTTCGGTTGTCATTCGCAGCTTAGATTTCTTTCCATATGACATAGCAGAAGCCGACCTTATAACTTTACTTCTGCATATTTTGATAATTTTGCAGTTATGTCTGCAGATTTCTATAAATAACAAAATATCATACAGAAATTTCTTGTTTATCTGTTTGTGGAAATTGCACCAAGTTGTAAACCAGTTCCTACAAAAGTACACTTGTGCAAGTGAGCGTAAAAAGATAACTTTTTACCTTCTGTTTTAATACATACTTTGCAATAATTTTAGAAAAGGTGTTTAGGGATCTTTTATTGACACGTAACAGGAATCACGCTGCAATTAAAATAAATAAATAAATTTGACACGAAGTACAGTAATACACGAGCGACACCTGTCGGCAGCATTTGTCAAATTTGCCGGCCAGTACCTGCCACCACCTGCAGCCCAGCGGTGCCCCGGCTGCAATGAAGTGCACTGTAGTGTGTGATACAGGATACGGGCGTTAGGCGTGGTTTTAATCTTGACTTGCCGGCGCATCGCGCATCTCGTCCCTCCCATACTAGGCAATGTTTTACATACAATACTTGTACCGCTGGTGTAGGAGAGGAATGTTGTAACACGGATTAGCAATTAAAACGCACGTGCCATTGTATACTTAATTTTATCTCTGTATAATTTCACATTGTACGAATGAATTCACAGATCTGAAGATGGTAGCAATGATTAACCGAAGCCGGTAATCGACAATGAAGATCACAAACGATCTTCGATAAGAAGTTCTCCTTGTCTCAAGTACTTAGAAAGTTTCTAGAACCAACTTTAAGCGATGAATCTGGGAATATATCACAACACCTAATGTATCGCTCCCATAGGATCGCGAAGACACTAATTCAGAAAATGGCGCTGAGCACTATGGGACTTAACATCTATGGTAATCAGTTCCCTAGAACTTAGAACTACTTAAACCTAACTAACCTAAGGACATCATACAACACCCAGTCATTACGAGGCAGGGAAAATCCCTGACCCCGCCGGGAATCGAACCCGGGAAGAAGATATTAATCAAGCACTGAGACATTTAAGTAATAATTCTTCGGGTGTTCAATACATGAGTGGACCGGGAAAAGTCGCAACTGGTACAGGGGAACGTACCGTCAGACATGCAATTCACAGTGGTTTTCAGGGAATGGATGCAGATGTAGATAACGTGTCAGACTCAGCTATCGCTCCGTTCTGTAGTAATGCCGACATTAAGGATAGCAAAACTACAGTCCTATAGAATTGTGTAGAAGAATAGAACACAACGTGTGCTATAAGACACTGTTCTCACGTCGCCTTTCAGCAAGACACTCGTCAGCGAATAACTCTTGTTTACTTCGTTATCAGCGAACTTCACATTTGACGTGCAACACTGCGCTGTCACTTTTGCAGCGGCGTGCTGTGTCTCTCTTCCGCACCTGATGGCCCGCTCGTGGCCTGACGCAACCTACCTGTAGGTAACGCAGCTGGCGTCGGCGGGAGCGAACACTTGCTGCGAGGCGATGGGTTCCTGCAGCGACGACTGCGGGCGCGCGACTGACAGTGCCGGCGTCTGCGCCGCGGAGTCCGCCTCTGCAAGGTGAGCCACTTGCCCTCGCGCAGCGCCGCCCTCGTGCTCGCAGAACGTCACCCACAGCCGAGCGGCTCTGTACGCCGTGTCTACCGAGCTGACGTCTATCGGCTGGGCTTCACGCACCGTCCTTGCCAATTGCCGTCATTTCAGAATCACTGAGATATTTGGGAAAGCCACCCGTGACAAAACTACACTACTGGCCATTAAAATTGCTACACCACGAAGATGACATGCTACCGACGCCTAATTTAACCGACAGGAAGAAGATGCTGTGATATGCAAATGATTGGCTTTTCAGAGCATTCACACTAGGTTGGCGCCGGTGGCGACACCTACAACGTACTGTCATGAGGAAAGTTTCCAACCGACTTTTCATACACAAACAGCAGTTGACCGGCGTTGCCTGGTGAAACGTTGTTGTGATGCCTCGTGTAAGGAGGAGAAATGCGTACCATCGCGTTTCCGACTTTGATAAAGGTCGGATTGTAGCCTATTGCTATTGCGGTTTATCGTATCGCGACATTGCTGCTCGCATTGGTCGAGATCCAATGACTGTTAGCAGAATATGGAATCGGTGGATTCAGGAGGGTAATACGGAACGCCGTGCTGAATCCCAACGGCCTCGTAACATTAGCAGTCGACATGACAGGCATCTTATCTGCATGGCTGTAACGAATCGTGCTGCCACGTCTCGATCCCTGAGTCAACAGATGGGGACGTTTGCAAGACAACAACCATCTGCACGAGCAGTTCGACGACGTTCGCAGAAGCATGGACTGTCAGCTCGGAGACCATGGCTGCGGTTACCCTTGACGCTGCATCACAGACAGGAGCACCTGCGATGGTGTACTCGACGACGAACCTGAGTGCACAAATGGCAAAACGTCATTTTTTCGGATGAATCGACGTTCTGTTTACAGCATCATGATGGTCGCATCCGTATTTGGCGACATCGCGGTGAACGCACATTGGAAGCGTGTATTTGTCATCGCCATACTGGCGTATCACCAGGCGTGATGGTATGGGGTGCCATTGGTTACACGTCTCGGTCACCTCTTGTGCGCACTGACGGCACTTCGAACAGTGGACGTTACATTTCAGATGTGTTACGACCCGTGGCTCTACCCTTCATTCGATCCCTGCGAAACCCTACATTTCAGCAGGATAATGCACGAACGCATGTTGCAGGTCCTGTACGGGCTTTCCTGGATACAGAAAATGTTGGACTGCTGCCCTGGACAGCACATTCATCAGATCTCTCACCAATTAAATACGTCTGGTCAATGGTGGCCGAGCAACTGGCTCGTCACAATACGCCAGTCACTACTTTTGATGAACTGTGATATCGTGTTGAAGCTGCATGGGCAGCTGTACCTGAACACGCCGTCCAAGCTCTGTTTGACTCAATGCCCAGGCGTATCAAGGTCGTTATTAGGGCCAGAGGTGGTTGTTCTGGGAACTGATTTCTCGGGATCTACTCACCCAAATTGCATGAAAATGTAATCAAACGTCAGTTCTAGTATAATATATCTGTCCAATGAATACCAGTTTATCATCTGCGTTTCTTCTTGGTGTAGCAATTTTAATTGCCAGTAGCGTATTTCACCTGGTGCGCAATATACACTCCTGGAAATTGAAATAAGAACACCGTGAATTCATTGTCCCAAGAAGGGGAAACTTTATTGACACATTCCTGGGGTCAGATACATCACATGATCACACTGACAGAACCACAGGCACATAGACACAGGCAACAGAGCATGCACAATGTCGGCACTAGTACAGTGTATATCCACCATTCGCAGCAATGCAGGCTGCTATTCTCCCATGGAGACGATCCTAGAGATGCTGGATGTAGTCCTGTGGAACGGCTTGCCATGCCATTTCCACCTGGCGCCTCAGTTGGATCAGCGTTCGTGCTGGACTTGCAGACCGCGTGAGACGACGCTTCATCCAGTCCCAAACATGCTCAATGGGGGACAGATCCGGAGATCTTGCTGGCCAGGGTAGTTGACTTACACCTTCTAGAGCACGTTGGGTGGCACGGGATACATGCGGACGTGCGTTGTCCTGTTGGAACAGCAAGTTCCCTTGCCGGTCTAGGAATGGTAGAACGATGGGTTCGATGACGGTTTGGATGTACCGTGCACTATTCAGTGTCCCCTCGACGATCACCAGTGGTGTACGGCCAGTGTAGGAGATCGCTCCCCACACCATGATGCCGGGTGTTGGCCCTGTGTGCCTCGGTCGTATGCAGTCCTGATTGTGGCGCTCACCTGCACGGCGCCAAACACGCATACGACCATCATTGGCACCAAGGCAGAAGCGACTCTCATCGCTGAAGACGACACGTCTCCATTCGTCCCTCCATTCACGCCTGTCGCGACACCACTGGAGGCGGGCTGCACGATGTTGGGGCGTGAGCGGAAGACGGCCTAACGGTGTGCGGGACCGTAGCCCAGCTTCATGGAGACGGTCGCGAATGGTCCTCGCCGATACCCCAGGAGCAACAGTGTCCCTAATTTGCTGGGAAGTGGCGGTGCGGTCCCCTACGGCACTGTGTAGGATCCTACGGTCTTGGCGTGCATCCGTGCGTCGCTGCGGTCCGGTCCCAGGTCGACGGGCACGTGCACCTTCCGCCGACCACTGGCGACAACATCGATGTACTGTGGAGACCTCACGCCCCACGTGTTGAGCAATTCGGCGGTACGTCCACCCGGCCTCCCGCATGCCCACTATACGCCCTCACTCAAAGTCCGTCAACTGCACATACGGTTCACGTCCACGCTGTCGCGGCATGCTACCAGTGTTAAAGACTGCGATGGAGCTCCGTATGCCACGGCAAACTGGCTGACACTGACGGCGGCGGTGCACAAATGCTGCGCAGCTAGCGCCATTCGACGGCCAACACTGCGGTTCCTGGTGTGTCCGCTGTGCCGTGCGTGTGATCATTGCTTGTACAACCCTCTCGCAGTGTCCGGAGCAAGTATGGTGGGTCTGACACACCGGTGTCAATGTGTTCTTTTTTCCATTTCCAGGAGTGTATATGAGACAGGTGAAATATCTTTAGACTTCAAGAAAAATGAAGTAAACCTGATTACAAAGAACATAGTTGCTGACAGGTGCCAAAACTGCCGAAGCATCACTTTAATGACTCATGGTCATCAAATACTACTGTGAAGAGTCAAAGGAACTGATACACCTAATATCATGTAGGGCACCAGCGAGCACCCAGAAGTACAGTAACACGACTTGGCATGGACTCGACTAATGTGAGAAGTAGTGCTGGAGAAATTGACACCATGACTCTTGCAGGGATGTCCATAAACCTGTAAGAGTACGAGGAGGTGGAGATCTCTACTGAACAGCATGTTGCAAGGCATTCCAGATATGCTCAATAATGTTCATGTCTGGGGAGTTTCGGGCCCAGCGATAGTGTTTAAACTCAGAAGAGTCTTCCTGAAGCCACTCTGTAGCAATTCTGGACGTATGGGGTGTCGCATTGCCCTGCTGAAGTCCGTCGTAATGCACAATGGTCATGAATGGATGCAGGTGATCAGACAGGATGCTTACGTACGTCTCGCCTGTCAGAGTCACACAACACTCCAACTGCACCATTAGAGAGCCTCCACCAGCTTGAACTGTGTCCTGCTGACATGCAGGGTCCATGGATTCATGAGGTTGTCTCCATGCCCGTACACGTCCATCCGCTCGATACAATTTGAAATGAGACTCGTCCGACCCTGCAATATATTTCCAGTCGTCAACAGTCCATTGTCGGTGTTGACGGGCCCAGGCAAGGCGCAAAGCTTTGTTGTAGAAATAATTCAAACGCCGAGATCGCTTAAATACTGTTTACTGGATAACCGGTTTCAACACACTAAAGGTTCCATCATCGGATCTGAATGTAGATTAACATTTATAAACCATTAGGATATAACGATACATGAGGAAGACCAGCTGATATAAAATGACTGTCATAAAAAATAAAAATGTTCATTTCCATAAGATATGTACAACCGAAGTCACAAGATAAAACTGTTTGGTACATGACCGCTGCTCGACAGTATTTAAGCGATCTTGGCGTTTGAATATTTCTACAACAGAATGAACGCCCCACTACGCACTATGTGTTCACTGCAGAGTAAATCTTTGTTTCGTGTAGTTATCAAAGGTAGACCAGTGGGCCTTCGGTTCCGAAAGTCCAAATCGATGACGTTTCGTTGAATGATTCGCACGCTGGCACTTGTTGATTGTCCACTCGTGAAATAGTCGTAAGAAAAAATCCCCACTTCATCGCTATCTCGGAGATTCACTTAAATCTTGCTAACCTGCCATCGCAGCAGCAGTAAGGGATCTAACAACCGCGCCAGACACTTGTCTTACATAGCCGTCGCCGACCGCAGTGCCGTATTCTGCCTCTTTACATATCTCTGTGTTTCAATACGATGCCTATACCAGTTTCTTTGGCGCTTCGGTATATTTCACCTGATACGCTAGATATATGAAACAGGCGAAATACCTTCAGACTCTAAGAAGAATGCAGTAAATCTAATTACAAAGAACATAGTTGGTGACAGATGCGAATACTACCGCATCACTTTAATGACGCATGGTCATCAAATACTATATCGACTTATACACATAAGAATCGAAAAACCGGTAGAAGCCTAATTCGGGGAATAACAGTTTGGTTTACAGAGTAATGTAGCAATACATGTACATGTACATGTACATGACTACTCTGCAATTCACAATTAAGTGTCTGGCAAAGGCTTAATCGAACTACCTACAAGCTATCTCTCTTGTGTTCCACTCTCCGACAGCGCGCGGGAAAACCGAACACTTAATTCTTTCCGCGTGAGCTCTGATTTCTCTTGTTTTATTACAATGATCATTCTCTCCTACGTAGATGGGCGTCAAGAAAATATTTTCTCATTCCGAGGAGTAACCTGCTGTTTGGAATTTCATGAGAAGATCCTGTCGCAACGAAAACGCCTTTATTTTTGCACGCCAATCCGCGTATCATTTCAGTGGCACTCTCTCCCCTATTTCGCTATAATACAAAATAAGCTTTCCTTCTTTGAACTTTTTCGATGTCCTCCGTCAATTCTATCCGATGCGGATCCCACACCGCGCAACAATAGCAGAGGGCGGACAAGCGTAGCGTAGGCAGTCTATTTAGTAGACCTGTTCCATCTTCTAAGTGTTCTGCCAATAAAACACAGTCTTTGGTTTGCTTTCCCCACAGCATTATCCGTGCGATCGTTCCAGTTAAGTTATTCGTAATTGTAATCACTAAGTACTGATTTGAATTCACAGTCTTTAGACTTGTGGCATTTATCAATGACCCGAAATCTAACGGACTCCTTTTAGTACTCATGTGATAACTTCATACTTTTCGTTATTTAGAATCAGTTGCCAATTTTCGCAGCATACAGATGTCTCGTCTGAATCATTTTGCAATTGGTGTTCATCATCTGATGAGATTATACGCGATACAATAGCGAACCGACTACGTATTTTAGAAGATACATTGAAGGAAGGCAAGTTTACAATAACAGCATTTGTTGATTTAAAGAAATCCTACGAACTATTTTAGAAGATTGATTGAACGAAGGAAAAAAATACGTTTACAGCATTTACAAATTTAGTAACAGCTTTTGACAATCTTGGCTGGAATACACTCTTTGAAATTCTGAAGGTAGCAGGGACGAAATACTGCGAGTGATTATCTACAACTCCTAAGAACCAAATTGAAGCTGGAAGATCCGAATCTGTACATTGAACAAGCAGTATAAGAAACGGAGGAGAAATTGAATAGGAAAGTTTAATGCAGAGAGAAGAATAAAATCCTCAAGATTTACCGATGACATTGTAATTCTCACTATTTTGAGGAGACGATGATTTACAACTTGTAAAAATTGTTGAAAAATCATGGTTGCACACAGTTGCATTGATAAATTTTAATCAGTTTCAGTCATAAACAGATCATCTTTGGGTGTACTGTGATATCGTAATCAGATGTGTGAAATCTATAGCCACTATAATCAAGCATCATGTTACAAACCAACATCTCCACTCAACTATAAATCAGGAGCTCCTAACTTGTAGTTGAATGGGGATGTAACATGATGTTTCACAGTGGTTATGGATTGTCACACACTGATTACGATGTCAAAATGCACCTGAAGATTGTCTGTATATGACAGAAAGTGATAGTGTAATACATTGATTAATACAGCTGTGTGCAACCAAGGTTTTTCAAGAATTCAAATTCTGTCGGAAACGATGTAATATTGGAAGATTACTTGTACGGAATGGATAATGTCTTGAAAAGACGCTATAAGATGTACATCAACAAAAATAGTACAAGGATAATGGAATGGAGCCCAATTAAATCACCCAATACGGAGGGAATTAGATTGGGAAATGAAAAACTGAGAGTAGAAGATAAGTTTCGATACTTGGGCAGCAAAGTAGCCGACAATGATAAAGCAAAGAGAATATAACACGAAAATTGGCAATACCATGAAAAGCATTTTCTGAAAAGGGAAATTTCTTAACGTTGAATATGAAATTGAGAGTTAGAAAACCTTTACTGAAGGTGCAGTGTTTGTGCAGAGTGCAGCCTTGTACGGAAATCAAACGTGAACACAGTTCAAAAAGAAGAGAACATAAGCTTTTGAAGCGTGATGCTACATAGCAATACTGAAGGTTAGATGGGTGGATCGCATAACTAATGAGGAGAAACGTTATGGAACTGAGAGAAAAGATTTTTGTTGCACAACTTGACTAGAAGAAAGGATCGGTTGATTAGACACGACCAGAGGCATCAAGGAATCGTGAATTTTGCAATGAGGGAAAGTCTGTATATACATGTCTGTGATTGGAGGGAGAGGGGGGGGGGGAAGGGTAATAATTTTAGAGAGACCAATGTTTGTTTGTAGTATACAAGTTCAAACGGATGTAGGTTTCGGTTGTTATACACTGATGAAGAGGTTTGCGCAGCATTCAGCCAATATTCCGACCGAAGATCACAACACGAATATCATTTCATTTCGCGGAGCGAGATGGCTCGGTGATGGTACACCCAAGAGGATATCCAGTGAGCGCAGAAGAAAAGTTTGATCTTCGCAAACAGAATTCGCATGCTGCCTCGAAACGCAGACAGTCGTATCAATTCAGTAACAGCTTGAAGAAAGCCTAACATGTAATAGATACTGACTGCTAGCAAGCGTACCCAGAGGCATTTGCCTTAAAATCTCAAAACAAAACTGTTTCGCAGTGTCCTGCTATTCTCCTCGCAATGAAATGAGAGGGGTCTCTGGTTTCTAAAAGCTTCAACTATCGTTGTACTTTCAGTTTCTCGTATAACCAGCCAGTGTTAAAAGCAGATAAATGTCAATGTAGAACGTTTCGCATATATGTGAAAATTATCTGCCCGATAGTAAAAAAAATTGTACAAATAAACTTACTCTCTGAATTAAATACACTGTAATGATAGGTTTTGTACTAAAACGCTACCCCAGAATCTAGTATCAGTTGCAGCTTAGGGGAAATGAAATTCGGTTTCAGTATTTTACGTAATCACTGACGGAATTCAAAAATTTAAAAAGTTATCATAATTTACTCATTAAGAGATACAATCTTAGGTTAAAAGTTTTACACAATAAAAAAATATTACGGTTAGAAACGACGTGTTTGTCTTGATGCAGTGTAACTGACATTTTGAATTATACAGACTTCGTTCATCCAGAACTTGAGAATGAGAGGACTTAGCGACTTCCAATAAAGATTACATATAATTTCAAACTTACCGAAACTTTTTCTCGCAGACACCTCCATAAAATAATGAAAGGAAAAGGGTTAATCGCTTACTACATTTTCTATGTTCATACAGTCAACTTTTAGTGTAAAGCATGACGTTTTCATTTATTATTTCTTTACCACTAATTCTCTTCACAATACACTTTGCGTACAGTATCTGTATACATCACTTAACGTACCTGCAAAATTATATAATTGTACAACAGGTACTTCAGGTGACATGACGTTATAAACGAGATACATAAAAAAATTGCTTTTGTTTAAATTGGGGAGCAAATTACCCATACTATATTCATCCAGTGTTTTATATGACAAGACTTGCGACTTCCAACAAACTTTAAGCATAATTTCAAACCTTGTCCAAACTTTTTCCTCGCTTACATGCATAACGTCAATTACGTAATACATCAACTCATTTGTCAAGTAATCAGAAGTTTGATGTTTTATACATGGGAGTGGGATTCTTTAAAGAATCGATGTGCACTGGTCTCTTATAAAGTGGCAACTTTAGTACGCTTGGTGATCAGTGACCAGAGTTTTGCACTAATTTTGAGTTTTATTTTGTGAGAAATTGTATTTTGTTTCCTCTATTCTCCTTTCCACGAAACCGATATGAACCCTCTTCACCTCTTCCTCAGCAGATCAGCTTTGGAAAATAGTGTAATATACAAAATCAGTTGTTTTTGTGGCAAATTCCGTATAGCTAGTCTATTGGGGCTATATCCACCTTCTTGAAGGGACACGACAGAAGTTGGAAACTCGCCTCAGTTACATAGTGCAACATAAAAATGAATTCCAACAAAGGAAGGAAGATGAACTACCTTGAAACAATGGAAATTAATAAACATATATCTAGTTGCCTAAGCTTAGAAGTGAATGATGAAAGACAGTTCCCGTACTCGCCACTTCTAACTTCAGGCACTGCTAATGATCCCATCCAGACCACTGTAAATTATCCTCCTATTCACACTTCCAAATTTTCCTTTATTTCAGTTACTATAGTTTAGCTTGCTCTGTTAATAATTAATTTTGCATAATTACAGTTCTTTCACTTACCCATTTAATCTCACTTGCAATATTTACGTGTTAGTAATACTGGAACCGTTAGGTGCAAGATTATCTTGTACAGTCCCTGTAACCTCCCACCCCCCCCCTCCCCATGAAACATATCACCAAAGTCTACTATAATTTATTCAACTTATTTTTCTTCTCAAAACATTATTGTAATTTGTCACAGAGTTCAAAATTTAATGTGTCACACATTTTATTTAAGCTAAGTGGTTTTACATTGCATTTTACTGAAATTATTCATCTCGTTTTAGTCCCAATTTTCCTCTATGAAAGTTAACTGAGATGCTCTGTGGATGCACCTAATTTAAAATCTTTGTTCCCTCAAAAAATTCATGTCCACACATTTGTATCTTTTTACCTGACGATGGCATACCACTCGAAAACCGGTTTGTAAAATATTAATATGGTTCAATGTTACACCAGTATCATGTTTTTTCACTCATAATTGAAAAATAATTCTATCAAGAACGTACGGAACATCCAATTAATAGCTGTTTCATATCTTTAAACACAATTTGTCCATGCCGACTGACTGCACTGCCACCTCACAAAATCCTTGACTTGCACGCACCAGCGCCCCATCCTCAAGAAATTTCCTGTATGCGTCACAACGTTGTCGCAACGCTTGTGTGTCGTATGCATTCCTCTTGCTGGCTATACTTTTCCTCTCTGATGCAGCGAATTTTTTACACTTCCTCTAACTTGTGCATTGGACAGGTCAGACGGTCGGCGGTTTTTCTGTGGAGCGGCTATGCCTCATGTTTTCCTGCCCATGTGCACACGGCGGAAACGGTACCGTCAGAAATGAGCAAACCATGGCTGTGCAGCCGACTAGCTGTTTATCTCACAGAAGTCAGAGGAGCACGTTCATTGCCTCTTCCCTTCCTTGCTCACGTCCGAATGACGTGCAGTTGTTAACGTTTTTTTAGTGACCCTTCGAGCACCTCTCATTTTCTTAATTGCGTGTAATACTATCATAGTAAGGCGAGGGGCGTTCAAAAAGTAATGCAACACATTCTTTCCAGGCCAGTTTCGTTTGAGGAAATACAGAGTTTGTTGTGTCGTAGAATACTCCCACTTCAGCCCCTATTGTCATCGTGGCGCCGGCCATGGTGGCCGAGCGGTTCTAGGTGCTTCAGTTTGGAACCGCGCGCCTGCTACTGTCGCAGGTTCGAATCCTGCCTCGGGCATGGATGTGTGTCATGTCCTTAGGTTAGTTAGGTTTAAGTAGTTCCAAGTTCTGGGGGAATGATGACCTCAGATGTTAAGTCCCATAGTGCTCAGAGCCATTTTTCATCGTGGCAACAAGGTCGCGCAGATCTGTCCGATCTCCCACGTGCCGGCCGGTCGCACGTAGCTGTGACTCCTGTAACGTGCGGACACTCTCATTCGAGGTGATTGACGGATCGCAAAAAGACCTTGATTCTCATCTGGAAGCCTCTTTTGGTACTGCTGGCACACTCGTTCCCCAGTTGTGGTACTCTGAGGTATATGCCCGCTGTGTTCGTCGCCAACTAACAAAAGACCATAAAGAGCAACGAAGGACCATCTGTGCGAAAGTGTTTGCGCATTACGAGGCTGATCGTGACAATTTTTTGTCGAGCATCATCACAGGCGATGAAACATGGGTTCAACACTTCGAACCGGAAACAGAACAGCAAACCACGTAGTGGCGTCATACCACCTCTCCTCCGAAGAAAAAGTTAGAAGCCGCACCCTCAGACTCTAAACTCATGGCGACGCTCTTTTGGGACTCTGAAGGTGTTATTCTGTTTGATGTCCTTCCCCACGATGCAACGAGCAACGATCAACTCTGATGTGTATAGTGCTACTGAATAACCGATTTCGTCACCACAAAAATGCAAACGAACTTCTCCTTCTCGATGACAATGCAAGGCCTTACACAAATGTGTACACCCGAGAGGAGCTAACGAAACTTCATTAGACTGTTCTTCCTCATCCATTCTCAGCCCGGACCTCGTACCTTACGACTTCCGTCCGTCCGTCCGTTTGGCTCAATGAAGGATGCAATCTGCTTCAAGCGGAACGTGGATGACGGGGAGTTTATTGATGCAGCAAGACGTTGGCTTCGACATCGACCAGTAGAATGGTAGCATGCGGGCATATAGGCCCTCACAGTAAGGTGGCGTAATGCCGACGCACTGGATGGAGTTTATGTTGAAAAATAGGGTTTTGTAGCTAAAAGAGTGGGGAATAACGCGGTGTGTTGGAATTTTGAAGAAGAAAAAAAAGGAAACTTCTTTCAGAAGAAAATATTTGCGTTAGTTATTGAACGCCCCTCTTATTATTCGATGTGTGTCCTGATTTGAAACTGAAGCCTACGCTGGCATGTAAAAAGTGGTAAATTAATGTTAATCTAAAGCTACAGTATCACATACTTCGGATACTCAGTCGGCTCTATGACTCTTTTTCTACCTCTTGTTGCTTCTTTCATCTCTGTCAACGATTTATGTGTGTGAATAATTAGAAGTAGCGACGTGATTTGTAGTCCACATTAAATTATAGGTATCGCTACAGCTGGATGTGTAAGTCAGTTGAGAGGTAAGAAGAAAGGAGTATATCACCTCCAACTAGGCCATGTAAAAGCTTTAGTTTTAGAAATGTTTCAAAACGTCTAATAACGCATGAAGATTATCTGAAGAAATTGAACATTGGAGACCTAATGCGCCAGAAAACACACACACAGAAACATGCACATGGAAGATGTGAGCTGGCTGGTGGCATTGTGGGCACGTGACGCGGTAAGGAATGTTCAAGTTTATAAACGAAGTAGAGACGGATGGGGAATCATTCTAGCGACGATACGCATTGGAAAGGGGGACATCTAATGATATAAGCAACTTTGAAAAGGACAGATTTTTACACCCTCGCATTGGGTGGTGGTGGTGGTTAGTGTTTAACGTCCCGTCGACAACGAGGTCATTAGAGACGGAGCGCAAGCTCGGGTTAGGGAAGGATTGGGAAGGAAATCGGCCGTGCCCTTTCAAAGGAACCATCCCGGCATTTGCCTGAAACGATTTAGGAAAATCACGGAAAACCTAAATCAGGATGGCCGGAGACGGGATTGAACCGTCGTCCTCCCGAATGCGAGTCCAGTGTGCTAACCACTGCGCCACCTCGGTCTCGCATTGGGAACCAGCGTCTCGGTAACAGCAGAGAGCAGCTTGATTGTTCACGCACTACCACCCTGAGCATCTAAGAGAAAGTAGCTGAAGCACGATAAACCACGAGTAGGTGAAAAGGTGATAGACGTCCAATCTTCATTAAAGAAAGCGACGTCTTAGGCTTGTTCGTTCTGCAAAGCACGTAGGGTGGTGATTTGTGGCAGATAAGACGACGAGGTACTAAGCTGGTGCAGACAGAAGTGTTTCGGAGACACCGTGCAGCATATGTTGAACATGTGATTGCAGCAGATGACCTCTTCGTGTACCGATGTCGATTCAACGCCTTCGTTAAATACGACTGCTGTGGGCATAGGATCATCAAGGTTGTACCGTGGATCAACGCAAACTTGTCGCCTGCTCGGATGAATCACGTTTCTTCTTACACCAGTTCAATGGTCGTGTCTGGGTGTGTCGTCACCCAGGTGACCGAATGCCTGACAACATGCACAGCGTCACGAACGAATCTACATCTTCATTACTCTGCAATTCACAATTAAGTGTCTGACAGAGAGTTCATCAAACCACTTTCAAGCTCTTTCTCTACCGTTCCACTCTTGAACCGCGGACGGTAAAAACGAGCACTTAAATGTTTCTGTGCGAGCTCTTATTTCTCTTATTTTATCATGACGATCACTTCTCCCTGTGTAGGAGGCAGTCAACAAAATATTCCTGCAATCGGAGGAGAAATTTGGTATTGAAATTTCATCAGAAGATCCTGTCGCAAAGAAAAACGCCTTTGTATTAATGATTGTTACCCCAGTTAACGTATCATGTCCGTGGCACTACCTCCCCTATTTCGCGATGATACAAAAAGAGCCGAACTTCTTTGAACTCTTTCAATGTCCTCCGTCAGTCCCATCTATTGATAGTCTCACACCACACTGAAACATTCCAGAAGAGGGCAGGCAAGCGTGATGCAAGCTGTCTCTTTAATAGATCTCGTGCATTTTGTAAGTGTTCTGCCAATAAATTGCAGTCTTTGGTTTGCTTTCCCCGCAAAATTATATATGTGATCGTTAAAATTTATATGATTCGTAGCTGTAATCCGAAAGAATTTAGTTGAATTTACAACCTTTAGATTTGTGTGATTTATAGTGCAACCGAAACTCAGCGGCTTCCTTTTGTTCTGTCGGGCGCTAGTCGCGTGGGGCAGTTGAGATGCTGCATGGCGTTGAGCATGGCCCCCCACAGCATATCAGTTCCATATTCGCATGACAGTCGTGGGATGCCGACCAACGCGAGAAGCATTATCTCAGAACGATAAAATAGAGGCCACAGACTTCCCTTCGTTGAAACACGTCACTCTGACTGACGTTTCTCCTTTTTACACGAGGCATAACACGTTCTTCTCCAAAGAAACAATATTAAGATTCGATTTGCTGATGAGATATCTCCTGCATAATCTTTCCTTGAATACAGACTGCAGATGGCTACTCCGTATGCTTGCGCTGAAATGCTGATCACTTTCATGTCTATGCATGTAATACGCATCAGACCATTTTTAAATTAGTTGCCGTCTTCTTCGTTGTAATGTTAATCGACAGCAATGTAGACGCTGTACAGACGATTCCAGTACCGCATATACAAAACCTCAGTTGGTAGTTTGCCTCTATTCTATACATCTGCCTGTCTCTAAACGTATAAAAGGTACGTTTAATGCCTCAACTTAAGCATTTTGGCGTCAAAGCACAAATGCGTCTCATAGAAATAAAATTTGAAACTGATGTCAGAAATATCGTTTCAATGGTATCGGAAGTCGATTTACTCGTATTTTCAAAACCGGAAACAGGAAGTGTCGACAAATTCCTGCTGCAATTAGATAACATGACCTCACGTGCCTCATATGTTTGCTCATCGTGATGCGAGAGTAATGAGTGCGTTTTCCCAATGTGACTGTAGTGAGCGATGTTGTCCGCCTGGTTTCTCTAAACACGTGCATTTTTCTGGTTTCTTGTTCTGGACCTGTGGCCTCCATTTTAAGGCGAACAGCTTCAGCTTTTCAGTCTGGCAGTTTCAGTTTACAAAGAACAAAGAACATGTTTTCTTTCCGTATACCTTTTACCATCATAGGGGAGGGGGGTAATAATAGTCACTAAAGAGTGTTCTCCAACAGCCCGTTAAATACACAATCCAGTTTTATTACATTCTCGGGAAAACATTGCGGAGTGATTTCAAGATATACGAGATCTACCATGGAATGTTCTAAAAGCTATATCGTGTGAGCTAGAGAGCAGAAAGAAACGAGGCTATCTCATGGTTGCAGTGTGAAATATGGCCAGTTTTTCTAGTTTTACTCAGTTAACAGTATAACTTTTAATGCCACTGTTTAATACTAATCGGGCAGTCAATGAAAGTAAGGCAGTGCGCTAATTTACGAAGTACCTACCTTGGTCTAAGGGCTTCTGACAGCGCCATACACTTCACCACTGCAGTGATTATGTCACAACACGCTGTTGGTTCACCGCAAAAGTGATTTAAAATGGAATGATCATATAAAGTTGATCGTCGGTAAAGCAGATGCCAGACTGAGATTCATTGGAAGAATTCTAAGGAAATGCAATCCGAAAACAAAGGAAGGAGGTTACAGTACGCTTGTTCGCCCACTGCTTGAAGACTGGTCAGCAGTGTGGGGTCCGTACCAGATAGGTTTGATAGAAGAGAGAGAGAAGATCCAACGGAGAGCAGTGCGCTTCGTTACAGGATCATTTAGTAATCGCGAAAGCGTTACGGAGATGATAGATACACTCCCGTGGAAGACTCTGCAGGAGAGACGCTCAGTAGCTCGGTACGGGCGTTTGTTAAAGTTTCGAGAACATACCTTCACCGAGGAGTCAAGCAGTATATTGCTCCCTCCTACGTATATCTCGCGAAGAGACCATGAGGATAAAATCAGAGAGATTAGAGCCCACACAGAAGCATACCGACAATCCTTCTTTCCACGAACAATACGAGACTGGAATACTCGTAGAAGGGAGAACCGATAGAGGTACTCAAGGTACCCTCCGCCACAAACCGTCAGGTGGCTTGCGGAGTATGGATGTAGATGTAGAACACGAACAAACGACAAAAAAACTAGCAGCATATGCTAAATAACATTTTGGTATCTTCCGTTAGGAAAGGTCGTCTTGAAACTCTGAAACGCCGGAAGCGCACTGACTTCGCAGAACTTCATTTTGCACAACATGTTGATTGAAATGTCTTATTGCTACAGACTTCACTCTCTAATGTCCTCTAAGTGACCCACCATCGCATCTCGTGTTGTTACATGCAGTGAAAAATTCATGTTCTCTAAAAGAGCTAAAGGTTGGGATTTAACGTGACTTCGTGGTCGACGACAGTCCTTGCCTCAAACCTCTAAGGGTGATAGATTACTTCATGGGGAACATTTTTAGAGAAAAAATGTTCGCTGACGCTGCCCGGCGTTGCTTGGGGTCTTTTTATTGAACTCGCCGGCCCTGGGATGACGAGATTCACTGAACTAGCAGCACCTACTAACTAGGTGTGGTGCATCTCATTATTCATAGTCAATTGCCACTTTTCGCACCATACAGATATTTCGCCTAAATCATTTTACAATTGGTTTTGATCAGCTGATGACTTTACAAGACGGTAAATGATGGCATCATCTGCAAACAGTCTAACGAGGTTGCTCAGATTGTCTCCTAAATCGTTTACTTAGATCAGGAACAACAAAAGGCCTACAACACTTCCTTGAGGAACGCCAGTTATTACTTCTATTTCACTGGATAACTATCCGACAAAATATGATTACATATGACCTTTCCGACAAGAACTCACGAATCCAGTCGCACAACTGTGGCGATACTCAATGGACACGTAATTTGATTAGAATTCGTTTGTGAGGAACGGTGTCAAAAGCCTTTTGGGAATATGGAATCAATTTGACGTTCTCTGTCGCTAGCATTACTTCCTGAGAATAAAGAACAAGTTGTGTTTCGAAGGGAGGATATTTTTTTAATCCGTGCTGACTATTAGTCGATAAGTCGTATTCTTCGAGGTAACTCATAATGTACGAACACAGTATATGTTGCAAAATCGTACTGGATCTGTAATTCAGCAGATTACTCCTATTTCCCTTCTTGGGTATTGGTGTGACTTTCCAGTCTTTGGGTACAGACCCTTCTACGAGCGAGCGGTTATATTGACCGCTACGTAAGGAGCTATTGTATCAGCACACTTTGAAAGGAACCTGACTGGTATACAATCTGGACCAGAGGCCTTGCCTTTATTAATCCGCTTCGCTACACCGAGGATATCTGCTTCTAAGTTGCTCATGTTGACAACTGTTCCAGATTAGAGTTCTGTAATATTTACTTCGTCGTCTTTGGCGAAGGAGTTTCGTAAAACCGTGTTTATTAGCTCTGCTTAAGTAGCTCTGTTATCACTCACATCACCATTGTTATCGTGCGGAGAATGTAATGACTGCGTCTCGTGGCTGGTGTACTTAACATATGAGCAGAACATCGTTGGGTTTTCTGCCAGATTTCGAGGCAGAGTTTGATTATGGGCTTCCATGGGACCTGGGGTAATGATATAAAGACAACTGTTGACTATGTGAAAATTATTATCTATAATCTTTATCCCATCATGTCCCTGACGGCGATGGCATCTTCAAACAGGATAATTGTTCGTGACACAAGGCCAAAATCGTGCTGTAATGATCTGACAAGCATGATAGTGAATCCATGTTGACGTTTTGACCCCGAAATTCAGCTGGTGCGATCCAGACGGAACACTTCTTGAACACCATTCGGTGCCAGCTCCGCGTCCACAAATCATCGGCTCGTATTATACGAGAATTGCGTGACCTGGTGCCATATACTACTGGAAATCTGCCAAGGACTTGTCGAATACATGAGATGCAGAATCTCTGCTATTGCGTTCCAAAGGTGGACCAGTAAGTTAGCCAGATGACTGTAACATTTTCGCTCATATACAGGACGCTCCCAAGTATTTGCATCAAACTGCTTGGGCGACAATTAACGTAGTAGGTAACAAGTTATGTCAGAGACATAATGTTCGCCCACTCTTCCTGGAGATGCCAGGAGTCTTTTATTATTTCACACCACAACTATGAGATATCCTCGTTTCTAAGAGGCGGCAGAACATAGCCACTCTGCGGCGTGCGTATTCAATGTGTGTTGTCTATAATCCAATCATCTGTTCCGCGTTCCTGACCCGCTTTTAAAATATCTTTGTCTCCTTGCAGTTATTCATTCTCACAGTTTTATTTTGGAAAAACGCTGTATCAGTTTACTGGGGTACGCAGTATGTCGATGCACCACACCCAGATAGTAGACGCTGCTCTCTCAGTGAAATCTCGTCATCCCAGGGCCGGCAAGTTCAATAAAAAGACGCCAAGCATCGTCGGGCAGCGTCAGCGAACGTTTTTTTCTGTAACAATGTTCACCGTGACGTGATCTATCACCCCTAAAGGTCTGAGGCAAGGAATATGAAACATCGACCTCGAAGAGAGGTTAAGTCCCAACCTCTAGCTCTTTTTAGCGAATATGAATTTTTCACTGCACGTAACAACACGAGACGTGGTAGATGGGTTACTTAGAGGATATCAGTGAATGAAATCTGTAGCAATAGCATATTTCAATGAACATTTTGTGCAAAATGAAGTTCTGTTAAGCCAGTGCGCTTCCGGCGTTTCAGAATTTGAAGACGACTTTTCCAAATGGATGATATCAAAATGATATGAGGTACATGCTGCTAGTTTTTTGTCGTTTCTTCGTGTTGCGACATAATCATTCCAGTGGTGAAGCGTATGGCGCTCTCAAGAGCCTTTAGACCAAGATAGGTACGTCGTAAATTAGTGCACTGCCTTACTTTCATTGACTGTTCGATTAGTAATAAACAGTGGCATTAAAAATTACTTTTTTAACTGGGTGATACTAGAAAAACTGGCCATATTTCACACTGCAACCATGAGATATCCTCGTTTCTTTCTGCTCTCTAGCTCACACGATATGGCTTTTAGAACATTCCACAGTAGATCTCTTATTATCTTGAAATCACTCCGCAATTTTTTCCCGAGAATGTAATAAAACTGGATTGTGTATTTAACGGGCTGTTGGAGAACACTCTTTAGTGACTATTATTACCCCCCTCCCCCTATAATGGTAAAAGCTATACGGAAAGATATGTTCTTTGTTGACTGAAACTGCCAGACTGAAAATCTGAAGCTGTTCGCCTTAAAATGGAGGCCACAGGTCCAGAGCAAGAAACCAGAAAAATGCACGTGTTTAGAGAAACCAGGCGGACAACATCGCTCACTACAGTCACATTGGGAAAACGCACTCATTACTCTCGCATCGTGATGAGCAAACATATGTGGCGCGTGAGGTCATGTGATCTAATTGCAGCAGGAATTTGTCGACACTTCCTGTTTCCGGTTTTTGAAAATACGAGTAAATCGACTTCAGATACCATTGAAACGATATTTCTGACATCAGTTTCAAATTTTATTTCTGTAAGGCGTATTTGTGTTTTGACGCCAAAATGCTTAAGTTGAGGCATTAAACGTACCTTTTATACGTTTAGGGACAGGCAGATGTATACAATAGAGGCAGACGACCAACTGAGAATCAGTTTTTGTATATGTGATACTGGAAATGTCTATACAGCGTCTACATTGCTGTCCATTAAATTTGCAACGAAGATGACGGGAACTAATTTAAAATTGGCATGATGTATACTTCATGCATAGACATGAAAATGATTAGCATTTCAGCGCAAGCATACAGAGTAGCCGTGTGCAGTCTGTATACGAGGAAAGATTATGCTGGGGGTTTCTCATCAGCAAATAGAATTGGGATGGGTTTTTTTCCGAAGAAGAACGTGTCATGCCTCTTGTAAAAAGGAGTAACGTGTATCAGCGAGTGTCGTGTTTCGACAACGGCAGGACTCTGGCCCGTGGTTTATCGTTCTGAAATACTGCTGCTAGGGTTGGTCGGCATCCCACGACTGTCACGCGAATACGGAACTGATATATTGTGGAGGGCCATGCTCAACGCCATGCAGCATCTCAACTGCCCCACGCGACTAGTTCCCTACACGACAGACGTATCGTTCGCTCGGGCGTGCACGCTCATACAGCTACGTGAGTCAGGAACGCAGCTTGTTTGCAGCAGCATGAGTATCCACAGGGATAGTGGGACAACGTCTGGAGCACAAGGGACTGTCAGCTAGGAGAACATAGTTGCGACTTTCTTGACGAGCAGCAGAGGAAGGAACGCCGACAATGGTGGTCTCAGTGATGACACTGGTCACACGAGTGGCACCATGTGCCAATTCTGCGTACAGCATCACGATCGTCGTATCCGCGTTTGGGAGTTCTGAGGAGAACGAACGCTACCAGATTGCATTCGCCATCGTCATCTGGCGTGATGGAATGGGGTGCCATCGGTTATACAGTACCATAAACTCTGGTTAATATAGTCTATAATTTACAAGACCAACACTGATTCATACAGTCGGTAATTTGGACAGCAGCCGTAACGTTATCTTTCAACAAGATAACTCAAAACTGCATCTTGTCCATACTGCCTTGACATACCTCGATAAGCGACTTTTCATTTGTCGCCCTGCTTAGCAGATTCTCCAGATCGCTCAGCCACTGGAGATACACGTGCAGATGGAATAGGAGGATTCTCCTTTTCTTACTCTATGACATTGTCGACTGACAACAGAGAAGCGGTTTTATGTAAAATCTCCACAAATATATGATTAGCTCAAGGAATCTTTTACTGACAAAACTTAACAGCTAGGGAAAACTATGTTCTGTTCATGGACAAATGTGACATAATATCTTCATGTAGAGACAATCACTGTAGAAGAATTTTGATTGTTACAGTCATTCTTTGGCCACCGTCAGAAATCATAAGCCGTTAGGAAGATGTGATGAATAGAGTGTAAATGTTAGATAACGATAGAAGCTGAATAAATGAATTAAGATCTGTGCCACAGCTAGGACTTGAACCCGTGTCTTCTGCCTACTAGGCAGAGGTGCTAACCATTACATCACCCTAGGAGTATGGCCAACACAACTGCACAGAATATCCTAGTCCAGTGCCCTCCACAACAAAAACTTCAATTCATGCCTTCAACCTATTTTCCCCTTCCTAAATTGTACAATTGCTGAGGTTCTCCAGTGCTGGAATAGCACCCAGATTGTGTGTACAAAAGAGTACAATGGGTTTAAGGCGTGAATTGAAGTTCGTATTAAGGAGGGCGCTGGACTAGAATAGTCCGTGCAGGGGTGTTACCCATACTGCTGCAGTGATGTAATGGCTAGCACATGTGCCTAGTAACTAGAGTACCTCGCTTCAAGTCTGAGCTGTGGCACAAATTTTAATTCATTTATTCAGCTTCTATCACCATTAAAGATAAAGTTCAGACTCATACGTATCAAGGAAATTGTAATTCCAGCAGAGTGTAAATAGTCTGTGTGTTACTGTGATTCTGTTTAAAGTAAATACACTGCATGGCAGTTGCTAAGGAGCAGAGACACTGTTGGACAGGCGTAACCATGGGCAATGATGGATGACATGTAACACAGTACATACGTAATAAAGATAAAGTCGTACAATTACGACAAAAATGGTACAGATTTCAACATATGGGAAGCGGGATAATAGAAATAAATAACGTCCATATTTGACTCAGGTCAGACTCTCAACTTAAAGGTCGATATCGGACTTTCAGTAAGGAATATGTCATCCACAGGTACTAACGCACATTTTACCCTGTTATTCATGATGGCTACCAAACTGTTGAGGAGTCATTCGGGGATATTGCCCCATTCCTTTCTCAAGGCGGTTTTCACTTCTTGCACAGTTCGGGGAGGGGGCGTTCGTTGAGAAACACGTCTGCCAGGACCATCCGAAGCAGAGCAATAGGCTTTAGGTCCGATGGATACGCAAGCCATTCCATACGTTAAATACCTTCACTTTCCAGTGTGTCTGACACCTCAGCAATCCTATGTGGGCGGGCTTTGGTGTCTGTAAACAGAAAGTCGGGACTTAACCGGACCTCTAAAAAGACGGACATGATGCAGCATGATTTCCCTGCAGTACCGCCGTGCTGTAACCGTACCTCACTCAAAGATATGCAGCGGTGGTTGGCCGTTGTGCATAATGCCTGGACACGTCATACCGCGTAAGTCATATCGATGACATTCATGAACATTCTGTGGTGTATAACGTGTTTTCTCTCTCTCTCTCTCTCTCTCTCTCTCTATCTCTCTCTCTCTCTCTCTCTCTCTCTCTCTCTCCACACTAACTGGGGGCCAGAATCACTTGACACAGTGGCGCAGGATTCGTAGGAGAACATCACTCTGGACCATTGTTCCTGACCTCAGTCAACATACTCCCTACTGCAACGAACTCTTTTTCGACGATGGCATGGCGGAACCGAGATGCATTTAACAGGTTCCCTAGCATACAAAACGGCCTGATTTAAACGCCGCGAAATGGTTCTGGCAGAGACACGTGTACCGGTAGTTCTTGCAAGGTCTGCAGCTACACTAAGTGATCAAAAGTATCCGGACATCTCCCAAAAACATACGCTTTTCAGGTGCATTGTGCTGCCACCTACTGCCAGGTACTCCACATCAGCGACCTCAGTAGTCATTAGACATCGTGAGAAAGCAGAATGGTGCGCTTCGCGGAACTCAGGCACTTCGAACGTCGTCAGGTGACTGGGTGTCAATTGTGTCACACGTCTGTACGCGAAATTTCCACACTCCTAACTATCCCTAGGTCCACTGTTTCCGATGTGATAGTGAAGTGGAAACGTGGAGGGACACGTACAACACAAAAGCGTACAGGCCGACCTTGTCTGTCGATTGACAGAGACCGCCGACAGTTGAATAGGGTCGTAATGTGTAAAAGGTAGACATCTATCCAGACCATCACAAAGGTATTCCAAACTGCATCAGGATCCACTGCAAGTACTATGACAGTTAGGCGGGAGGTGAGAAAACTTGGATTTCATGGTCGTGCGGCTGCTCATAAGCCACACATCACGCAGATAAATGCCAAACGACGCCTCGCTTGGTGTAAGGAGGGTAAACATTGGACGATGAAACAGTGGAAAACCATTTTGTGGAGTGACGAATCACGGTACACAATGTGGCGATCTGATGGCAGGGTGTGGGTATGGCGAATCCCCAATGAACGTCATCTGCCAGCGTGTGTAGTGCCAACAGTAAAATTCGGAGGCGGTGATGTTATGTTGTGGCCGTGTTTTCCATGGAGGGGGTTGCACCCCTTGTTGTTTTGCGTGGCACTATCACAGCACAGGCCTACATTGATGTTTTAAGCACCTTCTTGCTTCGCACTGTTGAAGAGCATTTCGGGGATGGCGACTGGATCTTTCAACACGATCGATCACCTGTTCAAAATGCACGGCCTGTGGAGGAGTGGTTACACGACAATAACATCCCTGTAATGGACTGGCCTGCACAGACTCCTGACTTGAATCCTATAGAACACCTTTGGGATGTTTTGGAACGCCGACATCGATACCTTTCCTCAGTGCAGCACTCTGTGAAGAATGGGCTTCCATTCCCCAAGAAACTTTCCAGCACCTGATTGAACTTATGCCTGCGAGAGTGGAAGCTGTCATCAAGGTTAAGGGTGGGCCAACACCATACTGAATTCCAGGGCGCCAGACTTGAACCAAGGACCTCTAGTTCCGCAGCTGCTCACGCTAACCACGGGACCACGGCGCTCCTGAGCTCACACTATCCTTGATGTTGCGTATCTTGCGCATGGACTACTCAGTTGATATATTTTGCTTATTTTTTTCGTAGTTCCACACAACTTCTTCCTGTTTTCTCGATTGATCTGTGTTCAGTTTTTCAAGGCCTATCCACTGTGCCAACTTATAACTAAATCTGAGGGGGGTGCGATCGGGAGGTTCCCTTGTTAGTGCTGAATTTTCACTCAGACGGCGCATTGGCGTTAGGCGGTTGTTTCCCTGTGTGATCGCTGGCCGGAGCTTAGCTGGAGGCGTGTGAGGAGGAAAGAGGTGGCTGCCTTGGCGTGAAGACAGTTCGGCTCGGCTGGGGTTGTTTGCGTTCAGATGTTAGTATTATTTTAATTTCTTACATTGGCAAAATTGTGCGGCCTTCATTATGCACACTGTTTGTCATAGCGGAGTTGATGTGCTATTGTGATTTCTCAAACTCCATTGTGTGTGCCCTTCGTGATACATATTGTTAGTCATAATAGATTTCAGTATGCCAATTGTAATGTCTCATATATCATGACGTGCGTGTGTAATGGTGCAATAAATGGATGATTGTTATTTCTGTTTTTGGCGCCCTTCATGCCTTCTTTCTTGTCCCTATTGGTACGCTATCCTTGTACTTGTGTTGGTAAGCCACATCAGCAGGAGCGTCAAATAACTTGCGCGTCACGGTATGAGTCCACCAAGGCCCGGCCTTATCACCACAGCTGTTTATTCTTGCGATGGACACTGTCACATCAGACCTGCACATACCACTGCCATGGACGCTTCTCTATGATGATGACGTCATCATGGCTGTGGAGAACAAGTTTGATCTCCAGTACCAAACACAAGGGTGGAACGGACTAGCCACGCGATATGGCCTGTGGCTCAACAAAAAGAAAACTGAGGGTATTACATGATATCCATGAGAAATAGGTACCATCAACGTTGATGGAGAAGATCTACGATAGGTATCAAAATTTAAGTATCTTAGGCTCCACACTAGCGAGGTCAACGTAAGGACGCAAGCAGCGTGGATGAAATGGCGAAGCTGGCCGAGATGGTCGAGCGGTTCTAGGCGCTACAGTCTGGAACCGCGCGACCGCTGCGGTCGCAGGTTCGAATTCTGCCTCGGGAACGGATGTGTGTGATGTCCTTAGGTTAGTTAGGTTTAAGTAGTTCTGAGTTCTAGGGGACTGGTGACCTCAGAAGTTAAGTCCCATAGTGCTCAGAGCCATCATTTGAACCATTTTTTGAAATAGCGAAAGACAACAGTCGTCACCTACGATAGTCGTATTAAGGATCGTCTGAAGTCAAAGATGTACCAGACTGTCATCCGTCCTGTTCCTCTCCACGGCACCGAGCGCTGGCCAGCTACAAAAGAGGCAGAACGACGATTAGGGGTCATGGAAACTAAGATGAAATGGTAAACTTTCTAAGTACCGCACGATCAGTTTACTGAACCGCGTGATGAAGATGCTTCAACACATTCTCAACAAAATTATTCGAGAGTAGCTCAAATCACAAGGAAACAAGCAGGATTGGTGCAAAATTGTGGGACACTGACACAATGCATGCTACGCGAGTGCATCACGTTTCGAACAACACTATCAGGAAACTCTGTTGATCCATCTTGGACAGGGGACATCAGTTGGTTAAGTAATCGTCAATATCAATGAAATTCTCAAACAGCCATGTAACTGAGATGTTATTTTATTTTGTTTTGACGACTACCAGTTTCGGCATTACACTGTGCCGTCTTCAGGCCCCTGCATAGTAAAAGAGAACAAATGTATTGCATATCAGGGTGTACAAAGCAAGCTTACAGAAATCGACGGGTAATCACAAAAGCGCTTAAAGCTACAAAATGGAAGTAGTGATGTTAAGGGGGGTAGGGCGTCAAACGGGCCGACTTGGAGCAGGAGAGGCACCACAGGACATTTTATTTTCTACTGTCTATACTTTTACAAATAAATTCATAAAACTTTATCAGCATGACCAGGAAGGATTCGTGATTCACACTCATAGCAGTGGAAGTGCAAAAACATAGCAAAATAAATTTTTTTTAGATATGAAATTTCATCATCTTTTCACTTACTGTTGGCTGCATTTGTTGCTATAGGTACATTTTTCTTCACAAGTAAGATAGATTCTTTGATGAATTTTGCACAGCATACAAACCATACTTACAGGTGTATGAAACTCTAGAATTTTCCAAATCTATTAAAAACGGTGGGAAAAATTGAGATAATTAACTAGAAAATTTGATTTTTTTTCTAAACGTAAAGTTTAAAACGTAACAGCTCATTCATTTTTTCATAAATTAAATGGATTCTAGAGTTTCAGACACCTGTAAGTATGGTTTGTATGCTGTGCAAAATTCATCGAACAGTCTCTCTTACTTATAAAGAATAGTGTACCTATAGCAACAAATGCAACCAATAGTAAGTGAAAAAATGATGAAATTTCACATGTAAAAAAATTATTTTATTATGTTTTTGAACTTCCGCTGCTACTAGTGTGAATCCTGAATCCTTCCTGGTCATGCTGACAAAGTTTTATGAATTTACTTGTAAAAGTATAGACAGTGGAAATTAAAATGTCCTGTGGTGCCTCTCCTGCTCCAAGTCGGCCCGTTTGACGTCCTACCCCCCTTAAACCAAATCTCTGTGTACATCCAGCACAATAGACTAAAACATGTGTACATACTTGTTAGTCATAAAACTGTTTAATACCACGAATTTACAAGAGAATCTGCAAAAAAAAGGACATTAAACAAAACAGATCACAACTAGACAATATACAATCAGGAGCTCAGCTGAAACAAAGTTTGTCATTTTTTTCTGGACCAAAATTGACACATTCCCCAGTTCACTTGTGGGAATTCGGTACTTATTGACTGCATGTTTTGAGTGTGATTAAGATTCGTATAGTTTATCGGCGTTTCACAGTTGTTCTTACTTCTCCATAAAGCTTAGAGGGAATACTATGATGTTCTTACCAGACACGCGTTTTGTATTCACGGAGTTTGATGTTGACTTGATGATCGTTACAAAATTTTTGACTTTATGGTCTACCACTGTGGGACATGATCGGCTTGAGACTCTATACATATTTCGACTGACACTAACACTTTCTGTCATTGCTCTGGGCTACTCCATTGCTATCCATGCTTTGAGTAGTATTGTTCACGCAACGAGTACTTTATAATATGGTTCCAGTTAATAAACTCTTTTTCACGCACAATCTGTGCTCCTTTGCCGAGCAAATACGTTACTCATTTAATGAGTTTCGACTTTGAAGATGTGGTGCTCTTCGCACACTCACTTACCTTTTATCCTTTTCCATAGCCACGTTACCTATCGCGACACAACATGCAATGTTTTATTATTTATATGGATCCGTCATCTACAGATAGATCGCTAGGTTATTTTCTTACACTCCCAGGGAAATAGTATGACATTGTCGGCTGAGAACTTGGAGGACTACCCTTAGTTAAGTAGGATTTGAGATCCTTCTTGGTTTATTTCACTGTGGTAATGCCGACCTGTTAAGTGATATAAAGTATGCCAAATCATATCTTTTTATTTCGACTTGCTGTCTAACTTTAACCTAGGCCGACAAGGTATTTGTGAATATTCTTATCGTGATCTTTGGATGCCACTTTTCTCTTAATACGTCGTGTGTCGTTGGGTTTTGCGTCAAGTTGTTTTTCCTGATGCTGTGACAACTAATTATATCTTCCAGTTGTGGCAGTACCTAGGACGTAAATATGCATATTATTGTACTTCATAGATTACCTGTGTGACATTTTACTTTAAATGAAGATAGGTCCTCACATATACTAAAAAAAGAAGTTTAGTTTCAGCGGAATTCCTGATTGTATGTCTATTTCTGACCCTTTTTAATGTTTTTGCAGATTCTCTCGTAAATCTGCGGTGTTAAATGGTTTTATGACTAACAAATATGTACACATGTTTTAGTCTATTGTGCTGGATGTACACAGGGATTTGGTTTAACGCCACTACTTTCATTTTGTAGCTTTAAGCGCTTTTATGATTACCCGTCGCTTTCTGTAAGATTGCTTTGTACACCCTGATATACACTACATTTATACTCTTTTACTATGCAGGGGCCTGAAGATCCTGAAGATGGCATAGTGTAGTGCCGAAACTAAGAGTCGTCAAAATAAAATAAAATAACATGTCAGTTACACAGTTGTGGGAGAATTTCATTGATATTGACGATTACTATCAGGAAACGGCTTGAGGGTCGCACCGACCCAGAAGAAAATGCGAGAAAGCCGTCTGCGATGGTTTGGAGATGTGCTGCGCGCAGAGGACGATACCACTGCAAGAACAGCATACACAGTAGATGTCTTGGGAAAAGAGACCCAAGAGGACGACCAAGATAGCGATGGGCCGACAGTCTGCACAACGACCTAAAGGCTGTAAAGCTTCATCCAGACATGGCCCTCGAACAAAAGGAGGAGAGCGAATCCACTCAGCGGGTCCTGCCACCAGGTGGAACAAATGCTAAAGAAAAAGAGAACAAGAACGTGTATACTCTGCAAGTCACCTTACAATGTGTATAGTGAATATTTCTGTTAGCACTATCATTTTCCTGCCTTACATGTTCCACTGGAGAATGGAGGAGAGATGGATGACTATCGGTAAATCGTTGTTTCCTTCATCAGCGCCAATGCTGATACAGTGCCATGTCTTCGTATCTACGGTAGAGCCTCCTTTCCGATGACCTCGATATTTCGAGTTCTTTCTTGAAATAGGTGCACGATGCCCTCACTATGAACGAAACGAGTGTCATATGGAAAGAAAGCTGATACCGATCATTGCATACTATGCGAATTTGCAAACCTTGTGGGAGATTCACAACGTTGCCTTTAAGAGAGCTTGTCGCCTGACGCCATCACTGTCACGGCGTTTTCGCAAGAGACTCGCCTGATGACGCAAGCAGTGACTACGGAATCGTTCAGATTTCCCAAGAACATGCAGCCTCAAAACTTCGGGGCGTTTCCACAAATTGTGAACACGCTTAACACAAGCTGTTGCAGTTATCCCAAACAAGGCGCGGCTGGAAAGAAATTTCCACTGCTATTTATGGGACTAGAAAGCACAGACTTACAAGTTTACAATTCACAAAAATTGGTTCGATTGCAACATTGCAGAAACTTTTGCCTTCGGCTGGTGTGTAGCTTAAACCATTTTATTTAAAAAAAACTTGTCATTCGTTACATTGTGTATTGCGAATACAGATCCTTTATACCGTCACAGTTATGATTACATTTGCTAAAAAAATTGACAGTCCAGAAGGATAAAGTACATTACCTGACAAAAAAAGTGAAGCTTCCAGAAAGACGGGGGTGGGGGGGGAGGAGGTGGGAAGGGGGAGGGAGAAACAAAATGAATCTTCACGGCATGTGATGTTATTTTAGTGACTAAAAGCCCGAGTCGAACTTACAAAGAACCTGCGACTGTGAGCCAACTGATCAGTATGACATTGCATCCCCTTGGGCCTGGATGCATGCACTGATTCGGTTGGGAGGGATATCATAGAGCCCTTGTATCTTCATCGGGAGACACATTGGCCCGCAACTGTTGTATCTGGCCCTTAAAATCCTGGATACTGGCCCTGGGACGTAATTGGCGTCTCTGGCGATCTTGCTGGACACGGAAGTACTCAACATGACTTAGACAGTTCATAGAGACACGTGCCATGTGTTGATTAACTCTATCGTATTGAAAAATGGCACCACGATACTATCACATGAGAGGTAAAACATGAGAACACAGGATGTCCATGACATATCGTTGTGCTGTCACTGTTCAACTTAATCACTACCAGGCATCCAAACTCATACCTGATTGGGCCGGTAGGGGTGGCCGAGCGGTTCTAGGCGCTACAGTCTGGAGCCGCGCGACCGCTACGGTCGCAGGTTCGAATCCTGCCTCGCACATGTGTGTGATGTCCTTAGGTTAGTTAGGTTTAACTAGTTCTAAGTCCTAGGGGACTGATGACCCCAGCAGTTAAGTCCCATAGTGCTCAGAGCCATTTGAACCATACCTGATGGTTCCCCATACCATGATGCCTGTGTAACACAGCTGTGCCTCTCCAAAACACTGGAAGTATGGGATCTCTCCCCAGATAGACGCTACACTTGCCGACATCGTCAGTCATCCTGTGTGCTACAGAACCATCATTCATCGCTGAAGACACGGTAGCTCAGCGTGTTCGGTCAGAGGGCTGCTCGCCCTCTGTAATAAAAAAAACTGAGTAAAGGAATCAACGATCAACTTGAACGGATGTCTTGTGACGTCCGCACAGACCAAACGCAACGAACAATACCGGACGAAAAAAAAGAAGAAAAAAGACAATGCGACGCCAGCCGCCAGCCGTCAGCAGTTTATGCTTACCGGTCATGGCAGCACTCTAAACACAGGTATTTGTGTCGTGACGTTATAATGGCAGCCTACGCATCTACATCTACATTATACTCCGCAAGCCACATAATGGTGTGTGGTGCAGGGTACTTTCGGTACCACTATTTGATCCCTCCAACCCTGTTGCATTCGCGAATAGTGCGTGGGAAGAATGATTGTCGGTAAGTCTCTGTATCGGCTCCAATTTTTCGAATTTTCTCCTCGTGGTCAATGCGTGAGATGTATGTGGGGTGAAGTAATATGTTATCTGACTCCTGAAAAGTGTTGTCCCGAAATTTCAATAGTAAATCTCTCCGTGATGCACATCGCCTCTCTTTACGTCTTGTAACGTCTGCCAGTGGAGTTTGTTTAGCATCTCCGTAACGCTCTCTCGCCAGCTAAGCGATCCCGTGACGAAACGCGCCGCCCTTCGCTGGATCTTCTCTATCACGTCTATTAGTCCTACCTGATAGGGAACCCAGATAGGTCAACAGTATTCAAGAATCGGGTGAACAAGAGCCTTATAAGCCACGTGTATGAGTTACATTTCCTTAAGGTTCTTCCGCTGAATCTGAGTATGGTGTCTGCTTTTCCCACTATCTGTTTTATGCGGCCATTCCACTTAATGCCGCTCTGTATAGTTACGCCTAGATATTTTACGGCAGACGCTATCTCCAGCTGTTTGTCATCAATAGTGTAGCTGTACAGTAGTGGATATCTTTTCCTATGTATGCGTAATATGTTACCTTTATTACGTTCAGGGTCAACTGCCAGAGCCTGCACCATTCATCAATTCTCTGCAGGTCGTTCTGCAAATTCTTACTATCTTTCTTCTGGCGTTGCTACTTTGCTATAGACAACTGCATCATCTGCGAATAGCCTTAAAGAGCACCCGGCGCTTTCTACTAGACCATATATATATACACTGCAAACAGCAACGGTCCTCTCACATTTCCCTGTGGTACACCGGATATTACCTTTACATCTGTCAATTTAGTTCCGTTAAGAGCGACGTCTTGAGTTCTATCTGCAAGAAAGTCTTGAATCCAATCGCAGATCTGCTCCGATAATCTGTAAGCTCGTATTTTTTTCATTAAACGGCAATGCGGGACCGTGTGAAATGCCTTACTGAAACCATGGAACACGGCATCAACCTGAGCGCTTTTGTCCACTGCGCTGTGGATCTCATGGAGGAACAGAGCGAGCTGAGTTTCGCAGGACCTGTGTTTGCGGAATCCATGTTGATTTTTATAGAGGAGATGTTCATTTTCCAAAAACGTCATAATTCTTGAGCATGAAACATGTTCCATAATTCTAGAACAGATTGACGTCAACAATATAGGTCTATAATTGTACGGATCTGTTTTCTTAAAAACAGGAATGACCTGAGATTTTCGTTGCTCAAGCTATCTACGATAAATTACTGCTAGAAGGGGAGCAAGTTCTTTCGCATAATCATTATAGAATGTTACAGGTATCTCATCTGGTTCTGACACCTTTCCAAAACCAAGCGATTGTGGCTACTTTTCGTTGAGATGACAATTTCCTTGTCCGACTGCTGTTAGTCTCTGACCAATGGTGCGGGCTGAAGGAGGATGTTGCCGGTCGTGGTGGCCGAGCGGTTCTAGGCGCTTAGTCCGGAACCGCGCGACTGCTACGGTCGCAGGTTCGAATCCTGTCTCGGGCATGAATGTGTGTGATGTCCTTAGGTTAGCTAGGTTTAAGTAGTTCTAAGTTCTAGGGGAGTGATGATCTCAGATATTAAGTCCCATAGTCCTCAGAGCCATTTGAACCATTTGAAGGAGGATATCCCCACGCATTCTGACATCGAACAACTGACATATCCAAATGACACACGAACTTGGATATTGTACAGTTAGACTAGCCGGGAAACGGAGGCCGACAATGAGGTCCCTTTCAAACTCTTATCAGGTGCTGATAGCGCATTCTTACACGAGTCAGTGTCGTCCACAGCGATCACTCAACATCTGACGCTGTTCACGACCCTTGTATACCCACCAAGCCTGGCAACGACACTAAACACGAACAGCAACAACGCACTCTAGAGGTAGTTCTAACTGCCACACAGGTATGAAACTCTAATCGTTTACATAGCGTCAACGGTGTGTACATATACGAAGTTATATTGACATTTGGTCATGTCTTCTGGGTGCTTCACTTTTTTCCGCCAGGCTGTTTAATTTCGTCTAAGAAATCTAGGGTCGAGAAATCATGATGCCTCTCGGCTGCTATTACTCGTCAAACTTTTCACTAGTGTAGGAATGATGCAGTTACTTACGTGTGCTGTCCACGTCAGAGCTTCCGTTTTTTACAGTGGTCTTTCTGAAACAAAAGAAAGAAGATTTCAGAGAAGTTGTAACATTACACTCTAATTATCCAGATTATTATGACCACCGACCTAGTATCGATGCAAATCCTTCTAGACGATAGTAGCGTCACCCGACGAGGAATGCCTGCCAGTCAGACACACACACGGTGGGTGTAGTATCAGTGAGCGTGCTGTATGTGTGTAGAATGGGGATGCGTGCGACCTGTCTGAGTTTGACCTAGGGCAGAGGCTCGGCACGAGCGTTTAGGAAACTGCGCAAATTCCAGGGTGTTCCAGGAGTGTTGTGGTAAGTGTCTTCAACCTGTAGTGGAACCAAGTTGAAATCACGCCCAGTGGTCGAGTTTAGGCGGCCGCCCCTCATTACAGATGTCGAAAGTCGTAGGCTGGGTAGACTGGTAAAACAGAACTGGCGGCGCACTGTGGCGGAATTAAAATCAGACTACAATGTTGGGCAGAGTACAATCTTAATCACGCCGATGCGACACCTTATGCTCTGGGGAATATTCACGTTGGGATTCATAGGTCCAGTGGAGCTCTTGCAAGGCACCGTGACGGCCAAGGAGTCTCGTTGCAGACCACGTGCACCCGTTCATGACGATAACGTTTCCCGGCAAGCTTCACTGAGAAAAAGTGCCGTGTCACAAGGCCAGTAGTGCGACGGAGTGGTTCAAGGAACACAGTGGCGAGTCCCAGTTGATACCTGGACCCCCAACTCGCCAGATCTGAACCCGATCGAAGACACCTGAGATGTGATTGAACGTAGCGTCAGGGGTTATTGGCCCTCACCCCGGAATTTAAGGGAATTAAGTATCTTGTGTGTGCAGATGTGGTGGCAACTCCCTCCAGCGACCTACCAAGGCCTCACTGCTTCCTTGCCACGACGCATTGCCGCTGTAATCCATGCCAAATGTGGACATACCGGCTATTAGGTAGGTGGTCATAATGTTCTGGCTGATGAGTAAAAAATGGATAGTGGAGTGAAGAATCATCGAAGGTGCCGAAAGCTGAGAAACTCGAAGAGGTTACAACAAAGAAGAGCAAGATTAGTGTTTAAAATCCGGTGGTCATTACAGACAAAGGATAAGCTCGAATTGAGGAGGGTTGGGAAAGGAAATCGGTCGTATCGTCTCAAAGGAATGAGCCCCATATTTTGCCGGAATGATTTTGGAAAATCACAGAAAACCTAAATCTGGATGGCCAGATGAGGGTCGGAACCGTCGTCCTACAGAATGCGAGTTCGAAGTGCTAATCAATGCTCCATCGGTGAGTATACAGAAGTTCAACCGACTAGCGAAAGACCAACTTCTCTTTTCATAATTTTCTTAGCTATCCTAACTTACCCAGAATAGCATTTATATGGATATTGCATTGAATTGTTCTGCCTGTGCAGATATTGTGAATTTATTTCTTACGTGTCGTAAATATTGTTGATATAAGATGTAAGGATATAAATAGTGTTGCTTTTAATCTAAATCTTGAAGAGCACAGAGACATATCGTTATATTTGCAAAAACTAATAATTCATTAATTGAAATAATGGAACAGAAGAATGTTTACGAGGTGTATAGAGGTCAATAACGCATGTAAATTATAGTGAGAGCGGATGCGAAAGTTTCAAAGGTCTCTCCGAAATGGGCGGCTGAGGGTCATACACGGTACATGGTCACTAGAGGGCTGCAAACTACTCCAAATAAACACTACGCTTTGTCCACATTAGACGATGCCATATAAAAATGCTACATGAGCAGTGATAACGTCCTATCGGAAATGGCAACTTCCTCATTCCCTCTGAATTACATTTGTATATGGCTCTGTTTTCCATGCGCACCACTACGAAACTGTTCATTTATCCTTTTTATCGTGAAATCTATGCATTATTCGCGGTGTAAACCTACCCTTATGGATTATCGTGTAGCATGCTAGCTTAGGGAAATGAATCCTGCCCTCATTCAACCCGCGTGCGAGATAAGCGATGGCTCTTCTCATACTGCCTTCGGCATGTGTAAGGATTTTCTTTGGTATTCTGCAAATTTGAAGATTACCCCTCCCTCCTCCCCCCCCCAACCTCCCACCCCCCACGGACGTCTCATTAAATGCCGATTGCCCCGAAAGAAACGGCACGTGGTCTACAATTAAAAAACAGATTTTAATAGATGCATGATTGCCACATTAATTAGTTCTGTGCTTCAACTACTTTCGTATCTAAATGAAGTGGAACAAGTTAGTTTACAGGTCAAGTATACATGATTAATTTCAGTGAACGGTTACTTGACGATTAATCAACATATTATTTTTCAGTCCTACTCGTGCAACTACACTTAAAATAATTTTTTTGCAGGATAGCAGTTTTTAGATAAAAAGTTGTGCATGAAGTAGAAGCAGTTGTCATAAAAAATGATTTTAAATTAGATCTGTTAACTGTCAGACATTTTATGTTATTATGCAAAAGCAGTAAGTACTGGGAGATGAAGAAGCTTGCACAGGAGAGCTGCATCAAACCAGTCTCAGGACTGAAGACCACAACAACAACATGCAGATAGTGAAAAATTTTGTTGGTGCATATTTAAATCGTTTCTGAGTCTGACAGCTCCCGATCGGACAAGTAGATCACTGTTCATTTTCCTTTGTATCCTCGTATCACACAATACCGTGGATAACTTTGGGATTTGACAGGATGTGTGGGTGCTCATTGCGTCTCTCAAGTTCCTCGCCACCCTACCTCGACAACCAGAAAACGGTAGAACGGTAGGGAGGAGGGAGGGAGGAGGGGGCGAGGCGAAGATTACTCGCGTTAGAAAGAAATTATTTTGCATGAAGTACTACTATAAGTGATTGCTCTATGAACAGTGTTCTTGCTTTTCATCGAAATCGATCAACTAAATGGCAGTGGACGAGCCGTCTACTACATACATGTTCTCACGTTGTCATGGGCAAACGCTGAAAGGAAAGAAGATTAACATCATATTGTTTCCGAAAAATCTCTTTCTGTTTCTTCTTTTATCTCGTTACTTGTCAATATTTTTTAATTTCCTGAATCAAAACTGATATCCTCTTATATCAGACGTACATGAAGTATCTGTTTTTGTTCTTCTCTTACAAATGTTGGAGAGAGGAAGGAGAAAGGGTTTCGAAATGGGAAGAATGGGCAGACGTAAAAATAGGCGCAGCCGTATCTCAAGGGAGTGTTACGCTTACGTTACTGTTCACGACGGAAGCTATCAGGTATTGTTCGCCTACGATGTTAGTGTATACAGAGAAAGGGCAGCGGCACAAAATTGTGGGAAATGTAGGAAGATCTACAGAGCATTCACGCTCGCTGCAGCCATCAGCAGGTGAACCTTAGCACAAACAAAATGTAACATATCGTCTTATCAAGCGGAATGATCATTCGTTGTTTGTTTAAACGAACGGTGACTAGTCACTGGGAACATTCATAAAAGTAAAACACATAGGGACATGCGTCTGGAGCGTCCTAAACCACAACCACCATATAAATTTAATAGTAGGAAAACAAATGCCAGGCAAATACGTTGGACGAATCCAGAGGAAACTTAAGACACCTACGAAAGAGGTAGGCTACAACACCGACGTTCGACCGATTCTTATCTATTTCTTATCATATTCAATAAAACTTTTTTTGTACGTGAACGTGTAGCCACGCTTTATTACACAGGTCGACCTTGCTAAATGGGTAAAATTGCAGGAAATAAAACCTAACGAGGAGCAAAAAAGATCATATGGATATGTGGTCGTGAAAGCTTTCCAAGAGAGGTACAACCACTTTAAGGTGGCGATAAAAGATCTTTAACAGTGTAAGTTCCAGTGACTCAAAGCGCACGCGAGAGGACACCAGGAAAGTTGGAATGTTCTGTCTGTAATAGTGTTTTAGCTCCAAAGTCAAGAGCACCATCACGTAGTAGTCACATCATTCTACGTAGGAACGGGACGTCATCCAACAGGGGAGGCTTCGTCACTCGCAGGAAGTGCAGGTGTCCAACGTGGCGGGAGCCGATAATCCCCCCCCCCCCCCCCCCCCCACTCACTGCGGCTGACCCAGTATTGACGATTCACTACCACCACACCATGAGGACCCTCCAGTAGCCGACAGGTGGGTGTTGTGAGGGCTGACGATACGTAAAGGCAGCGTCATATGTGAATAGGGTGGATGAATGAAATCTCAGCATCATGGTGGTCTCTCCGACGGACCAGCGACAAAATCGTCACCAAAGGACCAAGTCCGTAGGTAACAAGCAATGCCTGCACAGTAAGTGACAGGTGCAGTGGCAGTCATGAGAATTATCCCATGCTGGCGGGTCGCCGTCATGGTGCTGACACCGGCATCACTGTCCAAGTGTGTAATCTCCACTTTCCCGTGGACGTACCTCCCTTGAAACACATTTATCACAGCATGTCTTATCAGGGACCGTTCCCTGCAATTTCTTCCCACTTAGCAAAAACACTTTGAACGTCGTTTCGACCACTGTTAAAAGTGACCCGCATCAGGTTGACGCGTTTACCATTTGGCCAGTGCTACGTTCAGATTTTATAGATTCACATCCCGTCCTGTCCCTGGTATTGATCTCTATCTTGACTGGATGTAGGAACGGAGAGGTGGTGACTGGCGTAACTTATAGACAGCAGCTTTTTTTTCCAACAGTAACCGAAATATAGGACCATAAAACAACGTGAGGACGCGGTCACATACCCGGAAAGTTTTATTGAAGACAACAACGCGAGCAAAAAATCTACATTCGCACTATTTCGGTCAGTTTAAGTCCGTTATCAGGTAACGCTAATAAAGAAGGTAAAAGATCCTAAGAAAAGCGGCGCGTTTCGTCACGGATTCGTTTAGTAAGTGAGAGATGCTCATCAAACTCTAATGGCAGACAATAGAGAGTCATTTTGCGACAAGTAGAAGTTTACTGTTAAACAACGGAGCAAGAACTTTTCAGATAACATATTAATTTGTTTCGACAAATTACAGATGAAATGGAGATATGCGGGATATATGAGCTGCTGTGGAAGTTTGCCGTTAGCTGTTCATGCCACGCACCATTCGCGGCTGGATCAGGAAAGGGACGAACGACAGTGATGACCCTCCTAACACCGTAGTAGAAACTGTGTTCTCAGCTCGCAACTGACAGGCTCTGCAGATCCTGTAGGCTCCCTCCAATCGAACAGATAACAGTAACACTCTTTTCACAAAATTTCTGCTACCTTGATGTCATTTGACGTCACACACAATATCGACTACCGCATGATCGGCTATCAACTTTGTGACAAGAAGGAATATCAATGTAATTTGCTCCTTGGTTCACTCGTAGCAATTTCAGCTTTCCTCTTAGGTTCCCGCCTAACCACACACTCGGAAATCGCCACATATTCGTAAACAAACAACGCAACATTTGTGACAAAGAAGAATACGAATGTTATTGAAGCTATCCCTTTAGGTTCTTGCCTGACTACACACTCGTAAATCGTCATATAATCGGAAATAATGGGTCAAATATTTGTGAAAAGGCAGAATATGACTTTTATTGCTGCTCGTTTCAGGCGCAGCAATTAAATCTGTACTCTTAGTTTCCTGCCTAACGACAAACTCGGGAATCGCCACACATTCGCAAATAAAAAGCAAAATATTTGAGGTAAGGAAGAATATGAATGTTATTGCTGCTCGTTTCATTCGTAGCAAACAGACGTCTTAGGTGCCTGGTAAGCACACGCTCGAAAGGCGGCACATATTCGGAAATAAAGAGCCAAATATTTGTGAGAAGGAAGAATATGAATCTTATTTTTGCTCGTTTCAGTCGCAGCAATTCAAGCTGTCCTCTTAAGTCCCTGCATAACCGTACATTCGGAAATCGCTAAGTATTAATTTCATCCTTCGTTCTCAAAACAGATGGAATGTAAATAACATCGAATATAGCAGAACGTACTTGTATTACGCACACAAGAAAGTCCCAGAACGTGTTTACAAAGCTAACATGAAAAAAATTGCATGTGAAAGGATGCCAACCCACATCTTTTAGATCCAGTAACCACGAGGTTATCCATTACACTAGCACTTATTTTTCATGTTTGTCTCCTGTCTTGATTAACATATTCTCTCTTGAAGGCTTATACCGTTTACGCGTTGATACGTGCCATTTAATGATACTCGTGACTTGTCTGTAATAAATTTTCGTTGCTCCCTTACCTTGAAACGACAGACTGCAAATTATAAAACAAACGCGTTTCATGCTTAATTTGTAAATTATTGACGATAACAAGCCAGTCCTGAGAAAGCACTCTTATCTGAAGGCACTAACCATTGATAAATCATTGTGACATGTTGGTATAGGAATAATTATAGTAAGTCATTCCTAGAATGAGGGGTTTTTGTACATCTCTGCCGGCCGCTGGTGGCCGAGCGGTTCTGGCGCTACAGTCTGGAACCGCGCGATCGCTACGGTCGCAGGTTCGAATCCTGCCTCGGGCATGGATGTGTGTGTTGTCCTTAGGTTAGTTAGGTTTAAGTAGTTCTAAGTTCTAGGGGACTTATGACGTCAGCAGTTGAGTCCCATAGTGCTCAGAGCCATTTGAACCATTTTGTACATCTCTAGCACGCCCGCATGACGTTTTGTGAGAGGCCCGTATCGAACGCTAACGAAAGTCGATAGCCGGTCATGCGTGTGACATCAAAATGACGTCACGTTTGCAGGAAGTGAAACGAGTATCACCCAGGTAACAATGACGCATGTGACTACGTCCGCTGGGATGTAACGAATACGACTGATGTAGGACAAAACACGACACCATTCGTTTTAGCTAAATTTAGTACTAGAAAATAAGTTCCATGATTTTAGATAATCGAATAACATGGACTTGATCTGAAAACTCTGACCCTAACTAACCAGCCATTTATCATCACAAGGTGTACAGTAAAAATCACGGGTGAAATGCGTGACGGCAATAAGATTAAAACCGGTGTCCGACAGGGCTGCTCTTCAACATAGTCTGGAAAAGTAATCCGAGAGTAGAAAAAGAAATGAAAATTCAAAACTACCGGAAACACTCATAACTAGGACTACATTAGGGTTATGCAAAGAAAGCAAGTAGGAGTAAACTACTGAACTACAGACTCACATCGCTAACGTCGATTTGCAGTAGGATTTTGGAACATATACTGCGTTCGAATATTATGAATTACCTCGAAGAAAACAATTCATTGACAAACAGCCAACACGAGTTCAGAAACGATCGCTTCTTTGAAACACAACTAGCTCTTTATTCTCACGAAGTAACGATTGCTATGGACAGGGGATGTCAAATTGATTCCATGATTTCAGTTTTCCAGATGGCTTTTTACATCGTTCCTCACAAGCGTCTTCTAATCAAATTTCTAGTCTATGGAGTATCGCCTCAATTCTGTGACTGGATTTGTGATTTCCTGTCAGAAACGTCACAGTTCGTAGTAACTGACGGAAAGTCATCGATTAAAACAGAAGTAATATCTGCCGATCCCCAAGGAAGTGTTATAGACTCTCTGCTGTTCCTGATCTACATAAACCATTAAGAAGACTATCTGAACAGCCCTCTTAGAATTTGTAGATGACGCTGTCATGTATCGTCTTGTAAAGTCATCAGATGATTAAAGCCAATTGTAAAATGATTTAGACAAGATATCTGTATTGCAGGAAAGGTGGCAACTGACTGTAAATAACGAAAAGTGTAAAGTCATCTACATCAGTACCTGAAGGAGTCCGCTAAATTTCGCTTACGCGATAAATCTAAAGCCGGCCGAAGTGGCCGTGCGGTTAAAGGCGCTGCAGTCTGGAACCGCAAGACCACTACGGTCGCAGGTTCGAATCCTGCCTCGGGCATGGATGTTTGTGATGTCCTTAGGTTAGTTAGGTTTAACTAGTTCTAAGTTCTAGGGGACTAATGACCTCAGCAGTTGAGTCCCATAGTGCTCAGAGCCATTTGAACCATTTTTGATAAATCTAAAGACTATAAATTTAAATAAATTGGAACCGTCACATACGTAATGTTGTGGGGAAAGAATACCAAAAATTGAAATTTATTGGTAGTACATTTAAAAATGCAGCAGGTTGGGTTGTTTTGTGAAAGGAGACCAGACAGCGAGGTAATCGGTCTCACCGGTTTAGGGAAGGACGGGAAAGGAAGTCGGCCGCGCCCTTTCAAAGGAACCATCCCGGCATTTGCCTGGAGCGATTTAGGGAAATCACGGAAAACCTAAATCAGGATAGCCGAACACGGGAGTGAACCGTCGTCCTCCCGAATGCGAGTCCAATGTCTAACCACTACGCCACCTCTGCAAAAGAAACTGCTTACACTGCGCTTGTCCACTCTGTTCTGGAGTACTGCTGTGCGACTTGGGATCCGCATCAGATAGAATTGATGGAGGACATCGAAAAGTTCAAAGAGACATAGGGGAGAGAATGGCATGAATATGATGGGCGAATTACTGCGGTGTCAATCATTATAACTAAGGCGTGTTTCGTTGCTGCAGGATGTTCTAATGAAATTTCGATCACTAACTTTCTCCTCAGCGTGAAAATATTTTGTTGGCGCATACTTACACAGGGAGAGATGATCATCATAATAAAATAAGAGAAATCGGAGTTCACTAGGAAAGATTTAAGGGCCCGTTTTTCCCGTGTGCTTTCGAGAGTGTAACGGTAGAGAAGTATTTTAATTGGATTGACGATACCACTGCAATCTAAGATGCTCTGGAAAGTTAGACTACAAATTTCCTTCCATAACACTTAGTTCGAGTTCTCAGTACTCGAAATCCAAAAATAGTCCACCAATTGTGGTCAAATCTAGAGAGTACCATACTTCAAGAACTTGGGCGAATTCTTTGAATATACTGGAGAGAGACAACAGCACAGAGAATTCACCTACAGAAATTCATAAGGACCTACGGAAGAAACAAAATGTACGACAAAAACTGTTCCTCCACGCATACAAAATTTTGGTCTACTGCATGGTTACTGAAACTGAAGCCCTGTATTCCAGGGGAACTCTTACACATCACATAAAATGCGACATGGAAAACACCCTGAAAAAGTTTTAAATCAAATAAACTTTACCAACAGCCGTACACTTTAAGATATTTTATTTTATTTCGAAAGCAGCCAGTTTCGCCCATTCATTTGGCCACCTTAAGGCCCCATACACATTTTTTCGAATCAGCGAGCTTTTCGTATAGCGCCCCAAAACTGGATATCGTGAATCCCAATCGTTGTGTAGCTGATTTACGCTTTTCTATGAATCAGCTGCACAACGACTGGGATTCACGATACCCAGTTTTGGGGCGCTATACGATAAGCTCGTTGATTCGAAAAAAAAAGTATGTGACCTGAAGGTGGCAAAATAAATTGCTGAAACTGGTTTGCTTTCGAAATAAACTATCTCAAAGTGTATGGTTGTTGGTAAAGTTTATTGAATTGAAAAGTACGTACCAGCTGATGTCCCCTGGTCGTAATGGACCAACAGAGATCCTGAAAAAGGTCCAAACGTTACGGAAGATAGTTACAGACTAAATTTTCAAAAACAACGAAACAGTTATCCATCTTCACGGCAGACATTCAAAAAAGAAAATAAGAACTTTATGGGCATATCCACAGGTACTTAGCAGCAAACTTACGACTTACCTACAAAACCGACGCAAATACTGTACATTGTATTCAACGAGTCAGGGCCGAGATAAATTTCTCGGAAGCTTTAGATAGAAGCTCGTACAGGCGTAAAAACTGGCAGAGGAGAAGTCTACTTGGAGAAAGGAATTGTGAATGAAACAGTAACACGACTGGCTGAAGAAAGAAAAAGAATTTATGGCGGAACTATGAGAATTGCGCGAAAATTCAGAAAATTTATCATAAAGCTTTGCGTGATTCAGCAAGGTCTAACTCACCTAATAATAATAATAATAATAGTAATAAGTGATGAAACTGTCTCAGCTGTGCGGAGATTTTTTGTTAGCTACACTAGTGCTGGGAGAGGTGTCTTCAACACATCATTAATAAACTGTGCACAGAGTCACCTATTAAAGTTGGTTCCAACTGCTTCTACTAAGTTTAGTGTCTTCACATTGCTCTACGTTGCATCATCTACCACAAAGAAGATTTTTTCCTCTCGCTAAAGTTTATTTCTAGACAATGCCTACGTCGTCTGTGACTTCTGTAAATTGAACATAGCATTGCAGTCCATTTCAAAAAGTGCGTCTGTAGCACCTTGAGGTCCGACAGGTTGGGTACGGAATTATGGACAACGGTGGACCTCCCAGAAAGATGTGAGCTTTGAACGTTTGTCATACTAGTGCCGAGCTGTTGCCCGCCTCTGGCAGCGGGAGGAGTCCCTGCGCCAGCTTCCCCGACACGCGGTGCATGACGTGCGGTCGGCAAACAACGCCCGCCAGACGTCTACGCCCTTCCTGAGTCATTCTTCACCGCTCGCCTCCTAAAACACAAATGCCTCAAGGAAAAGTGGCACTTTATGGAAGTACTTTTTATGTGTTACCTTCAGTTGGTGAAGAGATGTGAGAAAACTGCATTTTAGAAAGAAAGACTTTTAGTCATGGTGGAGATGTCAGTCATTATCGAAATAAAACTCCCTGTCACATTTAAACTGTGTGCCTGACCGGGACTCAAACCTGGGACCTTTACCTTTCGCGGGCTTATGCTCTACGACTGAGCCGTCCAAGTACGATTTACGACTCGCTCTCAAAACTTTATTTCTGTTAAACTATTTCGAAACTGCAAAACCCGTAGGGCTTATCGTAGAAAGATACGTACAATAAGAAATAAATTTTTGTCGTACGAAACAGGTTAAATGGTAAATGGGCCAGCATAAGTTCATTAGAAGAAAATTCTGTCGCAATGCTATTGCGTCAGGGTGAAGTGGCTCGATTTTAATATTATTTCTGATTGCGGTAACTGGTATCGGCTTCTAGCTGTCGAGCTTCAGTAGACTAAACAGATATAAGTCGATGTTTACGACAGGTATAGTCTGTAGCAACAGGCAGTGACGTCATTCAGTTATGCACGAAGTATAAATCCTTAGTTTTTATGACTGTTTACTGTACATGGTAATCCACTGAATGTGCTCCAACAGGATAGGAACTGTAGACAGTTTGTTCGGGAAAAGTCACGGCTATTGGTTCGTTACACGCTCTGGTCCATTCCTTTTCAGATAGTTTCCTCATACCCATTTAGAAAATTGTCGCAGGAAAAGAAGGCAGCGGAAAACTTCTGGAAATGATGAGAATACGAAGAATGATATTTAATATGTCGCACGTATTAACAAGCAACGCTTAAACATCGAAATTACTTACACAAACTACTTTTCAGGAAGCCATAATTTTCTCACGTCAATTTCGAAACATGTTACAGGTGCTATATAAGCAAGTCCGATTCGTCCACGACGCCGCAACGAAACGAGGCTCTCCTTGTACTTCATATGGAACCGACTGTAGGTAAATAATAAGTACGTGTTCAATGAGACAATCTCATCTCTTTCTAATTGTGTCTAGGACACAAGAAGTGCGCTCAAACACTCCTCAGGTCAGTAAGATTTAGGTCTCCTTCTTTTTACACTTCCGGCAAATACTGCTGTGGTCACTTCAAAACAGCCGCGGCAGTTTCCCTTAGGCGCGTTTTCATCTAAGCTGGTAACCCATCTCTAACGCCTACGAAACTGAACTAACTTTCCTTCCTCCACATCTTGCGTGCAATGCCCAATGAGGACCCCACTGATTCGAAGGTACTTGCCTGTCCCTCAAAGATACTTGACTTCCACGAAACTGCAAATGTGGGATCGCCAAGCGACGAATTTAATTAATAGAGATAGCGGCTTCAGCTTAGGTGAGTCATGGAATCAGGCGCTTTCTGTAATAAAGTTACAAAGAATTCGTGAGGGAGCTGCTGAGAGGGATATATTGACATCTCAGGCTGGATAGACTCCGCAGCCACAGCCATTGTACCGCTTTCCGCCGATCAGCATCTCTGGCACCTGTGTATCTGTGGTGGCACGCGCAGTGGCGCGGTCCGCGAATTTAAAAGGACGGAGCGAGAGATGTAGCGCCAGTCTTTCGTTTTACTCTGAAGAATGATAAACAGCCGAAATATTAGAAGCTGAATTTATGCTGCTGCACATCCGAAATTTAACAGAGCTGTCATTCCGCCGACATTAAGATGCATTTGCTACCGTGTTCCGGCAATCTTTTGTGTGCTGCTGAGCTGGCATGATTAAGCACGGATCACCAAAGCTTGTGAATCATAGATGTCTCACTTCTAGAAATGAGCTACACGCTACTGAGGCTGTATCTTATTTGCGTAATTACGCGATGGAAGGACAACTGGAAAAAAGAGGAGACATTTGGGACTGATCTTCCAAATCACAGGCGCATCAGCAAAGGACGCGTGGCTGTAACTTCGGGGTCATTCAGATGCAGGAACCTCTAGCACAGCCCGCCGCTTTCTCGTCAACTCAGTGCGCAGCGAGGCACAACATGCAACGAAAGGCGCCGTGAAGTAATGCACAGCAACTCGCTAACTGTTCGCAGTCTTGTGCTGTCGCCGCTGTCAACAAAGGCTCACATCACTCTTAGCTCACCCCCCCCCCCCTCCCGCCCCCCTCCTCACCGACACCACCTCATCATTTTTCTCTCGACGTAACGCCTTTTTGTGTGGTCTACACAAGTTCTACAGCATAACAGTAGGCATTGTTTGGCAGGTTCCACAGTTTAATCTATTTTTATATATTCTGTAATTTGCACGGCGGATAATATTAGATGCTGTTAGATACTTTTCGCTATTCTCAGGTGCTTCGTTTTGTGCTTATTTCCGTATAGATACGATTCTTTGCTCATTCTCCAACTAGCCGTAATTCCATCATCTTGCAAAGCAACCTAGGATGGAGTCGAAGAAACTCTTCAAAAGACCTTATCTGATTTAACGGACCGCTCACTATTCATCTGATTTTCCGAGATAATATGAAGTATTAAATTCTTATGTGAAAAAACCGAAGGACAAACTTATTTAACAATTTAACAAATACGCGTGTCCCCGAACTTACATTAACAACCAATGGTAAACTCGCAAGAAATTAAAGATCGTATGTGAGAAACCCAGAGCCGCTATTTGTAAAATGAATAATGTATTCAGGATGCATCACCTCTCAATACAAACAAAGTTAAGATTTCCACCTTGCTACATGCTTTCCATCCTTTTCTGTAGTTTTGGCTCCTAGATTTTGACCGAGACAACGGTAAAACTGCTTGAGGCTGTAGAGGTGAATGATAGGAGTGCCACGGAATGATAAAATTACTAACAACGACATTCTTCGCAAAATACTGGCAGAAAAAGAAACCTTAAGCACAGTAAAATGCAGATAATTACAGTATCTCTGACACGAGAGATGAAAACAGGTAAAAACGGCTGCAGAACGTTCTTCAAAGCAAAATGTCTGGTAAATGATGGGGAGAGAGAGAAGAAGAAGATCTTGGTTCGGAAACTTCAGGACATGGAAATTTTTCGAACGAGCGAAACTGATACGTATAGCTGTGATGGTCCCCAACAACGAGAATGGACAGTCATTAGAAGAAGAAGATTTTCTTAGTTTTAGTTATGTCATGTTCCGTAGATCATTTTCCCGGTTATTTTATATATATATATATATATATATATATATATATATATATATATATATATATACTCCTGGAAATTGAAATAAGAACACCGTGAATTCATTGTCCCAGGAGGGGGAAACTTTATTGACACATTCCTGGGGTCAGATACATCACATGATCACACTGACAGAACCACAGGCACATAGACACAGGCAACAGAGCATGCACAATGTCGGCACTAGTACAGTGTATATCCACCTTTCGCAGCAATGCAGGCTGCTATTCTCCCATGGAGACGATCGTAGAGATGCTGGATGTAGTCCTGTGGAACGGCTTGCCATGCCATTTCCACCTGGCGCCTCAGTTCGACCAGCGTTCGTGCTGGATGTGCAGACCGCGTGAGACGACGCTTCATCCAGTCCCAAACATGCTCAATGGGGGACAGATCCGGAGATCTTGCTGGCCAGGGTAGTTGACTTACACCTTCTAGAGCACGTTGGGTGGCACGGGATACATGCGGACGTGCATTGTCCTGTTGGAACAGCAAGTTCCCTTGCCGGTCTAGGAATGGTAGAACGATGGGTTCGATGACGGTTTGGATGTACCGTGCACTATTCAGTGTCCCCTCGACGATCACCAGTGGTGTACGGCCAGTGTAGGAGATCGCTCCCCACACCATGATGCCGGGTGTTGGCCCTGTGTGCCTCGGTCGTATGCAGTCCTGATTGTGGCGCTCACCTGCACGGCGCCAAACACGCATACGACCATCATTGGCACCAAGGCAGAAGCGACTCTCATCGCTGAAGACGACACGTCTCCATTCGTCCCTCCATTCACGCCTGTCACCACTGGAGGCGGGCTGCACGATGTTGGGGCGTGAGCGGAAGACGGCCTAACGGTGTGCGGGACCGTAGCCCAGCTTCATGGAGACGGTTTCGAATGGTCCTCGCCGATACCCCAGGAGCAACAGTGTCCCTAATTTGCTGGGAAGTGGCGGTGCGGTCCTCTACGGCACTGCGTAGGATCCTACGGTCTTGGCGTGCATCCGTGCGTCGCTGCGGTCCGGTCCCAGGTCGACGGGCACGTGCACCTTCCGCCGACCACTGGCGACAACATCGATGTACTGTGGAGACCTCACGCCCCACGTGTTGAGCAATTCGGCGGTACGTCCACCCGGCCTCCCGCATGCCCACTATACGCCCTCGCTCAAAGTCCGTCAACTGCACATACGGTTCACGTCCACGCTGTCGCGGCATGCTACCAGTGTTAAAGACTGCGATGGAGCTCCGTATGCCACGGCAAACTGGCTGACACTGACGGCGGCGGTGCACAAATGCTGCGCAGCTAGCGCCATTCGACGGCCAACACCGCGGTTCCTGGTGTGTCCGCTGTGCCGTGCATGTGATCATTGCTTGTACAGCCCTCTCGCAGTGTCCGGAGCAAGTATGGTGGGTCTGACACACCGGTGTCAATGTGTTCTTTTTTCCATTTCCAGGAGTGTATATATAGTGCTAATATTAATATATATTACTGAAGTTTTTAGTTCTACGCATGCAACTATATTCAGAGGTACATTTTTTTTATCAGTTCTGAAACAAACTCGTCCATGGAATAGAAGGAGTTAAGCTAGATTTAAAACTTGATCTGCTACTGCCAGACACTTTATGTTGTTGGCCAAATGATCAAGGGTTTTTGTTGCTGAATAATGTACTCCTTTTTGAGTAACTGACAGCTTTAATAACGGATAGGAAATGTCATTTTTCTCTCTAGTGTTGTACGTATGAACATCACTGTTCTTCGCGAACTGAGATGGATTGTTTGTAACGAATTTCGTTAGCGAATATATGTACTCTGATGGTGCAGTTAAAATACCAAACCCTTTGAAAAGGTGCCTACATGACGTCGTTGGGTGAACACCACTAATTATTCTCACTGCTCTGTTTTGTACAATCAATACTTTATGTCTAAATGGTGGGTTACCCCAGAAAACTATTCTGTAAGACATTATTGAGTGGAAATATGCAAAGTACTTAGGAGGCTGATCTGTTTATTATCAAGACTAGCGATTATACGAAGAGCGAAAGAAGCTGAACTCAGTTGTTTGAGAAGGTCAATAATATGCTATTTCCGGTTCAAGTTGTCATCAATCTGAAAACCCAAAAATTTGGAGAAACCTACCCTGTTAACTGAACCCTGTCCTACGGAAACAATATCTAACAGATTGGCTACTTCAGCAGGTAAAAAGTTTAGCAAATGTGACATACAGAAGCAGCGCGTGCCGCAGAAAGCATCAGAGTTTATAAGTCTCCTCGACTACCAGGATACTAAAGACGAAGTGCAAATTCTGGGTGGATTGAGATGGAGACGAAAATCGGCCTGTCTTTTCCAAGGAACCGTCCCAGAGTAAGTTTCAGTGATTTAAGGAAAACACAGAAGGCACAAATCTGGACGACTGAAACGGGCTTTCGAACCCCGCTCCTAACAAATGCAAATCCAGTGCGTACCACCTCACTCGGTAATGTGCGATGTGGAACACCACGAAAAGTGGGGAGGGATTACAAACAGGAGTACAGGACGCACACGGCGTTCCGAAATCCTACTTGGACAAGGATAATTATGTGGATAGAAGACGTGAGCAGTATGTGTGCATTTGTCGACAAGAAGTCAAAGGCACAGTCTTCGATCGTTCGCCACGCAACTACCTGTCGACTCCCGTAATTCTGCAGGCGCATGAGCTGACACAGCGCCCAGCTAAGCAGACTGCGAGCACGGCCGGGTTGCTTCACAACTCAGCGCGGCAAGAGGAAGGCTTTTTGTTGCAGTGCACTGCCAGCACGAGTGAAGAAACCGTGACAGTATGTACAGTCTTGCACTGAGATCCATTGCTGAAATATATGGATTATATTTCGCAGACATCGTTATAATTTTTGTACGATAGATCACCAACTGAGCCTCCGGCATAGCCAGTTGCCACATCTACAGACACAAGGTCCAAAAAAAGTAACAAATTACGACAAATATGTCCGGATATGCTTTAATTTGAATTATTATTGAAACAGTAGTGTACAACGACAAATTACCTACCCGCAACTATCCGCTTATACGGACTATACATGTCGTGGTCTGAGCATGGTTCAAATGGCTCTGAGCACTATGGGACTTAACATCTGAGGTCATCAGTCCCCTAGAACTTAGAACTACTTAAATCTAACTAACCTAAGGACATCACACACATCCATGCCCGAGGCATGATTCGAACCTGCGACCGTAGCGGTCGCGCGGTTCCAGACTGTAGCGCCTAGAACCGCTCGGCCACCATGGCCGGCGCCTGAGCATATTAAACGTCTTAGGGGTAATGTATTGGAGCTTAAGACTGAATTAAAGAACGTTTTTTTGGGTATCACCTTCTACTCCATTGAACAGAACCTTCACTTTTATATATTAGTTTATTTTCTAGTTAGTATTAATAGTGTAATACAATAGTATTTTGTGATGTGAAGTAATTTAATTTCACTTTACATAAATAAAAGGATTGTCTTTGACTTCTTCCACATTTCAGAGGATCCGTTGCGAGGTATACACGGAATATGATCAAATTAATGTCGAGTGCGATGCTGGTTCAGCTGGAATGACGGTTCTTCCGAAATCGATCACGGGAGGCATCAACCGCTCTTCAGGTGGTGAAATTGCCTCGTCCTATTCTCTTCGAAGTGGTTTCTCTGCTCTTGTCCGGCATTTAATAATCGAATCGTTTCCTCATGTGTTAAGCAGTTAGCCCTAATCTTCCTACCTTTTTCTGCGTCATATGCTGGTGTCGTTGAATAATACCGCTGTTATCGTGGAAACAGATGACCTGTACAAATGGAGGTATCTGTTTTCTGCGTAATTTTTTCATGATTGTATACAGAGGAACTGAACGGAAGATGGATGAATAATTGTGCACTGTGCTGTTGCATTTCCGTGATAATGGATGACTGGTATAACAGGAAGGGAGAGGATGGATCTCGGTAGTAGCACATACACTCTGTGATAAAAAGTATGCAGACACCCCCACAAACATAAGTTTTCCGTATTAGATGTATAGTCTGCTACATACTGCCAGTTACTCCATATCAGCGACCTCAGTAGTCATTAGACGTCGTGAGAGCGCAGAATGTGCCGCTCCGCCGAACTCACAGACGTCGAACGTGGTGAGATGATTGGGTGTCACTTGTGTCATAAGTCTGTACGCGAGATTTCCACACTCCTACACATCCTTAGGTCCACTGTTTCCGATGTGATAGTGAAGTGGAAACGTGAAGGAATACGTACAGCATAAAAGCGTAGAGGCCGACCTCGTCTGTTGACTGACAGAGACCGCAGACAGCTGAAGAGGACCGTAATGTGTAACAGGCAGATATCTATCCAGACCATCACACAGGTATTCCAAACTGCATCAGGATTCACTGCAAGTACTATGACAGTTAGGTGGGAGGTGAGAAAACTTGGATTTCATGGTCGAGAGGCTAGTCATAAGCCACACATCACGCCGGTAAATGCCAAACGACGCCTCGCTTGGTGTAAGGAGCGTAAACATTGGACGATTGAACAGTGTAAAAACGTTGTGTGGAGTGGTGAATCACGGTACACAATGTGACGATCCGATAGGAGGGTGTGAGTATGGCGAATTCCCGGTGAACATCATCTGCCTGCGTGTGTAGTGTCAACAGTAAAATTTGGAGGCGGTGGTGTTATGATGTGGTCGTATTTTTCATGGAGGGGGCTTGCACCATTTGTTGTTTTGCGTGGCAATATCACAACACAGGCCTACATTGATGTTTTAAGCACCTTCTTGCTTCCCACTGTTGAAGAGCAATTCGGGGATGGCGATTGGGTCTTTCAACACTATTGAGCACCTGTTCAAAATGCACTGCCTGTGGCGGAGTGATTATACGCCCTGTAATGGACTGGCCTGCATAGAGTCCTGACCTGAATCCTATAGAAAACCTTTGGGATGTTTTGGAACGCCGACTTCGTGTCAGGCCTCACCGACCGACATCGATACCTCTCCTCAGCGCAGCATCCCGTGAAGAATAGGCTCCCATTCCCGAAGAAATCTTCCAAAACCTGATTGAACATATGCCTGCGAGAATGGAAGCTGTCATCAAGGCATTGAATTCCAGCATTACCGATGGTGGGCGCCACGAATTTGTAAGTTATTTTCAGCCAGTGTCCGGATACTTTTGATCACATAGTGCAGCTCGTATTTCTGGAGACGTTTCAGGCTTGTCAGATCGCCGAGTTTAACATCGTTACCTGAAGAGAGAATCACCACGAACATACCTCACCCCATGAGGCAATGTGATGACTTTTGGGATACTGCTCTGCAGATTAATCGGAAACGTTTGTTGGTGGAGCCGGATTAATTCTCTGCACTGCTACAGATGTAAAATCAGTCTACATAAGAGTCGCCATGCTAGTTTGACCCGTGATACAGCGCTAAATTTTTCAGTACTGCAAAGTCAACAGTCAAAGTCCTGCAGCAGTCCAACTCTAACAGAACGATTCCGCGATCCGACCACTGTACTGGAATAGATACGTCGTTTACAGTTCCTACGTCACCTACAAGTGGCTCCTAACAACTGTCGCCTATAACATCCACGGAACGTAACAAGGATACATTGTAACGGTGTGAGGTGTCGGCTGATCTGTTTAACATACCCCTAAGATGTTAGAAGTCCGACACCTTGTGACGTACAGGGAAGGGCAGCTCGTGGTGGGATTACTTAAGAGAAACAACGTCACACAGCAGATAACGCCTTATTGAATGAAAATTACTAGGGATGCTTCAATTAAGGAAGAAATTATGGGTACTACACCTCACATGGACATATTGTTGAAAGGGCTCGTTTAACTACAAAAGGAAACTATCAGTCACTATAACAATTTGGCTTATTACCATAAGACAGCGAAGAAGTGATTTACTCACTGAGTCAAGCATATAAACATTTAACAAGTGGACGAAGGGTAAAAAAAAAGAGCTTTGTACAAGTGGGGGCACACATGAAAGAGTAATATGAAACTATATCCCAGATATGGCCAATGACTGCGTAAACAGTCAATGATTTGAAGATAGGACTCCAATAAATTCGCTAAAGTGCATGACAGTAGCAGCAAGCTGGCTACGAATGTTAAAACTGCGCAGTTAAACCACGACGTAAGTTAAATAACCTCGCATCCGCCTTGGCTTGGTGATCCCACTGCCGCCTCATGCTTGCCACTCCCAAACGGTCTGAGTGTAGAAGACAGGGCAGCAACAAATGGATATTCAGAGTCCAGACCTCTGTGCTTTACTCGAAGTTGGAGACATCCATCTCAGCTGTTCTTTACAGCGACCTGGATCAAGTGCTCTTATCAACCCCTCTACCGCAATTGCTCTCTCAAGTCTCCCTGAAGCAAGCGCATTCTGACTTTACTCCCCAAAACCTAGCTTATTCGGCGAGATTAGGAATCCCGCCGGTTCTTGCAACAGCCCTTGTGAGTTCCAATCAACAATAATTTTATAAATATTTTAACAAATTCCTAATCTCACAAATTTTGTCACAGTTAATCAGGAACGGTGTGGCGCAGGAAGGAAGGCTGAAAATCTCTCCCATTGCATGATAGGTATCTAACCTCAGCCAGCCAAAAGGCTTGCCATGTAGATATCCACGGAAAAATGCGTCTTCTATTGAAATAATTATTGTTAGTCAATCACAGTCCTTGTTACTCGAATTTAAATTTACGTTCCTTAGGGGCATGGCTGCAAACAATGGCCGACCCACCGTCTCAAGTTCTTTTAGGCCTTTAGCTCGTCAAGAGGATTTCTTCTAGCATCTCGCACGACGCAGTTTTTGTGGCACACAGGCCCTCCTGAAATGCGCCTGCTGTGCAGAATCTGGACACAGAGACTTCCCGGTCTATAACTGCTTGGAGTCTGGTTTCACCGTAGAACAATTTTATAACACTCTGGTCCTTCTAAACTAACTTATCTGCCATGAGTCATCTAAAGAAAGCTCCGAAGGCGGCAGAAAATAACAGTAACTCCTCACCGAAATAAAAGGAAATAAGAAGAAGTCAGTAGCCGTGCAGTCATTAGCAGTATTGAATATTGTCTGCATTTATAATTCAGTGTTAAATAATTGACTGTTCTGACTATTGGGATGTGCATATTACATTATAAAACACGATGTGTGACAGACTGGGCATAAACTTCCACAACACCACTCCCAAAATTACATCGACAAATATAGTTCATTGGCTTCCATTAAACCTCACAAAATCCATCTCGTTCTCTAAAACCATACCATCACACTATCTACTGGCTCCATAGTCTGCATACCGGACACGGGTATGCTCACATAAAGGCAACACTCGCCTAGAGAAATGGAAACTACCTAAGCAGAAGTCCACGCTGGTTCAGGAAAATGCACTTTTCCGGTACTGGAAAAATAACTTGACTGATCACTCCAGATCACCTACTACTGACTACAGAAACACACTTTAGAACACCACCTGCGCCCCAGAGGGAGCAGGACACCACCTACAGGAGGTGGACAAAAGACACATTACCATGCAGGAAACCCATTATAATTAAAACAGCTTCTACTCGTATCGGAATGGATGAATACATGACCTATATGATTTTCAAGGAAATTTTATACCAATCTTCCAGAAAAACAGTGGCAAGTTGAGGCAACGATAATGGGAGATAGCGATCACGCACCTTTTCCTGCAAAGTATACCACAAAGGTTCAATAATATATGGATCTTTTCACTGTGGTGGCCAGAGAGATGCGACAGTTGATCCTTAAACTCAAAAAATCTCTGCTGGTGTGAACTATGTGAACAGGAGCGTTGTCGTCTTGGGAAACAGCATCACCTGTACCACTCGTATCACCCGTGGTATTAGGACTTAGTCATGTGCGTCGGTGTTATCTGTTCGATCGCAGCGAGCCTAGAGGCTGACTAGTGTGGTCATTGTAAGCTAATTCTATACTCCGAAATTCGTATTAGATGGAGGGTATTTGGGTTCGGCCAGCTGAGCCAAAATGAATAGATAATCCTTAACATTAATGCCACCCTACAGAGTACCCAAGGGGCTAATGGAATACCATGCTACTGCTCCCAAAATCGTCACCGAAGCCCAGCCTTGTTTCACTCTTGCGAAGTAATCTCGGCCAGAAATTGGGAGCAGTGTGAAAGAAGACTCGTCCGACTGAGTGACTTTCTTCCATTACTATACAGTTCAGGTTTTATGGCTTCAGCACCACGTTTCCCTGTTGCGGGTATCTGCATCATTGATGAATGGTTTTGGTATTTCGGCTCGTTCTGAAATTCCCTGCTTATGGCGTTCCCTTTGTGCTGGTTTGGTGCTGTTAGCGTTCGCGAGTGCGAATTTGAGTTCTGCAGTGACTTTTGCAGCTGTCGTCCTCTTATTTCTCGTCACAGTCCGCTTCAAATACTGTCAGTCACTAGCACTCAACATACGTGTTGTGACTTAGCGGATGACGTTACCCTCTTTTCCAGCATGCGGTATAAATCTTCCATTTGGTGCCACTTGAAAACACCAAACACTTCAGCTATCTTGGTTGTGTATACACCTGCCAAACGAGCACCAATCATTTGCCCAAGCGGATTAACTAAGCTGCGACATAACGCACTCACGATTACACCGAACACTGTTATGACCCAGACTGACACGAGGAAATTGCACAGGTGCCATTACTGGTCAAATACAAGAGCGCAGCCTCAGGCTTCGCTAGCATCTGCATTTTTGTTCAACCACGCATTTCTGGCCGTGTTTCCATACTTTTGTTCAACGCCAGTACACCAGCGAGAGCTGTCGGCTGACTCCCAACTTTCACGAGCTCCAAACTGCTTCACGAAATTATTTAACATTTAGGCCTTTTAGTCAAAGAGTATTGGAAGCAGAGTGTAGGCATTTTCATTGTCCCTTTCCTTGTTCAACTTACAGCGCTTCCTGCGAGAACTGTTACCCGCAGTGGGTACTGAGAGACACGGGCCATCATGGCTGATCACAAACCTCTCAGTCAGTCATATAGGCTCTGGCCACAACCCATTTGGAGAATTAGGGACGGATTGGACAATCCTCTCCGGGCCCCATCCAACGGATGCTGGCTGTGGCATACACAATTGACCGCTGAAGACCAGACAATTGCAGCCAGGAAATGATATTATATTAAGCCGTTAGCAGTGAAATTCGACAACACCTGGAATCGAACTGCTGGGTGATGTCTCAGCTACAGAAGTGGTCTACAGCGTTCTTCTCAAACCATAACGTGTAATTTCCTCCTCGAATTTTGTACTTGCAGAGCTACGTTTTCATAGATGCGCTGACGAGTCTTGAAATGATAAACACGTGCAGGATGAGAGACATCTGCTGACATATGTGAGAAGAGGGACGTTGTTTTCCTATTTCGTTAGCAGCTCGCGAGTAATTTTCGGTGCCTCGACTTAAGGCAGAAGAAGAGCGAGGATGATCGCTGAACGGAGCCGTTCTGGGGAGACTCACTTTTTTCAGGTGCTGCGTCCAGAGAACGATCGAAATCTGGCGCGAAAGTCTTGAGCGGCCCACGACCGTGGCGTGTCTAAAGCCACAATACCAGACAACGACGGCGGCGCGGAGTAGGACACCGCGGAAGGGCCGGAAGAGTGCTGGCGCTTAGCTGTCATGGTTACGTGAGTTGCATGTCGTGGGGCATCTTAATCAATTGCTGGAACTGTAGACTGATTGCCTTGCGCTGCAATTTCGAGGTGTATTGCGTAGTCTTCTCTGACTAAAATACGGTCCTGCAAAATGACGCAAAAGTTGCTGATGTCAGCTTGGGATGTACTGTATTCCACGCCACTTTCCATCTCTTGTAATTGTTCAGGGGATATTTTTGTACTTTTCCTTTTTATCTTTAAATAACCTTTATTTTAATTTTTTGGCAACATTGTACACACATGGATGAGCGATACTTTTAATCAAGACAAGCTCATAGGATTTGTCGATGTATAAAAAAGTTCTGTGACGCAAAATCTGCATCTACATCATACTCAGCAAACCAAGTAATGGTGTGTGACGGAGGGACTTCTGGTATCACTAGCTGATCCCCAATACTCTGTTCCACTCGCAAAAGGTGCCTGGGAAGAATGATTGTCAGTAACTCTCTGTATTAGCTCTAACTTTTTGAAATTTCTCATCGTCGTCCTTTCGCGATATGGATGTGGGAGGGAGAAATACATTGTTCGACTTGTCCTGGGAAATACTCTCTCAAAATTCCAGTAGTAAACCTCTCCGTGACGGACAACGCCTCTCTTGTAGCGCCTGCCACTGGATTTTGTTGAGCATCTCTGTAACGCTCTCGCGCCCACTAAAGATCCCGTGACGAAACGCACCGCTTTTCTTCGGATCTTCTTTGTCTCTTCTATCAGTTCTACATGGTAAGGGTCCCTGGCTTTGAGCAATACTTAAGAATCTGTCGAACAAGAGCCTTGTAAGCCACTTGTTTCGTAGATGAGTTAACTTCCTTAAGATTCTCCCTATGAATGTCAGTCTGGCATCTGCTTTTACTACTATTTGTTTTATGTGCTGATTCTACTTACGGTCGCTGTAGGTAGTTACTCCTATATATCTCACGGTAGCTACTGTTTCCAGCAGCTTCTCATCAATAATGAACTTGTACAGTAGTGGACTTCTTTCCTGTGTATTCGCAATATGTTACATTTATTTACCTTCGCGAGGTTTATATACGTTGCAAACAGTAACAGTCCTGTCACACTTCCTTCGGATACTCCGGAAATTACCATTACATCTGTCAATTTTGTCCCGTGAAGAGCAACGTGTTGATTTCTGTCCGGAAGGAAGTCTTGAATACGGTCGCAAATCTAGTAAGCTCGTATTTTTTTCACTAAGTGGCAGTGCTGGATGGTGTCAAATGCCTCCCCTGAAGCCACCTGAAATCAAGGAACACGGCGTCAACCTGAGCACTCCTGTCTTCAGCGCTATGGTTATCATGGGGGAACAGAGCTACCTGAGTTTCACAAGATTTCTCTTTGCGGAATAGACGTCGATTTTTATAGAGGATATATTCGTTCCCCAGTTCTTCAGCAAAAAACACGTTCCATGATTCTATAACAGACTGATGGCAACGACATAGCTCTCTAATGATGTGCATCTATCCTGCGACCCTTTTTGAATACGAGAATGGCCTGCGATTTTTTCGATTCGCTAACTACCCTTCGTTGCACCCGCGATCTGCGATGAACTGCTGGTAGAAGGGGAGCAACTTCTTTCGAAAGTGTGTGGAAACCATATCAAATAAGACAGCACGAATGATCCCAGTTTCCTTTGAGGTATGGGAGAGTCTCACAGAGATTATGAAACTGAATTGGCAGACACTTGCAGGTAATCGCTGACTATCCCGAGAAAGCCTACTTTCAAAGCTTCAGGAAGCGTCTTTAAATGATGAGTCTACGAATATACTACAGTCCCCTACATACCACTCCCTTAGGAATCGGGAAAACAAGATTAAACTAATTACATCGAGGGGACAAAAGTCATGGGATAGCGATATGCACAGACGGCGGTAGTATCGCGTTCACAAGGTATAAAAGGGCAGTGCGTTGGCGGAGCTCTCGTTTGTAATCAGGTAATCCACATGAAAACGTCTCCGATGTAATTATGGCCGCACAACGGGAATGGTAGTTGAAGCTAAACGCATGGGACATTCCACTTTGGAAATTGCTAGAGAAATCGAGATTCCGAGATCCACAGTATGTCGAGAATACCACTTTTCAGGCATTACCTCTCACCACAGACAACGCAGTGGCGGACGGCCTTTGCTTAACGACAGAGAGCAGCACCGTTTGCGTGGAGTTGTCAGTGCTAACAGACAAGCAACGCTGTGTGAAATAACCACAGAAATCAATGTGGAACGTACGACGAACGTATCCGTTAGGACAGTGCCGCGAAATTTGGCCTTAAAAGGGTGGCAACAGACGAGCGACGCGAGTGCCTTTGCTAACAACACGACATCGCTTTCAGTGCCTCTCCTAGGCTCGTGACCATATCGGTATGACTCTAGACGACTGGAAAACTATGGCCTGGTCAGGTGTCCCGATTTCAATTGATAAGAGTTGATGGCAGGGTTCGACTGTGGCGCAGACCCCACCAAGGCATGGACCAGGTTTGTCAATGTGAAAGGTGTCGGCTGTATTTACATGGAACTGAAGCGTTGGTTGACTGGAATGGGTTATATTCAGACACTTGGAGACCATTTGCAGCCATTTATGGATTTCATGTTCCTAAACAACGACGGAATTCTTATGGGTGACAAGCGCCATGTCACCGGGCCACAGTTTTTCTCCATTGGTTTGAAGAATAGCCTGGACAGTTCGAGCAAATGATTTGGCCATGTAGGCCGCCCGACATGAATCCCATCGAACAGATGGCTCTGAGCACTATGGGACTTAACATCTTAGGTCATCAGTCCCCTAGAACTTAGAACTACTTAAACCTAACTAACCTAAGGACATCACACATATCCATGCCCGAGGCAGGATTCGAACCTGCGACCGTAGCAGCCCCGCGGTTCCGGACTGCAGCGCTAGAACCGCACGGCCACCGCGGCCGGCCCATCGAACATTTATAGGACATAATCGAGATGTCAGTTCGTGGACAAAACTGTTCACCGGCAACATTTTTGCAATTGCGGACGGTTTTAGTGGCAGCATAGCTCAATATTTCTACGGGGGACTTCCGACGAGCTGTTGAGTCCACGCTACGTCGAGTTGCTGCACTAAGCGGGCAAAAGGAGGCGCGACACGACGCAATACTAGAAGGTATCCCAGGACTTGTTTGACTTTAGTGTACATCGCGCATAGAGCCATTTAGTCGGTCAATCTTCCTGCGCTCCATACATGAATGGAATGGGAAGAAACCTTAACAGGTAAAATGGGAAGTACGATCTGCCATGAACTTCACAGCGGTTTGCAGAGTATGGATGTAGATGCATCTGGCGATACAGAAATCGAGTGCCAGTGCTGTTTCCGAGTGCCGATCTGACAAACTAAGGCTTGACATGTTGTGCTCCAGGAACAGTTGAAAAAGAAGTGAGATTACTATTCTCCATGTGAGAGCATAACGGATGTACAGAGTGCGTACGACCAGGGCGGCCATGAAAGCGTCCGTGACACGGGAGGCGGTTCCGGCGGATCACGGACGCGAGACTCAAGGACTCATTGTCAGCTGTCGTAAGGCGATGTGTCAATGATTTTTTTTTTATTTGACTGACAGGTTAGCCTTCATCTGCATTAGTACGTCAACTATCGGATTTCATAGCGTAACCTAAAACATTCTTGGCAGGGCTGATATTTTGATTGGCCAATATTTCCGAAGGTTGGTTGGTTGTTTGGGGGAAGAGACCAAACAGCGAGGTTATCGGTCACATAGGATTAGGGACGGATGGGGAACGAAGTCGGTCGTGCCCTTTCAAAGGAACCATCCCGGCATTTGCCTGGAGCGATTTAGGGAAATCACGGAAAACAAATCAGGATGGCCGGACGCGGGATTGAACCGTCGTCCTTCCGAATGCGAGTCCAGTGTGCTGACCATTGCGCCACCTCGCTCGGTAATATTTCCGAAGTAGGAATTACTATGAATTTTCCGGTTTTTATTATTATTATTATTATATAGTTACCAGCTCACTCAAATGGTACTATGATATAATTAGAGTGACCTGAAACCGAAACATACAGCGTTAATCTGAACTGCACCGATGAAATTTTTCTCTGAGTATTGTGGTATAAATGCTTGGGGTCTATGTTGGCTTGTTACAGAGTAATTGAATTTATTTATTTATATGTCTGGATGAGACATGGGAGAAATTTCGGAACCCTTCCAGATATACACAAGTGTCCGACAAGGAGATGGGCTTTCACCAATCCTGTTTAACATAGTCTTAGACAAAATTGTCAGACAATGGGAGAACAAGTTAAAGGAATACAGCTCGGAAGAACACGTCAAACAAGAACAATCATAAAATGTCTGGCATTTGCAGATGACATAGCCATACTTAGTAATAACACACAGGAGGCAAAGGAAGCACTGGAACACCTAAATGAAATAGCTGCCAAAACAGTTCTACAGATATCGTATGAGAATACTCAATACATGGAAGGACAAACTAACAACTTACACATCATGCAAACGATGTATGTATCCGTAAAAAGAGTCGAAAAATCATAATATTTGGGTGAATACATACAAATAGGAGGATCAAACAAGGCATCCAACATAGAACGAACAGAAAGATTCCAGAAAGCTTACAAACTCACATGGTCACATTATAATAAGAAAAGCATATCAAGACAGGCCAAAATTAGACACTACAAAACTGTTGTATTACCGGAAGCACTATATGTCTCAGAAACGACCACAATTGGAGCATTAGGCATTACAGAGACAGAAAAAATAGAACGCAAAATTCTCAGGAAAATATTCGGACTAATACACAAAGATGGCATATGGATGAAAAGGTCTACCAATGAGTTATACCAACACACTGACAGTCTCACAGACATCACCAGAAAACGCAGACTAAATTTCTACGGACACATACAGAGAATGGACAACACCAGACTTAGAAAGAGAATCTTTGATGTAGTAAAACATTCAAGCCTTAAAACAAATTGGTATCATGAAATAGAGGAAGACATAAGGCAGCTGGGGATCAACAAACAAACGATAAAAGACAGAAAGGAATTCAGGAACAAAATTAGGAACGCAAAATTTATGGTAAATGAGAAGAGGAAGGCGGGAGCATTATGGAGGGAACAAAAGAAACAAGAGGATAGTCAAAGGATGAAGAGATTTTGAGAAGAGAAAAGGAAGAAAGGGAAGAAGGGAAAGAAGGGAAAATTGTGTCATCATGAGATATTTGAGTTCAAACACTGTCCATAAGGGCAAAAGTGATATGAATGAATGAATGAATGTCTGGATGAACAGACTTTGTTGACTATAGACAGCTGTACGAAATTACTTCGAAATAAAGAGCCAAGGTGCGTACTGTCGACAGTTGCAGTGTTGTGTAGATATTTTCAGTGCAATACAGGAACATAGATAAATGAAGACAACAAATCAAACTAAATGGAATTACTTCGAAGTAAATTCGCCGAATGTGATTAACTTGACTTCAGCTGTGTTAGCTACAAATGTGACTGGTGACATAAGAAAATTTTTACCGGACCAGGGAAAAAAATGAATGGCTCTAAGCATTATGGGACTTAACATCTGAGGTCATCAGTCTCCTAGACGTAACTACTTAAACCTAACTAACCTAAGGACATCACACACATCCATGACCGAGGCAGGATTCGAACCTGCGACCGTAGCAGCAGCGCGGTTCCGGACTGAAGCGCCTAGAACAGCTCGGCCACAGCGGCCGGCTACCGGACCGGGACTCGCGCTCGAATTTCCCTCTTATCGCAAGCGGTCCAGCGCCTCCCGGACCGACCCGAACTTCCATATACAACACTGTATATGTCCTTATAACTCACGATAAGAGGAGAATTCGGGTTCGAGGCCCGATCGGGCACAGTTTCTCATATGTCACCAGTAAGTGGTACAACTGTACCTAACACAGCTAAAGCCAAGTAATTCGCACTCAATGAATTTATTTCGAAGTAGTTGCATTTAGTAATAGTTACCCTTATTTATCTGTGTACGTATACTGCACTGAAAATATCTGCAACTCTCCACGGTACTTGCTGTTGAGAACAGTAACGCCCACTTCACTCTTCGTGTTCAAGTTTGCCTTCAGTAGTGCTCTGTTCTGTCTCAGATTTGTCTTTTCCGGCACTTTTAATCGTTTATTAACAGCGATACACATCAGTGCACGTAGATTCACTGACGAAGTGTTGGCCGCTATTCAACTCGTGTACGGATTCACTCCATGCAAATGGAGAGCGGCCCATCGCCGGCCGGAGTGGCCGTGCGGTTCTAGGCGCTACAGTCTGGAGCCGAGCGACCGCTACAGTCGCAGGTTCGAATCCTGCCTCGGGCATGGATGTGTGTGATGTCCTTAGGTTAGTTAGGTTTAATTAGTTCTAAGTTCTAGGCGACTGATGACCTCAGAAGTTAAGTCGCATAGTGCTCAGAGCCATTTGAACCATTTTGAAGAGCGGCCCATCGATCCTATGTTGAGCTGTTCCCGCAACGTCAGAAATTACGCGTTACAGTAGTATAATATCTGAAGGTTCTGTGTTTTGCTCTGTACATTGTGACAGCGTATAACAGACTTTTCCGCTGTGTGGAGATTGTTTCATAAAAACATTGGCATTGTGGTAACATATCCAGTATCTCATAATTACAGTATTACTCAGTAACAAACCATCAGAGATCAAGGGACCCTTGTACAAAAATATTCCATAAAATATCGTAGAACAACTTCCGAAATTTTTTTGGTGGTGTTCGAGATCACCCGACATAGTAAAAAAATTACAGGACAGTCTCCGTGTCTCCCTAACGCAGTATGCCTACTCAGTGTAACCCTTCTGGGGAAGTCATCCGAGCAACGATTTGCCAGGTTTATCACCTCTCATCTTCACTAGGAGTTACGGTGTATCGAAAGCTTTGAAAACATGCAGGCACGTAAGAGGAATTTAAAGGAAGAATTTATCAGCTAAATGCGATTGCGGAAAGCTGGGTTTGAACATCTACTTCAAGAAAAAACATTCTTATCACGATCAGATAACGTTAGCAGTGCCTTTGGAACTGCTTCCCTATAATACTTTGTAGTCGAAATAGTTATCATTCTATAGTACAGGGTGATTCAAAAAGAATACCACAACTTTAAAAATGTGTATTTAATCAAAGAAACATAATATAACCTTCTGTTATACATCATTACAAAGAGTATTTAAAAAGGTTTTTTTCACTCAAAAACAAGTTCAGAGATGTTCAATATGGCCCCCTCCAGACACACGAGCAATATCAACCCGATACTCCAACTCGTTCCACACTCTCTGTAGCATATCAGGCGTAACAGTTTGGATAGCTGCTGTTATTTCTCGTTTCAAATCATCAATGGTGGCTGGGAGAGGTGGCCGAAACACCATATCCTTAACATACCCCCATAAGAAAAAATCGCAGGGGGTAAGACCAGGGCTTCTTGGAGGCCAGTGATGAAGTGCTCTGTCACGGGCTGCCTGGCGGCCGATCCATCGCCTCGGGTAGTTGACGTTCAGGTAGTTACGGACAGATAAGTGCCAATGAGGTGGCGCTCCATCCTGCTGAAATATGAATTGTTGTGCTTCTTGTTCGAGCTGAGGGGACAGCCAATTCTCTAACATCTCCAGATACTGTAGTCCAGTTACAGTAGCACCTTCGAAGAAAAAGGGACCAAAAACTTTATTGGCTGAAATGGCGAACAAATTTACAACTAAATGAAACTTTATAGCTCCCTTAATTCGCCGACAGATAGTGTTTAGCTCTGCCTTTTGTCGTTGCAGAGTTTTAAATTCCTAAAGTTGTGGTATTCTTTTTGAATCACCCTGTATAATGTTTTTTTCGGATTTTTGCCCTACAGAACAAATGAGATTTTTCTAAGTGCAACTGTACAGTTCCGTAGTCAGTCATCTGATCTCTTATTAGTTCTCCAAATACTTTTATGTGATGTTGTTCGCTAGCAAGAGATGTATTCAAATCAGCAGTGGATAGCTGCGCGCCGGCCGTTGTGGCCGAGCGGTTCTAGGCGCTTCAGTCCGGAACCGCACGACCGCTACGGTCGCAGATTTGAATCCTGCCTCGGGCATGGATGTGTGTGATGTCCTTAGGTTAGTTAGGTTTAAGTAGTTCTAAGTTCTAGGGGACTGATGACCTCAGATGTTGCGTCGCATAGTGCTCAGAGCCATTTGAACCACTTGATAGCTCCGCATTACCTGTACTGTTATTATTTGTCTTACGCAAAATCCATTTCTGTTGTTCGGTCTACGCATCAGTACCGTATAGTTGTCAGACTTCTGGCTGGTTTCGTGTAGCCTATCTCTATCCTAAGATTCTCTCCTCTACATGCCTTCGACGCACGACAGGTTCAATAATCTCTTCTACGTATTCTAATATTTGACTATTTCCACAATTTTCGATTTATCGCATTCCTCAAGTGCCTTGTTAACGATACTCAGGTGCTGAATTACATGCGCATTGCTTCTTACGGTAAGGTTTTTACACACGTTTATTTCCTGTGCATTGTTCTACGAAGGCTTCATTCTGTACGTTACATGTGCACGTAAGTTCTAACATCCCACTTAATAATGCATTTAACTTTCAGTATCTTCATTTACGGTCATCCAACTTTCATGTAAAAACTCTATGTTGCAAAAGTACACTTGCTAAAACTTCTTCTTTGGTAGCAGTAGGGCACATTTGTTTAAGAAGAAGCCTTTTTATTCTATACCATCCTGCTTTTGTGCGCCTCCATAGCTAAGTGTTCAGCCGGCACGGTAGCGCAGCGTGTTCAGTCGTAATAAAAAAAAAAGTGAGTGACAGGATCAACAACGAACTACAATGGATGTCATGTGACGTCCGCTACGCCAAATATAACGAACAATAACGGAGAAAATGCAAAAAAAAAAGTGCTCAGTCTAAACGGCTGCGAGGCGGAGGACCCCGGTTCGATTCCCGGTAGTGATGTTGACTGAGGAGCTACTTGAATGAGATGCTGCGGCTCCCACCGTCTGGAAAGTCAGAAAAAGGACTGGGAGCGCGATGTGCTGACCACTTGCCCCTCCACACCGCATGCGTATGACACATCAAGGCAGAGAATGACACGCACGGCAGCCGGTCGACGTCCCTTGGGCTTTCAAGGCCTGGGCGAGAAGCTTATTCTGCTTTTGATGCCTCCATTCGTTCGGACATATTGCGCAATTTTGCTTCTTATATGCGACAATTCTTTCAGTTTATCTACTACGTGCACCCCGATGCTGACGTTTAACAAGACGCAATTACTCTTTACAGTTTTTCTTTTTAAATCCTTAACGCAAATTTTATGCAGAAAAGTATTTTTTTCTTCAATGTCGTCCTTAATAATCACCAAAAGGGCTATCCATATACAAATCGTAACATTAATACGTATATAACCCTTAAGTTTTTATTCCTGTTTAAAAATTTTCAGTTGTTTCTTGGATAGCTTCTTACGCCTACGCGTACCGTGGCGACAAGCTGCAAACTGGCCGTAGCCTCTTTCTGGCATTTCATTTTTACAAAAAATTGTGGACTATACATCCGTTTTTGCATTTTATTCTCATTATTCTTAGAATGGACTTGAACAGAACTGAACGACTTATTTCACTCTATATTGTTTAAGACGTTCTACAGGTTCACAAATGCCACAGAGACATCCTGTATTTTCTGTAAGCTTTCCGTTATTCAGCCCAACGTCGCAGGGGCTCCTTTCTTCCCTTTATTTCCTCTGAATTGAAATTGATTTTCGCCGGGTAGCCACTCAGTTTTTCTTTTTACCCCACAATTCAGTATTACTGATGACTATTAACAAGTGCATAACAATAAAAAGATTGCTTTATACACTGAAGCGACAAAGAAACTGCTATAGGCATGCGTATTCAAATGCAGAGATACGTAAACAGGCAGAATACGGCGCTGCGGTTGCAAACGCCTATATAAGACAACAAGTGTCTGGCACATTAGTTACATCGGTTACTGCTGCTACAATGGCAGGTTATCAAGATTTAAGTGAGTTTGAACGTGGTGTTACAGCCGGCGCACGAACGATGGGGGACAGCATCCCCGAGGTAGCGATAAAGTGGGGATTTTTCCGTACGACCATTTTACGAGTGTACCGTGAATATCAGGAACCTGGCAAAACATCAAATCTCCGACACCGCTGCGGCCGAAAAAATATCCTGCAATAATGGGCCCAACAACGACTGAAGAGAATCGTTCAACTTGACGGAAGTGCAACCATTCCGCAAATTGCTACAGATTTCAGTGCTAGGCCATCAACAAGTCTCAGCATGCCAACTATTCAACGACACGTCATCGACATGGGCTTTCGGAGCCGAAGGACCCAGTCGTGTACCCTTGATGACTGCACGACAAAGAGCTTTACGCGTCGCCTAGGCCCGATAACACCGACATTGGACTGTTGATGATTGGAAACATGTTGCCTGGTAGGACGAGTTGGGTTTCAAATTGTGTCGAGCAGATGGACGTGTACGGGTATGGAGAAAACCTCATGAATCGATGGACCCTGCATGTCAGCAGGGGACTGTTCAAGCTGGTGGAGGCTCTCTAATGGTGTGGGCGTGTGCAGTTTGAGTGGTATGGGACCTCTGAAACGTCTAGATATGACTCTGACAGATGATACGCGTGTAAGCATCCTGTTTTATCACCTGCATCCATTCATCTCACTTGGGCAATCCCAGTAGGACAATGCGACACCCCATACATCCAGATTTGCTAGAGTGGCTCCAGGGAGTTTAAACACTTCCTCTGGTCACCAAACTCCCTAGATATTAACATTACTGAGCATATCTGGATGTCTTCCAACGTGCTTTGCAGAAGAAAACTCCAGCCCATCGTGCTCTTACGGATTTATGGACAGCCCTGCAGGATTCATGATGTCAATATCCTCCAGCACTGCTTCAGACATTAGTCGAGTCCATGCCACTTCGTGTTGTGGCACTTCTGCTTGCTCACGGGGTCCCTACACAATATTAGGCAGGTGTGCCAGCCAGTTTCTTTGGCTCTTCAGTGTAGTAGTCAAACTATATACGCATCCTTCATTTTGTAGTGTGATGATAATGTGTTTCATGAAATCTAATTAGTCCATATAAATGTATTTTGTCATTTCGCCCAACAAGGACTTCTCCAAAGCTGTAGATTCATCTAATGTTAATCTACCACAATAACAGTCAACATTAAGTTCCTTAGATAATATGACGTTTCGGTGTATATCCTGGAAAGTGACCATCACCGAAACAAAGATTGTAAGTAAAGATAAGAACATTTAAAAGTGATAAAATTTACAAAGAGAAATGTAGAAAACAAGAATTACATACATATTAATTACTGCGAAAATGGAAGCTAATGCTCATTATGATAACGGTGAGCCAACAATATTACGGCGATATTTCAATACAGATAAGAATAAAGATTGTCCAATAGCAGTTTAGCGTTTCACACCTAAAAATGTACGCACAACAACCTGTGTACCATAGAGATCCACATCAATTTTTATAACATAAAGATTTCACATCTGACAGACACGTCCTCTGATATAGACATAACAATAGACGCCACTAAAAATGGGTTATGTGCCTGAATACTGGTCCGGCAATTGAATATCTTTACACATAACTCACGGTGTACAGCAAGATGTCTTTTAACAACACAAATGTATAACAGCATAAAGCATACTAATCTACAACTTCTACATCATCGTGGTTTAGTTTCAATACCTGTGCTATACAGCTCTGAACCGGGCTACCGGGACCGTGTGGTTGGTGTGAGAGCGTTCAGAGGTGCTCCACAAGCTGATTAAAGACAAGCGCTGTGCATCACGGAGAGCTTTGCTACGAAATTCCGGGAGAGTGATTTCCGAGAAGCGTCGGAAAACGTATTACTTCCTCCCACCACAACGAGAAAATTCGGGAAATGGGATCTAATATAGAGAGTTGCCGGCAATCGTGCTTCCCTCGAGCCATTCGCAAATGGAGCGGGGAAGGGGATCGGATAGTGGTACTAGAAGTACCCTCTGCCACTCATAGGTAGACCAAAAACTTATCATGGTTTTAAGGGAGATGACGAACAGCCGACCCTGATGTTAAGGGACGTATAAAGGGGATTCAGTAGCAATAAATGTCCACTGATCAACTACATCGCATTTTCTTGGATTGGGTAGCAATGAGGTATAAACATAAAAAACTGGCTTACTTTTTTTTCTGTTGCTGTATTATGTCATACCGTATCATATTTTGGGGTAACTCCAGAGACCGAGAAAAGTTAATAATGTAAAGGCGTGTAAGAAGATTCATTTGTGGTGCAAATTAAAGGACAGCATGCTTCTTGCTTCATGAAGTTTTTACATCTTCGTTTTTACTGCGAGAGCACATGATGAAAATTGATTCTCTTTAGATGAAAACGAAGACACATATACGCGCTGAGCGGTATAGCAAGTACCAAAAGGCTACACAATTCTTAACATTTCGAGTTGGCTGTCCTCTGTTTTCGATTACTGACAACATAAGAGATGTAACGGTAGTAGCTACTTCGCTGCGTTGCGAAATGTTATTGTGTAGTGCGAGTCAATTGAGAAATAAACAATGTAATCAACGTGTGTAAACAAGAAAGTCTCAATAGTCCGCTCCGAGTCAATTGAGAAATAAACAATGTAATCAACGTGTGTAAACAAGAAAGTCTCAATAGTCCGCTCCCGCTAGTTATTGTTACATCCGTATCTGATTTAAGAAAATGAGGAAAGAAGTGTAGAATTTAACGTCGCGTCGACAGCGCGCAAGGACGGGTGAAATTTATATCGTAGCTGTTGATCTGTACTAGGCGAGCTCACCCATGAGTTGCCCGTACTGATCGGGAAACAAGAAAACATTTCTCCTCTCACGACCCCGCTAGACGCGTTGGCTACAGAGGCGGACGAAAGTATTCACTCAGGTCACATGCGTATCTCACGGTCAGTTGTGACTGATGCATACACGGAATGTCTAACTGCGTGTGTGCCATAATGTAAGGAATATTCCGAAAGAGGTCGACTATGCGAATGTGACCGTACCCTCTACCTTGACCGATAGTTCTGTTTCGCGCGGGAGAAAAGTAATCAGACACTGCTCCGGCTGACAAGGTAACCGCAGTCGGAAGGCACAACTCAGCGGCAGCAAGCAGTCAGTGTGCGCGAGGCAGCTGTCTCATACTACAGGAAAGCACAGGTCTCGTCAAAAAAGACCAACGTAGCGCCGTGCCCCGCAAAGGGAGGCAAACGACAGTGGAAGAGCGAAGGCTTATTGTGAGGCTGCATAGTGAGAGAAAATGATATGTAGAAACAGGCAAGGTCGTCAACTGAAGCCGAAAAACTGTATTTAATATTGTCTAGAAATGGAAAGAAGAAAAAATTCTCGCCAGTCGTCCACGGCAGGGGCGTCCTCAGAAACTCACGAACAGAGACGAGAGGAAGATAATTCGAATGGTGAAAAATAACCCGCGGACAACGGCCCCTGCTTCAGCGGCAGACCTGGCAGAAGGCGTTAGAACAGTGCGCAGATGCCTGAACAGTGCTGGGTACAATGCCTGAGTGCCAAGGAACAAACCGTTAGACAGTAAGTGTAACGCAAACAAGCGGATGGTTTTTGCAGAAGAATTTGTCGCCAAGGATGTAACCTTTTGGGACAAGATTCTGTGCAGTGATGAATGCAAATTTACTTTGAGCCATGTGGATGGCTGCAGTTTAGTGCTGCGTCAAGCAAACACAGAGTGGGAGCCCAAAAACATGGAGGCAACCATCAAAACATGAAGGCGGCAGTGTGGTGGTGTGGGGATGCATGTCTTCCAGAGGTGCTGGCGAGCTTGTCTTAATGAAGACAGCTTGGACACTTATGCTATCTCGATATGCTCATACAAAATCTGTTAAAAAGAGCTGCAAAGTTGGATCTTGGAGGTGACTTTTATTTCCAACAAGACAACGATCCTAAGCGTACGGCTGAAATTGCTCACAGGTCGTTTGTGTTGTCTTGTTTTCAGTTTATTTCAGATGTTTTGGATTGGACTGAGGTCCGAAGGCTGCGGTGGGGTAATGAGGCGTGTTGTATAGTATCCACAGTTGTGGATATGAGCAGTTCGACACATTTGCTGAGGGCTGCAATACAGAGAAAGGGACGCATTACCAAATACTGATTGCTGAGTGTCTGAATACTTTTGCCCATTATATATTTCGATTTTTTTTTCATAAGACGTATTTTGTTACTTGTTGTTCTGCATATCTTCAGATTGACATACGTTGTACACAATTGTAAAGAATAAAATATATGTTTAGAGTTTAAAACACATTTAAGATTTACTTCTCTGGTTACTCCCAGTGCCTGAATACTTTTTCCCGCCTCCGTATGTCATTCTTTCTTCGCTCTTCGCATTACGTTGATTCTTTCCACAGAAACACGAACGGGAAAGAAGACATTGTATAGACAATAATATCGATTATTATACGGAAACTTCTCGAGATTTGTCGGTCAGGGAGTTGATATATCGATAGTACTTTGCTGGGTTAATATTTATAACACTGATGACTGACGAAATGTATGGGAGAAACAGGCGATCAATACGAGAGACGGAAGGATTTAAAGAAAAGAAAGAAGCCTGTAAATATGTGTGTATAGGAATTAGTTTATTTTAAATTGGTCTAAACTTGTAAATAATTTGACGTGTCCTATATCGTTGTAAAAAGAGATCTACGGATGAATAAAGCTACTACTACTACTACTACTACTACTGCTACTATAATATGGGAGAGTTGGTCGCCCTAGTTACACACCGTCAGGTGGCTTCCTGAGTACTGCTGAATACAGTTGTAGACGAAGATGCAGATTTTTCGCGTCGCTGTTTACGAGAAATTATCATGTCCCTAAGGATTAGTCATAAAAATAGAGAAATAGCTATGAGATTCTCAGTGTAGTTTTACTTCATATGATGCGAAACGTTGTCTAATGAGCTTGTAGTAGAGAAGCGATGCACTTACCGTGGCGGCCGCGTGTGTGTAAAAGACTGCCCTTTCCGCGGTTGTGCAGGGCGCCCTTTGAAGAGCGCAGACAGCAGCGCGTAGCGTTTCGTCACTTCCCCGCCGTAACGAGGTGTTTGTCGGTCACGCGCCGGCGCCCCCCTCACCACACGGCCGGGATGGCATCGCAGCCGCGAGATCTCAGGTGCAAGCCGCGACTCAACGGCTGCTGACGCATCCGCCTTGTTATGTGCACACTCACGTGGTGGCGGCTAATCTGCGCTACCGTTAGCGCCGCGGCACGGGAAGACGGACCGCTACCACGGTGAGGATGCACCTTCAGTTCACGTCTTGCAACATTTCCGTCTTTTTAATTCCTCCAGAGACCCCAGCTGATAACACTCTGTCGTTACGAGATGCTATCCAAAATGACGCCCGATGTGTTAATAACAACCTCTTACGTCTTAGATGCATGTAAGGCTATACTGACTGCACACAGTCGTTAGAAGACAGTCGGAAAACCTACGTTTATAGCATTTGTAGATTCAGAGAAGGATTTAAAAGTATTTACTTGAACACACTCTATGGAATTCTACGATCAGCTAGGATAAAATACAGGGAACCTTCTACAAAAGCCAGGTTGCTGTTGAAGGGCAAGCCTACTCTCTTATGTTACTCAGTCAGTACATAAAGAAAGTAGTAGAGGTAGCTAAGAAAAAATTTGGAAAGGAAATTAAACTTCAAGAAGAAGAAATCAGAACTTTGAGGTTTGCTGGTGACGTTACAAATCTCTGAAATGGAGAAGATCTTCGAAGAGCACTTAAAAGGAATGGATAGTGTCTTGAAAAAAGGTTATAAAATTAATGTCAACAAAAGCAGAACGTAGTGTACTTAAATCAGGAGATGCTGAGGGAAGTAGATTAGGAAATGAAAACTAAACGTACGAAATCGTGCTGCAAAGTAATCCATCCAAATTTTTTATGTGAAAAAATTCTTAATGCTTTTTAAATAAAACAGACGCTATTGACATTGTAAACCTTTATTGGATTTGTTGATGGAGCATCAGCCTCACCTCTGCTTGCACCGCTTCGTCACTCCTCGAAGGTGTTCTTTAAGTTTTGGTAACAGATGAAAATCAGAGGGGGCCAAGTCGGGACTGTATGGAGGATGATCGATGACTGTGAACCCAAGGCGTGGGATTGTTGGAGGTGTCGCAGCGCTCGTGTGTGGTCTGGTATTTGACATGCTGAAGGAGAAGGTTCTCCATATGTGGACGAAATCTTCGAATTCGAAAGTCGATTACGGGACCTGTTTCTTACTAATCGATATAAATTACATACCGCCATGTAACACGCTATAATTCGGAGCCCTCTAGCGGCGGAGGGCTAATAATATGTAAACATGGAGAATAAAGATGTAGAATGTTAATAACGTTTCTTTTACTTAAAAAGCCTTAAGAGTTGTCACATAAAAATTCTAAGGCATCACCTTTCGGATCCCCCTCAAGTAACTCATTACGGTAGAAGTAGAGAGAATATAAAACCCAGACAACAGCACGAAAATAATTTCTGATAAAGGCAAATCTGCTAACGTCGATCATAAATGTAAGTGAAAGGAAGTCTCTTCTGCACGTATTTGTCTGGAGCTAGTCTTGTACGGAACTGTAACGTGAAAGATAAGCATCTCAGACAAGAATAGAATAGACGCTTTTGAATGTAGTGATACGGAAGAATGCTGAAGGTAGCATGGGTAGATAGGATAACTAATGGGGAAGTACTGAATCGAATTGGGAGAAAGGAAAACTGCCGGCCCGTTGTGGCCGAGCGGTTCTAGGCGCTTCAGTCTGGAACCGCGCGACTGCTACGGTCGCAGGTTCGAATCCTCCCTCGGGCATGGATGTGTGTGATGTCCTTAGGTTAGTTAGGTTTAAGTAGTTCTAAGTTCTAGGGGACTGATGACCTCAAATGTTAAGTCCCATAGTGCTCAGAGCCATTTGAACCATTTTTGAAAGGAAAACTGCGACGCAACTTGACTAAAGGAGAGATCAGTTGATACGGTATATGATGAGGCATCAAGCAACTGTCAGTTTGGTAATTATGGGAAATGCGGGGTGGGGGGGTCCGAATTACTGAAGTGAGTTTTGACGTGACTACAATAAGCAGGTATCAATGGATGCAGGGTGTAGTAGTTATACAGAGGTGAAGAGATTTGCACAGGACAGACTAGCGTGAAGAACTGTGCCAAAGCGGATTTCTAGCTGAAGACGGCAACAACGACGTTTTATGTTTGGGAACATGCAAGTTAAGCAGAAACTAGACATCAGTAAGAAGAGTCGAAGACTATAAAAGGAAAGCAGTGGTTGATTTGTGGCCTGAAGCCTGTTCCCAGTGTTACTCAGTCTGTACATTGAGCAAGCAGTAAAGAAAGCCAAGGAGAAATTAGGAAAGTATGGTGGATAGATAAAACGGCGCTTGTTACTGACTTCGTGACCACAGTGAGGAACCCTGTCAGTATAATGAAAGAGAGGTCAGAATGGACCTAACGTTCTTTTTAACTTCTCTATGTTATTGAACGGGTACAAAAGGATCCTTCCCTCCCCAATGACTATTTGTAAAGGTTACTCAGATGCTCTTGAAGTGGCACAACATTGTTTTTCTGGATTTACGGGTGTATTTCAGTGCATGGAGGTAATGATCACACATGTAAAATGGTTACAATTCACCATCGTCTAATTAATCCAGCGTGTGCAAATAGGGATGAAGTGACAAGAACATTGAGACATTGTACAATGGATCATCTGCTCTCATATCAAAACCGTAGCTATCACTGAATAATAATACATCAAAGATATTGCAAATGGATCAAATGGCTCTAAGAACTATGGGACTTAATAGCTGACGTCATCAGTCCCCTAAACTTAGATCTACTTAAACCTAACTAACCTAAGGACATCACACACATCCATACCCGAGGCAAAATTCGAACCTGCGACCGTAGCAGCCGCCTGGTTCCGGACTGAAGCGCCTAGAACCGCTCGGCCACCGCGGCCGGCAAAGATATTGCAGAAAATGCTGAAACTTGTACGTGTAACTAACTAACGGTGACTAACGTAAGCCGTGCTAATTTTTCTGGAGTTTTAAAATTCGACAGATCATTATATCACACCGAGTACGGCTCTAAAATATTGCACAGAACAGAAAATTTTGGTACGACAAAAAACGAAACGAACGATAAATCTCGCTGACCTATAGAAGACGAAAAGATCCCGAAAAGCAGGAAGAATCAAGACCGGCTACTAAGGAGCAGTTCGATGAGGAGCAACTTCAATAGCAGCCCCCACCATGTGAGGAATTAAAGAGTTCTACGAGAAGCTTCTGGAACGTCTTAGCTGGTAGAATAGTAGTTTGATGAAATGTTAAAAAACTGGCCAGCTGAGGATCCTCAGCAACTGGACACAGTATAGCAGATATTGGCAGAAATGTATGGCAACAGCGCATGATGAGGTGACATGTTCCTCCTCTTTAGTCAAGTTGACATTTGTTACTAGGAAAAACTATGTTTCGGGTCGGGAAACGAATTCGTATCCCTGTTACAGCCGAGAACGCGAAAGGCATGGAGAGCGCCTAGTAGCAGGTCGACTGCTTACATCGAGCGGTTCTAGGCGCTTCAGTCCAAAACCACGCGGCTGCTACGGCCGAAGGTTCGAATCCTGCCTCGGGCATGGATGTGTGTGATGTCCTTAGGTTAGTTATGTTTAAGTAGTTCTAAGTCTAGGGGACTGATGACCTCAGATGTTAAGTCCCATAGTGCTTAGAGCCATTTGAACTTGTATCTGTGGGGCGCGATTGGCTCGCGCAATAGCAAGCGCATTGCTCGGGAAAGGCATGGATCGGCGTTCGACTTCTAGTCTGGTACACAGTTTTAACCTGTTCAATAAAAAGTCGTATTTCAGAACACTCAAGGGCTTCCTATAAAAAGATTCTTTTTTACTACTGGTTTCCTTCATCTGATATTCCTCAGGTATTATAAAATTAGCCTACATGACAATATTCTTACTGTGGAGTAGAATAAAACAAAACCAATTTTTCGTCACCACAGTTAATAATGAAATAGATTATACAGTTAATAGTAAAATGTACCGACATTTTGTACACTGTCATTATCAGGTTCAAGTTTTCCATATGGAGAGCACTCTACATACTGGCGAGTATTCAGCTGGTATGTCTAACTCGACACTAATGTTCATCAGCATTTTTGTTCAGAGTCAGTGATGGTGCAAGACTGTTTCACTGTGGAGCGTGCATATGACCAAACAGTGCGGAGACAGTGTCTTAGCTTTTGATTACTAAGGAAATATAATTTAGATTTAGATTCTAAAAGTCAATGACTTATGTAATCACGTGCCGCCTTACTAAAATTTATTACCGGTTTCGGCTTTGTAGCCATGGCCAGATCTAAAGAGTACAGCTATGACACACAGGTGCGTACCAGTACATCAATACATCAGTTTCAATTTACTGGGATAAACAATTTGTTTACGAGACTCAGAAAAGGGAACACCTCTTAATACCAGAGTATCACTTGCACCCCACTTCGTCAGTATTTTGTTGGATATATTCCAATCTCTGTCTTCCCCTACAATTATTACCCTTTACAACTACATCAAGCACCCTGGAAGTTATTCCTTGATGTCTCAATGCATATCCTACACCCTGTCCTTCTTCTTACCTATGTTTTCCAAATTTTCATGTCCTCGTCTGTTGTGTGGAGAACCTCCTCATTTCTTATCATTCCACCCAATTTTCAACATCCTTCTGCATCACCACTTCTCAAACGCTTCGATTCGACTATTTTCTGGGTCTCCCATAGCCCATCATTCGAGTACATACAATGCTTTGCTAGAAACGTACATTCCCGAAAATTTCTTCCTCAATTGCAGATATTGGTGCAGTAACTGGAATATTTCCACTTTTGAGCGAAAATTAAATTTTACTACCATTGCATAGTTTGAAACTGCTCCATCATGTGGTGCAAGAATAAGACCTCTGCTTGGGATCAGTTAGTAATAACACAGGGAACGGATCTGTAGACATTGGGTGTTTGGGGTAAGAACCAGACATGCCTAGGGTTTCCTGCGTCATTTTATGAAACAATAGTCAGGTTCTGACATGTGAAATACAGCCAAGAGGTTCTCAGTGGTTGATATTTTTAGACTTCTTGTTAAGCTGTCTAACATTAAGGGTACTGATAATGAAAATTTTACTATTTCGAAGTACATATTCTTTGAGTATTCCACTGTACATAAGCATGAAGTTCACTCTAGTTCATCATTATCACATCTTATCTAGGATGATTTCTACTGAAACCTGATACTGTCAGGAAGGATCAGGAAGGAGGCAGCGGTCTTCACATAATTTATTAAATAATTTTTTTTAATAAAAACAAACTTCTAATGCCCAGACTGCAATTTTCATTATACAATTAAAGTGTGACTAATTTGGTTGCTTTCTAAAACCATCATCAGATCGTTCAAATTTTTACAAACGACTTGAGCATGCATCGAAAAACATTGTTATTAGTTGCAGTGATACAATGACATACATTCGTATTGTGGGCCAACATGACTAAGACAGTATGTAAACCATCATCTTGCAAGTTGCAGATATTAAAGAAGGAAAATAGCCAGTTACATTAGTAAAAACTGCATTAAATGCCAATTACTTGTTTAGTATTTTATCCTTCGTCAGCAACTGTAGTTATATGTAACAAAATAATAAGCAATCAGTTGCATAAAAGAAATTAGATTTTATTACAAGAAACTGTAAAAGAAATTAAATTTCTTTTATGCAGCTGGTTGATTGTTATTTTTTACGCCCATTATTTGCTTTTACAACCTCCTAGCTCCAATGAGAATGGAGTTATGAAAAAAAGTGTTTTCCAGCCCCTGGCATACAGGCTGCCCCATATAACAAGAATGTTGTGTGGGAATGGCAGTGGCCTGCCAGATTGACCTGCTTTGCAGGGCAGCCTATGTATCACAGGCAATTAACTGTGTTCTGGGCCCTAATATGTAGGCTGCCTCACATGACAGGATTGTTGCATTGGAGTAGTATTAGCCTGCTTTATCGACCTGCTCTCCATGGCGGCCTGTGTATCAGATGCAAATAAATGCTTTTCAAGCCCCTGATGTGTAGCCTGCCCTGCATGACGTGGAGGAAGTATCGGCCTGCTTCGTTGAACTGTACTGCAGGGGCTATATGTGCCAAAAGAGTATGGCTGGGTACAGAATGGAAAGAGGAGGGGGTGGACAGAGACGGGGCAGGAGGAAATGGGCAAAGAGATGAGAAGAGGGGAGGCAGGTGGAAGATACAGAAGGACAGTGAGAAGGAGGAAAAGGAAGTGGGCGAGGCTGAGCTTGAGAATGGGTGAGGAAGATATGGCGAGATTTTAGAAATTCTGGAAGAATATTATCCATGACTTTTCCCTTATTTGGTCGCTCATTAATACAGTGTTTATTTCATCCTCAAGATATAAGATGACTGAAGTACTCATGAACTTACTTGCGTTTTTTTTCTTGTTTTGGTCAAAGTCACGTATGAATATAAAACTCTTCTTAACACCCAAAGTATAACCGTCACACTCTGGCTGAACATAGGAATACCACCCCACGCCTTTCCGATTGCAAGTATTCTCTTGCATCAGCCTGATGAACTAACAACGATAGGTGTAACCCTCCCGCCTGCAGCTGCCGCCCAGCTGTGGCGCAACGCCCTGTGGCTACAAGTGTTTACCACTCCTGCCGCCCAAACCAGCAGCTCTCATCTGCGAAAGCAAACGACTTTCCTTATGCATATGTAGCGTTACCTCACTCCTTTACGAGTTCCGTCTTAACAAGTGTGCACAGTTACCGCACTGACTCGAGAGATCAACATCTTAAGAGTCCTGAACACAACATTCGGGTAATCGAGAGGTGGAACAAGTAACGTGATGGCAAGAAACCAGTCATTGGTACTAAGCAGAGACTAAGCTTGGTTCAGAACTTGTAGACTTACTGAGGATTATTCATACCAAACCTTAGGACCGTGTTCGCCAATGATCATTAGGGGAAATGCGTGTTTCTCGCGCTGCTGTCCTCGGCAGTATCCTACTTTAGCGCTGGTAATTTTCTGTTTCCCAGTCTGACACGCTATCAAGTGCCAAGTACGTGAAGTACTGGGTGGTGATAATGAAAGTGCATCTACACACGAAAGTCCAGTCTGGGCTGCAATTATCGTACGGCAGCGAAAATTGGTAGACATACTAATACGTTAATGCGAAACCGACTGATGCTGGAAAAAAATAGTTCCAGTTTTGACCAACAGTTGCAAATCCGGCGTTGTGAATGCAAGAAAGATGTATGGAAATGCTTCCATATGTAATGAAATAGGGACGGGATTGGGCAGAACAGATCAAACAAATGACAAAGGCATAACGTTGATTTTATTATTAACCGGCGGTTACACAGTTTGTTCAGTATAAGCATCAGTGACGTCGACGAGATGCTGCATCCGTAAAAGGACGTAATCAATAGTTACTCGCAGCAGTTGCTGTGGAATCTGAGCAACGTGTTCCTTAATTCTGGACTTCAGAACAGGTATAGACCGAACGTCTTACTGGTAACGGCATTCTTTTAGCTATCCCCAGAGCCAAAAGTCACATCGATTCAGATCAGGCGGTCTTGCAGGCCTTGAATCTGAAAAACTTTTGGAGATGACGGGTTCATGAAAGGTTGCATTACGCAGATCTCTCGCTGTGCGAAAGACATGAGGTGTTGCTCCGACCCACATGAAAACAGTAGTTTCCACACAGTTGCGTTCCTCTAAAGCAGGAGTCACATGATGTGCAAGGAGGGCTCGATAACGTGCAGGCGTCACGGTACACTTGAGAGGTCCCCTGGGTGCATTCTGTTCAAAGAAGAACGGATCGAGAATAAAGGTGCCTGTGAATCCACACCGCACAGTCATACACGGCGAGTGCAGTGTAAAATGCGCCACATCACTTCATGTAATATCGATCCATGCTAGAAACCGAAAAGCGAATTCAGAGCGTTGCTGTCGATTATGAGATTTCAGCTGCTGCAGTGTACGATCTTACACGGGTACCGCCGTAAAATAGACCGAAAATATTCCGTACTTTTGATCATGGTATGGACAATTCTCGTGACACTGAACGAGCACCAGCACTATCCAGGGCACGTGCTGCGTCAGTTACCGCAACGGCAACCTCGGCAATAACTTCCACTGGGGTAGAATGCCTTCCTCTTCCAGGTACCACATCAAGCTCACTCGTGTTTTCAAATTTCATTAGCATCTCCATTAAGCTATTTAATGACATCGAACCTCTCCTCAGACCTTTTAGTCGGCAATACTCCCTCAGTACACCACTGTAATTGCTGCCGTCCACATAAAACTGTTTCACAGACAGCGCACGGTCCCTTTCCTCGATAGCCATACTCTTCACTCACGTTATGGCTTGTCGGGTAATAGCATGGATGTTATACCGCCATACAGTGTACAGCCCCAGATTTACACATGGTAGCGACAATTGGACTTAAATTGTTTTCCATCATAAATCGATTCCGCATTAACGCATTAGCATCTCTACCAAGTTTCGTGGACATACGATAATTACAGCCCAGATTGGACCACGTGAGTAGCTGCACTTTAATTATAGCCATCTGGTATTACAGAATGAAGCAATAGTGCTAAATTCGTCAAACATTCGTCAAATGTTTATCACATAATGGATATTAAATGATTAAAGTTTAATTCTATTCGAAATTGATGTCTATCAGCAACATCAGTACGAGGTGTGACCTCCTCAGTCACGAATACACCCTTATATAATTTGTGCCATAGAAGCAAGCAGCCTCCGGGTCATCTCTATGGTTTTCTTGCCATGCCTGGAACGCGCAGTGTGCCGGTTCGTGAAGCTTCCTGGCTGGAGGTTGGTATGAAGGTGTATGGCTTCCCATTACATCCCAGACATGCACTATATGGAACTCTATAAATCTGGGGATGCTTTTAACTTCACATTTTCCTTTCCCCCATAGCTTCACTGCATATGTGTTTGACACATATATTGGACACACCACCTCTTCGTGTCCACCGCTTATCCCTCTGTCCACCCTACGCTCTCACCTCTCTCTATCTCCTCCTCCCTATCTATCTACAATTCCTCCACCTCCCTCTTTGTCCATTTCCTCCATGAGATGGTATTCCTATGTTCTGCCAGAGTGCGACAGCTATACTTCGGGTGTTTGGAAGAGTTTCGTATTCATACATGACTTTGGCCAAAATGAGAAAAAAACGCTAGTAAGTTTATGAGTACTTCAGTCATCGTATATCTTGAGGATGAAATAAACACTGTATTAATGAGCGATCAAATAAGGGAAAAAGCATGGATAATATTCTTCCGGAATTTCTAAAATCACTGGAGGAAATTCCAACAAACGACTATTCAAACTAACTGATGAGCAGAATCTAAGAGTCAGAAGACACAACATCAGAGTTTCAGAAAGAAATATCGTCCACGCAATCCAGATACAGAAACGACAGATAATTGAGAGACATATCGCACAGTCATATCGACAGCTGACGCAACTCAAGTTGTTCACAAGAATAAGATACAGAAGAAATCTAGGATCTGTTACATGACGACCCCGGCCGAGTGGGGATTTACTCTGCCCGGGGACTGGCTATTGTGCTGTCCTCATCATTTCATCATCATTATCATCATCATCATCATCATTCGTGACAGTGGCTAGATTGGATTGTGAAACAATTGGACTGCGTAAAAATTGGGACTTTGTACGGGCTTTAATGACCGCGCAGTTGAGCGTCCCACAAATCAAACATCATGATGACGAACATAATCTCAGTTCGAATATAATTTTTTTTTTTTCAGACGGAGAAGCCTCTGTCCACGAATTAGCTCGGTTTTAGAAAACACTGCTCGTGCGTAAATCAGCTTGCTCTTTTCTCACATGATATGCTGCGAACTGTGGATGAAGCGCAACAGATAGATTCCATATTCCTAGACTTCCGGAAACCGTTTGATACGATGCGCATTGCACACCGTTGGCGAAGCTACGAACTTACGGAATAGCTTCACAGATATGTGAGTGGGTAAAAGACGTGTTAAGTAACAGAACTCAGTAAGTTGTCCCCGACGGGGAGTGTTTATTAGAGACATGGGTATCGTCAGGAGTGCCCCAGGAAGTGTGACAGGCCCGCTGCTACTATCTACATCCTTAAATGATCTGCAGACACGATGAATCGCAAGCTGCGGCCGTTTGCTGATGATGCCGTGGTGTACAGGAGAAGGTGTCGTCGTTGAGTGACTGTAGGAGATACAAAGTGACTTAGACAAAATTTCTAATTGGTGTGATAAATGGCAACTAGCTCTAAACGTAGGAAAATGTAAATTAATGCAAATGAATAGGAGAAACAAACCCGTAATGTTCGAATTCAGCATTGGCAGTGCTGCTTCACACAGCGACGTCGATTAAATATTTAGGCGTAACGTTGTAAAGTTATGCGCAATAGAATGAGCATGTAAGGATTATAGTAGGTAAAGTGAATGCTCTACTTCAGATTATTGAGAGAATTTTAGGAAAGTGTGGTTCACGTGTAAAGGTGGCCGCATATAGAATACTTTTGCGACGCATTCTTGAATACTGGGATCCACACCACATCGGATTAAAGGAAGACATCGAAGCAATTCCGATACGGGCTTCTAGATTTGTCATCGGTAGGTAGAAGGAGATCCGTGGTCTAGGGGTAGCGTCTTTGATTCATAATCAAAACGTCTTCGGTCCCGGGTTCGATGCCCGCCGCTGCCTAAATTTTGATAAATAAACAGCCTGGGCGGCCGAGGACTTCCGGCATAAGAAGTCAGCCTCATTCTGCCAACGGCCTTGTCAAAGAGGCCGGAGGAGCGGATAGAGGTTCAGGGCACTCTCTTGTCCTAAGGGTGGAAAATTGCCCCTAAAGGTGGAAGAATCAGCAATGATCAACGACATGAGGATGCAGAAGGCAATGGAAACCACTGCATTAAAGACACGTAACGTGTATTCACAGGACATGTGGCCTGTAATTGAAGAAGTATCATGATGATCTCTCCATTGGCAAAAGATTCCGGAATAGTCCCCCATTCGGATCTCCGGGAGGGGACTGCCAAGGGGGAGGTTACCATGAGACAAAGATTGAATAATCATCGAAAGGATAACGTTCTACGTGTCGGGGCGTGGAATGTCAGAAGCTTGAACGTGGTAGGGAAACTAGAAAATCTGAAAAGGGAAATGCAAAGGCTCAATCTAGATATAGTAGGGGTCAGTGAAGTGAAGTGGAAGGAAGACAAGGATTTCTGGTCAGATGAGTATCGGGTAATATCAACAGCAGCAGAAAATGGTATAACAGGTGTAGGATTCGTTATGAATAGGAAGGTAGGGCAGAGGATGTGTTACTGTGAACAGTTCAGTGACAGGGTTGTTCTAATCAGAATCGACAGCAGACCAACACCGACAACGATAGTTCAGGTATACATGCCGACGTCGCAAGCTGAAGATGAACAGTTAGAGAAAGTGTATGAGGATATTGAAAGGGTAATGCAGTATGTAAAGGGGGACGACAATCTAATAGTCATGGGCAACTGGAATGCAGTTGTAGGGGAAGGAGTAGAAGAAAAGGTTACACGAGAATATGGGCTTGGGACAAGGAATGAAAGAGGAGACAGACTAATTGAGTTCTGTAACAAGTTTCAGCTAGTAATAGCGAATACCCTGTTCAAGAATCACAAGAGGAGGAGGTATACTTGGAAAAGGCCGGGAGATACGGGAAGATTTCAATTAGATTACATCATGGTCAGACAGAGATTCCGAAATCAGATACTGAATTGTAAGGCGTACCCAGGAGCAGCTATAGACTCAGATCACAATATAGTAGTGATGAAGATTAGGCTGAAGTTCAAGACATTAGTCAGGAAGAATCAATACGCAAAGAAGTGGGATACGGAAGTACTTAGGAATGACGAGATACGTTTGACGTTCTCTAACGCTATAGATACAGCAATAAGGAATAGCGCAGTAGGCAGTACAGTTGAAGAGGAATGGACATCTCTAAAAAGGGCCATCACAGAAGTTGGGAAGGAAAACATAGGTACAAAGAAGGTAGCTGCGAAGAAACCATGGGTTACAGAAGAAATACTTCAGTTGATTGATGAAAGGAGGAAGTACAAACATGTTCCGGGAAAATCAGGAATACAGAAGTACAAGTCGCTGAGGAATGAAATAAATAGAAAGTGCAGGGAAGCTAAGACGAAATGGCTGCAGGAAAAATGTGAAGACATCAAAAAAGACATGATTGTCGGAAGGACAGACTCAGCGTACAGGAAAGTCAAAACAACCTTTGGTGACGTTAAAAGCAACGGTGGTAACATTAAGAGTGAAACGGGAATTCCACTGTTAAATGCAGAGGAGAGAGCAGATAGGTGGAAAGAATACATTAAAAGCCTCTATGAGGGTAAAGATTTGTCTGATGTGATAGAAGAAGAAACAGGAGTCGATTTAGAAGAGATAGGGGATCCAGTATTAGAATCGGAATTTATAAGAGCTTTGGAGGACTTGTGGTCAAATAAGGCAGGAGGGATAGATAACATTCCACCAGAATTTCTAAAATCATTGGGGGAAGTGGCAACAAAACGACTATTCACGTTGGTGTGTAGAATATATGAGTCTGGCGACATACCATCTGACTTTCGGAAAAGCATCATCCACACAATTCCGAAGACGGCAAGAGCTGACAAGTGTGAGAATTATCGCACAATCAGCTTAACAGCTCATGCATCGAAGTTGCTTACAAGAATAATATACAGAAGAATGGAAAATAAAATTGAGAATGCGCTAGGTGAAGATCAGTTTGGCTTTAGGAAAAGTATAGGGACGTTACGGCTAATAATGGAATCAAGGCTAAAGAAAAATCAAGACACTTTCATAGAATTTGTCGACCTGGAAAAAGCGTTCGACAAAATAAAATGGTGCAAGCTGTTCGAGATTCTGAAAAAAGTAGGGGTAAGCTATAGGGAAATACGGGTCATATACAATATGTACAACAACCAAGAGGGAATAATAAGAGTGGACGATCAAGAACGAAGTGCTCGTATTAAGAAGGGTGTAAGACAAGGCTGTAGCCTTTCACCCCTACTCTTCAATCTGTACATCGAGGAAGCAATGATGGAAATAAAAGAAAGGTTCAGGAGTGGAATACAAGGTGAAAGGATATCAATGATACGATTCGCTGATGACATTGCTATCCTGAGTGAAAGTGAAGAAGAATTAAATGATCTGCTGAACGGAATGAGCAGTCTAATGAGTACACATTATGGTTTGAGAGTAAATCGGAGAAAGACGAAGGTAATGAGAAGTAGTAGAAATGAGAACAGCGAGAAACTTAACGTCAGGATTGATGGTCATGAAGTCAATGAAGTTAAGGAATTCTGCTACCTAGGCAGTAAAATAACCAATGACGGACGGAGCAAGGAGGACATCAAAAGCAGACTCGCTATAGCAAAAAAGACATTTCTGGCCGAGAGAAGTCTACTAATATCAAATACCGGCCTTAGTTTGAGGAAAAAATTTCTGAGGATGTACGTCTGGAGTACAGCATTGTATGGTAGTGAAATATGGACTGTGGGAAAACCGGAACAGAACAGAATCGAAGCATTTGAGATGTGGTGCTATAGACGAATGTTGAAAATTAGGCGGACTGATAAGGTAAGGAATGAGGAGGTTCTACGCAGAATCGGAGAGGAAAGGAATATGTGGAAAACACTGATAAGGAGAGGGGACAGGATGATAGGACATCTGCTAAGACATGAGGGAATGACTTCCGTGGTACTAGAGGGAGCTGTAGAGGGCAAAAACTGTAGAGGAAGACAGAGATTGGAATACGTCAAGCAAATAATTGAGGATGTAGGTTGCAAGTGCACAGGAAAGGAATTCGTGGCGGGCCGCATCAAACCAGTCAGTAGACTGATGACCAAAAAAAAAAAAAAAAAAAAAAAAAGGTTCGAACAACAGACAAGTGTTACGGAGACACTTCGGGAAATGAAATGGGAATTCCTAAATTCCTAGAGGGAAGGCGACATTCTTTTCGAGGAACACTATTGATAATATTTATAGAACCGGCAATTGAACCTGACTGCAGAACTATTCTACTGCCGCCAACGTATGTTTCGCGGAACGACCACGAAGAAAACAGAAATTAGGGCTCGTATGGTTGGATATGGACAGTATTTTTTCCCATGCACAATTTGCGAGTGGAAGAGGAAAGGAAATGACTAGTAGTGGTACAGGGTACCCTCCGCCACGCACTGTACGGTGGCTTGCGGTGTATTTATGTTGATGTAGATGTAGATCAGTTCCACTATAGGCACCAGAGAGAAAGTTCTGTCGTTGCTATTGTTAAAGGAAGCAAGGGCTTACGAAAAATCTGAGATGCTTTCATGGGATTTGTCACCCTAGAGAATATGTTCGACAATTTAATGTTCGAAGTTCTCAGAAAACATGTGAACGCTATAGGGGAAAGACAGGTCAATGTACAGTATGTACAGGACCAAGAGGGAACAAAAGAATGGAAAACAAGGAATGAAATTTCGGACTGAAAATGCTGTCAGGCAGGGACGCCGTGTTTCGTTTCTACCGTTCAGTCTAGACACTGAAGAACCAATGATTGAAATAAAAGAGAGGTTGACGAGGGGTATTAAAATTCAGGGTGAAAGAATATCAATGATAAGATTCGCGATGGCATTGCTATCCTCAGTGAAGGTGAGGAAGAGTTACGTGAGTTACCGACCGAAATGAACAGCCTAAAGAGCACACATTAGGGACTGATAGTAAACGGAAGAAAAGATGAGTAGGAGTGGAATAAATGTATTAAATACGAACTTATCATCGAAACGGGGGTTCACGATGTAGGGGAAATTAAGGAATTCTGTTAGCTTGAAAGCAAAGTAACACATAGCAAAGTAGAGAGGACATAAAAAGGAGACTAGTACAGGCAGTCAGGACATTTCCGGCCTAACGGAGTCTCTTACTACGTTTCGATCACGCCATTAATGGACGTGAATTATGAACTGTACGAATACCAGAAAAGAAGGGAATCGAAGCATTTGAGACGTGGTTCTGCAGGAGAATGTTGAAAATTTGGTGGACCGATAAGAAATGAATTGACGAGCAACTGAATATGTGTAAAACATTGACAGGTCTTATTCATTTTGGATGAACAGAAATGAGTGACGGGATACGTCTGAGAGAACAATGTTTATAAGGTTTGATCCGATCAATATGCGCCGCTATTGTTCATAAAATATTATTTTGTTCTAAGGAAAGACATTTGAGTACCAAAGCTGCTGTTTATTTTTCGGACTTCGCCAATTTTCACAATCTACCTGTTACAGATGATGATGTTTGGTTTGTAGGGCGCTCAACTGCGCTGCCATCAGCGCCCGTACACATTCCCAATCAGTACACAGTCCAATCTAGCTACTTTCATGAATGATGATGGAATGATGGGGACAACAGACATCTAGCCCCAGGCCAGAGAAAAGTTTCCAACCCAGCCGGGAATCGAACCCAGGACCCCATTATCCAGAGGTAGCAACGCTAGCCACTAGACCACGAGCTGCGGACACCTATTACAGAGAACAAAATTAGTTGTGAGTGGATCACATTATGCTGGAAAATCATGGTACCGCAATTACGAAAAAAGATATATGATACACGTACATTAACATATACTATAAGAGTTAACTAAATATGTGACATCTTTTAACGCAGGTATAAGATTTATGTAAGTGTGATGACATAGACAGAACTGACCACGCCAATCATGTCCTACATATTCAAAGTACAAATGCGTAAGTAGTTACCGTATGAACCATTTTATCACTGACGACTTTATTATCCACATTCGACACACCGTTTCGTGACAAATTCGGCACACTGAAACCATTTATGCCTTAGTGTTTCTCCGTCGTATCTGGAGGTTGGTCTTATAATCACAGAAATACCATGCAAAAAAGTCACACTAGAATTTATGACAAACGCTTAGTGTGCATCAGTGACGTGCAGAAACGACATCCGAGCACAAATGAGATCCGTATTGCTGAAATCTTTTCGCGGTCGACGCACGCTGATGAGTTTTCGCAACTACCTGTTGTCCTCCTACTGCGGTCGCTGACAAAACAACAACAGAAAAACCTCTGTCTGAGCTGACGACAGCGCAGTGACGCGCCGGCAAACATAAACTGATGCTGACGATTCAGCAAATGTTTCCTATGCCTGTAGCAGCGCTGATCCTAATAAAGAAGGCGAACGAAGGTGTCTGGAGGTGCGTGACTCTAGCAGCGAGTCCGTTCAAATTCCGTTCGCGAAATGACGTTTGTCTTTTGGAACGTTTCGGAAAAAACTCCAATTACGTTCTGTGCTATTCAACAGTTTGAATACTGTTGTCGACACTAGAAACTGGTCGCCATAAGCAGAGGGTTATTTCAAGTACACTAACTATTCGAAAGTATCCGGAAACCCGTATGTACGAGTAATGCGGAACTGACCGCTAGATGTCTCGAGATTTATAAAAGGAGGCAGATCGTATTGTATCGTCAGTAGAGAAGCAGTAGTAGCAGTGACTTCGAACGTGGGCTAGTTATGGACGTTAGCTGAGTAACAAATCTATCAGGGATATATCAGCCCTTCTAAAGCTGCACAAGTCGACTGTCGGTGATGTGATTGTGAAATGCAAATGCGAAGAAACGGCCATAGCTACACCAAGGTCAGACACGCCTCATGTACCAACAGACAGGGACTATCCAGCACTGCGAAGTTAGCGGAAGTAGTAGCTCGCGAAATGGTTCAAATGGTTCTGAGCACTATGCGACTTAACTTCTGAGATCATCAGTCGCCTAGAACTTAGAACTAATTAAACCTAACTAACCTAAGGACATCACACACATCCAAGCCCGAGGCAGGATTGGAACCTGCGACCGTAGCTGTCGCTCGGCTCCAGACTGTAGCACCGAGAACCGCACGGCCACTCCGGCCGGCTGTAGCGAGTTACAAAGTGCTATCAGCAGTCCAGTTAAGACAACGAAGATGCGTAGGGAGTTAGAGAGAATGAGGCACGGGGTTCGAGCAGCCCCCCTCCCCCCCAAAAAACCACACATACGTGTAGTCAGTGCTGAGCGACCCTTGACGTGGTGTAAATAGGGACGCCGCTGGACAGTGGGTGACTGGAAACAAGTGATCTGGAGTGACGAATCATGCTATGGCAATCAGGTGGAAGGTTTTGGCTTTGGCGAATGCTTCGGAAATGTTACCTTCCATTATATGTGGTGCCAACAGTGACGTACAGTGGTTAGGGAGTGGTCCCTTTATTTAGCTTAAGAAAACGCTAAAAGCGGGAAAAATTGTCAAATTTTACAACATATAGCATACTGCGTGCAATAGAGGAACAGTGCGCAGACGATGGTTGTTTGAAGCAACAGGACAGCGCACTCTGTCACAAAGCTGCACCTGTGAGGCAGTGGTTTGTGGACAAGAACATTCCTGAAGCGAACTGGCTTGTCCAGAGTCCCTACCTGAGACCATTGGCACACCTTTGGATGAGTTAGAACCCAGTATCCAGTATCACTACGTCTTTTGGTTTCGAGATGACTGGCGGTTTGTGTTGTCTTCCTCATTTCATCATCATTCATAAAAGTGGCCAGTTTGGACTGAGCAAAGGTTGGGAATTTGTACGGGCGCTGATAACCGCGCAGTTGAGCGCCCCACAAACCAATCATCATCATCATCCTTACATCATCATCATAATCTTCTGGTTTCCGCTCTTAAATAAGAATGGCCTGCCGTTTCCCCGCAAATATTCAGACACCTCACTGAAAATGTCGCCAGCAGAGTTCTGGCTGTCATAAAGGCGAAGTGTGGACACACCAATTACTAATGTCCACAAATCGTGTGGGGATACTTTTGAGGTGATAGTATTAGTCCGTCCAGATAGCAGAATGCTTTTCAGGAATGTTGTACCTGCAAATTACCTTGCGTTGGGCGTACAGGACAAAAAAAAAAAAAAAAAAAATCTGTTCGGAAAACAACTATGAAGTAACTTCTTAACAATTAGTCCTTGGCTAGCATGTTGTCAAGAATGTGTTCTGTGCATTTTATAATTAGTCCAACATTGGAAAGATAATTATGTCGTCATTATTAGCAGCCTCCACACTAGAAGTTGATTTATATCGCTATAGATTTATTATACTATTTAGCTTGCGAAGCTAATTTCTCTAAATCCCATTTATTAAAACAATTGTACTTGAGTGAAGCACTTGCAATAAGTAAGAAATAAAATGTGTAGGTGTGTTAGCAGTGAGAAAGTAATTAAAGGATAGCAAAATTAAAAATTTTTGGTATCAAGCTGGAACCGCAACGATTTTCCTGGAATAAAAAGTATCAGTCCAAATCACATTAATTTTAATTTTACTGGTGATTTCCCATGTACACTGTACAGTCAGATTAATGTGAGTGAATAACCACCTTCTGCAGTGCGAGACGTGCAAGAACAGAGTCAATGCGGTCCTGGAAACTGCCGACAGGGACGTGGAGCCATGCCGATTCCATTGCCGTGGCCAGTTGCAGTAGATTTCTCGGCTGAGGATTCATGGAGCAAACAGATTGATCGTGGTGGTACAACATATTGTGGATTACGTTAAAATCCGGGGAATATCGTGGCCAGGGAGTACAGTAAACTCATCGTGATACTCTTCGATCCACACACGTACACTACGAGCTGTGTGACACGTTGCATTGTCCTGCTGGTAGATGCCATCGTCCCGAAGAAAACCAAACTGCACGTAGGGGTGGACATGGTCCCCAAGGAGAAATGCATATTAGTTTTGATTCAGTATGCCTTACACAACGACGAGATCACCTAGAGAATGCCACGAAAACATTCTCCACACCATGATGCTTTCTCCTCCGGGTTGGCCACTTCGCTTTTGACATGTTTCATGCTTTGCATGCCAACAGCCATTTGTTTGATGGAGCATAGAAGGTGATTCACCTGAAAGATGAATCTGCTTGCCTCTGGTAGATTTCACGTTGCGGTATTTGGGTGCTAATTGCAGCCTTCGTCGCCGATGAACAGCAGTCAGCATGGGTGTACCAACCAGGCACCTGCCTGCGGTGGTCTATACGCAGCAATGTTCGCTGAATCGTCATTGAGGAGACACTGCGTTTGGTTCATCTGGGTGGTCATTTGCTCAACAGTTACACGTCTGTTCGCTGGTACACATCTCTGCAGCCCTGTCATATATGACCGTGGCGCACCACAGTTGTCCCGGCGCCTGTTTTGCATAGCTTCATTTTGCCGTGCATGGTATACTTTAACCGCGGCGGCACGCGAACATTCTACAAACTTAGCCGCTTCGGAAATGCTTCCACCCTTGGTCTGAAAGCCAATGATGATGCCCTTTTAGATGTCAGGTAATTCGCTCCGTTTCCGCATTACGTTTTCTGCGTCCCCACCGACATGTTTCATATAACCTCCACTGATAGTGCTGCCACCTGCCGTCTGTGAGTGGTTGCTGCACGTTGACGTCGAACACATTAATGTGACTGGGCCGTGGATAACGACCATCATCGTACCAGTTTCAAGTCCACATGAGGAGCCAGTAAATGGAGCTGCTCTGTTATTACCAGTTGGTATCTGTTATCGACTCCTTATCTATTTCAACAAATATAAATGTTTTGGACCACAGCTAGACCAAATTCGGTTATCATTTACAGAATGTATTCTGAAATAAGTAACATCTTTTAGCCGCAAAGATTAAGCAACGAACAATGACATGCCCATTATATTAATAATTACCTCAGAGTGACTTTCCTAGCTGTTAGTGTCTTGTTTGGAACATTATACACAAACTTTTAAAGTGCCATACTGTATTTCATTATGAGGCAATGTGTTACTGATGAGCTGATGTTTTCATACTGATAGTGCTGTACACACAGGAGGCAACATTTACAGTGTTGAGCGTGAAGGCAGTGGCTGAGACAAGCTCTGCCAGCAATGACTGGCTGACTCGTTGCTTACACCAAAGGGCAATGTCGCAGCGGCGCTTAAGCACCTCACGTTAACCCTAGCAACAGAATGTTTCCAGGAGGGCTATCACATTCTTTCCTCCCCACCCAATTGTTCTGCGAAATATACTTAGAATTTGTCCTTACATACGCTCGGGCACCTCCATGTTCTTCGTCTCGTCAATCGAATTACTTATACGCAACTTTAATAGCTGTTGCGAGGCACCCTCCTTTCCCATGCTAAGATAAACACCCTCTCACGAAGTGTGAATCTTTCTAGAAGCATTCCTGCGTAATGAGAAGACTCTGCGCCGAAATATTGTGGCAGGGAGTTACAGACATCCAGCAGTTCCCGCGAAATTTTGTGGAACATTCTTGTGTAATGTCGATACCTGGCCTGGGTGGTAGATTGTAGATGGAAAAGAATGGTGAGTGTGGAGGAAGAAAGGAAAGCGGTGGTGAAGCGAAGGGCTGGCTGTGGAGGACAAAGATGGGTAACTAGTATAGGAACTTATAGACTGGAGGGTAAGGGGGATGGAAGGGCAACAAGGAAGGGGAAAAGGAGGAGATGTGGTACGGATGGTACGGAGAGAGGAGGAAGGAGCCCTTGAGTTGCGGGGGGGGGGGGGGGGAGTGGATAGGGTAGGGCGGATTCAGAGATTGTAGGATGAGTATATGTCGGGGTGGAGTTCATAGTTTGGGAAAGGCACATGGTTGAAATTTCCTTGTGAGGGGACGTGGAGGTTGTGCAGGTGAAGGGCTGGTGCAATGTGTAGGCAAAGGCGCAGTAGGACACAAGGATTGAAACAGAGAGGGGATCCAATAGGACTGTTGGAGTCGAGTTTAAGGATGGTGTAGCTTATTTGGAGGTGTTCAATGTATGTGAGGAGAGGTGGGAATTTGATGAGTTGTTAAATGATCCTTGTGGAGAAAGGTAAAAGGTAGGCGGATGCAGAAAGTGATATGGAGAGCATGGGGTTCGAGGATCTTGGGGGACTTATAGAACTTAGGAGGGATACATATACCTGCATCTACAACATTTGCATAGCAAAGGATGAGGTGGATCAGGGATTTGTACATGTGAAGGACAATGAAGACGTTTAGTACCCATTCTTGGCCAGTTAGTAGTTTTAGTGTATTGTGGACTTTCTGTTGGATGGTTAGTAGTTGAGATTTCTGAGTTAGTTACCGAATGAAGCTAGGCCAAGATATTTTAGTGTGTTGGTGAGCTGGATGGGATGGTCGTAAATAGTGAAGTAGAAGTCGTGGAGACGGAAGGTGCAGGTGATGCATCCCATAATTATTGCATGGGATTTGGAGAGGTTAACCTTACGGAGCCATTGGCTACAACAGGAGGTAAACTGATCGAGGTAGATTTGGAGACACCGGCATACTGTAGGAGGCGGATGGGCGGAGGTGTTCTGGGCATGTTCCCCGTCTATAACAGGTAAAGGGAGAGAAAGGAATCTTGGGGCACTCCTGTAGTGGGGTGGAAGGTATGGGAATTGGTGTTATTAATAATGACATAGGATGGGCGAATGGAGAGGAAGGATGCAACATGGTGGACATAGTTGTTTCGAAATTCGTAAGTAATTTGAAATTTGAAATTTGTGGTAAGTTCCTGTGGGACCAAACTGCTAAGGACATCGGTCCCGCAGGCCGCGGTGGACGAGCGGTTCTAGGCGCTACAGTCTGGAACCGCGCAACCGCTACGGTCGCAGGTTCGAATCCTGCCTCGGGCATGGATGTGTGTGATGTCCTTAGGTTAGTTAGATTTAAGTAGTTCTGAGTTCTAGGGGACTGATGACCTCAAAAGTTAAGTCTCATAGTGCTCAGAGCCATTTGCACCCATTCATCGGTCCCTAGACTTACACACTACTTAATCTAACTTAAACTAACTTAGGCTATGGTCAACACACACACACACACACCCATGCCCGGGGGAGAACTCGAACCTCCGACGTGGTCAGCCGCGAGAACCGTGGCAATATGCCCGCGGGGCGAAATTCGTAACTCTGGAGTTTGAAAAGGATATAGGAGTACCATACTTGGTTCTCTAGGTCAAGGGAGATCCAAAGATGACGAATTTACGTTTGTTGAGCCGTTGGAAGAGTAGATGGGCGAGGTTCAGGAATTGATCATCAGTAGAGAAAGAGGGACAGAAGCCACACTGGGTACAGGAGGCAGATAGTGCTGGCGCAAATGGCGGTAGATACGTCGAATGAGAACGGTTTCAAAGACCTGCGGTGAGGCAAATGGGGATAAGTGATAGTGGGTTCACAACTGATTATATTGAGATAGGGAACCAATGATTGGAAGTGCACATTTTGTGTTATGGATATAGATAGCGTAAACCGCATAATAGCAACGTAGTTCATAGTAATTGTTCAAAGCGACGACCGCCGGTCTCTGTGCATATATTGCAAAGGCGTGTACAGGTCTGCTGCACTCTCGCAAAGATCCCGTGTATCTGTTGTACACTGGAACGACAAACGGGTGATACACAGCGTACACCCCTCATCACAAACAGACATACTGTGCTCAAATAAGCTCGTAGCACATGTGTCAAGTGACGACCGCATGTATCTCACCGGCGCATTGACTTGTCACATGCACACCATTATTCCTCATGTCAGCTGTCCATTGCGTCAGACATCTTGTGATGTGTCCATGGTGAGAAGTGTTACTATGTACAGTGCATGACGTGTAGTCAAAGATGGAACGTTACACGTCACGAGAGTTAACAGACATGTATTTAACGTACGTTGCGGCAGGACATAGTGCCTGTAAAGCAGACTAACGTACAGAGAACGCTTTCTCAACAGGCGTCGTCCTAACTGGAAGAAGCATACCTCCGTGAATACCAACTTACGAGAGGCGGGGTAGTCAACGCCACTGAGAGCCGGTCAAGGTTCCCGCCTAAGACACATCCGAACACCAGACTTTCAGGAGATCGTGTGGCCGACCACCCAGCGATAAGCACACGTGAACTTGCCGTGAATCGCATAATTCGGAGGATGCAGTGTGGCGAGTACTGGCAGGATAGGTCTTACATATCATAAAGAAAGTGTGCAAGCAGTGGCACCAACGGATTTAGATCCACGCATTGACTTCTGTCAGTGGATTATCCTCCGCAGTGCTATAGTACCGAACTTCGTACAGTTTGTATTGTTCACGGATGAGGCCTCATTCACCCACGATGGTGTTTTCAACAAACGCAACAGCCACATCTGGAGAGAGCACGATCCCCACGCCACACCACATCGGTGGTCACCAACAACGATTCCCTATCAACTTTTGGGAGGGCATTGTCCAAGGTTACCTAATACGACCTTATTTGCTGCCTTCCCATTTGACTGGTCCACGTTACTTGGTGTTCCTGCGAGATGTAGGTCACAGTTCTTGGAGACTGTACACTTGTTCGCGAAAGGATGTCTTTTCAACACGATTGTGCACCAGCTCACTTCGATATTAACATCCGCGAGCACCTGATCAACACGTACTCTCATCGTTGCATTGGAAGGGGAGCTGCTGTCCCGTGGCCAGCGCTATCTCCGGATCTCACACCTCAGCATTTTCTCCTCTGGGGGTTACGCTGGTGTATGAAACTTCCGCAGAAACGAATGAAGAGCTACCTGCTAGGATCCAAGCTGCCTATCCCCTGGTACAGCAGACATCGGGGATCTTTGAGACAGTGCGGCAGAAATGCGGGCGTCGTTGCCAAGCATGCATTGTGACTGGCTGTCATTACTCAGAACACTTGTTACGTGCTACGTTATTGTTATGTGGTGTACTCTCTTTCCATAACACAATAAATATGCACTTTCGGCAGTTGGTTCCCTGTCTCAGTATAATCGGTTGTGGACTCGCAATTACCAGATTCAATTTGACCCACAAGGTTTGAGTCACCATGAAGGTAACTTAAAAAGATGAATTATTAAAAAAATAATGCGTGCAACACAAAGCACAAGCGATTGGAAAATAAGAAATATTGAGGTGATCCAACAAAACACATAGAAAATATCAGCGGTAATGCAAAGGATCTTCTATGGACACCTCTACCGAATGAATGGCTAACGAAACAAATATTCCAGTATTTATGAAAAAAGGAATCAACAGTAGCGTGGATTACATAAATAAGAAAGATAGAAAATAATAGTAAAATTTTTTTAAAGAATGAAATTCTACATTTAGATGACTTCCAGGGCAGAAGCAGTAACAAATCAGGAACAACATGGGTAACCATGATTCCCATGCGCCATTCCCGAATGGAAAAGGGAAGAGGGGATCAGTAGCACCAAGTGTACCCTCCTCCACACACCGTTTGGTGAATTGCGGAGTGTTGATATACATGTAGACAGAAGACAGACAAAATAGGAGCAGAGGAAACGGTACTAGAAATATAGGAAACAGTAAAGAGAGAAGAGGGACTGAAGTTGTTAGGTGATACCACCTGCTAAAAACCAAGAAAAGGGACACCTAAGAGACAGCAGACTTGAAAATTTTGCTGATGCGGACAAATCAGAAAAGGACAGCCGCGCGTGATTAGCCGAGCGGTCTTAGGAGCTGCAGTCATGGACTGTGCGGCTGGTCCCGACGGAGTTTCGAGTCCTCCTTCGGGCACGGGTGTGTGTGTCTGTCCTTAGGATAATTTATGTTAAGTAGTGTGTAAGCTTAGGAACTGATGACCTTAGCAGTTAAGTCCCATAAGATTTCACACACATTTGAAGAAAAGGACCGTTTTTATAAATGTACCGCTATCTATTACGGAAAAATTACTAACATCTGATTAACCTACAGTCACTCGCAGTCCTCGTTAAATGTATATTTTAGAGAAAAATGTATTCAGACATTGGGTAGGTGTAAGGTGACATTCACATTGGCGAAAACTAGGTCAGGTGTCTCACCAGTCACTGAAAAGTAAGAGGAAACATCAAAGTGACACACTTTATGCACTAATTAGAGTAAACGGCGAAATAGAGCTACGCGGTCCAGCCGCATTAATCTGACCACCGCCTATGTTTGACGTCAACGTTCAATAACCACTCACAGACGGCAGGTGGTAGCAGTAGCAGTGGATATTATGTATAGCGTATCGGGGGGAACCGGAAAACTGTGCAGTCGTCGCAATGGGGAAACGGAGCGGTTTATGTAACGTCTAAATGGGCATGATCATTCGACTTCACGCCAACCGTTGAAGCATTAACGAAACGGCTAAGTCTGTAAACTGATGGCGTGCCGCCGTGGTTAAAGAATACCAAGCTTGGCAAAACAGTGTTATGCAAAACCGATGCTAAGGTAGCTGTGGTACACCACAGGCCATAGACGACAGGGTGGGCGGGGGGGGGGAGACATGTACGAGCGAATAGACGTGCAACTGTTGAACAACTGACGGCCCAGATGAACCGAGAGGCAATCATCAGTGCCTCCTCAACGAGGGCCTCCGCAGCAAGCGCCTGGTATGTGCTCCCAAACCGACTGCTGATCATCGGAGACGAAGGGTGGACGTCCACTGAGTGCAACAGGTGGTTTTTTCGGATGAATCGCGTTTTATGCTCCATCGGATAGTTGGACAAACACCATGCAACAATCGTCGGAAGAATGCAGGGTTGGGTTGGGTTGTTTGGGGGAAGAGACCAAACAGCGAGGTCATCGGCCTCATCGGATTAGGGAAGGATGGGGAAGGAAGTGGGCCGTGCCCTTTCAAAGGAACCATCCCGGCATTTGTCTGGAGCGATTTAGGGAAATCACGGAAAACTTAAAATCAGGAGGGCCGGACGCGGGATTGAACCGTCATCCTCCCGAATACGAGTCCAGTGTGCTAACCACTGCTCCACCTCGCTCGGTGAAGAATGGAGCGTTATGGTCTGGGGAATTTTTTCGTGGCATTCCGTGGGTGATCTCGTTACTCTGGAGGATTAAATGGATCAACACAAGTATGAATCTATCCTAGTGGACCATGTCCACCCGTACATGCCGTTTGTTCTTCCACGGGACGTCGGCATATACCAGCAGGAAAATTCGACGTGTCACACGGCTCGCAGTGATATGCGTGGTTCGAAGAGTACCATGATGAGATTACTGTACTCACTTGGTCACCAAATTGCTCTTATTTAAGCCAAATCGAGAATCTAACGGACCACCTCGATTGGGCTGTTTGCTCCCTAGATCCCCGACCGAGAAACCTAGCGCGTCTGGCCACAGTATGGCTCCACATCCCTGTCGATACCTTCCAGAACCGCGCTGACTGTCTCGCAGCGGCCTGCGCAGCAGAGGTGGTTGTTCAGGCTTTTGACAGGTGGTCACGTTACTGTGACTCGAGACTGTATCTATGACAAATTTCACTGAACACTTGTTACGACTCAGTATGTTAAACGGGTTTCTGCAGGATTTACACGGCATCCCTGGAGGAATGACGAGTATTCAGGGGTATGACAGGAAAGATCAAGCATAAAAATCTAGTAAACGTAGTCTCTAAAGTGCATATCTTAAGAGCTATGACCATTTCTTGATCTTCAGTACTGTAAAACGAATCTCCTCTACTGCAAGCGCTTTGCTTTCACTATGTTGAGTGTTCGTAGTATGGACCAAAACAAGGAAAAATGTCCAGTGGGATCTAAAGTGCATAGCTTGAGAGCTATAAGCACTTGCTCATCCTCGCTACTGAAAAAGTGCACATAGCTCTTAAGGTATGTGTATTAGACTCTGTGTTTACTAGAGAGCTTTTTATTATCTTGGTCCATACTGTCTCCTCCCGAGGTATGGAAAGCAAAGAGCTTGCAGTAGAAGACATGTGTTCCACTCTATTGAAGATGAACGAGCGCTCATAGTTCTTAAGGGATGCATTTTAGAGCTGATGTTTGCTGGACGTTTTTGCCTCGAAGGATCATTCTCATCACTGAATATTGATCATTCATCCTGGGACACGCTGTAGATCCTGCAGAAACCTGTTTAACAGACTGGTGTAGTAACTAGTGTTTTTCAGAATATTTTTTCCTTAGCGAGATTTGTTATAAATTCACTCTCCAGCAGCAAGTGGCTAGCCGGAGGCATAGTCTCAGTCGCAGGTTACCAATATAACGGCTTCCAGGGGCAACCGTAATTTGATTTTCTATATCTCATATAGGTGTTGACGTAATTGAAAAATTTAAAATTCTGCCTTATCTACTCATTAACAGCTACCATCTTATGCCAAAGCTTTAATAGAACAGGTCAAGTACTACAGCTAGAAACCGTGTACATATCTTGAGACAGCGTAACTCACGCCGCGCAAATTACTGAGAATACATTCATCCAGTATTTGAACATGGGAGCACTTATCGACTTCCAACAAACTTTAGACAAAATTTCGAACCTTTCTGAAACTTTGTCTTGCTGACACCTCAAAAACTGATGAAAGATAAAAAGTAGGCACTATATTTTCGCTGCTAGTACAACGAAACTGCCGCATCAGGTGTGATGTTCTAATTTATTACTTATTTACTTATGATTCTATTCGCAACATGCTTTTCAGTGTTCACATATGCCACTGAATGCACCTGAAAAATTAGACCATTGTTCAACAAGTAGTTCGAGAGATATGAGGTTTTATATATGGGAGTTCGATTCTTTAAAAGAATTGGGCTGACATGACAAATAACTGGTATTGGACGATTTTGGACTGCAGCATAAGTTATCTTCCTCCTATCTGCATATAATTCGTCAAACATGTGTTTTTGTCATTCTGAAATCTGTAATGAGTGCTTAGTACAATTTGGTGTTGTGCTTATGTCGTTACGGATGACACGAAGATGTTCAGGGTGATTCAGCTATCCATACCTGTATGTTTCACGCAACCAGCAACGCCTTCAAAAACCCACGCGCGAGATTGTCATATTCTCTCGCTTTCTACGCTTCTACAGAAAAAAATGAACATGACCTTTTTGTAGGATATTTAACGTAGTTAAATATTTTACTAGAACTCGTTTTCGTTGGAGGCCACGGTTTACGAGTTAGTAAAAAAAAAGAAAAAAACACGTTTGAAGGTCACTTTCAACGTTTTCCTTGAATAATTCGAAAACTAAGGCCTCTGGTGAAAACGTATCCCAGCAAAAAATTTAACTACATTAAAGTTCCTACAAAAAGGTCCTGCCCAGGTTTTCTGCAGGACTAATAGCTTGCGCATAACGAGTGAGAAAATATTAAAATCTTGCACATGGTATTTGAAGGTGTTGCAGGTTGCATAAAACCCGTGGGTAGGGGCAGCTGAATCACGCTGGATACACGAGATAATACGCTACTGGCCATTAAAATTGCTACACCACGAAGATGACGTGATACAGACGCGAAATTTAACCAATAAGAAGAATATGCTGTGATATGCAAATGATTAGCTTTTCAGACCATTCACACAAGGTTGGCGCCGGTGGCAACACCTAAACCTTGCTGACATGAGGAAAGTTTCCAACCGATTTCTCATATACAAACAGCAGTTGACCGGCGTTGCCTGGTGAAACGTTGTTGTGATGCCTCGTGTAAGGAGGAGAAATGCGTACCATCACGTTTCCGACTTTGATAAAGGTCGGATTGCAGCCTATCGCGATTGCGGTTTATCGTATCGCGACATTGCTGCTCACGTTGGTCGAGATCCAATGACTGCTAGCAGAATATGGAATCGGTGAGTTCAGGAGGGTAATACCGAACGCCGTGTTGCATCCCAACGGCCTTGTATCACTAGCAGTCGAGATGACAGGCATCATATCCGCATGGCTGTGACGGATCGTGCAGCCACGTCTCGATCCCTGAGTCAACAGATCGGGACGTTTGCAAGACAACAACCATCTGCACGAACAGTTCGACGACGTTTGCAGCAGCATGAAGTATCAGCTCGGAGACCATGGCTGCGGTTACCCTTGACGCTGCATCACAGACAGGAGCGCCTGCGATGGTGTACTCAACGACGAACCTGGGTGCACGAATGGCAAAACGTCATTTTTTCGGGTGAATCCAGGTTCTGTTTACAGCATAATGATGGTCGCATCCGTGTATGGCGATATCGCGGTGAACGCACATTGGAAGCGTGTATTAATCATGGCCATACTGGCGTATCACCCGGCGTAATGGTATGGGGTGCCATTGGATACACGTCTCGGTCACTTCTTGTTCGCATTGACGGCACTTTGAACAGTGGACGTTACATTTCAGATGTGTTACGATCCGTGGCTCTACCCTTCATTCGATCCCTGCGAAACCCTACATTTCAGCAGGATAATGCACGACCGCGAGTTGCAGGTCCTGTACGTGCCTTTCTGGATACAGAAAATGTTCGACTGCTGCTTTTCATCGAGTAAAATGAAAAATTATGCTTAAATTATTTAAATAAACGTGGCCAAGCAACTGGCTCGTCACAATACGCCAGTCACTACTCCTGATGAACTCAATGTCCAGGCGTATCAATGCCGTTGTTACGGCCAGAGGTGGTGTTCTGGGTACTGATTTCTCAGGATCTGTGCACCCAAATTGAGTGAAAATGTAATCACATGTCAGTTCTAGTATAATGTATTTGTCCAATGAATACCCGTTGATCATCTGCATTTCTTCTTGGTGTAGCAATTTTAATGGCCAGTAGTGTATAATAACATGAAAAGTCTGAACACGTACAGAGTAAACAGTCACTATTCCTGGGAGTGACTTCAGTTCTACTTCGTTATTGAAACTAGAATTCAATGCTAAATTAGAGGAGCTTCAAAATGTTATGTAGGCAACTTTGCCCTTCTTTGTGGCGAAGTTCCGCCCTAGTAAACAAATGCTGCTAGCACTGGAGACGTGGCTCCTATTTTGCATTTACGTAGGTTGCCGGAGACGAAATACTTTCGCAACATTGACGGGGCTCTAGGAACAAGCCGACCTTGGCGCCGCATGAAGAAACGACTGGAGTTCAGGCGCAGTGTACCGGATTCTGCTTGCGTGTCATCCGAGCGGCGGAAAAACTGTGTAAGTCATGTTTTGTGCTACGAGGTCCTCCGTTGGAACTGGTCCTTACTAGGCGAGCGAGGCAACAATTTATTTTAATCGCTGTACTTAAACAAAACCTGGTAACGACCGTGTTGCAGTCTAGATCCACGTAGAACACACGAACCGCCTTGCTCGGGCGATTCGAGTTTTGAAGTGTTTTGCGAAGAACATGCTGCAAACAAACGGTAGTATGCCCCGTGACAAAGCTCATCTACGTGAACAGAGGTTATTTATTTGGATTCTCCGAAAGTCAACTCGAAATTAATCGTGTATCTCTTATGTCTGTAGTGCATACTTCTTTTGATTGTAGCATGGAGTTTATTCAATTCGGTGAAAGAACAACTGAATAACGTTAATTTTAAATGCATGTTTACACTGTAATTCGTAGTCAGGTATACAATGTAGTAATATTTTATTGATTCAGAACTGGACTGGGTAAAAGCTTTTCATCGAGTAAAATGAAAAATTATGCTTAAATTATTTAAATAAACGGGAACAGACTGGAAGGAAACTAACAAGGCGCCACAGTTAAACGGAGACTAATCGTAAAAGTGAAAGACTAAGAAGCTTGTAAAATACCTGTTAAGAGTGGTGTGAGATAAGGTTGCTGCAAATTTCCAGTTCTGTTTATCATCAATGGTGACAGACTTGCGGTTAAAACCTTGAAAAATATAGGAATAAAGTTGGAAGGAGAATGGAAGTTATTAAATAAGGAGGTGAACAAGTGGTTCTATTAGTTAATGAATATCTCTGGGAAATCACGGAGCTCCAAGAATAAAGGAAAGAACACTTGGGATGCGTATCAACTTTCCCAAGACAAAATAGACGTGCGGACAGTAGCTAGAACTCTACAGGGAAATAGATCCTAACAAGTAAACTATTTCTTAACTTTAGGAAGAAAAACTGTGCCATTAAAATAACACAGAAATAGGGCACCGAAATGATACGTGTGTTACTGATAACAGAACAACAGGAAATCATCTACGGAAGCAGTTTGCAGGGCAGAAACATCCCCCAAGTTGTGGCTAAGTCGTGTCTCCGTATATACTTTCTTCCAGAAGTGCTAGTCTTGGAAGTTTCGCAGGAGAGCTTCTCTGACGTCTGGAATGTAGGAGACGAGATACTGGCAGAAGTAAATCTGTGAGGACGGCGCGTGAGTCGTGCTTGGGTAGCTGAGTCGGTAGAGCACTTGCTCGCGAAAGGCGAAGGTCCCGACTTCGAGTCTCAGTTCGGCACGCGGCTTTAATCTGCCAGGAAGATTCAAACCATAAAAGTTCATCAGATTTTGTACTACGCTAAAGAGTAAAAATACGCCATCTGGATTAAAATGCAGCAAACTTAACATAGTATAGTAGTATTTTCTCTAGTGAAATGAAGCTTCTGCCACTTGAAGGGTAAAATTTTTTAAAGATATCTTTAATGAAGTCGAAGGCAACCGAAGGCTCTGTATCAAAATACGTCAGTGTTCCTGAATCATTTCCCACAGTGTATAACACGCTAATTTTTAAAAGAGGCTAGCTTGCTCTACCCATCTTTATAAACAAATACAGGGTATCCCACACAGTTAGTGTCAAAATGAATTTTCACTCTGCAACGTAGTGTGCACTGATTCGTAATTCCTTGGCTGATTAAAAATATGTGCCGTACCGGAACATGAATCTGGTACTTTGCCTCTCGCGGGCTAGTGCTTTTCCAACTGAGGTACCCAAGCATGGCTCACGACTTATCCTCACAGCATTGCTTTCGCCAGCACCTCATCTCCTACCTTCCAGACTTCACAGATCGCCTACAACATCGCAAGACTGCACTACACAAGAAATGAGGAAAGCAATGTCTCCGAGTATCATTTCTTCCAAGGGTGTTAGTCTTTCAAAGTTGCAGGAGAACTTCTGTGAAGTCTGGAGGTGCTGGCGGAAGTAAAGCTGTAAGGATGAGTGGTGAGTCGTGTTTGGATAGCTCGGTCAGTAGACCACTTGCCTCCGCAATGCGAAGGTCTCAGGTGCGAGTCACGCTCCGGCATACAGTTTTAATTCGCAAGGAGATTTCAGTTAATGCTGAAATTATATAATAATGTGGAAAGGACCTTAACTGAATACTTTGAAGACCTAATAGTACAAAAAGAGTATTTAGTTTTTTTGTTGACAAAAACTACATATACCGGATAAACAATAGCAAACGTTCAAATTGACGATCCCTAATCTCACTGTGTGTGATGCAACGTAATTCATTGACGGAACATAACTCTGGGTTCAAATTCATGTTACCGCATTGGTTTGCACATGCGGTTTGCTATATGGGTGAGACTTCTCATCTATCAGTACTCTCCGCAGAACTGTATCCTTCGTAGTGTCCATTAGTTGAACAATTGCTTACCATGCACATTCTCTCACAGGATCCAACACATCTCTACCTAAACTACTTCGGGAACAACCCTTGTTGGAAATCTTGGCCAGCTCTCTGTGCCCTGAACGACCGAATTCGTTGCAAATCTCTGTCCACGACAGTAATTTTTTTTTCTAGTTAGGATGTCAGCTGTTGCGAAATTTTTCTGTGTATATTTTTTGGGCTTTTCAGGCAACTCGCGTTAAAAGCATGTCTTCAAATTGTTACAGGTAATGTTTTATCTTCGACAACTAGTTACCGACTGTATTCGTGGTAAACTCCATTGTGGGAAATCACAGAAACGCAAAAGTATTATTGACAAATCTAACTTCAAGTTTGAGTGTGCTTCGTGTATCGGGCTAACACCACCAACAACAGTGTGGTACGCGTTGTTGGTTACGGCACATCAGTTATGTACAAACACATGCCTCACACGTACTCCTCAACCAAGACCTCGTACCTCGTGAAGTATTCATTTCCAACCACTGGCCCCTTAACTCAAAACGGTTTAGTATCTCCTACCTTTGTCTCATTTTGACCCTAAACGTTTGGGACGCCCTGCATAACGGATAAGTAAGCTCGGTAACAAACTGCGCTGTGATGTGCGTCCTCGTAACTAATACACATACAGCGTTCACTGACATGTCAGTTCATGGACCACCCAACACTAAAGACGCGAAAAGCCGTACTTTCGGCAGTGAAACAAAATGAAATCTTGAAGGACGCTAGCAGTCGTTTCACAGTTATGCGTCCGCAAGTGATAAGAATATTATAATTTTAATTTCTGTTTTTATATTTCTTGCTAACTAAATCTGTTTTATGAAGAATAAATTTATTTTCTTAAATAATAAAACTTGATCAATTCCATCCTTCACTCGTTGCAGTACCTGTGCGGCTCTTTCGACTGTTAAAATTACATGTATTTTCTCAATCATTTCCTTATACATGTTGGTTTCCGAAAACATATGAACGTAACTTTTTCACTTCAAACATCTTTCTAACACGTTAAAGATAATTGTAATCTATTCCCACCAACACAAATATCCACGACGAACTCATAAAATACTGACACATGTTGAATACCGAGATAATCATCTTTTAATAGCATTAATACTTTTTACACAAAAAATCATCATAACAAAAAAACTGTCAAAAGACAGATTTCAGCTGATCATCGTCCTCCATGATTTATCCCTTGTTTCTTCCTTTAGTTGTTGGTATGATATTTCTCCCCTCAAATCTATAAACAAACTATATTTCTTTTTCTACCTCTGCTTCAATGATAGGTTTTTACCAACAGTTTTTTCTTAGAATGTATGTGAATCATATCGCTTTCCCTTTCTGATATACTTCCTTTACTCTGTCGAGTACTTCTTCAGTCCGTACTCCGTGTAATCATTTAATTTTCTCCATTCTTCTGTACAGTTATATATCCAAAGGTTTCCAAATATTACTTTCCTGTGCCAAGGGTAGCAATATTTTTTGTTGATATAAGAAAGTTGGCACCACTGAGTCTGTGAGTCGCTGGACAGAGACGGTATATGCTTCCGCGGGGACGCAGTAATGTATCGGGGCTCCTACCCGTGTCGGCAGTTCATGTGAGCCGAGTTCAGGGCTGCAGACTGCGTAGTGCGAGAGTCGACGGCAGTCAGCAGCCTGTTGGACAGAGTAAACACAGGGCGTTTCCGCACGTGTAGCTCGACGGTGTTGTGCAGATGTGTCTGAAAATTCTGACACTTTGGACATAGTATGTTAGTGCATGATCTGCAAGTAAATGTGATCAGCATGTGCCTAGCTGGATAGATTATCGAACAGGCGCTGTGTGCCGATGTTTTTGCTAATGTTACCATCGCTTAGCCGGAGTGAATGAACTGTTTTATTTCCCTCGAAACTTTCATAACTTGTTTGTTAGATGTTTCTTTCCATTAGTAATCAGGTTATATGCAGCAGTGAATGCAGTTTTCGTTGCACGTCAATACGTGTACCTATCCAGAAGCAGTTATTTCTGAAATATTTAAGCTTTACCAACATAACAGAGGCGTACGCTAACTTGTTGTTGTGTCTTGTGTCTAATACCGAACTGAACTGTTTCAGGTAAACCTTTGAGTAATGGCTAATACACGCATGGATGATGTTGCCAGTCCTCATGTGTAATGGAACTACTTGGATACTTTTCAGCAGCAGGTTCCAGCAGGATTGAGTGGGATACAGACCCGGAACCATCGAAGTTCATAATCGAAGACAAGCCGTCTTTCTTGAAATGTCTGATTTTTAACATTATGTTGTGTAATTGTCGGCTTCCGTAATAATTCCCAAGTTCTGTTTGATTATTGATTTTACTACCATTAAGTTATATTATGAAAGAAATGTCCTGGTTTTTAAGCATGATGTTTCAACAGCTGTTAAGCAGTTTTTAAATACTTAATCTTTTAAGTTAAATGGCTTTTGAACTTTGTTTTTACAGGTGTTGGTGCGTTTGATCCTGTTTCTGTTTACGAGAAGTTTTGCGACATAAATGGTAAATGTTCAATCCGTTGGTTACTTGAGCTCAAGTTAAATTTCAGGATTGGAAGTTATTTGACCGAGATGCCCTAACGAGCGATCTGTTCAAGTTATTGTGATATGTTACATATGTCAACAGTTGTTATTTAAATAAATATACAATTTTTAGCAATTTGTAATTCAACTCAATCAGTCGGTCCCAGCCTTTCATTCTTCTGCCAGTCCCGCCACACTTCTTTCTTTCTCAATGCCCATGTTTCTGGGCCACATGCTTACCGACTGAGCTAGTCAAGCACGACTCAGAACCCGCTCTCTCAGCTTAAATTCCACCAGTAGCTCGTCTCCTGCCTTCCAAATTTCACAAAAGCTCCCACAGACTGTTGCTAAGCCACGTCTCCAGATATCCTTTCTTGTAGGAGTGCTAGTCTCGCAAGTTTCGCAGGAGAGCTTTTGTGAAGTTTGAAAGACAGGAGACGAGCTACTGGCCGAATTTAAGCTGTAAGGGCGGCTTCTGAGGCGTACTTGGGTAGTTCAGTCGGTATAGCACTTGCCCGTGAAAAGCAAAGGTCCCGAGTTCGAGTCTCAGTCTGGCCCACAGATTTAATCTGCCACGAAGTTTCATATCAGTGCACAGTCCACTCCAGAGTGAAAATATCATTCACCTATGGCTTTTTAAAATTATACTTCCCTCTGTCAGGTTGGAAGGCATGGAGGAGAACAAGTTACAAATTTAAAATACCTATTTTTAGAGATTGACAAATCATAGTATTTTCAATTGGATTATTTTTACTTCTAGTTTTTTTTCCCTTCATGTTACGTAACGGACATGCTTGCATTGTCCTCAGATCGAAAACGTTTCAATGTGCGATTGCCACGTCAAGGTATTTAAATAACACATCAATCCTCCAGCACACGTCTAATGAATTTCAGTGTTAATATCATTATTTTAAATCTTCCTCCACGTAGTGCAAAATCCATTTCAACACTTTTGATAAAAAGTCAGTGATTTCCAACAGAGAAGGTAAATAACCATTCGCTTGGCATGGATGCTGCTGGAATACTTTACACACTACGGTAAAAATGACTGATAAATTTTAATCTAGAACTGCTCATTTCCGTTCAAAATGTTGGCGGTTGTGCCCAGTCTGTGACGACTGCCTTCTAAAAGATATTGCCAATAGTGCAAGGCAGTGACTGGTGACGACCAATATGATAAAATATTTCGAACAATTAGTGCAATCATACCAAGCTTTAGCCTCTCACTAATAATAAGAATTTTTCAGTAATCTGTTTTAACAAAATCTGAGAAGTAAATTAATACCTTTTAATAGAGCAATATTAAAAAGCTTGTCTTTTTTAAATAGTATACTTTACTTAAATAGAATACTTTACCGAAGAGGGAAGTTATAGATTTACTATTATAAGAGTGAGATTCGATCCAAAAAGAAAACGGATCGGTGTGGTTTTTTTTCTAGGAAGGTGGTAGTAATTATTTGTTTTTCGAAAAGAGAACAGCAAGCGAAAAATCATATTACACCTATCTTTCTAGTCTTATATAGCAAGTGAACTAGTTCGTAAACCACAGCAGTCGGTAGATTGATAACTTTGTAACCGTGTCTGATGTAGGTCGATTGGATACGTAGTAAGCCATTAACGGTCATCGTTATTTCTTTCATTTTTCTGGCTTAGTTTTGTGAATATTAACAGCAAATCCGACACAGTTTAATTACTCGCTGTAGCCTTCTCCCATTCAGAGTCAAGTGGAAACTTGAACACGCTTTTGTAAACAGTCCCGACGCCCTTGTTACATATTAGCGTATTAGCTTACTGCAGAAAGCCTGCTAAAGCTGCCGACCTCGTTAATAACTATTATTGTCACGTTTCACTGTCACCAGTGTTGCCGCTATAATACATTTGGTGCTATTCACGTCCCTCAGGATGCGTAATAACACCAAATTAATTGTAAATCTAATTTTAAATAAAGTGTGCTTTCAAATACAGCGTCGCCTGCAGGGAACGCCCTAACCTTTTCCTAGGCTGGTTTTGAAGTACCTTTCACTTATAGGCTATTATTACGATGGGGTCGCCACTCCCAAAGGCATTTTAGAGCTGCTGCCAGCACATGTTTAGGCCGCTCCGAACACGGAGAACAGACGCCGTTTCTAGCCGTCCATCTGGAGTACAGGCGCTACCGGAAGTAAGGTACGAAGACAGTTCTTCGGTTTTTTCACCGTTGGGACTTGTAAAATCCTCTTCCGCTTTCCAACCGTTGTCTGTCTTCACCTGTTACCCTGGCGAGGGACCCTTACAGGGTACTACCATCCGGAGCCAGATGGACGCAGGTTTTCCCAGTTTTTTTAACGAGCTTGTTACTCCTCCCCCTCCTCCTTCCTCACCACTTGCAAGCTGATGCACCGGGCTTGGGACCGGCACTGGCGTATTAATGGGGAACGCTCGTTCGGAGACAGAAATTAGCGAAAGAATGCAACAGAGTAGTACATTTTAGGAGTGTGTAAGGGGCTTGGTGTGGGGAAGGGAAGTGCCAATGAGGTGCAAGCTGGTGCTATACCAGACTTACTTCACACCCATACTAATTTACGGCTCAGAGAGGTGGACTATGACTAGAAGAGAGGAGAGCAGGATACAATCCAGTGAAATGAAGTTTCTGAGAATTATGCTAGGGAAGACGAGGAAAGACAGAGTGAAAAATGAAGAAGTTAGGAAGGAAACTGGAGTGGAGACGTTGACTGAGAAAACTGAAAAGAATAGATTAAAATGGTTTGGGCATGTGAAGAGGATGGGAGAGGGAAGAATACCAGGAAGAATGATGGAGTTCAAGATTAAGGCCAAGAAGAAGACCGAGAACAAGATGGATTGATACAATAAAGATGAGTTTAAGGAGGAGAAACCTGCTATGGAACCAAATTGTGGAAGAAGAGTGTTGGAAAGACATAGTAAAGTGGCAAAGTACCATTGATACCCAAACCCGACCAGATGTTGGATAGAGGGGAAACGAAGATGATGATGATTCAGATACAGCATACCATTACTGACAGGTAAGCTTTTAATACACTCTGAAGGTATATACTGGAGGATAATAGACAGGCTACAGGAACAGAAAAAGTAAACGCAGAATCAGTAAAATTTTGAAGCATGAGGCTGCACAAAATGTTGTCACACATAATCACTCTCTACTGGCAAACAAGTAAAATATCTGAATCGTGGTAAACACAATAAGTATTAACCCTTTTCAAGATATGTAATTTCAAAGATGGTAAAATGCACAGACATACTTTGTATATAAATTATATGAAATAATAATAAACAGCAGCATTATTAATTATTATAATTGCATAAATCCTCACTGGTGAAGAACGGAATGAATTTATTGCGCTCATTGAAGTTATGATAGACAAATGCGAGAATTCAGTTATCAAATACGCGGCTGCACGGCCCAGTCACATTAAATATGACCACCGCCTTTGCTCGACGTCGGCGTGCAGGAACCATTCACAGACGGCAGGTAGCAGCAACAACATGGACGGTATGTAACGGGCGTCGGGGGGGGGGGGGGGGGGGGAGTGGGGGGGGGGAGGTAGGGACGCGGATAACAGAGTAGTCGTTGTCGTATTGCGCAAATGGAACGATTTATCTGACGTCCAAAAGGGCATAACCATTGGCTTTTGGACCAAGGCTGGAAGCATTTCCGAAACGGCTAACTGTTCATGTGACGCGTCATTGAAGTACTTGGTGCATAGCAAAATGACACTATGCAAAACCCGCCGTCGAGATATCTGTGGTGCACCACGGGTGAGTAGACGCAGATCTGCTGCGCAACTGACCACCCAGATGGACCAAGGGGCTACCAACAGTTTCTGTTCAACGACCGTTCTGCGAACTTTGCTGCCTATGGGCCTCCACAGCAGGCGCATCGTCCATGCTCCCACGCTAACTGCTGTTCATCGGCGACGAAGGTTCCAATTTGCACGCCAGTACTTCAACTGGATGGCCACTGAGTGGCGACATGTGGTGTTTTCAAAGGAATCAGATTTACGATCCATCGGACATATGACCAACACCCTGCAACAGTTTACCAAAGAAAATTCACCAGTCGTATCTTTTCAGAAGCTAGCGCAGCTGGCCGTGGCGTTTGGGTCGGCATGACTGCACATCTCTGTCGATACCTATCTTCCAGAACCTCACTGACTCTCTTCCTGCCCGCCTCACAGCGGTCCGCCCGCAAAATGTGGTTATTCAGGCTCTTGACAGGTGGTCACATTAACGCGATGGAACCGTGTAGCTACTATGTACCTCATACAGTCGCTTGATAATGTTAACAGAATCTTTGGACAGTAATGGAAATAGTGGGCACCTCTAGGAAGTTGATAAGATTTTGAAAAATACGAGAAGACCGCTTTACCTGTGAGTCCTTTACTTATATGTACGACCGGTTTCACAGAATTTTAACTGCTTCATCAGGTACAATAAAATCAAGACTTTTTCCGACCGAGAATAACTTGATTTCTATTACCAATGTCGATTCAGATAAAAGACTGCCAAACCGGTCGTGCCTATAAATAAAGGACTGACAGGTAAATTGTTCTTATTTTTTCAAAATGATATATATAGGCCGTGGCTGCCCTGACTTCAAAGTCTGCTGTGTAAGTTGATAAGAACCTATACAAGTAGTATGAAAGTTTAACACATGCAGGTAAAAACAAAGCCGATGAAATTTAACAACTAAATGAATGTGAGCAAGGTATCCAATATTACCTATTATTTTTACTACCCACATTAATGACTTTATACAAATGTACACGAAACTTGTAAAGGTGTGCGGCGTACTGGCCTGACTGCGGTTAGAGTGCAGCCTTTCTTCACTGCGGTAATAGGAGGGAAAAATCCCCCGTACTCATTTGATGGCTGAGTGGACCTGGGTCTGTCCTGGAGGGACTGGAACGTGGAAAAGTCGCAGCTTCTACCCGGGACTTACACCCGTTTCTCCATGGCTGGAGTCTAGACAACCGCCGCCGCTTAAAAGCACATCATATGCAAATTTAAATTATTTTCAAACACATACAGGGTGAAAATTATTTAAACAGACACATAGTGGGAGGTTGCACGGGACAACGAAAACAAGTATTTTTTCTGCTTTCCTGTGAGAACTTTTCGAACCCATAGAGGAAAGTTTTCTCCGGATGAAAATTAATTAAACTGACAAACCATGGGAGGTTGCATTGGGCAATGAAAACACTTTTGTGATGTGTTTTCCTGTGAGGGCTGAAAGCGACACAAACAAATGTTAATTCTTTATGACCAAGAGACAAAATCATTAACGCATCACAATTACCTCAATTACAGTAGAGGTTTAAGAATGCCTACATTGACCTATAAACAGAGGTTATACCAGTGGGTCGTGTTCTGTCTAAGACGGTCAAAGAATGCTGCTGCTATACGGGCAACCAGATCCTCTTGAGATTCAGCAGGGGTTTTGTGAACAATTTACGACATCTCTCGTCGCATGAAAAAGTCCAGAAGCGTAAAATCAGGGAATCGAGTAGTAGCAGAGGATCAACACTGCCAAACCTTTTTTCTGGAATCAACGCACAGGACGACTGAAACGCCACGGCGTCCCGTCATGCTGGAACCGCATGCGCTCTCTTGTAGCGAGTGGCACGTGATCCAGAAACTCTGGCAATGCTCTGGCGGGGAAATTGTAGCAATGCTTGTCTTTAAATGGCCTAGGTAGGAGATGTAGTCCAATTAAACAGTCACTATCAACATCTGCCCTCACATTGACGTAGAACCACAACTGACGAGTGCGAGTAATGTGGCTTGTGGATCAACCTCACTAAAACATGTGAACTGTGGGTGTCTAAGACCCTATCGCACCCTGCCGTTGCTTCGTCTCTGAGCAGCACAAAGGCGGGAAATGTAGGATGCATCTGACACTGTTCCAGGCGCCACTGCGAAAACTGTGCTCTCAGTGGACAATCATCTGGTTCCAGTGAAATGGATTAGCAGTTGCTCATGAAGGATGTTTCTTACATTCCTCCTCAAATGCACGAGTGCTGAGACCGATTACGCTTTCCACGAATTACAAAGAGCTCACAGGTAATTATGACATTAGGGGAACATGTTTGTTTTGGTGTCCCTGGCAACTTCCCAGAGTTTGTCATTTAAGTCATTTTCACCCTGTATATGCAACGAAACTGTCTTATACCACGCAATTCATCACTTGCATTATCTACATTAGCAGTACGATGCTGAATACCTGGAACTAAAGAAATTATAAAGTTTACTTCAGTCAATCCTCTTGTAAATTATTTAATGACTGTACTGGTGTCGACTGTCATTATAAATAGCCTGTAAATACTTCTTGGCCGATAGCAGCGCCAGAGCTCGTTTTGGAGTCAACATTTCCAAGAGGCCCCTACTGGAGAGATGGTAGCGCTGTTAATTTTGACGTAGGAACATTGCCACTGGACAGAGTCTTCTTACTGTTTTCTCATCCTTCTCGAATGGCTTCGACGCGAGAGGTTCCAATCCAACAAATTCTTTAATCCGTTTCTAACTTATCGAAATGATATTTTTTCATTAGTATGCATCCAGCTCTCATTTGTCAGCATTAATCTAAGTTGATTCTTCATCGATGTCGGCAGACACAGTACCCTGTCGCCCACTAGTGACATTCCTGATTGGGAGTCGAATTTAACTGTCTGGTGATCTGACCACACGCTAGCGTGTTACTAGTCATTATCAGCCGAGTGGTGCATACATAAAACTACGCCATTGTTCTGTCAACTAATAAATAAATAAATACTACCAAAGTAGTAAGCTTTTATAGCGGGAATAATGATTATTATATAGAGCACCTGAAGCATTAATTACGCGAGAATAAATTGTTAGTGATCTACACCTACAACGAAATAGGAGCTTAACGACTCCGCACTGAAATCTTTTCGACCACACTTACCAACGTGATAAAATACACTAGACAAAGATACACAGAAGACACCTCGCAAATAATATCTGTACGTAAATAATTTTAATTGGCTTCATGATACGTATTGATGAGAGTCATTCTTTGGATAGAAATAGAACGAGCTCCTAGTCAAGGTCGCGAAGGCCCAAGGGATGTCTACTGGCCTCCTAGTCATCTTCGGTCTTGCAGCGTCACGGGAATACGGAATGGAGGGGCATGTTGTCAGCGCATCGCTCTCCCGACGTTTTTGTATACTTTCTAGACTGTGGAGCCGCTACTGTTCGGTCAAGTAGTTCCTCAATTGACATCACGAGGGAGTGCACCCCGAACCAGCCGTCTCACCAAGGAGAAATCCTTGGCAGTGCCTGGAATCGAACCCGCGTCCACCATCTACGCTGACCACTCATTTAACGAGACGGACTTGAAATAGTGCCACAAAATGTTCGTTCAGTAGCAGCACAAGCTTTAGTAATTTACTCTAATTAGCAATCAACAAGTAAAATAATCCCTGCCTGGCTATAAAATCTTATTAAGAATAGTATAATGCCCATGAAACAATAATTGAAAGTTTGTCAGAATTAAATCACTCCTAATATAGGCATATAAAATTACTTTGTTAAACGATTTCAGATTCGTTTTTAGTTGTAACTCTTTTATTGTGGTACTGCGGGGGCAATATTCGATATTACGGCATAGAAATATGTTAAAAATAGCGTTCTTGTAGGGCTGTGTCATTTTTGATGGTCGTATAATGAGTGGTTGATATCAATGACATGAGTAGCTTCGTTATTTACATACAGGTTGTGGTCAGTTCTCGACAAATTTTACAATGTTTCTTGTTGCTGCATTTCTAGAAATTCAACTGAAAATGTACGGTATAAAAATAATAACTGAAGACTGAAAATATTTACGAAATGACAAATGTATACTTTACTCAAAATCACTTGGGCTTAAAGCTCTAACAGAAACGCACGCTAAATTGAGGGAATTTTAAATTTAGCATTTGAGAAATCCTTCACGTAATAGGATCGTACAAACATACCGCCGTTTGAGTCTCGTACAGATTCCCGTATGGAGGACGTAGTGATAGACACCCCTGGGGTTGTGAAGCAGCTGAATGGGTTGAAAATAAATAAATCGCCAGGTCCTCATGGAATTCCAATTCGGTTTTACAGAGAGTACTCCACTGCATTTGCTCCTTACTTAGCTTGCATTTATCGCGAATCTCTGGCCCAACGTTAAGTCCCGAGCGACTGGAAAAAAGCGTAGGTGACGCCTGTATATAAGAAGGGTAGAAGGAGGGATCATCAAAATTACAGACCAATATACTTAACATCGGTTTGTTGCAGGATTCTCGAACATATTCTCAATTAGAATATAATGAATTTCCTTGAGACAGAGAAGTTGCTGTCCATGCATCAGCACGGCTTCAGAAAGATCGCTCCTGCGAAACGCAACTCGCCCTTTTTTCACATGATATCTTGCGAACCATGGCTGAAGGGTATCAGACGGATGCCATATTCCTTGATTTCCGGAAAGCGTTTGACTCGGTGCCCCACTGCAGACTCCTAACTAAGGTACGAGCATATGGGATTGGTTCCCAAGTATGTGAGTGGCTCGAAGACTTCTTAAGTAATAGAACCCAGTACGTTGTCCTCGATGGTGAGTGTTCATCGGAGGTGAGGGTATCATCTGGAGTGCCCCAGGGAAGTATGGTAGGTCCGATGTTGTTTTCTATCTACCTAAATGAGCTTTTGGATAGGGTGGATAGCAATGTGCGGCTGTTTGCTGATGATGCTGTGGTGTACGGGAAGGTGTCGTTGTTGAGTGACTGTAGGAGGATACAAGATGAGTTGGACAGGATTTGTGATTGGTGTAAAGAATGGCAGCTAACGCTAAATATAGATAAATGTAAATTAATGCAGATGAATAGGAAAAAGAATCCTGTAATGTTTGAATACTACATTAGTAGTGTAGCGCTTGGCACAGTCACGTCGATTAAATATTTGGGCGTAACATTGCAGAGCGATATGAAGTGGGACAAGCATGTAATGGCAGTTGTTGGGGAAGGCGGGTAGTCGTTTTCGATTGTTAGAATTTTGGGAAGATGTGGTTCATCTGTAAAGGGGACCACTTATAAAACACTAATACGACCTATTCTTGAGCACTGCTCGAGCGTTTGGGATCCCTATCAGGTCGGATTGAGGGAGGACATAGAAGCAATTCAGGGGCGGGCTGCTAGATTTGTTACTGGTAGGTTTGATCATCACGCGAGTGTTACGGAAATGCTTCAGGAACTCGGGTGGGAGTCTCTGGAGGAAAGGAGGCGTTCTTTTCGTGAATCGCTACTAAGGAAATTTAGAGAACCAGCATTTGAGGCTGACTGCAGTACAATTTTACTGCCGCCAACTTACATTTCGCGGAAAGACCACAAAGATAAGATAAGAGAGATTACGGCTCGTACAGAGGCATATAGGCAGTCATTTTTCCCTCGTTCTGTTTAGGAGTGGAACAGGGAGAGAAGATGCTAGTTCTGGTACGAGATACCCTCCGCCACGCACCGTATGATGGATTGCGGAGTATGTATGTAGATGTAGAATTCTAGTCCGCCTGCTATGTAAACAACTGCTCTTTTTACTGCCTAGATATTTTTCAGCACATTTGTGACATCGTCAATGAATATTTTTATTCACGTCTGATATTCTAGGTTGTTGGGTTCTGTAGGACCTTCGCTATATTACTGCATTACTTTAGTTTTTCGTGGTTCCTGTCTTCAGTAGTATGCTCATCTATTGCGAAAATACGCACCGAAACATGCTACATGTTTTCTGTGAACAACATGTTAAATGTTCCAACTTCGTAAAACACAATAATTATGTTTTGACTGATTGATTCTTTAATTACTTTGGCACACGTACATTTGGAAAGAAAAACGTCGCTAAGTCGTTTTAGCGATTACGAAGACATATATGTGATTCAGTATACACTAGGTTGCAATCCCAATATGTCTCAGTTAACGATCCCAAATCTGCACGTGTGGAACGTGCAAAAACCAGCTTTTGGTAGCAAGGTTACGGCGTGAAGTGTTTTACTTTCGCCTTCTCGTGCCTGCTGAAACATAACCGGCTCCGCTAATTGCCGCGGTGGAGAGATATTGCAACTATGCTTGGGATGGGAACTGAAGTTCGGTAACCACCAGAAATGGGACTCTGCAGTGTTTTAATTGGTTCCGCTATTATATTGCAGTCCAGCTGAATTTCAATTTCTTCTTTGGCAGAAACTTAACAATAATACTTATTTCGCTACTATCAACGTGAAAATACGTTGTAGATTACGACTGTGTTTTTTAACTGGTCTGTGTTACACGAGTAAGGGTGGACAGGTTAAAGCATATGACACTTATTTTGCAGACAGAGGTTTAGCCTCTGAAAGTCGTCTCTTCAGACGGTAGTATGTAGTCTGTTAATACGTTTCAGTAGCCACAGTCTACAATCAGCATACTGCCAAAACAGCGCTTCGAGTAACAAATACAATAAATTACTTGTTTAATCAAAATGTCGGTTACCTGTAACAAGAGTAAGTGTTTTGCTCTGCTGTCAGTCCTCTCACTGTACAACCGTGTACGTCACTGATTCTGAAACAAGATGAAAGAAATTATTTTCATATGTTCATAAGTAGGGTAATAGCAAAATAGCTTCGATATTGTGGAAGGTTCCAGTAATGAATAATTGTCTCAAAAATGATTTCATGTGGAATCTTCTGCTTCCGGCAGAAAAGAAATTTGTGGCGTAACTTGACTAAAAGAAGGGATAGATTAATTCGACGTATGTCGATGCTTCAAGGGATAGTTAATTTCGTAGCAGAGGGAATTTTGTGTGTGTTTCTGTGTTTGGAGGGGAGGGGGGGAGGGGGAGGATGTCAAAAATGTACAGTTAAACCAAGGTCTAGCTTCAGTAAGCAGTTTCAAATGGTTAGGGTTTACAGGAGCTATGCACAAATGAACAGGCTTTCACAATACAGTCTAGTATGGAGAGCTGCATCATACCAACCTTGTGACTGAAGACCACCACAAGAACAACTGCTTCCATAAAGTCTGTACAGACATACTGAAAACATAAAGCACATACACATGTCTCATCAACACACTAATTGGAACTGGCAGTCTAATATTGCTATGTAAACACATCAGATCATTAGTAAGCGATACCTCCAGTCGGAACTGTGGAACAGCTCTCTCCTATGGCATTAGCTGTCTGCTTGTTTGTGCAACTCACAGCGGGGATCTTTGAGAGAGATTTCTGGTCATCATTTAAACAATTGCTACTTTTTTGTGTGGATAGGAACACTTGCAGCAATCTTGTGGTGACGATACATACCGTGGTACTACAGAATGTGTTAGCTATTCAAGGGACAGAAGTGGTTTCCATGGTAATAAACGCCAGCGCCTTACTGTCATAAACGAAACCGCACCTACAGCAATGCTCCAAGGTTGTGGAACACTGGAGGTGAATTACGAAGACTATAATTTAACAGCGACCGTCTATAAGAAAGATACAAAACGTTTAGTCGAAAGTCAACAGAGGATTTAAAATGCCATCTTCATGTAAATGCTGCAGTCTTTTTTGGTTAAGAACTTTGATTGTGGTCGCTTCATGACATACGGCAGTATACTGCGAATGTTGCTTTCCAGGAAGTCGTTTAAAGGACATAAGGTAGAACATTACGAATGCTGCTTTCCAGGAACTACACTATAAGACAAAGAAAGAAAAGAAAAAAAGAAGACCATGTACCACGAACGAATTATCCGAATGAGACGGAAACCGGTAGAAGTGATGTAAAAGTATAGCCATAAAACTATTACAGTTTCAGAAAAACTGGTTGATTTATTCAAGAGAAAGAGCTTCGCGAATTGAACAGCTCAGTAACATGTAGCTTCATCTCTGGCCCTTCTACAAGCAATTATTCGACTTAGCATTGACTGACAGAGTTGTTGGATGTCCTCGAGAGGGGTACCGTGCCAGACTCTGTCCAGTCGGCGCGTTAGATCGTCAAAATCCCGAGCTAATTGCAGGGCCCTGCCCATAATACTCCAAACGTTTTGGATTGGGCCAAGATAGGGTTTGGCAAGCACGAAGACAGATAGCAGAAACTTTCGCCGTGTGCGGGTGGTCGTTATCTTGCTGAAATGTAAGCCCAGGATGGCTTGTCACGAAGTGCAATAAATGGGGAGTAGAATATCGTCGACGTTCCGCTATGCTGCAAGGGTGCCACGGATAACAACCAAAGGAGTCCTTCTACAAAATGAAATGGCACCCCAGACCAACTCTCCTGGTTGTCGGGCCAATAGTAAGGTTGGTACTCCACCACTGTCGGGAGCGTCTCCAGTCACGTCTTCACTGGTCATCGGGTCTCATTTCGAAGCGGGACTCATCACTGCAGACAATCCTACTCCGTACAACGAGATTCCAAAACAATGGTGGGATACCAAATTGACTATCACCCGCCATACGGCCCGAGATCCAGGACTGATGGTCAGCGGTACCTCGTTGTTTCATAGCAGAACCTCTTTGGTTGTCATCCGCGGCACCCTTACAGTACAGCGGTACGTCGACGATATCCTACATCTCGTTTTGTTGCCCTTCATGACAAGCCATCCTGGGCTTACAGTTCAGCAATATAATGCATATAATGCCCGTCAGCACACGACAAGAGTTTCCACCGCATGCCAAATCATACCGTGGCCAGCGAGGCCGCCAATTCCCTCCCAAATTGAGAACATTTGGAGCCTTATGGGTGGGGTCCTCCAACCAGCTCGGGATTTGGACGATCTAACGCGCCAGCTGGACAGACTTCCGCACGATACCCCTCAGGAGGACATCCGAAGACTTTGCCAATCAGTTCCAAGCCGAATTACTGTTTGCATAAAGGCTGGAGGTGGATCACGCATTACTGAGTTGTTCGATTTGTGACGCTCTTTCTCTTGAATAAATCATACGATTTTTCTGAAATGGTGATAATTTGCTTGTCTGTACATGTATATCACACCTACTGATTTCCGTTCAGTTTGGGTAATTCCTTCCTGGTGCGTAATTTTTTGTTTTGTTTTATTCTTAGAATGTATTTTGAGTTCGTGCACTAAATCTGTAGCTGTGCTTTCGATGTACGATTAAGAAGAAACACTCTCATGTCTTGCGCACCAAACGTCATTACACGAGAAATAAAAACACACTGTGTATTGTTGCTCAGGAATGGACGCCACTGTATCACCAGTAAATGGGTACAAATCGAACCCTCAGTAAAAAAGACGCCTGAAAATTTTTTCTTTAAATCCGAAACCCGTAATGATGACTTTCGAATATAAAGTTTATACTTTACTCACTTACCCGTCATCTGGAGGTGGCGTCTTTGATTCGTAATCACCATGTTTTCGGTCCCGGGTTCGCCCCCCCCCCCCCCCCCCCCCGCCGCTTAAATTTTGATTAGTAATTAGCTTTGGCGGCCGAAGACTTCCGGCATAAGGAGTCACCCTTACTCTGCCAACGGCCTTGCCAAAGCGGGCGGAGGAGCGGACAGAGCTTCAGGACACTCACTTGTCCTTGGGGTGGGCAACTGCCCCCAAAGGCGGAAGAGCCAGCAACGATCAACAGCATGAGGATGGAGTAGGCAATGGAAACCATTATATTAACGTGTATCCACAGGGCATGTCGCCTGTAATTGAAAAGCGCCATGACGATCTCTCCCTTGGCCAAAGTTTCCGGAGTAGTCCCCCGTTCAGATCTCCCGGACGAGATTGCGAAGGGGGAGGTGACCATGAGAAAAAGATTGAATAACCAATGAAAGGAAGATGTAGAAAAAAATCAGCCACCCAATACAAGCCAAAGGTTTTTTTAACCCTTGATCTATGTTGTGATATTTCTAAAAATATATTCTTCAGCAGGAGTAGGCCCTATAAACGATATTTCAAGCGATTAGAATATTAAACAAAGTATGAAATGATAGATAAATAATATAATAATTTAATTATTCTTTATTTTGAAATAACATCAATTTTTCTAAAAACAATTCGTTATAATCAATAATGTTTGTTTAATTTTATCTTAATACGAGTTGATGAACAATATTTTTAGTCAATTCCTGAGGTGTATAAATGAATAAACTTGACGGTTTTCCAACGCGAGAACACGCCACATATAATTGGCCACGTGAAAGACAGGATTTTTTAGATCCAACCCACAAATCGACATTATTTGGCCTTGTGACTTATTAATAGTCATGGCAAATACCAAGCGAATTGGAAATTGCAGACGTCTGAAAGGAATGGGTGAGTCTGAAGGGATCATTGGGATTCGTGGCAGGAGAACAACTTCACCTTCAAATTTGCCGGTAAAAATTGTAGCTTCAAGAACATTGCCCATAATTTTTTTATGACAAATCTTGTACCGTTGCATAACTTAGGTGCATTTAAATTCCGAAGCAAAATCATACATGAGCCAATTTTTAATCGCAGGTAATGTGGTGGCATTCCTGGCAAATCCAGCGAATTCAAAAATTCAACAGGATAGTTGACTGCTTCGTCAGGATCGGTAACAGTGTCGATCGATTTGAACAATATCTCATTGCCGGGCAATGACTGTTGTATTTTGAAGTTAATAGCGTCAACATCGATATTTTTTGCGGCTAAAATAGCTCGTTCACGAAGACACGCATGATTAATATAATTAGCTTGTAAATCTGGAAATATGCTTTCAATCAAAGCAGCTTTCGTATTTACCATTTCGCAGAAATTGTCTGGCAATTTGATGCATTGTGTGTCTTCATGCAATGGTATTGTTCCATTTTCAATGTTGAGCAATTGCTCGGAGAATGATAGTGCCAATGGATCATTATGCAGTTGAATACGTATATTTGTGTTAAGACGTACTGTACTAACATTTCGCCATAGATAAGATTGTTTTATACATGCGTTAATTTCATCCGCATATGTAGCGCGTGGAGTTTTTGTCTACCGGACAACAGCAATAAGGCACCACCGAAAAGCCTGGTGTTATTATTTAGATCTTTTATCATTCTATCGAGAGCTTCAAGTGAATGCTTGTGGGCCATAGTGCATTCATCCCAGATAATAATTTCGCATTTTTGCAAAACTTTAGCCATACCGGAATGATTTTTTATGTTGCCACTGCATCTGGATTTGTGTGAATGTTTAACGGCAACTTGGGTGCTGAATGTGCAGTCCGTCCGCCATCAAGCAAAGTGGCTGCAATACCTGATAAAGCAATTGCTAGCGCAATATGATTTTGTGATCGAATGCGCGCAAGTATTAGCGAGATGAGAAACTTTTTTCCAGTGCCACCTAAAGCGTCCAAAAAAAAAAAAAAAAAATTTCCACCTTGTTCTGCTGCAATTGACAAGTTGCTCATTATTTTCAACGAAAGTAGCTAAAGAGACCGTATTGAACTGTTGTTCGCGCTGAACCTCACCGTTAATTATGTTTGTTGCTGGGCGGTTAGGTGAGAGCATACCAAAATGAATGAGTGGCATATTCGAAATCAGAATGCAAATATCTTCAATCTTTATTAGCGCCTCGTTATATACACTCCTGGAAATTGAAATAAGAACACCGTGAATTCATTGTCCCAGGAAGGGGAAACTTTATTGACACATTCCTGGGGTCAGATACATCACATGATCACACTGACAGAACCACAGGCACATAGACACAGGCAACAGAGCATGCACAATGTCGGCACTAGTACAGTGTATATCCACCTTTCGCAGCAATGCAGGCTGCTATTCTCCCATGGAGACGATCGTAGAGATGCTGGATGTAGTCCTGTGGAACGGCTTGCCATGCCATTTCCACCTGGCGCCTCAGTTGGACCAGCGTTCGTGCTGGACGTGCAGACCGCGTGAGACAACGCTTCATCCAGTCCCAAACATGCTCAATGGGGGACAGATCCGGAGATCTTGCTGGCCAGGGTAGTTGACTTACACCTTCTAGAGCACGTTGGGTGGCACGGGATACATGCGGACGTGCATTGTCCTGTTGGAACAGCAAGTTCCCTTGCCGGTCTAGGAATGGTAGAACGATGGGTTCGATGACGGTTTGGATGTACCGTGCACTATTCAGTGCCCCCTCGACGATCACCAGTGGTGTACGGCCAGTGTAGGAGATCGCTCCCCACACCATGATGCCGGGTGTTGGCCCTGTGTGCCTCGGTCGTATGCAGTCCTGATTGTGGCGCTCACCTGCACGGCGCCAAACACGCATACGACCATCATTGCCACCAAGGCAGAAGCGACTCTCATCGCTGAAGACGACACGTCTCCATTCGTCCCTCCATTCACGCATGTCGCGACACCACTGGAGGCGGGCTGCACGATGTTGGGGCGTGAGCGGAAGACGGCCTAACGGTGTGCGGGACCGTAGCCCAGCTTCATGGAGACGGTCGCGAATGGTCCTCGCCGATACCCCAGGAGCAACAGTGTCCCTAATTTGCTGGGAAGTGGCGGTGCGGTCCCCTACGGCACTGCGTAGGATCCTACGGTCTTGGCGTGCATCCGTGCGTCGCTGCGGTCCGGTCCCAGGTCAACGGGCACGTGCACCTTCCGCCGACCACTGGCGACAACATCGATGTACTGTGGAGACCTCACGCCCCACGTGTTGAGCAATTCGGCGGTACGTCCACCCGGCCTCCCGCATGCCCACTATACGCCCTCGCTCAAAGTCCGTCAACTGCACATACGGTTCACGTCCACACTGTCGCGGCATGCTACCAGTGTTAAAGACTGCGATGGAGCTCCGTATGCCACGGCAAACTGGCTGACACTGACGGCGGCGGTGAACAAATGCTGCGCAGCTAGCGCCATTCGACGGCCAACACCGCGGTTCCTGGTGTGTCCGCTGTGCCGTGCGTGTGATCATTGCTTGTACAGCCCTCTCGCAGTGTCCGGAGCAAGTATGGTGGGTCTGACACACCGGTGTCAATGTGTTCCTTTTTCCATTTCCAGGAGTGTATTTCCGGCGAAAAATCGATATTGGGATCTAGATCAGCGATCCGAATGTGATGCAGAATGTCGTCGCTCATGGAATCTTTATATTTGTCCCAGAGGAGAGAAGCTTGAGATGGAAAACAATTCGTCAGTAATATGGGCCCCCACTTGAATGCATACACAAAAATTCATTCAAGTCGATCCAGCCGTTTAGTTGCAGTATATATAAATAACCTAGATACCGACTGCAGCGCCATCTGCCGGACTGATTTGTGAATCTAAACCATCCAGGGCGCCACCCAAACACATACAAAAAAATTCATTCAAATAGGCCCAGCCGTTTAAGAGTAGTTCAGTGACATACACACGTACAGTATAATTATATATATATATATAGTTCAGTGACATACACACGTACAGTATAATTATATATATATATATATATATATATATATATATATATATATATATGTTGTTGTTGTTGTGGTCTTCAGTCCTGAGACTGGTTTGATGCAGCTCTCCATGCTATTCTATCCTGTGCAAGCTTCTTCATCTCCCAGTACCTACTGCAACCTACATCCTTCTGAATCTGCTTAGTGTATTCATCTCTTGGTCTCCCCCTACGATTTTTACCCTCCACGCTGCCCTCCAATACTAAATTGGTGATCTCTTGATGCCTCAGAACATGTCCTACCAACCGATCCCTTCTTCTGATCAAGTTGTGCCACAAACTCCTCTTCTCCACAATCTCCACAATCTCCACAATCCTATTCAGTACCTCCTCATTAGTTATGTGATCTACCCATCTAATCTTCAGCATTCTTCTGTAGCACCACATTTCGAAAGCTTCTATTCTCTTCTTGTCCAAACTATTTACCGTCCATGTTTCACTTCCATACATGGCTACACTCCATACAAATACTTTCAGAAATGACTTCCTCACACTTAAATCTATACTCGATGTTAATAAATTTCTCTTCTTCAGAAACGCATTCCTTGCCATTGCCAGTCTACATTTTATATCCTCTCTACTTCGACCATCATCAGTTATTTTGCTCCCCAAATAGCAAAACTCCTTTACTACTTTAAGTGTCTCATTTCCTAATCTAATACCCTCAACATCACCCGACTTAATTCGACTACATTCCATTATCCTCGTTTTGCCTTTGTTGATGTTCATCTTATATCCTCCCTTCAAGACGCCATCCATTCCGTTCAACTGCTCTTCCAAGTCCTTTGCTGTCTCTGACAGAATTACAATGTCATCGGCGAACCTCAAAGTTTTTATTTCTTCTCCATGGATTTTAATACCTACTCCGAATTTTTCTTTTGTTTTCTTTACTGCTTGCTCAATATACAGATTGAATAACATCGGGGAGAGGCTACAACCCTGTCTTACTCCCTTCCCAACCACTGCTTCCCTTTCATGTCCCTCGACTCTTATAACTGCCATCTGGTTTCTGTACAAATTGTAAATAGCCTTTCGCTCCCTGTATTTTACCCCTGCCACCTTTAGAATTTGAAAGAGAGTATTCCAGTCAACATTGTCAAAAGCTTTCTCTAAGTCTACAAATGCTAGAAACGTAGGTTTGCCTTTCCTTAATCTTTCTTCTAAGATAAGTCGTAAGGTCAGTATTGCCTCACGTGTTCCAGTATTTCTACGGAATCCAAACTGATCTTCCCCGAGGTCGGCTTCTACTAGTTTTTCCATTCGTCTGTAAAGAATTCGTGTTAGTGTTTTGCAGCTGTGGCTTATTAATCTGATTGTTCGGTAATTCTCACATCTGTCAACACCTGCTTTCTTTGGGATTGGAATTATTATATTCTTCTTGAAGTCTAAGGGTATTTCGCCTGTTTCATACATCTTGCTCACCAGATGGTAGAGTTTCGTCAGGACTGGCTCTCCCAAGGCCGTCAGTAGTTCCAATGGAATGTTGTCTACTCCGGGGGCCTTGTTTCGACTCAGGTCTTTCAGTGCTCTGTCAAACTCTTCACGCAGTATCGTATCTCCTATTTCATCTTCATCTACATCCTCTTCCATTTCCATAATATTGTCCTCAAGTACATCGCCCTTGTATAGACCCTCTATATACTCCTTCCACCTTTCTGCTTTCCCTTCTTTGCTTACAACTGGGTTTCCATCAGAGCTCTTGATGTTCATACAAGTGGTTCTCTTATCTCCAAAGGTCTCTTTAATTTTCCTGTAGGCAGTATCTATCTTACCCCTAGTGAGATAAGCCTCTACATCCTTACATTTGTCCTCTAGCCATCCCTGCTTAGCCATTTTGCACTTCCTGTCGATCTCATTTTTGAGACGTTTGTATTCCTTTTTGCCTGCTTCATTTACTGCATTTTTATATTTTCTCCTTTCATCAATTAAATTCAACATTTCTTCTGTTACCCAAGGATTTCTACTAGCCCTCGTCTTTTTCCCTACTTGATCCTCTGCTGCCTTCACTACTTCATCCCTCAAAGCTACCCATTCTTCTTCTACTGTATTTCTTTCCCCCATTCCTGTCAATTGTTCCCTTATGCTCTCCCTGAAACTCTGTACAACCTCTGGTTCTTTCAGTTTATCCAGGTCCCATCTCCTTAAATTCCCACCTTTTTGCAGTTTCTTCAGTTTTAATCTACAGGTCATAACCAATAGATTGTGGTCAGAGTCCGCATCTGCCCCTGGAAATGTCTTACAATTTAAAACCTGGTTCCTAAATCTCTGTCTTACCATTATATAATCTATCTGATACCTTTTAGTATCTCCAGGGTTCTTCCATGTATACAACCTTCTATCATGATTCTTAAACCAAGTGTTAGCTATGATTAAGTTGTGCTCTGTGCAAAATTCTACCAGGCGGCTTCCTCTTTCATTTCTTAGCCCCAATCCATATTCACCTACTACATTTCCTTCTCTCCCTTTCCCTACACTCGAATTCCAGTCACCCATGACTATTAAATTTTCGTCTCCCTTCACTATCTGAATAATTTCTTTTATTTCATCATACATTTCTTCAATTTCTTCGTCATCTGCAGAGCTAGTTGGCATATAAACTTGTACTACTGTAGTAGGTGTGGGCTTCGTATCTATCTTGGCCACAATAATGCGTTCACTAAGCTGTTTGTAGTAGCTTACCCGCGTTCCTATTTTCCTATTCATTATTAAACCTACTCCTGCATTACCCCTATTTGACTTTGTGTTTATAACCCTGTAGTCACCTGACCAGAAGTCTTGTTCCTCCTGCCACCGAACTTCACTAATTCCCACTATATCTAACTTTAACCTATCCATTTCCCTTTTCAAATTTTCTAACATACCTGCCTGATTAAGGGACCTGACGTTCCACGCTCCGATCCGTAGAACGCCAGTTTTCTTTCTCCTGATAACGACATCCTCTTGAGTAGTCCCCGCCCGGAGATCCGAATGGGGGACTATTTTACCTCCGGAATATTTTACCCAAGAGGACGCCATCATTATTTAATCATACAGTAAAGCTGCATGCCCTCGGGAAAAATTACGGCCGTAGTTTCCCCTTGCTTTCAGCCGTTCGCAGTACCAGCACAGCAAGGCCGTTTTGGTTATTGTTACAAGGCCAGATCAGTCAATCATCCAGACTGTTGCCCTTGCAACTACTGAAAAGGCTGCTGCCCCTCTTCAGGAACCACACGTTTGTCTGGCCTTTCAACAGATACCCCTCCGTTGTGGTTGTACCTACGGTACGGCTATCTGTATCGCTGAGGCACGCAAGCCTCCCCACCAACGGCAAGGTCCATGGTTCATGGGGAGGATATATATATATATATATATATATATATATATATATATATATATATATATATATATATATATAACCGGTTACAAAAATTATTTTACATACATAACAAAATATTAATAATAGAAAAATATGTGTGTGAGGTAAGCGTACTCACTTGTTGCATCACATGGTGGTAAATTACATTAGCTGAAGCAGAGTGGCTCTTGTCATATATAAAACTGATATAAAAACCAGAAACATCACTTGCCATGGCTTAAGACAGCAGCCAGATTACATTCAGCATACGTCAGAATAAATGCACAAATATATTTGCCCACTGGTAAAGCCTCTTATGATCATAAAATTATAAAAGGAGTCCAGACGATAAAATATTTGCATAAACTAATTATTCACCATGCCAGGCCAACTGTTCAAAGGTACAGGCTGAAGCTACCAGGAAAAACTGGGCTGCAGAGGGCGCTAAATACATGCAAGTAAGAACAACGCTTTGCTTGTGTTAAATAACAGCATTTTACATTAAAGTAAGAAAGAAATTCTCTCTGTTAAGACTACTAAACTGCAATAAATTTACAGGTATTCATTACGTATAAAATTTGTAATACATTTGCTGACAGAGTAATACTGTACATAAATTCAACGTGCAGAAGCCAGAGCTCTATTTACAAAGAAGCAAATGTTCCAAATGCATCGGGAAAGAAGAGCACATTTGATTCAAAACAACGCCACAAAAAGAAACACTTCCGCTTGAAACTACAGAAGCTTAAACGATAAGGAAAATTGGAAAGCTGTGGGAGCTATATATGTGCACGTAAGTACTGCGTCTTGCTGGTATTAAGTAACATAATTTTACATTAAAGCGAAATGACTATCTCTTATAGAAGGCCAGTATTAAATGCAATTGTTTTAGTGGTGTACATTAAATATAAAATTATCTGTAAAAATTTATGTACTGCACGTAAATTTAGTGTGCAGAAGATAACAATTCTATTACAAAAAAAGTACTTCTGTTACAAAGAGGTGAAGGAATGACTAAAACAGATAAAGTTACATCACAACATAAAAAATGAGAACTTTCTGCTGAACTGTACAAATACAATTTTTTGGAATACGATGTGTTTAAAAAAGGCCTCAAAAAACGAAACCCAGTGATATGAAATGTCAGTAGCTCAACAGTAGAGAGGAAATATTTTGAGGAAAATCGCACGTTCACCGACGTTAGGGGAGATCGGTAAATACGTACTATGTGACCATGAACAGCGGTTTAAATCCGTCAAGGCAGTACTTACTCGTGAGTTGCACGTGATCGTTCAAAATGTTACCGTGTCCCTTAGAAAGGTATTTTTAAATTTCATGTTCTTCCAATAAATCCAGTTTCCAGCCTTTTATTTCCTCACGTAAAATTACGGTTTCTTCTAATTCCCTCGGAGAATGGTCTGAAATAAGTAAATGTTCAGCAAAAGAAGAATTATAAACATTTGTCCCTTTCTCACTCAACAGGTGTTCCTTATATCAGTCTTTAACAGATCTACCAGTCTGCCTACATAATAGCCAGGGCAATTTTTACAGACGACTTTATAGACACCTGAATTTGTGAAAGGCTCTTGTTCAGTTTTTAATGCATGTACTAAACTGTGCTTCAGACTATTGTCAGTAGAGAAGGTAACTTTACAAATGTATTTTCTAATCAGAAGACGGCCAATCTTGCAGGACACATTACCTAAAAATGTTATCGAAAAGAACTTGTCATTTCCCTCTTCATTACTCCTCAGTTTGTTGTCATCTGGTGTCGAAAATTTTGTATAATATCATTTTTTTATAATATTATCAAAGTAGTTTGTCTTACGATAAATATCGAAAGTGACACCGCCATTCTGTATGCGTAATTTCAGATCAAGGAAATTTAAGTCATCGTTCTTATTTTTAATTTATTTTGTAAATTTAATTTTCTACATAAACCTTTGGTTTGCAAACGGTTGGCTGATTATGTTTTATTTTGTAACCTCTTCAAATTTATACAGTTGGCGATTCACAGCCATGTTTAAAATTTTGACCAACGAAAGGAAAATGTTACGCGCATTGAGACGTGGAATGTTAGAAGCTTGAACGTAATGGGGAAGCTAAAAAATCTGAAAAGGGTCAGTGAAGTGAAATGGAAAGAAGACAAGGATCTCTGGCCAGATGAGTATAGGGTAATGTCAACAGCAGCAGAATATGGTATAACGGGAGTAGGAATTGTTATGAATAAGAAGTTAGGACAAATAGTGTGTTACAATGAACAGTTCAGTGATACAGTTGTTCTTGTCAGAATCGACAGAAAATCGACGCCGACAACTATAATTCGGGTATACATGCTGACTTCTCAAGCTGAAGGTAAAGAGATAAAGAAAGTATTTGAGGATTTTGAAAGAGTGACACAGTATGTAAAGGGAGATGAAAATGTAACAGTCATCGGGGAGTGAAATCGCAAAGAAGTGGGATACGAAAGTACTAAGGAATGATGAGATAAGGCTTGAAGTTCTCTAAGGCTATAGATTAAGAAATAAGGAATAGCTCAGTTGGCAGTACAGTTGAGGAGGAATGGACATCTCTTGAAAGGGCAATCAAAGAAGTTGGAAAGAGAAACGTAGGTACAAATAAGGTAACTTCGAAGAAACCACGAGAAACCATGGGTAAAGGAGAAATACTTTAGTTGATTGACGATAAAAGGATGTACAAAAATGTTCAGGGAAATTCAGGAATACATAAAAGTAAGTCGCTGAGGAATGAAATAAATAGGAAGTACAGGGAAGCTAAGACGAAATGGCTGCATGAAAAATGTGAAGAAATCGAAAAAGAAATGATTGTCGGAAGGACTGACTCAGCATATAGGAGTGTCAAAACAGCATTTAGTGAAATTAAAAGCAAGGGTGTGAACATTGAGAGTGCAACGGGACTTCCACTATTAAAAGCAGAGGAGACAGCAGATTGGTTGAAAGAGTACCTTGAATGCCTCTATGACGGGAAAGATTTGTCTGATGTTATAGTAGAAGAAACAGGAGTCGATTTAGAAGAGAGAGGGGATCCAGTATTAGAATCAGAATTTAAGAGAGCTTTGGAGGACTTAAGATCAAGTAAGGCAGAAGTATACATAACATTCCATCAGAATTTCTGTGATCATTGGGGGAAGTGGCAACAACACGACTATTCACTTTGGTGTGTAGAATGTACGAGTCTGGCAACATAGCAAATGACTTTCGAAAAAATATCATCCACATAATTCCGAAGACTGCAAGAGCTGACAAGTGCGAGAATTATCTCACGATCAGCGTAACAGCTCGTGCATCCCAGTTGCTGACGATAATAGTATACAGAAGAATGGAAAGGAAAATTGAGGATGTATTAAATGACGAACAGTTTGGCTTTAGGAAAGACAAAGGTGCCAGACAGGCAATTCTGACGCTGCGGTTGATAATGGAAGCAAGACTAAAGAAAAATCAAGACACATTCATAGGATTTGTCGACCTGGAAAAAGCGTTCGACAATGTAAAATGGTGCAACATGTTCGAAATTCCGAGGAAAATAGGGGTAAGCTATAGAGAGAGGCGGGTAATATACTATATGTACTAGAGCCAAGAGGAAATAATAAAGTAGATGACCAAGAACGAAGTGCTCGGATTGGAAAAGGTGCGAGACAGGGATATAGTCTTTCGCCCCTACTGTTCAATCTGTACATCGAAGAAGCAGTGATGGAAATAAAAGAAAGGTTCAGGAGTAGAATTAAAATTCAAGGAGAAAGGATATCAGTGATACGATTCGCTGATGACACTGCTATTCTTTGTGAAAGTGAAGAAGAATTACATGATACGCTGAATGGAATGAACAGTCTAATGAATGTATAATATGGATTGAGAGTAAATCGAGCGAAGGCGAAAGTAATGATAAGTAGCAGGAATGAGAAAAGCGAGAAACTTAATATCAGGACTGATGGTTACGAAGAAGATGAAATTAACAAATTCTGCTACCTGGGCAGCAAAATACACAATGACGGACGGAGCAAGGAGGACCTCAGAAGCAAACTAGCCCTGGCAAAAAGAGCATTCCTAGCCAAGAGAAGTGATGTAGTATCAAACATAGGCATTAATCTGAGGAAGAAATTCATCAGAATATACGTTTGGAGCACAGCATTGTACTCTTATGTTGGTGGAACATGGACTGTGGAAAAACCGGAACAGAAGACAATCGAAACATTTGAATGTGGTGTTACAGCAGAATGTTGAAAATTAGATGGACTGATATGGTAAGGAGTGAGGTCTTTCTACGCCGAATCTGAGAGTAAAGGAATATGTGGAAAACATTAACAAGGGGGAAGGGACGTGGTGACAGGACATCTGTTAAGACATCAGGGAATGACTTCCATGGTACTAGAGGGAGCTGCAGAGGGCCAAAATTGTAGAATAAGACAGAGATTGGAATACATCTAGCAAATATTTGAGGATGTAGGTTGCAAGTGCTACTCTGAGATGAAGAGATTGGCGCAGGTGAGGAATTCGTGGCGGGCCGCTTCAAGCCAGTCAGAAGACTGATGACTCAAACAACAACACTTTACTTGTGCTGGTTGCTGTTTGGAATTTATGATCTATCTGACTATAGTACAAGCAAGTTTCCACGATGTTGCTGTTTTGGGCAAGATAGTGATTCGAGACGAAGCTCTATGAACGATTTCTGCTCAGTGTCAACTCGCTGTGACGTCCCATTCCGTGCACCACCGATTTTTCGACTGGTTCGATTCTCGTTATTCTAGTGTATTTGTGTGTGTAGCTACAGCAGCGATAATAAGACAGACTATTTGTGAGGGTTATATAAAGCATCACAGGAGTATCAAATAATATTGGTGTAACAGATGTCTCGATTTACCGAGAGTACAACCAATAATTCCGTAACAGATATCTAACACTGGATGAAACTGTGTGCGAGAGAGACGAATAAATAGCGTTGTTATTCCTCGAAGAACTATGCTATTTAATTTGAATTATAAAGCAGCAGGAAAGAGATAAGGAGAGCAGGAAACTGACCTGCAGGATAATCGTCATATGTTACCGTCGTCTACACGCTGCAGAATTCCTTCGCATCAGCCAGTACAAAAATAAAGGTATGTTGCATGTTCATGTATAAAACTGGAACACGTACTGTTATGCTCAAAATTGTACGAACGATCTGATTAAGTTTCGCCTGGCTTACATCCAGCTGACATAACTGTCTTGCAAGTCCTTAATCTCAGTCATTTGACTATACAAGACGATTATCACAAGTGACCACTAGAAAACGCTAGATATAAATCAACAACACAATAATATAAATATCAGGGAACACCTGAGACAGTCCTAAATGCCTGTAAACTCAAATTTATTACAGTAAGCGATATTCGTAATGTCACAACTCCTCTTTAGTACCTGACGCAAACAATGACCTTAACTCTAACACATCAATCATTCTTGTATTCTTGTTCTGTAAAAGATAATCCAGCGACCTATTAACCACTGTTCACTTGGCAAGTGTTTTTGCATAAACCGATTAATGTATGAGATGCTTAGAAAAACCACGATTAACAGCGTCAAGCGCGCAATCGAAATCTCATAAATTACGTAAAGCCACGATATTCACGATGGAACGTTGATCTATGCGCAGTTTGAAAATAACCGGTTATCGAACACAGAGTGATATTAAAAATGAAAGTTATTCACACGTTGTGAGACTCGACAACAACACCAATCGTCATTGCTGACTAACAATTAAGAGACGGGGTATAACACATTTCCAGCCAGTATCAGTTAGCAAACCTGAACTTTAAAGTACGTGACGAAAACTTTGTACCAGAAACTGCTGTTCCTCTTACCTAAGCATGAAATACGTGAAATATGCTATCATTCCAAAGTAACACACTTGAAATGATGTGATGCTTGTGCTGGATGGCGATTCGAACACAGCACCTAATCAGATTATTCTGTAAGCACAGACGAAGGCCATACATCAAATTTTCTCAACAGTAGCGAGTTGCCTGAAGCTGCGGTAATGAGAAAAATGAATAATTTCTGCCTTCCTGGGATTCGAACCTTGCACCTATTGTCGTTTTCTAGTCACGAATGGACACTGAATATTTTGGTTTCTCTTACCAGAAGCGAGATGTGTGCAAGTTTGAGCTAGAAGTGAAGTCGCGGAGAGTACAGTGATGACTGGGAATCGAACCCCGGACATATTGCTGTTGCCTACACAAGAAGACACGTAAACTATCGGATTATTTTTCACCTGTAGCTAGAAGTGGCATGTTTGAACTTTAAATGATGTGACGAACAGATCTGGTCCCTCTGAGAGTCGAAAACGTCACGTATCATTTATTGACAATGAATGCAGAGAAGTTAAGAATCTAAATAAATTTCCATTAACAGTTAGGTGCGCTCATGCTAAAGCCTGAAAGGGTATTATTAAAATTTTTGTGCTGAACCAGGATTCGAAATCTGACACATGCTTTACGTGAAGGACTTGAGGAGTTTGGAATCTTGAGCAAACAACGAATTGATGGCACTATGTCGTCACAAAAGGACCAAATCCCACGGTGGAATCGTGTGTTCTTCACTTGGCATAATCAGGGGTAAATAGGATCTACTAGTGCCTATTAAAAAACTTCGCCGGTTCGGGGAATCGAAACCTGGCCCCACGTCTACTAACCTAGTATCAAACTCCCAGACCACAGAACTATACGCAGGGCCCGCTCATGATTTTTCGTGGTAATGGCACGCCAGACAGGTTGAGAATTCTAGCTTCCAGACTGCCTGGAGTGAATTACAGCCGGTTCAAAAAATGGTTCAAATGGCTCTGAGCACTATGGGACTTAACATCTGAGGTCATCATTCCCCTAGACCTTAGAACTACTTAAACCTAACTAGCCTAAGGACATCACACACAGGATTCGAACCCGCGACCGTAGTGGTCGTGCGGTTCCAGACTGAAGCGCCTAGAACCGCTCGGCCACAGCGGCCGGACAGCCGGTTCAAAATATTCATTTCTAGCTCGATAGAATTGCCATTAACCAGTTGCCTTAGCTACCCAGTGCGTACATTGGGTTTGATTTTGTGGTCACTGAAATAAAATTACGTAACGGCCACCTTCACGCACTGCCAACACTGTGGGATGCGGAAGTCTACAAAGATTAAGTGTCGCTTCCACATAAGCTGCTTTCTATGGTGATCGTCGCTCAGTGCAAAAGAGAAGTTAAGTTACAGAACTCTATTCTTCGTAATTTAGTAAACTAAACCTCATCGGTCTGCTAACAGTATCAATCTCTTGGAAGTAACAGTAATATCAAAATCCTGGGGAAACGTTTCCGTGAAGAACTCGTGGATCGGTCCCGACCAGAACGATTTCAGCTCCACCAAGGCAAGGGGAAAGGCAGGAAGCTTGAACAAGCGTGGCCTGTATAGGATGATTGTTGTCGAAGAAATGAAGTCGGTTATTGGCTTCATCCGGTCATGTACGATGATTTTAAATTGAATTATTTGGCACATTCAGCAAGCCAAACCGGTTTGGCTGTGTCACATAAAGAGTTAAAATGTTAGTCTGTTGTGAGATTAGAGCCAACGATGTTCAGTTTAGTTTTGGGGTAGTGTTCACACTGGTGTACTGACCTACTACAGTCTCCATTCCGCCCTTACAGTGGTAGTGATAGCTAAGAGACACAATTCGCAACGAAATTAGTCGTAGTCGTAGTTTCTGCGTGGAATAACCTTCCTGGACTAAAAACATACATTTCATGGTTAGATGACACACCATAAGAGAAAATCGTTCATAGTATTTGATTGAAATACGAAGACAATATCAATTTAGCAGGCTAATTCTGTATCAGTCCAGGAAGTATCTCAATTTTCGCAGGGTTGCCAGACTTAGTCTACATTGTCGCCTAGTCCCAATCATCCTCGCAGCAGGAATGGGTGCATTTCCACATCCGAAGAGTTCTTCGAGCAGGGTAGCAATCCAGGAGTGAAGGTGAAGGCTTCGATTTCCAGTCATCACTGTGCTCTTCTAGTTCCAACATGAGCACATCTCTCTTCTGGTGAAAGAAGCGTGTATTTAACGCCCATTCGTGGCTAGAAAACAACGTTGATAGGTACAAGGTTCGAATCGTAGGAAAGCAGAAATTATTAATTTTTCTCATCACTACAGTTTGAAGCATCTCGCTACATTTGAGGAAGTTTGATATGTAGCTTTTGTCTGTGCTTACATACCAATCTGATTAGATGCTGTGTTCGAATCGCTAATCAACACCTACATTACATCATTTCCAGTGTGTTACTTGAGAATGATACCACATTCAACATCTTTCGAGATTAGCTAAGAGGAACAACAGTTTCTGGATAGCTGTCCCAACTCAGCACCGAAATTTTCAGCCTCTAATTTACAGTTCAGATTTGCTAACTGATACTGGCAAGAAATGTGTCGTACCACTTCTCTTTAAAGGTAGTCAGCAATGACGATCAGTGCTGTGGTCGAATCTCGATCAGGCACTAATATTTTGCTTACTTAGTATTGGGTCTGAATCCATATCCAGATTAAAACAGTTCGTCATGTCGTTTAAAGTCCAAAAGTATGCACAGATACTCGGTCATTAATAACTTTCATTTTTAATGTAACTATGTGCTACATAACAAGTGCGTAAGTGGTTTTCGAACTGCAGGTATATCAACGTTCCATCATAAAGATAGTGAAATTACTAGTGGCGCGTTGTCGATGGTGAAGTTTTGGTAGAACGCTTGACGCTATTAATGGTGGTTTTTTGTAGCTGGTTGTTTCATTATTCAGTTTATGCAAAAGCACTCGCTTACTGATGGCTCAAATGGCTCTGAGCACTATGGGACTCAACTGCTGAGGTCATTAGACCCCTAGAACTTAGAACTAGTTAAACCTAACTAACCTAAGGACATCACACACATTCATGCCCGAGGCAGGATCCGAACCTGCGACCGTAGCGGTCTCGCGGTTCCAGACTGCAGCGCCAGAACCGCGCGGCCACTTCGGCCGGCTCGCTTACTGAGAAATGTTTAATAAGTGGTTGGAAAACCTTTTATAATGCAAGAATACTTTGCGTAATCGTAGAGATTTGGGAGACCAGATATTGTTGAAAACTCTCTTGCTCGCAAAAAGATGTAGTTTTCAGTAAGTATTACGGAATAATTGAAGTGTTACAGTTGCTGGCATTATTCGTGTTAGATACAAACTAGATTGGTAAAAGTTTACAAATTTGAGTTTAGAAGGACTGTCTGGGGTGTTCCTTGATATTTGGAGTCTTATGGTATTAATTTACACCTGGAGTTATTGCCATACAGAGCAGTGCTTTCTATTGGTCACCTGTGGTAACTATTTTGTATAGTCATGCGACTGTACCGAATCGAGGACCTGCAAGACAGTTACGTTATGTGGGCTGCACGCAAATCAGGCGAAACTTTGAGCCTAATAGTACACTAGCTTCAAGGAAAATTGGTACACATATAATTCTTTAACCTATTGGTTTGATGGTTTGCTCTATCTTTTCCTGTCTCTTACTAATTTCTTCATATTTACGTAACTACTCGATCCAGTAGAGACTATAGTTTATTTTGCGTGTTTTCCTGTATATTTTTTCGCCTCCATCAGCGTATACTCAACATTTACTGGATGTCTTAGCAGAGTTGCCACTAGCCTGCCCTTTCTTGTTCTAAAGACTTCTTTCCTTACTTCATTTCGTACTTTAGATGTCCACTTAGCTTATAACAGTTTTCGATAGCACCATAAGCGTCCCGCCTTCTTCTTCTCCAGTGTTCCAATGGTCCAAGTTTTACTTTCATGCATAGCTGCGCTCCAGATACATACTTTCTGGAACATTTACGTCATTTTCATTTCAGTACTTGCTACGGTACAGATCTTATATTGAAGAAATATTTCTTCGCCCGTGCCATTCTATTTCTGAAATATTCATTGCTTCGATCATCCTGTACAATTTTGCTGCGTAGATGGGAGAACTCTTTCAGACCTTCGATTACAGTGACGCTCCCAGTTTTAATGTTAAGGAAATCGTTGTTCTTCCTTCTTCTTCTCTTCAACACCTTCGTCTCTGCTTTGTTTATCGTTGAGCCATAATCTGTGCTATATCCATTCCTTCACATAGTTCTCAATTTTCCTTAAATCGTGCCAGAAGAGCCTTCCTGGCTTCTGCGAATCTAAGCGTTGGTATCTGTAACTCTTGCTATTTTATTTTTTACCAAATTTTTTTCTTTAATTTCAATCATTGCTTCTTCGAAGATCAAATAGAACAGCAGTCATAATAGGTTTCAATCCTGCTCATACCTTCTTAACGCGAACTTGTCTTTCCTTGCCCTTCATCTTTTATTACTCATACTTGGGTTTTGCAGGTGATGTAGATTATGTCTCTGTCTCCGTGTTTGAGATACAATGATGTACTACTAGGAAAAAAATACTATGGGGAAGAGACAAGGCTTCCCTGTACTTGGCAGTATAGTTGGGGTAGAAGTGACAAAAATATTTCACGATAACCGATATTAGGAGCAAATCCACAGTTTCGGTCACGTTGGGCTGACTAGCGTCATTTAAGTCCAAGTTTAGTGAATATGATACACAGAAGGTCCATGAAAACTATAGAGGCAATAAATAATTTTTCCGTGTTCTCAGAAATCTGGATGAGTAAGCAACCAAGCAAGTCTGGGTGGCTATCTAGCTTCCAATGTAGCTATCTCTATTGAACGAAAACGTCTCCAACATAAAAACAGTTATCAAGTCCGACACAAATTTGAGGTTGACAAAGCTAGGATTACTATGTTTCCACGGATTTTATAAAACAGTAAAACTACATTATATGCTCAAAAATATCCTGACGGGTATTGTTGTTGTTGCTGTGGTCTTCAGTCCTGAGACTGGTTTGATGCAGCCCTCCATGCTACTCTATCCTGTGCAAGCTTTTTCATCTCCCAGTACCTACTGCAACCTACATCCTTCTGAATCTGCTTAGTGTATTCATCTCTTGGTCTCCCTCTACGATTTTTACCCTCCACGCTGCCCTCCAATACTAAATTGGTGATCCCTTGATGCCTCAGAACATGTCCTACCAACCGATCCCTTCTTCTGGTAACGTTGTGCCACAAACTTCTCTTCTCCCCAATCCTATTCAATACTTCCTCATTAGTTATGTGATCTACCCATCTAATCTTCAGCATTCTTCTGTAGCACCACATTTCGAAAGCTTCTATTCTCTTCTTGTCCAAACTATTTATCGTCCATGTTTCACTTCCATACATGGCTACACTCCATACGAATACTTTCAGAAATGACTTCCTGACACTTAAATCAATACTGGATGTTAACAAATTCCTCTTCTTCAGAAACGCTTTCCTTGCCATTGCCAGCCTACATTTTATATCCTCTCTACTTCGACCATCATCAGTTATTTTGCTCCCCAAATAGCAAAACTCCTTTACTACTTTAAGTGCCTCATTTCCTAATCTAATTCCCTCAGCATCACCCGACTTAATTAGACTACATTCCATTATCCTTGTTTTGCTTTTGTTGATGTTCATCTTATATCCTCTTTTCAAGACACTGTCCATTCCATTCAACTGCTCTTCCAAGTCGTTTGCTGTCTCTGACAGAATTACAATGTCATCGGCGAACCTCAAAGATTTTATTTCTTCTCCATGAATTTTAATACCTACTCCGAATTTTTCTTTTGTTTCCTTTACTGCTTGCTCAATATACAGATTGAACAATATCGGGGAGAGGCTACAACCCTGTCTCACTCCCTTACCAACCACTGCTTCCCTTTCATGTCCCTCGACTCTTATAACTGCCATCTGGTTTCTGTACAAATTGTAAATAGCCTTTCGCTCCCTGTATTTTACCCCTGCCACCTTTAGAATTTGAAAGAGAGTATTCCAGTTAACATTGTCAAAAGCTTTCTCTAAGTCTACAAATGCCTTTCCTTAATCTTTCTTCTAAAATAAGTCGTAGGGTCAGTATTGCCTCACGTGTTCCAACATTTCTACGGAATCCAAACTGATCTTCCCCGAGGTCGGCTTCTATCAGTTTTTCCATTCGTCTGTACAGAATTCGCGTTAGTATTTTGCACCTGTGACTTATTAAACTGATAGTTCGATAATTTTCACATCTGTCAACACCTGCTTTCTTTGGGATTGGAATTATTATATTCTTCTTGAAGTCTGAGGGTATCTCGCCTGTTTCATACATCTTGCTCACCAGATGGTAGAGTTTTGTCAGGACTGGCTCTCTCACTGCCGTCAGTAGTTCCAATGGAATATTGTCTACTCCGGGGGCCTTGTTTCGACTCAGGTCTTTCAGTGCTCTGTCAAACTCTTCACGCAGTGTCATATCTCCCATTTCATCTTCATCTACATCCTCTTCCATTTCCATAATATTGTCCTCAAGTACATCGCCCTTGTATAGACCCTCTATATACTCCTTCCACCTTTCTGCTTTCCCTTCTTTGCTTAGAACTGGGTTTCCATCTGAGCTCTTGATATTCATACAAGTCGTTCTCTTATCTCCAAAGGTCTCTTTAATTTTCCTGTAGGCGGTATCTATCTTACGGGTATTAGTGGACATTAATAGGGGGTGCGTCCACCCTTCTCCTTCATGACGGCTTGAATGCTTCTCCCACTCCTTCTCCCTTCCCTGTCATCGATCATCCTCCATACGTCCCGACTTGGCCACATCCGATTTGCACCTCTTTACAATGCTTAAAGAACACCTTCCAGGATTTCACTTTGATAGTGATGAAGTGGTGGAAGCAGAGGTGCGGTTGTAACTCGGTGAAGAAAGTCAAGCGTTCTACAATATCGGCATCAAGAAACTGATCTCTCATTGGGAAAATGTGTTTGATGCCAGGGTGCTATGTTGATAAATAAATATGGAGACATGAAGAATAAAGATGCAGAGTGTTAATAACGTTTGCTCTATTTAAAAAGCTTTAAACTTCTTCACATAAAAATTCGGAGGCACCACTTTTCAACACACCCTCGTATCTACCCGCTGGCTAAGTTTCGCCCTTCATTCTACAGGTTCATGGCAAGCATACTGTCTCTCGTGGTGACAACGGTGGTGTTCACATCACTACACGTATAGTTACCGTGTTTGCCAAACATTGCGGCACCTCGACTTGCCACCTAAATCGCCGGATTTAAATGACGGAAAAAAATCTGGGATGATTCGAAATTGCGGTTTAAACGTAGCAATCAACATCACCGTAATAGAGTAGCTCTGTAGAATTAGATCAATGAGCAGCTTCTCCTGTCCATGACGAACTTAATGAAACTTGTGGGCCATCTTCCTCACAGAATTGAGTCCAGTGTCAGTTTCCGTCAGAGTTGCAAATAATATTATTGTTAATGACTACTTTTGAACTTTCTCAAACCATTACCTACATTACAATGTACAATGTTGATAATAAAGTATGAAATACATTTTCAAACATTTTGTGTGCACCGATTACAGCAGTGCAATATGTCTTTTATGAAACACCTGCAATTTTAATGTTTCATTTGTGTGTGATACATTTGTTTTTACATCGGATCAATACAACAAATGTTACTTGACTATATTACGATTGTTTAGATACATACGAAAAACGATAGGTTTCTTTACTCGTTTATAAAAAAAAGTAGACAGTCGCCTTCACTTGTTTATTACGTGTTCATATGTCCCGTCGCTCAGAGATCATTATGTTTATATTACATTTATAAATGCTGTGTTAATAAAGGTCTCAGACATTATCGCACTATCTTATAATTTACTGATATGTCAGAAGCTAACTGATTTACTGAAAGCCCTGGTCGTTCATCAATTTGTCGGGCTCTTTTATCTTCCGTCTGTATATTCCCCATTCTTCAAGTATGTCTAACTTAATTCCCTTGGGTGTGACGTGTAAAATTTTCATAGTACTCTCAATATCACCTGCTGTTTATTTTGTGCTCCGCAAATGAGGGCAAAAATCTTTCTTGTTGTTTGGGATGATATTCTCCTTTTATCAAGGTGGCACAGTGGTTAGCACACTGGACTCGCATTCGGGAGGACGACGGTTCAATCCGGCGTCCGCCCATCCTGATTTAGGTTTTTCGTGATTTCCCTAAATCGCTCCAGGCAAATGCCGGGATGGTTCCTCTGAAAGGGCACGGCCAACTTCCTTCCCCCTTCTTCTCTAATCCGATGAGACCGATGACCTCGATGTTTGGTCTCTTCCTCCAAACAACCCAAATCCTTTTATCTAATTACAAAATTCCGATAACCTTGGCCTATATAAAAACGATCACATGTTCCACATTTTAATCTATACAAACCACATGCATAACACGTTTTTCACTCTTTACAATTTTATGTCTTAGTTTATACTTTAATTGAGCTGATGTAGGGAAAGCTATTTTGTACCGTTTAGGTAAAGCGAGCTCTAATGTTCCGTAATACGGCCATAATATTTCAACGTAATAAACTTCTTTTCTTCTTTACCGTAGTTTTTTTCGCTTTTGTATTTTTGGAGATTGTGTGTAACTAAGATTCTCTCAAAACCGTTGCCTACTGCTACTTGTTCAAAAATGGCTCTGAGCACTATACGACGTAACTTCTGAGGTCATCAGTCCCCTAGAACTTAGAACTACTTAAACCTAACTAACCTAAGGACATCACACACATCCATGCCCGAGGCAGGATTCGAACCTGTGACCGTAGCGGTCACGCGGTTCCAGACTGAAGCGCCTAGTACCGCTCGGCCACACCGGCCGGCGCTACTTGTTCGACGATGCACAACTCCCGTTGTTTTTCCGTTTCATCTAATGGAAACTAATATAGGCGAGCTACCATAACAAAGAAATATGCCTTTTTATGTTGTTTTGGATGGTAGGAGTCATCCCTTATTACCGCGTCTATAAGTGTGTTGGTTTGTGGTAATAGGACACATAGTAACCAGCTGAAGGTGCCTGTCAAATTTTTATATACAAACAACTAACGATGTACACCGTATTTCAAGTGTATGAAGGCAACCATAAAGCAGTCAAGTAACATTTGTTACACTGATCTGATGTAAAACCGAATGTATTATGTACAGTGAAACGTTAGAACTACAGCTATTTCATAAAAGATTTATTGCGCTGCTGTAATCTGTGCTCACAAAATGCGTGAAAATTCCATGTTTTCTTAGTAACACTGAATCTCCTAATGTAGGTCATGGTTTGAGAATGAACGAAAACGTTCGAAAGTAGTCGCTAGTAAAACTACTATTTGTAACTCTCCCGGAGACCTTAATAAATTACAAACCTCGATGTCGATGGGAAGTTGAAGTCCAACCTTTCATCCTTTGGCGGAGGGAACGAGGAGATCTCTTATCGCTAAAGTCTTGGCTGGACTTCGCAGAGCTTTGTAAGACGTATATGTAGATAAGACGTACATGAATGTTATGACTAACCGACTAGATTTTGCAACTCGGCCCTTCTGTTTCACGAGTCTTTCACTTTGGTGATATACCGCCCCTTCTTGGTCCTGTTACCTGGTTAGCTCGCTTCTGAGGCATATCTCGCAGGGCAGGACAGCCCACTCTAACCGGCAAATGGGCTCGAATGCCACGTAAAATTGGTGGTCCCGCTCTGGTAAACAAAACGTTTTCGCAACGCGGAGAAACGAGAGCGGGTTTCAGCGACCTGCTGGCGATGCAGGCGACGCGCCGAGGACGGGCCGCATTCCAGGATGTCGCAAGGGTACGGCGCGGCCGTCGGGACACCAGGGGCGAGAGCGCTCTGCAGCCGTCCCTCAGGGCGCAGTTCTAGGCCCACACTCTCCTCGCTGCCCAATCTACAAATTATTACACACTCACTGCGTGTATGTCACCTGGCAGTCGATCAATTCACGGAGACAACTCAGTGTAGTCTTCACCTTGTGCACGCACAGCCTGGGAAGGATTACCGCAAAGTCCAACGTCCCATCCACAATAACGTCGTAGCAGCACTAGCTCAGCTCGGTGCGGATGTTAGCTAGTTAATCACTTTTTCGTATATCACTTTGACGACCGCCAGATGTCAACTGGAGTTGTGTTCAAATGGCTCTGAGCACTATAGGGCAAACATCTGAGGTCATCAGTCCCCCAGAAATTAGAACTACTTAAACCTAACTAACCTAAGGACATCACACACGTCCATGCCCGAGACAGGATTCGAACCTGCGACCGTAGTGGTCGCGCGGTTCCAGACTGAAGCGCCTAGAACCGCTCGGCCACACCGGCCGGCTGAAGTTGTGTGGAGCGAGTAAATTTATAATCTATGTATTCATCAGATGTTGGCGTGTTTACTGTATTTCGTATGGATATTTACAAATTCCTAAATAACACAAGAGATACATTTATTAAATATCACATATTTGTTTTTGTTACAGCTCGCCTTAGAAGCGAAAACAAGTGAACAACAAAGTAAAAATCTTAGTCTGCTACACTGGTGTTAGTGTATATGCAGGCTGTTACAGAAAGTATTCCATATTTGGAGAGTTGATTGTGTGGATCAAAACAACACAAAATGTCCAATAAACAATTACTCCAAAACGCATATCTTAACTGGTATGAGCAGGTCCTCATCTCCACTGCTGTGAAACACTTCTTTTTTACTACAGGCTCTTCACTGTTACGAAACACCTACAAAATGCAATAAATAAATGTCGACACATTGCTCTGTTACAATCCACGGACACAGCATGCAGTAAACATCTGTCAGAGCTGTTGCTATGAACTGTATTCACAGCTCTGGGTATGTGCAATGCACACATCAGTTCTAATGGTACCAATTTGTGTTTTGATAAGTTTATGAAATGCGTTGTAGTTTTATCTTTGCACTTGCGAGCGTAACAGAAGCCTACTGTTTACACGGGAAGTAGCAGACATGATCTTCTGTTATGGTCTGGCAAATGGAAAAAAAGTACTCATTTGTTTACTGTAGTAGAAGAGATGTGTTTCACAACAGCGAAGTTGAAATAGCGCTAGTAGCTCTTTAGGTATGCTTTTTAGAGCTCTTGTTTACTGGACATTTTGCCTTTTTTTGTCTATACCGACACTTCTCAAAATATGGAATTCATTTCAAGGTCTTGTGTACAGGGTGTTTCACTATTACAGGTACAAACAAGACAAGAGTAGAGGGCTGTGAAGCAAGCAAGCATAAATCCAGAAACCAACTGTTTTACCGATACCACTTGTTACGTTAGAGTGCCTGAACACCTTATAACAGAGTCCTGAAGATCTATGAGGGCTGTGCGTTTATTAAGGTCCGATCGGTCACATATTGGGAACCACAATGAAAATGCAATGAAGCTTTGCACAGATACGTTGGTAGTGTGTCTAGTATACCTGACGCACTTTGCAGTTCCAAGTACACAGTGAGCACGTAAAGATGCCTAGAAAATGATGTCTGCCGACAAATGTGAGTGCCTACGAAGAGATTTCGCCTGATTTCATGCAAGCCCACGTAATATAAATGTTATGCGTTTCCTTCTTCAAGATAATTCTCAGCCGCACACTGCAGGGGCAACAAAGAGGCTCCTGCAACGTTTTCCATGGGAAGTATTGGATCACCCACCGTACAGCCCGGACATGGCTCCCTCTGAGTTTCATCTCAGCTCACATGAACCAAAAAAAAAAAATGTTCAAGTGTGTGTGAAATCTTATGGGACTTAACTGCTGAGGTCATCAGTCCCTAAGCTTACACACTACTTAACCTAAATTATCCTCAGGACAAACACACACACCCATGCCCGAGGGTGGACTCGAACGTCCGCCGGGATCAGCTGCACAGTCCATGACTGCAGCGCCTTAGACGGCTCGTCTAATCCCGCGCAGCTCACATGAACCGCTGGCTTTGTAGATAACATTATGGCACAGACAACGAACTGCAGACAAGCGTAGAGAACTGGTGGAAAGAACAGACGGCTGCCTTCTACCACTATGGGAAAGTTTGTACAACGTTACGACAGATGTTTAAATCGGACCGGTGACCATGTAGAGAACTAGCTGGAAGGTGTAGCTAACTGTTGCAAATAAAACATTTTTTTTATTTTCACTGTCGTTCCCGTTTCCCTACTGATCGGACCTTAATAAACGACTAGGCCTCGTAACTTGCAGATATGCAGTTGAGGACCAACACTTAACAACAATTGTTCCACATGGCCACCAGTCACATGAAGGCTGGCTCGAGCACGTACACGTACACACACACACACACACACACACACACACACACACACACACACACAGGGCTTGTGTACACCAAAACGTTTAAATACCCCACACAAAAAATCCATCGTGTTCAACTCCGAGGATCTTGGAAGCCACGGTACTGATGAGCCACGACCGATAAATGTGGTGTCGAATTTTCGTACTACGTAATCTCGAACGGTCAGACGAATTTACGTGGCTGCACCATCTTGTATGTACCACATACGCTTCCTTTCAGTGTAAGGGACATCTCCTAAACCCTCGCCTGATACACTGTTAATAGTGTTGTAACACTGGCATGACTGCACTTGCGTATACGTCGAATCGGGGAAACCATTGGTCTCCGAAACTATGTTTATTAGGATTATTCGCTTGTTTTATTGTGGTCTACTCGCTCCTTTCATTTGTATCTGTAATAGTGAAACTCCCTGTATACCAGTGTATGTAGTTACATACATATTTAATATCCTGCATTAGCAGACACTCCAAGAAAGATGTTGATATTTTCCAGCACCTATGATTGTACAATGTCACTGTTTCTTTCCTTCTTCTTAGTCTCTTCAGAATTCTTCCAAAACACTCTTGTCCCTTTTTGATGATAACGTTATCTGTGTTTATTTGTTAAGTGGTCACCCTCTTTTTGTTTTCTTCAAGTCCTATCCAGTATACACTCATTCGAATACTTTTTTCTCGCATTCTTTTAACATGTCCATACCATTCTCCTTGGTTCTGATGAATAAAATCAATAACTGAATGCTAAATGTTTGTCCATCTTTTGTTATTTTACATCATTCCTGAAGATCTAAAAAAAATGGCTCAAATGGCTCCGAGCAATACGGGACTTAACATTTGAGGTCATCAGACGCAGTAATTCGGAACCGTTGTGGGATCACGTTATCACCCGTCCGTCTATCAGTCTGTCCATCCATTAAGAGCCTCTTTTTCTCATGTAAGGGTAGAGGTATCAAGTTGAAATTTACGTCAAATACTAAAGTCTCCAGTCGCCGAAAGATACGGCCATTCATATCATATATTTTGATACTCGCAAAGTCACTCCTCAAAACCTACAGGGCGCTTTCCGTTGTCCTAGAACCATGATGTTCGCCAAGAAAGGCTCCACAGTACAAGTACTGGGAGAAGTTCGAAGTTGTTAATCTGTAATAATAGCACACGCAAAACGTATTTCTTTACCATCTGTTATGCAACCTCAGACTTAAAAGTAAAACATTATCGAAAGTCTTGGAAGTCCCTGGACCGACATATTGCCAGTATGAAAGTCGATAACTGGCAAAAATCGTTGTGATTCTCGATTCCCATACTGCATCAACGGTCTAGATACATAATTAAGCTTGTTCTGAACCCTCAGAGCGCGAGTCCTACTCACGCCTAGCCACTTCTTCTGTATTACTTCATTTGCATAAAATCAATAATTAAGATTTTAACTATGTATGAAGGTAGTATCTGTTCCCGAAAGAACAGATACCATTGATGACCGTGCAGCTTCTCTAGAATGAAATGATAATTAAATCGTCACCCTAGCTGCAAACAGACGCAAATATACATCATTTGGGACATGATGAAAATGTGTGGGTCTCACGGTAAGCAGTCCCTGCAGGCACGCAATCCTCTGTGCCCTCAGTGGCTCAGATGGATAGAGCGTCTGCCATGTAAGCAGCAGATCCCGGGTTCGAGTCCCGGTCGGGGCACACACTTTCAACATGTCCCCAATGATATCCATCAACGCCTGTTTGCAGCTAGAGTGTCGATTTAATTATCATTTAATTAAGATTTTCGCACCCTAGATGCGTCTGCGTATGGCCTCCGAAGAATTTTAGATGCGAGTGGGGACTAATTTCTGTAGCTTCTAGTTCCCTGAAACTGATACAGCTGAAAGGCAGTACGATATCGTCGTTGTCGTGGTCTTCATCTATCTGTTCCGCCTTCATAATGTCCATCCTTTCCTGGGTCGACCAGTGGCTTTATACTGTAGATCAGGAGTTTCCTGTGTAGTGTTTCAGCCCTCATCCATTCTCATATTTCCACCTACCTTTTTGTGCAGCTATTTCCTCATGAACAGAATGTAGATCCAACTCATAACTAGTGTTTCAGTTTTTAATTAATTCTCTTCTTGTGCAGCCCTTCACGCTCCTCAAGAACCTCATCGCTATTTCTTGCAGAAATTATCCACATGTGATAAGACCTCTCGGGACAACATTCAGTAAGAACAAAATACAGTGATGTGCAAAACTTCAGGACGAAAGTAACTTTCGCGTGAGGTGTCACTGCCAAGTAAAATAGCTGGACGTAACTTGGACCGTACATAGAAGGAACTGCTATAGTACACTACAAAAGGTAACTGAGAGAAATACAAAATGAGACGAACAGAAATGAGACTCTTATACATCTATATCTACATCTAAATGTACATGGTTACTTTGCAATTCACACTTAAGTGGCTGGCAGAGGGTTCATCGAACCATTTTCATACTACTTCTACCTACATAGATGGGTGTCAACAAAATATTTACGCATTCGGAAGAGAAAGTTGGTGATTGAAATTTCGTAAATAGATCCCGCCGCAAAGAAAACCGCCTTTTTTTCAATGACTGCCACTCCATCTCGCGTATCATATCAGTGACACTCTCACCCCTATTGCGCGTTAAACGAAACGAGCTGCCCTTATTTGCACTTTTACGATGTCCTCCGTCAGTCCTACCTTGTAAGGATCCCATACCGCGCAGCAATATTCCAGCACAGGACGGGCAAGTGCAATGTAGGCTGTCTCCTTAGAGGGTTTGTCGCATCTTCTAAGTGTTCTGCCAACAAAGCGCAGTCTTTGTTTCGCCTTTCCCGCAATATTATCCATGTGGTTTTCCAATTTAAGTTGCTCGTAATTGTACTTCCTAGGTATTTAGTCGAATTGACAGCCCTTAAATTTGTGCGATTTATCGTGTACCCAATATCTATCGGATTTCTTTTAGTACCCACGATGATGACCTCGCACTTTCCTTTCTTTAGTGCTAATTTCTACTTTTCGCACCATACAGAAATTCTCTCTAGATTATTTTGTAATTGGAATTGATCGTCTGATGATTTTACTAGACGGTAAATTACAGCGTCATCTGCAAATAGTCTATGGGCGCTCCACAGATTATCACCTAGATCGTTTATATAAATCAGGAACAGCAGAGGGCTTGTGACACTACCTTGCGGAACGCCAGATATCACTTCTGTTCTACTCGATGATTTACCGTCTATCACTACGAACTGTGACTCTCTGAGAGGAAATCACGAATCCAGTCACACAACTGAGACGATACTCCATATGCCTGCAGTTTGATTAATAGTCGCTTGTGAGGGGCGGTATCAAAAACCTTCTGGAAATCTAGGAATATGGAATCGATCCGAGATGCCTTGTCGACAACACTTATTACTTCACGGGAATAAAGAGCTAGCTGCGTTGCACAAGAACGATATTTTCTGAATCCGTGTTGGTTATGTATCAATAAGTCTTTTTTTTTTTAAGGTGATTCATAATGTTTAAGTTCAGTATATTCTCCAAACTCCTACTGCAAATTGAGGTCAGTGATATGAGTCTGTAATTCAGTGGGTTACTCCTATTTCCTTTCTTCAATATTGGTGTGACTTGTGCTACTTCCCAGTCTTTAGGAACAGACCATTCGTCAAGTGAGCGGTTGTATATAATTGATAGGAAAGGCACAATTCTGTCTGCATACTCTGAGAGGAACCTGATTGGTATACCATCTGGACCGGAAGACTTGCCTTTCTTAAGTGATTTGAGTTGTTCCGCAACACCTAAGATATCTACTTTTATGTCACTCATGCTAACAGCTGTTGTAGTTTCGAATTCTGGAATATTTACTTCGTCTTCTCTCGTGAAGGAATCACGGAAAACTGTATTTAGTAACTCTGCTTTAGTGGAACCATCATCGGTAACATTTCCGTCGCTATCGCGCAGTGACGGTATTGACTGTTTTTTGCGGCTGGTGTACTTTACGTACGACCAAAGCCTTTTTGGGTTTTCTACGATATTTTGAGACAATGTTTCATTGTGGAAACTATTAAAAGCATTTCGAATTGACGTCCGCACTAAATTTCGAGCTTCCGTGACACTTACCCAGTCTTCGGGATTTTGCGTTCATCTGAATTTGGCATGCTTTTTTTGTTGCTTCTGCAACAGTGCTCTGACGTGTTTTGTGTGCCATGGTGGATCAGTACCATCTCTTATTAACTTATGCGGTATGAATCTATCTATTGCTGTCGATACTGTATCTTTGAATTTGAGCCATATCTGGTCTACACTTACATAATTAGCTTGGAAGGAATGGAGACACTCTCTTAGGAAGGCATCAAGCGAATTTTTATCTGCTGTTTTAAATAGATCTATTTTGCGTTTATTTTCAGTGGTTTTGGTTGACATGGTTTTGAGCCTCGCTACAATGACCTTATGTTCACTAATCCCTGTATCCGTTATGAGGCTCACTATTAGATCAGGATTATTTGTGGCTAAGGGGTCAAGTGTGTTTTCGCAACCGATTATAGTTCGTGTGGGCTCATGAACTAATTGTTCAAAGTAATTCTCAGAGAAATCATTTAATACAATTTTGGAAGATGTTTTCTGTCTACCACCATGAATAATGGTCAAGGATATGTCGAAAACGTGCCTTGCAAGCCGCTTCTTTCGTGGATGAGTTACATTTCCTTAAGATTCTTAGTATCAATCGCGGTCTGGCATCTGCCTTTCTTACTCTTTGTGTTATGTGGTCATTCCACTTACGGTCGCTCTGGATAGTTGTTCCTAGATATTTTACGATAGATACAGTTTCCAGCAATTTGTTATTAACAGTATAGTCCTAAGGTAGTGAATTGCGGAATAAAATTCATCGCCAGATGCACAGATATTTTTATTTCGCTTTACTGGTTTGTCAAATTAATTTTTCATCTTCAGAAGCTTAGTATTTTATCCTGAAATATATACTAAGTTCAAATGGCTCTAAGCACTATGGGACTTAAATCTGAGGTCATGAGTCCCCTAGAGTTAGAATTACTTAAACCTAACCAACCTAAGGACATCACACACATCAATGTCCGAGGCAGTATTCGAACCTGCGACCGTAGCAGCCACGTGGTTCCAGAGTGAAGCGCCTAGAACAGCTCGACCACAGTGGCCGGCTATGTACTACAGTTCCTGAAAAATAACAGCTATGAATAAAACAGTAGTGGATTTCTGTTCCTATGTATGCGCAATATGTTCCATTTATTTACGTTCAGGCTTAACTGCCAGGGCCTGCACCAATCATCAAGCCTCTGTAAGTCGTACTGTCTCTTGGCGTTGTTACTTTCTTGTAGACAACCGCATCGTCTGCAAACAGTCTTAAAGAGCTTCTGACGTTTTCTACTAGATCATTTACATACTGTGTAAATACTAATGGTCATATCACGTTTTCTTGGGACACTCCGGAAATTCACATGTATCGATTTTGTTCCGTTAAGAGCGATGTGTTGAGTTCTGTATGCAAGGAAGTCTTGAATCCATGCGAAAATCTCATCCGGTACTCAGTAAGCACGTCTTTGTTTCAATAAGCGGCAGTACGGGATGGTGCGAAATAGCTTCCTGAAGTCGAGGGAGGCGGCATCAAACCGAGAGCCGATGTCTACAGATCTGTGGATCACGTGGAGGAACAGGGCGAGCTCAGTTTCACAGGATCCGTGTTTGCGGAACCCATGTTAATTTTTACAGAGGAAATTTTAGTTCTTCAAAAACATCATAATAAAGTATGTTCTGTAATTCTACAACAGACTGACATCAACGATGTAGGTCTATGATAATACGCATCTGTCCTATGACTGTGCTGACGTAAGCCGTCGCCAGCACACTGGTCGGCAAAGATGAAGCACGAAGATCGATTAGAAAGAGCTGGATCAAGTTCGCCTATCACGAGAGAGGTCAGAGACACACCCACAAGCAACCCGCCGCCAACACCTTCTCGGCAGCACGTATTTAGGCAGCCGCCGTGGGGCTCACTCACTCACTCAGTCATCCGTTTGGCGCCTGTCAGTTTACTTGCAGAGTGGGTTTATTTCATCACAGGTTACGACAGTACATAGCGCCCCGATTAGTGACTATAGTGGAACTATTTACTGATGAACTCGTACCACAAATATGTACTCTATTCACGTTAAGTAAATGTTCCAGTTCATGTAAATTTTGAACCATGTTAACACCACATGTGCACTTGTGTTGTAGAAAGAGGATACCGGCCACCCCTAACAACATCTTCTCCCTTGCTTCCTTGCGGTACAAGATTCTACCATGGCCCTTATTATACAGGGTGTTACAAAAAGGTACGGCCAAACTTTCAGGAAACATTCCTCACACACAAATAAAGAAAAGATGTTATGTGGACATGTGTCCGGAAGCGCTTAATTTCCATGTTAGAGCTCATTTTAGTTTCTTCCACCTACGCTCAATGGAGCACGTTATCATGATTTCATACGGGATACTCTACCTGTGCTGCTAGAACATGTGCCTTTACAAGTACGACACAACATGTGGTTCATGCACGATGGAGCTCCTGCACATTTCAGTTGAAGTGTTTGTACGCCTCTCAACAACAGATTCGGTGACCGATGGATTGGTAGAGGCGGACCAATTCCATGGCCTCCACGCTCTCCTGACCTCAACCCTATTGACTTTCATTTATGGGGGCATTTGAAAGCTCTTGTCTAACGCAACCCCGGTACCAAATGTAGAGACTCTTCGTGCTCGTATTGTGGACGGCTGTGATACAATACGCCATTCTCCAGGGCTGCATCAGCACATCACGGATTCCATGCGACGGAGGGTGGATGCATGTATCCTCGCTAATGGAGGACATTTTGAACATTTCCTGTAACAAAGTGTTTGAAGTCACGCTGGTACGTTCTGTTGCTGTATGTTTCCAGTCCATGATTAATGTGATTTGTGTGTGAGGAATGTTTCCTGAAAGTTTGGCCGTACCTTTTTGTAACAACCTGTATACAGGAATTACCTGCTCTTTTTACTAGTCCCTAGGCAACGCTTCATTGCTCCAGCGATCTACGATAAACGTCTTCTAGAAGGGGAGAAAGTTCTTTCACCTAATCTATGTAGACTGTTACAGGTGTCTCATTTTGTCCGATGCCTTTCCACGACTAAGTGACTGTAGTTGCTTTTCTATTCCCCGATCGTTTATCAAAATATCTGCCATTCCCACGTTCGTACGATGATTGAAGGAGAGGTCATGTTTTGATAGTCCATTGTTATTGTGTGGCGAGGCATAACATTGCCAGGGCATTAATGACCTCCAAATCTTTAGATACGGTACACTGAACGGTCAACGTTTTTGCGACGCTGTACTTGTGCCTCATTTCAGTGGTGCTTTCGGCTCTGACGTCGTTTTTATGAGTGACAATGATCGACCACGTCGAACAGCCCAGGCCGAAAACTCTTTAACGAAATGATATTCGGTGAATGAAATGATTTGCCCACTTCTCCGACTTAAATCCCTTCGCGCACATGTGGGACGCGTTGAGGAGACGGTTTACAGCACATCCTGCGCACCAAAGAGTATCCAGTAGTTGTCACCCACGCTGGTGGAGGAATGGAACGCACTACCACAGGAACGCCTTACCAGCGTTGCACATTGCTGCACAGGGATTGCCATCCATGGTGATCGCTCACGCTATTACGAGCCATGACCCACCTGTTGTAATTCCAGTTGACCTTCATAAACACAGGAGACTTCAGTAATTATGGTTTTTGAATAGATGTGTTGTTTCTGTCCGTTTCACAGCGTATTTGTTTCCGTTACCTTCTACACTATACTGTACCAGTTCTTTCTATATACGGCCCAAGTTTCATCGAGCTATATTACTTGGTAGTGAAACGTCATGCGAAAATTACTTTCGTCCTTAAGTTTTGCGCTCCATTGTGTGCACAGACCAACGTTTGATGTGCCTGTTAGCTATAACACGCGGCATTTCCACGAGGAGTAGTGAATTTTGTCTGTGACTTGCCCCATAAATTAATGAATAGTTCTCAGACACCTGTTTATAATCGATAAATCTATGCTCCCGGCTGTGTGGTCCCAAGTTCCAACTTTTCCAGCTGCAGCCGTTCATGTGTCTGCTGTCATGGACGTTTACGTAAGATCACAACTTGTGCATGTAAACACAGACTTTGTATTTATCATCTTTCTGAGTCGATGGTGATATTCCTTTGTAAGCCGCTCACGTTTTTCAGCCATAAAGTTGAACTGTAAACAGGTTCGGTGATAATCCTCGATGACAATGGTGTATTCAGCAAACGTCAGACAGTTTTTCATTTATGGAGACACATTTGATCTTGCAAGCATGACAATTAAAGCTACAAGTTGCCTCGTCTTCGCAGTCACCTTGAGGTAATCGCTGTGCGCCAGCAACAGAGATATTACCGTGAACAAAAACTACGTCTTCTCACGTCAGTCGCCAAAACAAAGACCTCGAGGTGAGAAGCGCTACTGCGAAAAAAGTTGTTCGGCAGGTGCCTTCTATAAGCGGAAATATATGTATGCGAAAAAGAAGGTGCGTGCATTAGCGTCCATTAGTTGTATTCTTTAATTGGTCGAGCATGCGGAAAAACACAGGACGGAAAGTATACTGCGTCAGGGAGAACTTGGCAAGATCTCAACTTTCTGTTCCGGTGTTCGGGCAACAGTGAACGTTAAGATGCACGTTTACGTTCATGGCTTGTTTTCAGAGCATGGCATAATAATTATACTGGAAATATAATAATTAGCACAGAAGTGCAGATTGGTTAAGCATTATCTCCTGCTAAGTCTTAAAATAACTAAACGCTGGTTGAAAACAATAATACTTTCCATGGCCTAATAGGATTGTTAGGTACAGGATTTGGACAAAGTTAACATGCATTTACTTAGGAGAAGAAGAACTTCTTAGCCTATATCGTTATAAAAAAGTTTTTTTATAGCGGTTTCGGCTAAGAAGTTCTTCTTCTCCTAAGTAACCGCCCCTTCGAGCTCAGTAAGAGTAAACTAATAAATTTAATACGGAAACAACGCGAGAAATACACGTTTGAACATAGATGTAGTTGCTAGGCAAGCCTCCAGATTGCCGTTGTACAGGGTGGTTATAATTAAACTCTCACTATTTGAGAAGGCTCTCATGAGTATCGTAGGACAATGAAGCTCCGTGAAAACATTTGTAAGGAGACGCGAAAGAGAATTAACCAATAAACATTTGAAAGAAACACGTTGGAGAACATCATTCACTAAGTCACAACGCGGGCGAAAGTGTATGCTGAGTGATCGGGATAGACGATCACTGAAGAGGACTGTGACGAAAAATAAGAGTACGACAGCTGAAAAAATTACTACAGAGATGAATCTCGCAATCTCGAACCCTGTCACCACCGAAACAACACGAAGAATGCTCCATAAGGAGGGAATTGGAGGGTGAGCTGGAATTCTACAACCACTCACTAGTGATGAAAATGTCCGTAAGCAAAACGCGGTGCCGAAGTCATAAAACTTAGTCTATGAAGCAATGGAATAAAGTCATTTGGTCAAATAAGTCTTGTTGTCACACTGTCTTATTGCACACACATAATGGACACGATACGCCCCAAGAGTGAAACACGGTGGGGGTTCGGTGGGACAGCCATATCGGGATATTCCATGGAACATACGGTTGCTCTGCAAGATCACATTACTACCAAAATTTATGTGGCCATTCTCGCTGATCGAGTCCATCCCAAGGTACAATCTTTGCGCTAGCAGTACAAGGTCGACGATATAAAGTCAATTCGTAGTAAAAATATTTCTATAACTGATAAATGAGATGCATGTACAGTATTTAACAATCATTTTCTGAGCATTGCTGGCGAATTAAATAAAAATTTAGTTTCCACAGGGAATCATATAACTTTCTTGGCAAATCCCTTTCCGAGATTGATGTCTGAAATACTCCTCTGTGATGGGGGAGATTGAGTCAATAATTAAATCACTAAAGACTAAGGACTCTCATGGATATGATGGAGTGCCTAGCAGAATATTAAAGTACTGTGCTGCACATTAGCCATATTTGTAATTTTTTGTAGGAATGGTCAGTTTCCTGAACAATTAGAGTACTCAGTAGTAAAGCCGCTTTATAGAAAAGGAGAAGAGGATAATGTAGACAATTTTAGACCTTTTTCTATGATATCAGTGTTTGCTAAAGTTATTGAAAATGCAGTGTATGTAAGGATAATTGCTCATTCTATATCACACTATTTGCTGTCAAATGTACAGCTGGGCTTTAGAAGTCGTTTACGAACTGAAAACGCTATATTCTCTTTTTTCTGTGAGGTTTCGAACACTAGGCATATTTTTTCATTTAACTAAGGCGTTTGATTGTGTTGATCACAAAATATTGCTCCTGAAGTTGGACTATTACGGAATACGGGAAGTAGCTCACAATTGGTTCCCCTCTTACTTTAGCATCAGGCAGCAAAAGGTCATTATTCACAGTGTTGAGAATGGTTGTGATGTGGGGCCTGAGTGGGGCACAGTCAAGTCCACAAGGTCAGAACAGGGAATCAGCGATCATAAAGCGGTTACTGCATCGATGATTTCAGCCGTAAATAGAAATATTAAAAAAGGTAGGAAGATTTTTCTGTTTAGTAAAAGTGCCAAAATGCAGATTTCAGAGTACCTGACGGCTCAACACAAAAGTTTTGTCCCAAGTACAGATAGTGTTGAGGATTAGTAGACAAAGTTCAAAACCATCGTACAACATGCGTTAGATGAGTATGTGCCAAGCAAGATCGTAAGAGATGGAAAAGAGCCACCGTGGTACAACAGCCGAGTTAGAAAACTGCTTCGGAAGCAAAGGGAACTTCACAGCAAACATAAACATACCCAAAGCCTTGCAGACAAACAAAAATTACGCGAAGCGAAATGTAGTGTGAGGAGGGCTATGAGAGAGGTGTTCAATGAATTCGAAAGTAAAGTTCTATGTACTGACTTAGTAGAAAATCCTAAGAGATTTTGGTCTTATGTCAACGCGGTAGGTGGATCAAAACGAAATGTCCTGACACTCTGTGACCAAAATGGTACTGAAACAGAGGATGACAGACTAAAGGCCGAAATACTAAATGTCTTTTTCCAAAGCTGTTTCACAGAGGAAGGCTGCACTGTAGTTCCTTCTCTAGATTGTCGCACAGATGACAAAATGGTAGATATCGAAATAGACGACAGAGGGATAGAGAAACAATTAAGATCGCTCGAAAGAGGAAAGGCCGCTGGACCTGATGGGATACCAGTTCGATTTTACATAGAGTACGCGAAGGAACTTGCCCCCCTTCTTGCAGCGGTGTACCGTAGGTCTCTAGAAGAGCGTAGCGTTCCAAAGGATTGGAAAAGGGCACAGGTCATCCCAGTTTTCAAGAAGGGACGTCGAGCAGATGTGCAAAACTATAGACCTATATCTCTAACGTCGATCAGTTGTAGAATTTTGGAACACGTAATATGTTCGAGTATAATGACTTTTGTGGAGACTAGAAATCTACTCCGTAGGAATCAGCATGGGTTTCGAAAAAGACGGTCGTGTGAAACACAGCTTGCGCTATTCGTCCACGAGACTCAGAGGGCCATAGACACGGGTTCACAGGTAGATGCCGTGTTTCTTGACTTCCGCAAGGCGTTCGATACAGTTCCCCACAGTCGCTTAATGAACAAAGTAAGAGCATATGGACTGTCAGACCAATTGTGTGATTGGATTGAAGAGTTCCTAGATAACAGAACGCAGCATGTCATTCTCAATGGAGAGAAGTCTTACGAAGTAAGAGTGATTTCAGGTGTGCCGCAGGGGAGTGTCGTAGGACCATTGCTATTCACAATGTACATAAATGACCTTGTGGATGACATCGGAAGTTCACTGAGGCTTTTTGCAGATGATGCTGTGGTGTATCGAGAGGTTGTAACAATGGAAAATTGTACTGAAATGCAGGAGGGTCTGAAACGAATTGACGCATGGTGCAGGGAATGGCAGTTGAATCTCAATGTAGACAAGTGTAATGTGCTTCGACATTTAGCTACAAAATAGCAGGTCAGCAACTGGAAGCCGTTAATTCCAGAAATTATCTGGGAGTACGCATTAGGAGTGATTTAAAATGGAATGATCGTATAAAGTTGATCGTTGGTAAAGCAGACGCCAGACTGAGATTCATTGGAAGAATCCTAGGGAAATGCAATTCGAAAACAAAGGATGTAGGTTACAGTACGCTTGTTCGCCCACTGTTTGAATACTGCTCAGCAATGTGGGACCCGTACCAGATAGGGTTGATAGAAGAGATAGAGAAGATCCAACGGAGAGCAGCGCGCTTCGCTACAAGATCATTTAGTAATCGCGAAAGCGTTACGGAGATGATAGATAAACTCCAGTGGAAGACTCTGCAGGAGAGACGCTCAGTAGCTCGGTACGGGCTTTTGTTGAAGTTTCGAGAACATACCTTCACCGAAGAGTCAAGCAGTATATTGCTCCCTCCTACGTATATCTCGTGAAGAGACCACGAGGATAAAATCAGAGAGATTAGAGCCCATACAGAAGCATACCGACAATCCTTCTTTCCACGAATAATACGAGACTGGAATAGAAGGGAGAACCGATTGAGGTACTCAAGGTACCCTCCGCCACACACCGTCAGGTGGCTTGCGGAGTATGGATGTAGATGTAGATGTAGATGCCCGAGGGATCAATGTTGGGCCCACTCCTGTTCCTTATTTATATAAATGATATGCTCTCTAGTACGACAGGTAACTCTAAAATATTTCTGTTTGCTGATGACACTAGCTTGGTAGTGAAGGATGTTGTGTGCTACATTGGCCCGGTTTCAAATAGTGCAGTTCATGACATAAGTTCACAGCTTGTAGAAAATAAACTGACGCTAAATAACATTAAGACTCAGTTTTTGCGGTTTCTAACACACAATTCAACAAAACGTGACGTTTTAATTTCTTTGACAGAACTTATTATTCCAGAAGTCTTCGGCCACCATTGCTGATGATTTTTACTCAGAATTTAAGCAGTGGAAGTTCGAAGTCAGGGCGCAGGTCATTTTGATTACTAGAAAAAGATATAACTCAGTGTTCACTAAAATTGTTCAATTTTGTTTCCTGTAATAGGCTGTCGATTAATTTTTTCGCTGTTATGATTCCATTGGTACGGCCTTACGCAAAGACTATCAACATTTATACTCCACAAGCCACCCGGTGGATTGTGATGGAATATACTTTTGGTCCCATTACCATTTCCGCCCTTCCCGTTCCATTCATAAACGTTGCGTGGGAGATGTGACAGCCGGTACCCTCTGAACGAGTAAAAATATCCTTATTTCCCTTTCGTAGCCACTTCGCAAGAGGGGTGTGAGCGGAAGAAAAATGTTACCTGGCTCCTCTCTGAACTCACATTCTGGAAATTTTAGCAGTAAACCTCTCCTTGCTGCACCAACGCTTCTTTTATAGAGTCTACCACTGGAATTTGACGGGCATCTCTGTAACACTGTGGCATTTATTACCTGCGGCGCGAGTCGCTGCTCTTCTTTGTAGCTTCTCCATGTCTTCTATGCATCCTGCTTGGTGACGGTTCCTGATTGTCGAGAAATATTCGAGAACCGGTCCAAAGAATACTTTTTAGGCCTGATCTTTTGTGGATGAATTACATTTCCTTAGAATTTTTCAGCAATAAACAGCTCTTCCTAAGTAGTAAAGGAAGGAGGGCACTTCCTATAAAAGAGTCTAGAACCGGAAAAATTCGAGAACTCAATCTACATTCCACCGCATAGGAGACCAGCCGTTACGTAGTGTCAGGACGCGCCACCACCTTAACTGAAGAAATACTCGCTGCTAGTGAATACGATAGAAGGATAAAATAAAAGAATAACAGGAACTCCAATAACCCATTTAGAATGAAAGAGAGAGAGAGAGACATAAGCCCCATATATTTTAAAAAAGTACAACTGCGACTACGACTCACGCTCTGAGGATTCCGTATAAACTTTATACATATACGAGGGTTGGAACTAAAATAGTGGTAACTATTTATTCCCAACCGATACAATAGAGTTACATGTTTGCACCTATTACTGTCCTTCAAAGCAGTCACCAGCGTTGTGTAGAACCCGTTGCCCGTCGAATCTCTGGAACAGTTCTGAAGCGAATGCCACGAAGTGGTTCCTTCATCTTCGGAATCAAATCAAAGTCACAAGGACAAGTCCGGGGAGTATGGTGGATGGTACAGTACTTCCCAGACCCTCGACCGAACAGAGCAGGCACAGCCTGCGCTGTATGCGCCAGCGCATTGTTGTGCCAAATGATGGGTGGGTTGCGCAGGAAGTGTCGCCGCTTCTTTCGCAAAGCTGGACTTAGGTGATGCTCCAAAAACAAACGGTAATATTGTGCATTGACGGTCTGCCGTGGAGAAACGTAATGCGATAGGATAACACCACCACAGTCGTACACGAGAATCACCATAATTTTAGACCGCTCCATTGGCACCATCAACAGAACAGGCTCTGCTGACGGTATACTACGCCTTCCACATCGCTGGCAACGCGTTCTACACAGCGCTGGTGACTATAAGTGCAAACATGTAACTCTTTTTTATCGGTTGTGAATTAATAGTTGCCACTATTTAAGTTCCAACCCTCGTGTATATAGTCCATCTATAGGTTTTGATAAGTGATTTTGCGAGTATCAAAATATGTGATATAAAAGGCCATATTTTTTTTATTGCATTGACTTAGAAGCTTAAACTTTTTCCCACCGGCATGGGACCGTAGCCCTTAGTATTTGACGTGAATTTCAACTTGATGCCTCTACCCGTTCCCGAGAAAAAGATACTTTAACACACGGACAGACAGACGGACAACTACTATCGCTTAATAGTGGAAAGGCGTCAGGACGAGATGAAATACCTGTGAGATTCTACAAAGATTATGCGAAAGAACTTGCCCCCATTCTGGCAGTAATATATCGTAGATCGCTTGACTGGAAGAAAGCACAGGGCCGTAGGATATAGGCACACAATTATAGACTTATATCGTTGACGTCAATCTGTTGTAGAATTATGGAACTTGTTTTATGTTCAAGAATTATGGCGTTTTTGGAGAATGAAAATCTCCTCTATGGATTCCGCAAACAGAGATCCTGCGAAATTCAGCTCGCTCTGTTCCTCGATGAGATCTACAGTGCCATAGACAATGGGGCTCAGTTAGATGCCGCGTTCCTTGACTTCAGGAAGGCATTTGACGTCGTCCTGCACTGCCGTTTTGTGAAAAAAATACGAGCTTATCGAGTATCGAAGCAAATTTGCTACTGAATTCAAGATTTCCTTGCAGACAGAACTCAACACGTCGCACTTAACGGTACAAAATCGACAGATGAAAAGGTAATTTCCGGAATACCCCAAGGAAGTGTCATAAGGCCGTTAGTATTTACAATTTATATAAATGATTCAGTAGAAAGCGTCGAATACTGTCTAATGCTGTTCGCAGATGATGCGATTGTCTGTAGAAAAGTGACAACGCCAGAAGATAGTAACGATTTGCAGAATGACCTCCAGAGAATTGGTGAATGTTGCAGGCTCTGGCAGTTCACCCAGAACGTAAATAAATAACATGTTACGTATACTCAGGAAAAGAAATACACTGCTTTATAGCTGCACTATTGATGACAAACCGCTTGAAACAATATCTGCCGTAAAATATCTAGGAGTAATATCCGGAGCGACCTTAAGTAGAATGACCATATAAAACAAATAATGGGAAAAGCATGTGCCAGACTCAGGAAATGTAACTCATCCACAAAGTAAGTGGACGCTCAACAGACTCCATTGGCAGACGTTATAAGAGAGGCGTTGTGTATCACTGACAGATTTACTATTGAAATTTCGAGAGAGCACATTCAGGGAGAGTCGGACAACATATTACTTCCACCTACATACGTCTTGCGTAATGACCATGAGGAGAAAATTCGAGAATTTAGTGCCAATACAGAGGTTTACCGACAATCAGTCTTCCCACGCGCTATTAGCGAGTGGATGAGGGTTGGAGGGTTCAGTTAGTGGTAAAAAAGTACCCTCTGCCACACACAATTATGTGGCTTGCGGGGTATGATGTAGATGTGCACCTTATAAGGGTTCTCTTTTTGCCAACTGAGGCACGGAACCCTAAAAATGAGTCTCAAGAATCTTGCAAAATGTTTCATGTGAGATGGAGATATGGTCGAGAAACGAAAGAGTTGATGTGATGGATCTGAACGGGGAAAAAAAAAGAAATCAGTATACGCCCATAAGCAGAAGCATCAAAAGTAAGTCAATGAACGAATCTCTCGATACAATACAAGAGAGCAGCCGATATCAATATATCATAATCGAAACCAAGTAACTGTGACGTTAAAAAATAATAAAACATCCTTGGTCACATATTAATCATAGGTTTACCCCTATGTCTGAGCGATCAGTTTAGTATCGAGGGATCGTGGGTTAGATATTTGACACAGATACGGAATTTCCTCATTAGGGGAGTTGTAACAGGGCCCACGCAATCTCATGTGGACAAGAGACGAAAAGTAGCGTGTGCAGGTTCGGAAATGTAAATGAACTGTCGATAGAACGCTATGCCGATCTCACACCCTTCCGGTACTGCTGTTAAAGAAGAGGTTTAGACTGCAGCCGTCTGACCTTTTGACTCGTAATCACTAAGCATAGAAGAGGTGACTTGAAAAACTCACCTTTATGTTGGCGAACCCTGCCCTACTATTAAACATTGAATATTGTCTATAGTGTATTTTATTATCTGCTTAAAACTTATATCTCAGTAACAATATTTTAGCAGTACATTAAACACCGCGCACCCCTAGCTTAAAAAATTAGCCTTTGGCAAAGGCCAGTTTCAAATTCCCATCCGACAGTACTCAATTCGATCTTCCGCGAGTCTCCAAAATCACTTGAGGCGAACATTTCTTTAAACAAGACCAAGGGCGATATCCCTCCCTGCTCCACACCTACGGCTACACGATTGCTCTTCTAATCACAATAAGTGTTCGCTAGATGTTTCATAGAACACTTTCAGTTTATTTTTCTACCGTTCCACTTTCGTATAGCAAGTGAAAAAATGAGCACCTAAACCTTTTCTCTTATTTTATTAGGATGATTACTTCTCCCTATTTAGGTGAGAGTCAACAAAATATTTGGTTTTCAGAGGAGAAAGTTTGTGATTGATATTTTGTAAAAAGATCTTACTGCAACAAAAACAGTATTTCCTTTAATGTTTGCCATCACTACTCGTTTATCATATCCACGACACTGTCTCCCTTATTTCGCGACAGTACAAAACGAGCTGCCCGTCTATGAACTTCTTCGATGACCGCCGTCAATCCTATCTAATAAGGATCTCATACCGCGCAGCAATACTCCAGAAGTTCACGGACAAGTGCAGTATAGGTAGTCTCTTAAGCAAATTTGTTGCATCTTTAAAATGTTCTGCCAACAAACGCAGTCTTTGGGCAGATTTCCGTTCAACATTTTGTATGTGATGGTTCCAATTCAAGATGAATCGACAGACATCACATTTTTAGTATTCTTGTGGAGGAGATCACACTTTTTATTAATTTTAAGGTTAACTGCCACTTTTTTCACCTTGCAGAAAATTTGTCTGAAAAATTTTGTAATTCGTTTTGATATCTTATGACTTTAATAGTCGATAGGCTTAAATGACATCCTCAGCTGGAAAAAAAATCTAAGAGGGCTGTTTATATTGTTTCCTGTATTGTGTACGTTTATTAAGAACAGCTGAAGAGTTATAATGTTTCCTTGGGGAACCCCAGATATAACTTCAATTTCACCAGACGACTTTTCATCATTTACTATGACCTACGAGGTTTTCGACAGGAGTTTGAGTTTTATTTCGTTTGCATATGACCTCTACATCTATGGGGCAATAAACTAGAGTTCCTTCCTTGTTCGCTTCGTAAAACCCTACCTAGCCTTAAACTGACTCAGCATTTTATAAACCTGTACCATCTCTGCTCAAGTCGTTTATTATCCGCTCTGCTGATGGAATGCATGACTCTGCAATTTCAGGTGCTGCGTCTGGCCTTCAAATGCTTGAGTGGGCTGGTAACGCTTTGCTAATGCTGCGAAATGCACACGAGATAGTGCTCTCTAACTTACTGCAGCTGGCGGACTTGAAGAAGTTGAAGACGTGGACGCCGCCCTCACCATTACGTTGTGGTATGCAAGTCCACAGAGAGAATCATCGAGCTGTTGCGATTTTCTGCATGACACGACCTGGACGTGGAAACAGACATACAAATTGTTCCTCTCGTGGCTGTCGAAGTCGGCCGCATTACGCTGCTTTGTTATCTTCCAGGGTACTGAAGAACTTTTACCATTTTCAGTAAAAATCTGTCAAAGGCAGCAGTGTAGACTGTCTGACTGTATGCGAATGGTTACTGATGCTACAAGAAATTTACTAAGGCCCTAGCAAACAAAGTGAAAATTGTAGATTTCACTCGCGTTCATTTAGATTCCACTTCTTACTTATGGAAAGAGTGATCCGCCAAAATTCTGACGTACTATATAGGAATTCACCTCCCCCCCCCCCCCTCCAAATACGAAATCTTCCCAATATGGCAGGCCAAATGCAGCAGGAAAGCAAAACTGACAACTACACTACGTATTACACTCTGTCATAAAACAACGTGTGAGGCAATGGTTTGTGGACAACAACATGCCTGAACTGAAATGGTCTGCCCAGAGTCCCGACCTGAACATAACGGAATACCTGTAGGAAGAAACAGAACGTCGCCTTCGCTCCCGACCCCAGTGTCCAACATCACTAGCGTCTCTGGTTTCCGATCTTGAGGAAAAATGGACTGCCTTTCTTCGGCAGACATTCAGGTACCGCATTAAAAGTGTTCTGAGCAGAGTAGAAGCTGTCATTAAGGCGAAGGGTGGACATATCCGATATTAACGTCCGCTAGTAGGCGTACGGATACATTTTTCGGATAGTGTACACTACAGATATTAACTTGTCTACCCTCATCAGCGTTTGGCTGACTGTTAGTAACAGGAACAACTCTGTTAACTCCGTTTATAGCTTACGATCTCGGTGTGCGTAATGTGGGTGTCTACCATATCCCCTGAAGTTGTGGCGAGTCATACATCGGTCAGACCATCAGGGCTGAGGAGAACCGATGTATACAGCGTAAGTGTCACACACACTTAAAACACACAAGCATATTTGGAACTGCAGTGCATTAATTTGGTACCGCTCAGTCAACGCAATGTAGCAACACATAGATTCTGGCGATGATTTGCAATTACTGGGATAGTTTTATGAAGAAAGCGGTTGAGATTAACTAGCACGAGACCTTATAAACAGGGATGTAGGTTTTCGCTTAAATTATGACTGGAAAAGTGCTCTATCCAGGGTCAAACAACAGGGGGCCAGTTAGCACAATCTGCTCAACCACAGTTAGTTCTCCACTATGGACACCTGACGTTGGTCAATTTTAGTTGTATGGTGGCGCTAATCGTTTACTGTGTGTTGTCCTTCTACATATGTCACCTTTTTGTCTTTTAGTTGGCGTAATCCCGCCCAACGAAGGTTTCAGTTGCCATGCAGAGCGATCTCTCTGGCGCCCTGAAAATGACGGGTTGTTCACCTGTCGAAATATCGACGGATGTATTTCCGTAACTTATCTGAACAGTCTATACTCCGGGAGAGGCTCAAATTTCAGATCCCCGGTAATCGAAGTGTAATGGGTCCTTCCTCCTATTTACTCGAAAAACGTTACATTTATTTATACTGAGGGTAACAGACAATCCCTAGTCGACAGCAAGTCTTCGTGGCTTATGCTACAAATTTCTAGCGTTCCGACTACATCATCCGCAAACAGACTCAACGGAATTTCCGACGTTGTCCATCACTTCATTAAAGAAAAAAAATTGTTCACATGTGTGTGAACTCCTAAGGGATCAAACTGCTGAGGTCATTGGTCCCTATACTTACACATTACTTAAAGTAACTTATGCTAAGAACAGCACACACACCCATGCCCGAAGGAGGACTCGAACCTGCGGCGGAAGGGGCCGCGCAATCCGTGACATGGCCCCTCAAACCGCGCGGCCATTCCGCGCGGATCATTTTCAAAATTGGTGTTTTAATAAGAGGAGTATATTACAGTACGATGGAGTTTACAGTTGAAATACCGAGAGCATACGTCCCTATAAGATTCCGTTAGTGTATATCGTTCTCCTGCAAGTACTCGTACCTCACGAAAAGACTGTGAAAGCAAAGGGCTTACCAAGAGTCGTCTGTTCCTCGTCCATTCACGATAGAATAAGGAAATGTGGTGATTGGGTTTGTTGTTGAAATTCTGAGAACATACGTTTCTAGATGAGTTTACCAATATTATATGTTCCTCCAACACATATCTCAGGAGTAGACAGTGAAGGTATATGGCTCACCAAGAGTCATTTGTCCTGAAGCATCTACCGCAACGTATCGTAAGAGAGGGGATATGAAACAACAAGTGAAAATAGTACGGGTACATTATAAAAGATTTTATTTTCTGTCAGACGGAAGACGGAGGTTGTCAATCCAACTCCATCTCTCTCTCAGTACCAAAATAGAAAAAGTAACATTAGGATTTATTGTCTCGTCGGCGACGAGTAATTAGGGAATTGGGATGAACCACTGGACAAAGCAAAGGAAGGAAATGGACTGTTACCTTCCGAAAAGTGTCATTCCAAAATTCGCTTTGAATGGTTTAGGCAAATAACATACAACCTAAAGGACCGGAGGGAATTTGAACGCGACTCTTCCAAAGTATGACGACTACAGTGAAGTTGTACAGTGTATCGCTGAGTTTGTTTTACAGTGATGATTGTTGAATGAAGAGAAGGGAGAGAATGAAAGCCAGGGTCGACAAACTGCCTACTGCATTCGATGATCTTCAAAGGGGTAGCCTGTCTTAACGTCCCTAGCCTCGTCCTGGGTCCTCACTCTAAAACAAAGACTGTGGGGCAACCGTCGAGACTTTACTGTCAAAATACTAGTGTTCAAAAAAAGACTGAAAAACCAAAGAAATGGTAACGTAGAATGTCGGATCGTGTCAGCTGTCTGAATGCGGTACGGGAGCTAGAACATCTGGAAAGGGATATGCCAAAGCTAAATCTGGGTATAGTGACGCTCATTGAAAAATGGAAAGAAGACAATGGTTTCTGGTCAGGCGAGAGTACGGTAATATCATCAACAGCAGAAAATGGTGTGACGGGAGCAGGATTCGTTATGGACAGGAATGTAGGTAAGAGAGGGCACTACTTTGAATAATTAAAAAATTCAAATGGTGCAAACGGCTCTGAGCACTATGAGACTTAACATCTGAGGTTATCAGTCCCCTAGACTTAGAACTAATTGAACCTAACTAACCTAAGGACAGCACACACACCAATGCCCGAGGCAGGATTCGAACCTGCAACCGTAGCAGCAGCGCGGTTCCGGACTGAAGCGCCTAGAACCGCTCGGCCACAATGGCCGGCTCAAAAATTCCATGATAGTATTATTCTCATCAGGAACGACAGTGATCCAACACTAAAAATAATAATACAGGCGTACATTCTGACGTCAGAAGTAGAAGACAGCTGAACGGTTAACTCGGTATGTAAAGGGAGTTAATAACCTAATAAAATAGGGGGTTAGAACGCCGTGATAAGGGAAGGAATTGAAGATAGTGTTAGGGCGCATACCGACTCGTTAGTAGGAATGACAGAGGAGAAAAACTATTGAAGATCTGCAGCTGGTGATAGGAAATACGCTGTTAGAAATTTTCAAGAGGAGAAGTTGTACTTGATCTGGACACAAGAGAAGATACCAGCTAAATTATATCACGGTAAAACAGACACAGAAATCAGGTATTGGACTTCAAGATGTACCCAGATACAGACACAGAAACAGACCACAATTAAATAATGATGAGGAGTAGAATTAATTTTTTAGAGGATCGTCAGGAGGAATCAACGTGCAAAGAAGTGGGATACTGGAGTACTGAGAAATGATACTGTGCGTTTGAAGTTCTCTGAGACCACAATTGGCAGTTCAGTTGGAGTGGAATGGACATCTTTAACAAGGACAATCACAGAAACAGTAGAACAAATATAGGTACAAAGAAAGTAGCTGCAAAGAAACATTTGGTAACAGAAGAAGTACTTCGATAAATTGACGAAAAATAGTAAGTACAAAAATGTCCAGGAAAGCAAAGCTATACAGTAGTGTAAGCCACTTTATCAGGAATGAAACAGATAAGAAGTGCAAGGAAGCTAAGGCGAAATGACTGCAGGAAAAAATCACAAAAATCGAGAACGAAATGGTCGTCTGACGGATGCATTCAGAATATGAAGGAGTCAAACATTCGGTGAAACTGAAACCAAAGCTGTCAAAATTAAGACTACGTAAGGAATTCCGCTATTAAACACAGAAGAGGGAGCGGATAGGTGGAAAGAATACAAGAGGGTGGAATTGTCTTCTGGCGTGACAGAAGAAGTGCAAATCGATTTGGAAGACGTATATGGCTCCACTATTACAGAGTTTAAGAGAGCATTGAGACTTGCGAAGGGCGGAGGCGTAGATAAAATTCATCCGGAATTTCTAAAGTCATTGGGAGAAAAGGCAACCAAACGACTATTCAAGTTAAGCGTTCAACAATGTAAGTAGGAGCAAGATGTTCGAAACCCTCAGAAATATAAATGACAGGAACAGGTAAAGACGGGTAATATACGATACGTTGCGGTAGATGCTTCAGAACAAATGACTCTTGGTGAGCCATTTACCTTCATTGTCTACTCCTGAGATATATGTTGGAGGAAGATACACAGTGTGGTCCATTGATAGTGAATGGGCCAAATATCTCACGAAATAAGCATCAAACGAAAAAACTACAAAGAACGAAATTCGTCTAGCTTGAAGGGGGAAACCAGATGGCGCTATGCTTGGCCCGCTTGATGGCGCTGCCATAGGTCAAACGGGTATCAACTACGTTTTTTTAAAAATAGGAACCCCCATTTATATTACATATTCGTGTAGTTCGTAAAGAAATATGAATGCTTTAGTTGGACCACTTTCTTCGCTTTGTGATAGATGGCGCTGTAATAGTCACAAACGTATAAGTACGTGGTATCACGTCATTCCGCCAGTGCGGACGGTATTTGCTTCGCGATACATTACCCGTGTTAAAATGGACCGTTTACCAATTGCGGAAAAGGTCGATATCGTGTTGATGTATGGCTATTGTGATAAAAATGCCCAACGGGCATGTGCTATGTATGCTGCTCGGTATCCTGGACGACATCATCCAAGTGTCCGGACCGTTCGCCGGGTAGTTACTTTATTTAAGGAAACAGGAAGTGTTCAGCCACATGTGAAACGTCAACCACGACCTGCAACAAATGATGATGCCCAAGTAGGTGTTTGAGCTCCTGTCGCGGCTAATCCGCACACCAGTAGCAGACAAATTGCGCGAGAATCGGGAATCTCAAAAACGTCGGTGTTGAGAATGCTACATCAACATCGATTGCACCCGTGCCATATTTCTATGCACCACGAATTGCATGGCGACGACTCTGAACGTCGTGTACAGTTCTGCCACTCGGCGCAAGAGAAATTACTGGACGATGACAGATTTTTTGCGCGTTCTATTTAGGGACGAAGCGTCATTCACCAACAGCGGTAACGTAAACCGGCATAATATGCACTATTGGTCAACGGAAAATCCACGGTGGCTGCGACAAGTGGAATATTAGTGACCTTGGCGGCTTGATGTATGGTGCGGCATTATGGGAGGAAGGATAAAATGGTTCAAATGGCTCTGAGCACTATGGGACTTAACATCTGAGGTCATCAGTCCCCTAGAACTTAGAACTACTTAAACCTAACTAACCTAAGGACATCACACACATCCATGCCCGAGGCAGAATTCGAACCTGCGACCGTAGCGGTCGCGCGGTTCCAGACTGTAGCGCCTAGAACCGCTCGTCCACCGCGGCCGGCAGAGGAAGGATAATTGGCCCCCATTTTATAGATGGCAATCTAAATGATGCAATGTATGCTGATTTCCGACGTAATGTTCTACCGATGTTACTACAAGATGTTTCGCTGCATGACAGAGTGGCGATGTACTTCCAACATGATGGATGTCCGGCACATAGCTCGCGTGCGGTTGAAGTGGTATTGAATAGCATATTTCATGACAGGTGGATTGGTCGTCGAAGCACCATACCATGGCCCGCACGTTCACTGGATCTGACGTCCCCGGATTTATTTCTGTGGGGAAAATTGAAGGATATTTGCTATCGTGATCCATCGACAACGCCTGATAACATGCGTCAGCGCATTGTCAATGCATGTGCGAACATTACGGAAGGCGGACTACTCGCTGTTGAGAGGAATGCCGTTACACGTATTGCCAAATGCATTGAGGTTGACAGACATCATTTTGAGCATTTATTGCATTAATGTGGTATTTACAGGTAATCACGCTGTAACAGCATCCGTTCTCAGAAATGATAAGTTCACAAAGGTGCATGTGTCCCACATTGGAACTACCGAAATAAAATGTTCAAACGTACGTACGTTCTGTATTTTAATTTAAAAAAACCTTCCTGTTACCAACTGTTCGTCTAAAATTGTGAGCCATATGTTTGTGACTATTACAGCGCCATCTATCACAAAGCGAAAAAAGTGGTCCAAATAAAACAGTCAAATTTCTTTACGTACTACTCGAATATGCAATAAAAATGGGGGTTCCTATTTTTTAAAAAACGTAGTTGATATCCGTTTGACATATGGCAGCGCCATCTTGCGGGCCAACCATAGCGCCATCTGGTTTCCCCCTTCAAGCTAGACGAGTTTCGTTCTTTGTATTTTTTCGTTTGACGCTTATTTCGTGAGATATTTGGCCCGATAACGATCAATGGACCACCCTGTATACTGGTGAACTCTTGGTACTAAACATTGACGACAGTTTGAGGAAGAATTTTTTTTGGATTCTAGGTTTGGGTCGCAGCGTTGAATGGAAGTGAATTACAGGCGGTAGGAAAAGTTGAAAAAAGAGAGAGATATAGTGCTATGGGAGATTGCTGAAAATTAGGTTGGCTGATAAGAAATGAGTTTCTCCGCAGAATAGGCGACATCTAGAAAATATTGACATAAGAAGGGTGGAACGAAGGACGTGTGATTAGACAATAGGGAATAACATCAGTGGTACAAGAGGAACCTGTAGAGAGTACAAACTGTAGGGGAAGAGAGAGGTTGGAAAAATCCAATAAATAATTCAGGGCGTTGTGTATGAGTGCTACTCTGAGGAGTTTAGCACAGGAGAGGAATTCGTAGTTAGTAGCATCAGATCAGTTTGAAAACTGATAACAAAAGCGACCTGTACCTTTGGAGCGCCGCGCCTGCGTGCCGTCGTAGCTAAACAGCCTCACGCAAGCGCGTGCCGTGCGACCAGCCGTGCCCCAGCGTGACGTGATCCTACGCCACGCACCGACGCAACGTCCATTCCGCGGTCCGCTGACCCAGTGGCGTTGGTCCACTTCTGCGGCAGCCGTTTCCAAACTCGTCGTCCTTGCGTTTCCAGCGTCACTCCTTACGCTCGCACGCCTCGCATTTTGTGCCGCTTTCAGATTCTTTTTTGCGCGAACGTCCATCGAGCAGCTTTGGTCGCAAATCTCCGCTTACTGCAACAGTGACCTCCGTGGCCCTCGTAATGTCTGCTGTGATGAAATGCTGCCGTCAAATTATGGATTACTCGTCAAAACCACTAACGATGGCAGTAAACACAGTATTACACTGGCCATTAAGATAGACAATCGTTGAAGGTGACATGCAACAGGCATTGGCATGAAGTACGCTACTTCTTTGGATATGCAAATGATAAGCGTTTAGCACACACGCGTAAAGTAGGTGGTGGTAACACTGTCTACATTATGTATACCATAGTGAAAAGTGCTCCTATCGTAGCACAAAAAAGGTGAATATTTCCTGGACATAGTTATGGATTCAAAAGAAGGGAACTAGCTTTTCGACTTACCTGGTAACTTAAAAGACACTTGAACCAAAACATCTTGGCATATTCGAAATTTTTTACTAGTTAGTATCAGTACGCATGTCATGTAATATAACGTATCGTGACAACTAAAGTTCCATGATAGATGATGCCACGCGTATAATATGTCATCTTACATAGCATTTGTCATGTTGTTCAATATGACACAACGTGTCATTGCAGTTTACAATGCATGCATCCCCACTCGGCGATAGTTCTTATTATACGTGCACTTCCACTCTCGGATACTTTCTATTGTGGGTGCATCCCACTCTAGAAGACATAAATTTGTGTCTAGCTCACAGCACTGGAAAAGTAGGGTTAACTCCTAAAAAGTGTGAATATGTCAAGACGATTTGATTTAAATGTCTTTGAAGCTGCCAGGTTAGTCAAAAAGCTAGTTCCCTTTTTTTTACATCCCTAACTCTTCCCAAGACGTATTCGCCTTTTTTTTGTGCTACGATAGGAGAATTTTCCATTCTGGTTCCCAACTTTCACTCTACCATAATTTTGGCATCAGATCGTCAGAGCTTAGCAACCGACGTACATTTTTGTTGTCATTCTACAATTTCTTCCAGCGTATTTGCTGATCGAATGGTCCACGGGTCGCCTGCCGGTCCATAGTGTCCAACGGGCGCAATATTTCGCCGATCAATTTTTTTTAATGTCTTTCGAACAACGTCGCTTACTTCGTGGCAAAGGATAAAGCACTCACAAAATAACAGGATGACCGTTAATTGCATTTATTTGTCTACCTTTTTGCAATATATGAACCGATTCGCACAAGTTACAAACACTGAAGCGGTGCGATTAAAAAACTCAGAAAAAAACGTGTTTTCTGCACGTACAATCAGAATGAAGTTAGATTTTTGAAAGCGATTTTTCAGTTTTATCGTGAGAATTCATTTTTATTCACGTAAGAACGAATTTTACGAGCTACATTTAGCTCGACTTTAAACCTTCGTCTCTCGACAGCGAATAAAGATTATTGGGTAACATGAATTTAGTTTAGACTTTATCCATTTATCAACCTTCGTGTTAAGTTTGAACCGATTGCTACAAGTTTAATGTATAGAAGTGGCGCGTTCTATAAACCTCCCAGAAAAATGTCTTTTGTACGTAAAATCCAAACGAAGCAAGCTTTTTTTTTTCTTCAAAAGGTTAGAACTTATGTTAGACCAAGGTCCGTTACACCGGTGGCCCAGATCGAACCATCAGTCTCGCTCCAGTCAGGTGTTATATTAGAGTGACTGTCATTGCAGTAAAATCCGAAGGAAGGTGGATGTGTTTGTACGTAAAATCCGAACGGAGTACAAACAAATGGTGCCATTAACGGAGCATTAAATTCAGCACAATTAAATGTTTTGCAAAATGGATTAAACAATTCGCACAATTTGCCTGGACGCTAGCTCTAGTTCGTAGTGTAAGTAGGCTGTTTAGGTTTTTATGTTGATAACGTCATCTAGCGCTCTATATGAAAATCACTGGCTGTGCCGTGTGCAGTCTGTGGCTGGTTGGCGTTGTTGGAACATTCACTATTGTAGTGTTGGGCAGTTGGATGTGAACAGCGCGTAGCGTTACGCAGTTGGAGGTGAGCCGCCAGCAGTGGTGGATGTGGGGAGTGAGATGGCGGAGTTTTGAGAGCGGATGATCTGGACGTGTGTCCATTAGAGAGAGTAAATTTGTAAGACTGGATGTCATGAAATATATATATATATATATATATATATATATATATATATATATATATATATATATATATATAATGACTTTTGAACACTATTAAAGTAAATACAGTGTTTGTTCTCTATCAAAATCTTTCATTTGCTAACTATGCCTATCAGGAGTTAGCAACTTCAGTAGTTAGAATCTTTTATTTAGCTGGCAGTATTGGCGCTCGCTGTATTGCAGTAGTTCGAGTAACGAAGATTTTTGAGAGGTAAGTGATTCATGAAAGGTATAGGTATTGTCAGTCAGGGCCATTCTTTTTTAGGAATTATTGAAAGTCAGATTGCGTTGCGCTAAAAATATTGTGTGTCAGTTTAGTGTTGATCAGAATAAGTAAAGAGAGAAATGTCTGAGTACGTTCAGTTCTGCTCAGCTGTTTGAAAATCAAATAACGTAAGGGGTTTATCAGTACAGTAATTCATAAATTTTTCTAAGTGGACGTTTCAGTAGTTCAAATCTTGCTTCATATACTGTAAAATAGCTATAGCAAGGCAGATGTTCGAATGGCTGTACAAAGAGCCGCTGGTCCGGGCTAAACCAAGAAATTTTCACCCCAAATTCCTAGCCCAAATAGAAGCCGAGTGCTACCCCACCAAATCCCGATTCTGCACACGGCGTTTTCAGTCACTTTTGTTGCAGTGCTTCGGCGCTGTAACGATAAGGAGAGAGCATGCAGCAGATTTCCCATACAGTAATCACGTATGAATGTGGGTTGCTTGTGAGAAGATCGTTTCGTGTCTCGTGTAAGAAGGAGAAATATCTACCAGAAAGCGATGGCGTCATTTTCGTAGCCTATGGAGACTGCGGTTTACCGCTGTTCTGTTTTGCTGCTCGCTTGGGTGGGGATCGCACCACCGTCAACAGAACGTAGAACAGATGGGTGTAAGGTGGCCAAACCCAATGGACACAGCAGTCCACTGGGCGTCGAATATCATACAGCTATGCCAATTACTGGGATTGGTCCAAAGAAAAGGAAACACATTGAGAAATAGATGCTTCAATATAAATGTGGATGCTAGCCAAGCCTGTAGGTTGTATTTGACCATCAACGGCACCTGTACCATGTCCGCAATACGTTGCAAGCGTCAGCCGTGATCACAACAGTGTTCTGTGTACTTGTGAATGCATTATGTCGTAGCTAACTGAATTCAAACGTGAGCAAGTAGTTGGTGCTTCAGTAACCAAGGTAGCCGAAGTGTTCGGTGTTTAAAGAGGCGCCGTATCGAAGATTTATATCGCATACAGCGACAATGGAAAAACATCATTCGCTAAGTCACAACGCGGACGAAATTGTGTGGTGATCGGTAGTGGGACACATCATTGAAGGAGATTGTGACGAAAAACAAGAGGACGACAGCTACAAAAGTCACTGCAGAAATTAACGTCCCACTTCGAATCCTGTCAGCACCAAAACTATACGAAGGGTACTTCGTACGCAGGGAATTGCAAGACGAGCTGCATTTCCACAACAACTAGTCAGTTATGCAAATGGCCGCAACAGTAAAACGTGGCGTGGAAGCCATAAGACCTGCATTATGGAGCGATGGAAGAGAGTTATTTGGCCCGATGAATCCTGTTTGAGTTGTGTACCACGTATGTCAACGACAATGACTCTGACTAATCCTGCTGAATATCGAGTCAAACCATATTCGGAAAACGTCATTTCATTCTACTTAAGAGTTTATTAATCGTGGTGTGTGTACTATATTTGCACCTAAGTCTGTGTATTCTATTTTTCACCTTGTGTTTCGGCAAATTACGTACAAATTTCATCATGTAATCTTCAAATTACACTGTATACCGTCAGTAAGTAAAATTTCGTTACTTGTTATCCTTCCTGGGATTGCAACTGTAATGGACAGCGGCATATTTTTGTGCTAGGAATGAGATCAGTCTTTCATCAAACCTATCTTTACAGCAATTGTAATAGTTTCTATTTACACTTGCTACTTCTTTGTGTACTGCACAAAGTGATCCGAAATTTACGTTGAAGAAACTAACTCTTTAAATGGAAGGTAACTGGCTGCCACCAGTGTACGTATTTACTTTTTCAGGGAGGGCGTCGTCATGTAGTTCGCTCTTTTTCAGTAACAATAACGTAACTTCCAAGCTTAAAGTCCTCCTGAGAAGGAAGGAATACCATAAACAGCCTCATATGATTTCACTCAAGCCTGAATTCAATCCAAAACACTGGAGCAAGTCACGGAGTTGTGTTACGTTGGACAGAATCAGCCAACCATTTGACCTACGCACAAACATGTGCAATATCTCTGTCATGTTGTAGATGTTAGTCAAACGGTGTCCACCGTTATCTGCCTATATTGGGTAAGCGTAGTTTTATCCTTACCTCACAGACGAATATTACCCTTATCTGTAACTGAGGTCGTAGATGGGTTCGGTAGACAACATCTCCAAACAGAATTCCAGGCAAGTGCTCTCTTTGAAACTGGATTGAGGTATGGAAAAATATTAATAGACATCAAATAACAATAAAAATGAAGTCGAAGTGGTGTACCACTGTCAATGAAACGTTTCCAGTGTGTAGGAAGCTGCATGCTATTCACCTAGCCGATTCGCCCAACTTTGGAAAACGTAAGAAAGACGACACGTAAAGACATAGATTCATGTGTTGCACAGCCAACGAAGTATGGCAATAACTTCAAAGAAATGCTGTCATGGTGATAGAAAACGTGCATACAGCGTCCACAGCTCCACTCACTATCGCCATATAAGATATAAATTCAAATGGCAGCAGAGAACTACAAATAAATTACAATCGATAAATAAACCAACAGCAATAGTAATATCAACATGCAAAATAAAAAGACGGTACGAACTTATGCACCAGTCTAATAGAATCGCAACATCTGCATAACGAAGAAGCTAAAATACAAAAAGCTACTTGTTAAGTATGCAGTGGCATGGTATTCTTGTCTGTAGTAGCCGGCCGCGGTGGTCTAGTGGTTCTAGGCGCGCAGTCCGGAACCGCGGGACTGCTACGGTCGCAGGTTCGAATCCTGCCTCGGGCATGGATGTGTGTGATGTCCTTAGGTTAGTTAGGTTTAAGTAGTTCTAAGTTCTAGGGGACTGATGACCACAGAAGTTAAGTCCCATAGTGCTCAGAGCCATTTTGTGTCTTTAGTACTCGTATTTCAACCATACATTTCCTTGTTATCTGGATGTATTTAAGAAGTTTAACATTCAGCCGTAAAGAAACAATGAGAATATATTTATATATCAGCCAACTTCAACTGTGAGACAAAACGACAAGAACATTTCCTCTCTCATATGCCGAGTTTTATCTCAAGATGTTCATAACTGACTGAACGTCATTGTATTTTAATTGTGCTGTAACAGCTCAGTAAAGAATTGATCTTTTTCTTTGTACTTTCTTTCTTACTGTATGATCCTGTCTTGTACTCTTCGTTTATTTACTTATTTTAACGTAAGAATCCTTGATTTGCTGTTTCATAGACACATTTACATGCAAATGAACATGGCAGGGAAACCATTTTATGCACAATAATCTATCATTTGTGTTGCAACAATAAAGAAAAGATCGGTTATGCGGGAAGGATACACAAATATGTGAATGTAACTGCTAGGAAAATTATTTTCATAGTTATTTATGAGAAGCGGATTTCAGTTGTACACATAATACGCCTGGCCAAGAGAACTTACTTATATTTCATATATTTCAAAATAGTAAAGCTCAAGGAGCATGGAGAGAAAAGGTAGCGGCGTCAAGCTCCTTAAGACTTTGCGCTAGTGTCCTGGGTGGTAGCGTTAAGCTCGACTGCTCCCTTGGTGCTATTCGAGAGGGGTAAGCTACGTGCCGGCACCACGTTTCACCCCATCACTTCCTTTCATCAACGACGCAAATATGGCACCGCCCTGTATTACACACCCACTGCTGTCACCTATGCTACTTAGCGGACGCAACTGTCACACACCGCAGGATTAACTGAACGTTTAGGCTGCTTCCCGGCCAACAATGCTATAACAATGCCATAAGACGCTTTCTTTATTTTTAACAGAAGGTTTTAAGAGGCGAAGAATAAGGTAACATGTTCTGTGTAATCCAAATATGACAGCACGTGATTGTATTTCTTCTTAGGTTCCGCACGTTAACACGTTCGCGTTAATTCTTGAGACTCCAGAACTGAAGCTCACACACGTATTTCCCTGTACAGCTCAGTGCCTTGTGGGTTTTATGGGCAGTGATGCACCAACTTTAGCGTGCGGCAGATAATTGCTTTGACACACGGAGAATGCTAACCGTGGCTTTTTTTCTTGGTTTTTGCTGCCAGTGTTAGTCGGCAAACAAACATACCGGCAAGTTCCAGTGAAGTTTCCATGCGGTTTCCCACTCGTTTCACCGTGCGCTGTAGTCTGCGAAGGCATAGCACGCAACAGTAGTGTAGCGAGAAGGTCCAATGTTATCGCACGGAATGCTCATGACAATAACGAGACACGTTCTGTGGGTGGGAGCAGGAAACACTTGCCTACATTCCATCTCTTGAGTGCCTTACTTTCGAATCTAGTAATTGAACAATAATTAATTTATGTTAGCAGTTTAATTCTCAAATTATTCTTTTTTCGAGAATTAGCGTGAGTCTGAATTTCTCATTCCATCGAAGAAATAGGTTTTACATACCGTTTCGGTTGTTGGATGGCTACCTACGTTACATTCAGGGACTGTCCAGTGTCATCCTAGAATGTGGCGTCGATAACAACCTGACAACCGAAATAGTAGAGATGGGGAAGACATCACCAGACTCCAACAATTAATCGCACTTAATCGCCCTGAAGAGAACCTCGGAAAAGTCGTTCGAAACGTCAGCTTTTTAGTTGTTTTTGTGTTTCATAATGACGTGGCACAAAAAAAAAATTACTCAAACTGACAGTGGTGCGGAATCAAATTTACACTCAAATACCAGTGCAGACTCCGATAAACCTAAATCAAATCCCCTTTTGATCTGCTCATTTGTTAACCCATTCAAATTAATCACTGCACATTGTATGTATTTGGAACTTCCAATAAATGCGTGACAAAAATCTTGCTTAAAAAGCTGGTGGATTTTATTACAATCTCTCATTCTTTCATAGTAAATTACCAGCTTTATGAGTCTACCCTAGTATGTAGACTTTTTCGTTGTCACTATGAAAATCGTGAAGATTTGGTGCACATGCATGAAGTAGATCAGCGTAATGTATTGCCTTCAACAAACACGTGCAATAGTGATGGGAAGGAGATATATTTTTTAATTTAAAGAGAAACTATTTAACAGGATAAGTTTGAAACGGAGAAATTCCTGTCGTCCAGAACTACGTCTGTTACGATCGCCGCTATTCAGGTAACGACGAAACAAAAATTGGACTCGAAAACCACCATAATACTAAGCTGCTTAGCGTAATGTTTTGACAGTGAGTTTAACATGACATACGTGTCAAAGTCTACACAGTTGTAAGAGTCTTAAAACGGGGAAAATATGTGAAACACCCGAATTTATGTAAATGTATACGTCAAACAATTGTAACGTTAAGTGAAAAATAACACCGTCTCAAGGCCCAGAAGGCTGACCGGACGCCGCATAGTGCTCTGCCGAATAGCGTAATCTGGATACGGTATGGAGGAGCACGAACTCAACAACACACAATCTCTCAGCAGTTGTCTGCTTTCCAGACACTGGCGCCGCTGCTTCTCATTCAAGTGCTTTCTCAGTTGGTATCACGAGGCTGGCTGGATCCCGTTCCAGTTGTCCCACGAAGGAAAAACCCCTGGTAGTAACAGAAGCTCTGACCAATCAGCTATGGTGGTGAACTTCATGCAGTTGTCAGCTATTTAATAGATCCACTGCTGTAATCGAGAATGTTGAAGCTGGGTAACATCCATCAACGCATTTAAACTTCAAGACCATCAAACAGTTGACAGTTATACACATGATTTACAAGGAACTTGTTTCCAATAGAAAAAAATAATGGTGTACTATACCTGTGGTTCGGACTGTGGGCTCATATTTTCTTGAAACAGCAGCGAAGACTACAGTTTCTTTTGGAACGTTTGAAGAATTCTGTGCGCAACTGAACACATACGAACTAAAATAATCTCTTAAGAGATACATAACGCAACTTAATAACATGAACATAAAAAGAAAAAGTGTGTCTAGATATTTAGCTGTCTTTCTGGACGAGTGACTCAGTTTCAACGCTCATAGTAAGAGAAGCAGGAAAACGATGCAAAGAAAGAAAAATCTTAGTCAGGTGCCATTATAAAGTGCCATTTCATACAATTCGATGTTCTTAACCGCTATCGTGGGTCAGTGTCTGACCTCTCAGGCTGTACTACTTGTAACGTCAGCACAACAAATAAACAAAGTACAACGAAGATTATATCTTAGGCTATCAGGAGCTTATCTGTGGAAGCAATTTAGGTTCAAAAAGTTCAAATGGCTCCAAGCACTACGGGACTTTAACATCTGAGGTCATCAGTCCCCTAGACTTAGAACTACTTAAACCTAATTAACCTAAGGACATCACACACATCTATGCCAGAGGCAGGATTCGAACCTGCGACCGAAGGAGCAGCGCGTTACCGGACTGAAGCGCCTAGAACCGTTCTTCCACAACGGCCGGCGCAATTTAAGTAATACTTGTAATATAGTCACTTAGTCGACCCAAATCTAAATAGTGTAAATGAGCATGTAAGCAAGTGGTGACCTAATCCCGTTACGTTGCACTGAATGAAATTACTTGTGTTAGGTATCCGTGATCCGTTCCACGTGTACGATTCTGTCTCAGAAGAATGAAATTAAATTTTCCGTGAAACTCGAAAGCAATAAAACTGTACTCATGTGCTCGCTCTGTACCTTTACTCAAACATGCAAAAACCCAGATCAAGAAACTTAAATTAATATCATTATTTGGCACTAGATATAGTGCCACAAGTACGAGCTGTAAATAAATAGTTGCCATGTCAAAGTTCCAACCCTAGTATATAGTACCAGTGTTGTTGTTGAATAATAAGTACCAGTGAGTGTGCATGCACCCAGAAATGCACTCAATTATTCGATACACACCGACGCGACCAACCCAAGCAACTCGAGTGATACTGCAATAAAATCAGCTCCAAACACGCGTAACAAACTGTCGAATTCGAATACCGTGCGAGCACCAGTTCTCGGCCAGTCAGAAAAAAAGCACACTTATGATATATTCGCGAGTCGTATTATGATGGGTTGCAAATTATCATTTCAGAAAAAAATATTTATTTACTGCCTGAGGAATCAGAATCTGCGAATTATGGTTAGTACCGTAAATAAATAGAGCACACGTGACTATTACTGTAGTTTACTGAAACATGCTTCATTTACAGTTTAATAATTTAAACAGTGTTGTCATAGATCAACAAATTAATTGCTTCTGTGACAACATTTTATTTTAAAGAGAAAAGAGATAGTACATTACTTTTGAAACTGAGAGCCATATCTGATTTCGAGGTCTTTATCGAACACGCGAGGCAACACTGACCCTACGACTTCTCATAGAAGATGGGTTAAGGGAAGATAAACTACGTTTATAACATTTGTAGACTTAGACAAAGCTTTTATCAATGTTGAGTGGAATACTCTCTTCAAGTTCCAAAAGGTGGCAGGAGTAAAATACAGGGAGCGAAAGGCTGTCTGCAATTTGTACAGAAACCAGATGGCAGTTATAAGAGTCGCGGGGCACGAAAGGGAAGCAGTGGTTGAGAAGGGCGTGAGACAGGATTGTAGCCTATCCCCGATGTTAGTCAATCTGTATATTGAACAAGCAGTAAAGGAAACCAAAGAAAAATTAGGAGCACGAATTTAAGTCCAGGGAGAAGAAATAAAAACTTTGAGGTTCGCCGATGACATTGTAATTCTGTCAGAGACAGCAAAGCACTAGGAAGAGCAGTTGAATGCAATGGACAGTGTCCTGGAAGGAGGATATCAGATGAACATCAACAAAAGCAAAACGAAGATAGTGGAATATAGTCGAATTAAATCAGGTGACGCTGAGGGAATTAGATTAGGAAATGAGACACTTAAAGCAGTTGACGAGTTTTCCTATTTGGGAAGCAAAATAACTGATGATGGTCGAAGTGGCTCTGAGCACTATGGGACTTAACTTCTAAGGTCATCAGTCCCCTAGAACTTAGAACCACTTAAACCTAACTAACCTAAGGACATCACACACATCCATGCCCGAGGCAGGATTCGAACCTGCGACCGTAGCGGTAGCGCGGTTCCAGACTGTAGCGCCTAGGACCGATCGGCCAACCTGGCCGTCGATGGTAAAAGTAGGGAGGATAGAAAATGTAGACTGGCATTGTCAAGAAAAGCATTTCTGAAGAAAAAATTTATTAACATCGAGTATAGATTTCAGTGTCAGGAAGTCCTTTCTGAAAGTATTTGTATGGAGTGGAGCAATGTATGGAAGTGAAACATGGACGATAAACAATTTAGACAAGAAGAGAATAGAAGCTTTTGAGATGTGGTGCTATAGAAGAATGCTGGGTAGATCATGCAACTAATGAGAGGGCACTTAATAGAATTGGGGAAAAGAAAAATTTGTGGTACAACCTGACCAAAAGAAGGGATCGGTTGGCAGGCCACATTCTGGGACGTCAAGGGATCACTAATTTAGTCCTGGAGGGAAGTGTTGGGGGTAAAAATCGAAGAGGGAGACCAAGAGATGAATACAGTAAGTAGATTCAGAAGGATGTAGTTGCAGTAGATACCTGGAGATAGAGAGGCTTGCACAGGATAGAGTAGCATGGAGAGGTGCATCCAACCAGTCTTTCGACTGAAGACCACAACAGCAACAACATCGAAAGCCATACATGAAATATATTCGAATTTGTGAATACGAACAACCATCGGCTGTATAAGGGAATGCTGACAGTGAAAATTACTGCCAGACATGGACTGGACACCAGATTTCTTATTTTTCGCCTTAACCGCTTTTGCTATACGTGCACGACCTACGGCCAGACACAAACTTCAATATTTCGTCGTCCTTGCATCACAACCTGTACCCGTACACACATGATGTATTTCGTGTATAGGGGAGGCAATTCTAATTGAAAGTCATTGCCCAATATCGGCGGATAATACGAAATTGCAGTGCTTGTATTGTTAAGAAAAACGATGCAACGTTCCTCTGGACGGGTAGACATGTCCGAAGGAACGGGAACTGGGACGGCTACAGCCGTTAAGAAATACATTAGATGTATTCACAGTTGCAGATACATTCGACCATCAGCTGTATAAGGGAATGAAGGCAGCGAAAATTTGTGCCGGACCGGAACTCTAATCCGGATTTCACGATTTACGCTAGAGATCGCCTTAATCGCTTCGGCTACCAGAACACGACACACACACACACACACACACACACACACACACACACACACAGACACTATCAAACAAGGCCGCCAACACTCGGAGCGGGAGGGGGGTGGGGCGGCGGTTCTCAGGGAAAGGAAAAAGTATAGTGCAGTCAGGTGTTTTTATTTCAAGAAAATTTAAAAGTAGGTATTGCGCTGGTTTTAACAGCGTCGGAACAGGAAGTTTTTATGGCTACTTACATGTCACCATCTGTCTTCCAAAATATTAAAAAGTACTCCATACCTCTGTTCTAACTCCTCCCCTACAGACTATAGCATGGGCGCCCTTGCACAGAAACATTTATTTTTATTGGTAATACGTGAATGTACTGACATTTATTGATAAACATAACGAATAAAACCAGGTAATAAAAGGAAACACTTATACGGGATCCCTAGAACTATACCTTTACACACATGACCTACAAATATGGGAAAAACGGCTAGGGACTGGTTGAACAGGAACGAGTACCATCAAGTTCAAAATCTCACTGGAGTGAAGGCTACAGGCCGGAAACAAGAACAAAAACCGTATCCTGCTCCTTTGGAAGGAACGCTAGGATGACGTCGAAACTGGAAGAGGAGCCTACAAATTTTTCCAAGGCTTCAACCAGAGGCTTTGATTGCAACTGAATTCCTCAAGAGAGCTGACCCATTTCCTGACAGGCCACAGACCACACAGCACACAGTACTTTTACTGACTTAGAGGGAAAGATACAATTGGACGTGCCTGCGGAGGACAGTGTCTGTGATGCCCTCAGTACGCGGACGTGGTTGATGCACGGCAGCCATAACTGGCTCTGCATGGAACATGAGCTGTTAAGAGGATACTGCTCCTTGACACAACTCTGTAAATCTTCGTCAACACTACAGGTGCTGTGTCCAAAGGCACATAGGAGGCACATCATCATTTGAACGAATACGTTTCTCCCATACAGCGGGAACAGCAGTGCCACCAAAGTATTGGTTTGCGTACCCAAAGAATCCGGGTGACCGTAATGAGATGTGTCGGAATGCGGCGACCATCAATACTGAATACCGCAAGGTGCCATAGGACCACGAGAACGCCTCTGCTCCAGGGAACACAAGACAAAAGTATGCAGACGGAGACTGTTATCTAGACTGGACGAAGATTTCTGATTCCTTCACAACGTCGTCTGCAACGCTCACGTAACTGGTAGTGGACCTACAGACCAAGACATCACCGAGTAAAGGTGAGAAAGGCCCGCCTGGCTAGCCGCGCCGCCTAACACGCTGCTTCCCGAGCGGGAAGGCGTGCCGGTCCCCGGCACGAAGGCGGTTTAATATCGAGGTCCAGAGTGCCGGCCAGCCTGTGGATGGTGTTTAAGGCGATTTTCCATCTGCCTCGGCGAATGCGGGCTGGTTCCCCTTATTGCGCTTCAGTTACACTATGTCGGCGACTGCTGCACGAAAACTGTCTCCAAGTATGCGTACACCATAATTACTCTATCACTCATTCATTCATGCAAACATTTGGGGCTACACTCCTCTGGTACGAGACGTTCCCGGGGGGTGGGGGTCCACTGGGAGCAAAACCGCACGGTGTGGGGCGGCGGCGGCGGGGTGGGTGGACTGCTGTGGCCTGTTGTGGGGTTGTGAGTCACTGAGGGCTATGGCGGGACGAAGCCTCTCCGTCGTTTCTAGGTCCCCGGTTTAAATACACAAATACAACACACAAAGGTGAGGAATCTGCAATGCGAAAAGTTTTGAGTAGAAAGAAAGTTTTCCATTGTTATAGTTCTTAGTAGTAGCAGAAGTAATAATAGTAGAGGTATGCAGATTTAGTAGTAGCAATATTTATTTATTTATTTAACCCGATCTGATTAGCGACTTGGGCCCTCTCTTACATCGAACCAGGATTTCTCACATACAGTACCTTTTTTACATAATAATTACCTAGGGAAAAACAGATTTAATAGGATAAATAGTATTAAAACAATTTCAGTGTCTGAAGTTGCAGTATGAGTAAATTATACTGAACATGAATAAATATAGTCAGTACTGGCAGTATTAGTGCAGCTGCTGCCATTAATAGTGATAATAATAATAATAATAATAATAATAATAATAATAATAGTAACAATTACAATAACGATAGTTGTAGATAAAAAAATTTGTAGGTGTACAAAATAGTTATTTTCTGATATGTCAGTTCTGGGGAAAGGAAATCGGAGGAGATTTCTCTGGCTAAGAATACTATAAAGTGAGGAATATCAGGTTGAAAAAAAGGATGTACAGGGTGAAGAGGGTGTACATGAACAATGATAATTATAACGAACACAGGCATTCATAACCAATTCCAGGCGCCGTGAGCTTTCCTGAGAAAGGGCTTGTAGGATAAAATCGCTGTAATCAATGTGGAAGTTCCTGTTTCAGGTCAAGAAGGAACAGATTTTTATGTTTTTGTAGGGTTTGGAGAGATGCTGACTTTCTTTCACATTGCCGTTACTTGCTCAATTCAGTTTATATTTCCGTCTTTTATTACTCCTAGACTCTTTTCTGAAGGAGAGAACCTAATATTTGTGTCCTTTAGGATTAAAAATGATAGGGATTCCCGATATATCGACCTAATGAGCCTAAAATGATCAACCACTACCGTTTGAGTTTCGGATGAGTAGAGCTTTAACCCTATACCCCACGCACCTTTTGATAGTGCACAAAGGTTCGGTATTGCGATTCTTGATAGCTGTCTTCAGGTGCACTAGTTTCGCATTAGATAAAATTGGATCATGGCAGTGGTAGTGGTAGTAGTAACACAAGTAACAGTGATAATAATTGTGATATTAATTTCTGCTGTATTTTTAACTATAGAGTCACAACTGTAGACGGAAAATACGTACTACTGTAAAGTATTATGTAATATGCTACAATGTTGAGTGAATAAACGTAGTGACAAGTAGTCTGGGACTGCAGTGAGCATTCCCCAGACTCGACACGACGGTTGGCGGAGAGATAACTGCCACTTCATGCAGACGCGAAATTTTAGGGCCCTGCGGCGGCAACGTGTGTCGTCACACGCGACGACTTACGTCAGAGTGTTCACAAGTACCTTGACCTCTGCAAAACAGCGTTCGTGAAGGAGTGGCGACGAGTCGTTTTCTTCAGCTTATTTTTACTGTCCTTTCGATTCCAAACAATACATGGCAATAGGAACCCTATAAGCAAGTGCCATGCAGTATCATTACTTTTACGGAGTAAATCGTTTGAGCAGTGTGATAGTGCAATAGTTATTTAAGCGTGAAAGGTCTGTGTAGTTTGCGAGATGAATTATACGCGATATGGTTATAAGAAGTTTCGACCAAGCCCATCTTGAAGCTGATGACCCGACTGAAAGGAACAGTATTCTGCAAAGTATCATCAAACGGAAGTCTAAAACATTTAAAACTTTAGTATTGGAAAGATGTTCATCCTGTGCTCACAGCCCCATCGACGTAGAAAGAACTGCCAATGACACGATACTAGCCTTGACCATTACGACTCACAACCACTAGTTTACGTGCTGCTGTTGAAATTGCCTCATATACATCGGCGTCCGCAGAGGTTTTCTCAAGCTCGAGCAACATTCTGAAACTGCTGCTTTTTAAACAACTGATACGATTTGTTAGGGAATGTACATTGCCCCAATCACTAAATTTTGAAAAGAATTGCACGCGAATTGTTGAATCTTAAACGACCAACGTTTATTCAATGGATGTTGTTAGGTAGAATACTTTTGACAGCAAAACAGTAACCACATTTCACTGGTGTATCCTAAGTATATTATTGATGTGGAAATGAAAGCTACCGTTTGATTTAACGATCTAAAATTACGTCTTTTTTTTATTAATTCCAGGGTATTTAGCGAGTTATTCACAAGAAATAATTTTATTAATACAGCAATAATTTTAAGTTGTCACTGAAAATTAAAAATGAGAAAAAAAAATCAAAACTATGGAGAAAATCCTCTTGGAATGCAACAAAAATAGTCTGGAAAAAAGCTAAATTAATGCTTCTCAAAGAAGAGAAACGAAAATAAAGTTAAAAACAAAAACAGAATTCCCTATCACCTTCTTGCTCCCTTTGCGGACGACTATGCTCACATAGTATTCAACCGTGACCTGGGCTATTGGATTTTTTTATGACATTCCTTGCCGTATTTTCTATCACTCTTTACACGTGCAACAGTGAGGTACTCCTATCAAGCGGTTTGTAATTCGCGACGACGTGTACTTGTCGTATTTCTGGGTACTGTGCTCTTCTCTAGTTCTTCCACGAATATGCTCATTCAGTCTCCAACATCATCAGGCTGTCTCCTCTTCAGCTCAGCTGATACGTAACGAAGTAGCATGACGGAATGGTTAAGACACTGCAATCGTATTTTGCAAGTGGTAGACGCAAATTTCTATACGATCACCCGATTTAGTTTCTCATCAGGCGCATGATGAACCAATGTGAACATAGCTTTTACCACATAGTCATCCAGACGAACCTCGCAGCATAGTTCAAGGTTTAGTAAATTCACAGCCCTGAAAAATTTAAAGCCGAGCTATATAAAGTAACATAACATATTAACAGCTGAGCGGAAACGGGTGAAAGTGCGGGAACATGTTGCCAGAGATCTCCCAGCTGTGCACAGAAAGCTGGGCGTCACAAGGTTTGAAGCGAGCCTCAACGGCACCGAGTGGGACTGACGTTGAAGGAACGGGAAGCAGTAGTATGTGTCAACCAGCGAGCGATTACGGTGCACTGTGGTGACCTTCTTCATTACAAAAAGGCCCGTAGGCAACGTATTGATTACTTCACAGGAGGAAGAATCATTTGAAAACTGGAAGAAGGGCGATACGTAACGAGTGTTGGCCAGGAGTTTAGTACAGGCTAGCTCTGAGCACTATGGGACTTAACATCTATGGTCATCAGTCCCCTAGAACTTAGAACTACTTAAACCTAACTAACCTAAGGACATCACACAACACCCAGCCATCACGAGGCAGAGAAAATCCCTGACCCCGCCGGGAATCGAACCCGGGAACCCGGGCGTGGAAAGCGAGAACGCTACAGCACGACCACGAGATGCGGGCGAGTTTAGTACAGCCCACAGCATTTTTTTCATGTGCATGGGGAGCATTCGGAACAGCAAGCACTGCTAGCTGAAGGAGAGGAGGAGGTCGACTACAAACAACCACAGGAAGCAGATGTCCGCTACGTTGGTCTCTTTGCCTGACGTCCAGTACTTTGAGTTGCGTTGACACCCGCACTTCGTTGTCACCGCTTCCGATGGTGGCAGGAGCATAGGGGCTGGACCAGTGAGGAGTGTGGTTGCTTGCCTTCTCTGATGAACGCAGATTCAGTCGGAGTACTAATCTGGACATACCCTCATATGGCGAGATGTAGGAAAACATAATGCACCCAAGGAACACTGTCGATCGTGAGTGTTTTGGTGGTCTTTGTGTAATGGCGGGGGGCAGTATAATGGAGCACGGTCGCACTGACCTCCAGATCTTTGAACACGTTACATTCACCTGTCTACGTTATTGTGACTCTGTACTCCTTCTTCAGGCACGTCATTTCAGGGGTGCATTCCGTTCTGACTTCATTTTTATGGATGCCAGTGTCGGACCGCATCGAACTACGCAGGTGTAAGAGCTGTTGGAACGAGAGGATATCCAACGGATGGCCTGGCATGCCCATTCTCCCGACTTAAATCAACAGAACACGTGTGAGATGCGCTGGGGAGACGTGTTGCAGCAGGTCCACACGCATCAACGACCATCCACCAGTTGTCAACAGCACTGGTGAAGGAATGGAGCGCACCACCACAAGAACTCTCTACTACATTTATGGCCATCATGGTAGCCCGTTGCAGAGCATGCATTGCTGTCTGTGGTGAGCACACAACGTATTAAGAACCATGTCCGCCCTTTTGTAATGTCCAGGGAACCATCATAACTAGCAGTGACTTCAATGTAATTATTGTCTTTGAATAAATGTATTTCTGTTCGTCTCGGTGCGTATTTCTTCCAGTCTCTTAGTTGTTTTTTCTATGTGCCATCCAAGTTTCATTAAGATAAGTTACTTGGCAGTGATACTTTACGTGAAAGTTCGTCCTTAAATTTTGCACACCACTGTAGTACTGCAAGTTGTACAGATATGTCCGTATGGAGTCTATGGGGAGGGTAAGAGATACTCGCAGGCGGCAGATGGGAGGAGTTTGCACGGCTCCTTGTGGTACGAACGCTGCACCCAGAACCATAACGAGGGACTGGCGAGATAGGTACCGGTCAAGGGCACACGCATGGATAGTGAACAGAAACTGACGTGAGAATGAAATACGGTTTTACAACTAACCGAATAGTGCCGGCATTCTCGTACCCTTGTGTTCCTACCTTTTGCCAACGACAAACCTTCGCTTCGTTCGCGACTGTAAACACGTGCTGTTGTTACAGTGTAATTTCCTCCAATAAGTATCATAAAGAAACGACTACTACCGAAGAGACGTCTATCGCTAACATGGTATATGTGACAGAGTGTACTTGCTTCACACAGCTGCCGTCCCCCATACAGCTCACTGTGTATTGACTCTTATTGGAATCGAAGGCTTCAGAAAACAACGCAAAGAACTGTTCCCTCATAGTGCTTGGATAAATTTTGAATTGCACTCAAGAAGGACATTTCTCGCTGTATTCTGATGAATTTGCTATTTGCTCTAAGTGAAACAAGGACACCTCTTCGAAAGCATTTAGTGCTCCGAAGCACCCACAATACTAAATATACTTTAAGAGGAAAAAACACGCATCACGAAGGAATTATACGAATGAAATAGAAATCAGTAGATGTGATGTGCATGTATAAACAAACAAATGGCTACAAATTCAGAAAAATGGGATGATTTATTCAAGAGAAAGTACTTTACAAATTGAGCAAATCAACAACGCGTTGGTCTACCTCTGGTTCCTATGCAAGCAGTTACTCGGCATGGTATTTATTGATAGCGTTGTTGGATAACCTCCTGAGGGATATCGTAGCAAATTCTGTACAATTGGCGCCTTAGATCTCCCCATACGGTTGGATGGCTCTGCCCACAATGCTCCAAACATCCAAAATTTGGGAGTCTCTAGAAACGTTTTCGGCCTGGAATCTCATTGACCGGAGTAGAACTGTCTTTAGCGGCGAATCTCGCTTCGAATTGAGTCCTTGCCACAGCGGAGACGCGTCTGGAGACAACCCAGACAGTGATGGGGTACCATACTGATTATCGTCCGCCACATGACCCGACAACAGGAGTGGGTGGTCTGGTGTGCCATTTTTTCACTCGTTCGGCTGCGGAACCCTCACAGCACAACGATATTCTGCGCCCAGTCTTGTTGACCTTCATTGCAAGCCATCCTGGGTTTACATTTCAGCAAGTTAATGCCCGCCCACACACGGTGAGAGTTTCTGCTGCTTGTCCCCTTGCTTGTCACACCCTGCCTTGGCAAACAAGGTCGCTGCATCTCTCTACAATAGCGAACGTTTGTAGCATTATGAGCAGGGCCATCCAATCAGCTCGGGCATTTGACGGCCTAACTCGATAATTGGACAGAATTTGGCACGATATACTTCAGAAGGGCATCCAACAGAATCAATGCAAAGTCCATTAACTGCTTGCATGAGGGCAAGAGGTGGACCTGCGTGCTATTGACTTGCTCAATTTGTGAAGCTTTTTCTCTTGAAGCCGGCCGCGGTGGTCTAGCGGTTCTAGGCGCTCAGTCCGGAGCTGCGCGACTGCTACGGTCGCAGGTTCGAATCCTGCCTCGGGCATGGATGTGTGTGATGTCCTTAGGTTAGTTAGGTTTAAGTAGTTCTAAGTTCTAGGGGACTGATGACCATAGATGTTAAGTCCCATAGTGCTCAGAGCCATTTGAACCATTTTTTTTCTCTTGAATAAATAATTCATATTTTCTGACTTTGTAAGCATTTGTCTGTGCATGTACACAGAATTTATCGATTTGCTTCCCATTCGTATAATTCATTCGTGGTGCATCGATTCTTTTCTTTTCTTGTTTTGTCATACAGCGTAGTTCATGCCAGTTTGTTGTGTGACGTTTGTACGTCATGAAAATTGTGTTAGAACAGCATTCTGTAACAAACTAGTACTTTTTTGTGTTTGGGAGCTCTTTTTTACTATCGAGTATAATCTTTTTTTATCAAAACGGAAGAAATTTCTTACAAGATATTAAACGAGGTATTAAGTTGTTGACCGCAACCACAACATCAAAATTACAAATATTGAAATTGCGGTCGTGTGCTCGTATGAAAATCAGGAACGAGACAGCGAGAGAGAGAGAGAGAGAGAAGAGAGAGAGAGAGAGAGAGAGGCTGTTGCGAGTTGACTGCTGCCGTGGTCTGGTCGGTGTGGGCGAACCCAATTAACTAAAAGGGAGAAGGGGGCGGAGGCGCCTGCATGGCGTACGTGACCACTGCTAGTGAGGTCTGCAGTGGCTCCAGTTATCCTGAAGAAACGCCACCTCGGCTCCTGCTTGACAAGTAAAGCATTTCAAAAATGTCTTACTCGCTTATAAGCAGACCATCGACTCATTGATAACCCGCCAATTGCCCTCACGAACTTATTTCGCGTTCTAAAACACCAATCATAACACATTACGTCACCAACTCCTCTACACTGATACTTCTCACCAACTGCAGGTCCGTAGAAAGCAACCTAATAACATTGTGATATGCTATCGCAAGGTCGTTTTGGACTACGTCAGCTTATTTGACTACGAAGCAAAATGTCCTGGATCATGGTTTCGATCTCAGCCACTACTTAAGTCTACGTATTTATAAGCCATTGTACGTATCTACCTACGTACGTTCCACATCTCCTAAACCACTGGATTAATTTCAGTCATACTTCATACACACATTTTCCGGAAAGAAGCATTAAGGGTTAAGAGCCATCAGGCTCCAATAGGAGTAGGATTTCCAACTAAAAAGTTAAACAATTGTCCATGACTTTTTTAAGCCTTTTACCCAGGAAGAATTACAAATTTTCTCAGAATTCATATGAAAATGCAGGGCGAAGTTCGCTACAGACACAGATGTGTCCAGTATTTATGAAATATTTTAAATGTATGTGTGTTACCGGATGGTTATAATAAAACTTTCCCTATTTAACACGTTATAACACGAAACTAATTACCGTAAGAGTACCAAACTTGGTAGCACTAATGTCCAGATTATCGGTGCATGATTTCCACGCGTCACAGCGATACCGTCCGGTTCCAGCTATGGCCACCAGGTGCCGTGATCAGTCATCGTGTTTCATAGCTTCACACACATGACCATTCGCAGTGCACTTGACGATGTGTCAACATGAACTTGAACAAAAGGATCAGGGCATTATTGGTGAAGCTCTATTATCAAACAACAGTAATGCTGTAGCTGCTCTTCGAGGATATCGCCGGCTGAAAGTATTACACAGAGGTCGTCTATCTCCACTTGCTGTGCGGAGCATGATGAAGAAGTTCGAATCAACTGGACAACTGGGTATCGCTCCAGGAAGAGGTCGACGACTGGTTACACCACAGGTGGTTGATGAAATCGCCGTTGCTCTGGCAGACAACGTTGCGCGCAATTCCCGATCATCAGACAGTGCGCGTGCTGTGTCACGACAGTTGAACAACCCGTGATCCACTGTACGGAAGGTGCTTCGAACCATTCTTAAATGGTATCCGTACAAGATCTATATCGGACAGCAGCTTGCGCCACAGGACGCACAACGACGTGTTGACTCCGCTCTCCGCTATCTCGCAAGTTTTGAAGTTGACGAGGGCTGGCCCTGAGACCGTCCTATGGACAGTGGAAGCTCATTTTTCTCTGATGGGTCAGGTAAATACACAGATTTGCCGAGTGTGGAGATCATCGCCCCCAGTCGCTGTGCCTGAAGTTCCTCTGTATGGTGAAGGTGTCACCGTGTGGTCTGGCTTAATGGCTACGTTCATCATTGGCCCATTCTTTGTTGAGCAGGTTGGCGCAAGGACCAAGGACGTGCAGTGTGACTGGCCAGCGTTACTGCGATATGCTTCGCCAGCATATCATAGTCGCCCTACAGGAGAGAGACTCATTGAACTCTACAGTTTTCATGCAAGATGGGGCGCCACTACACATCGCACGTGAAGTTCTCCTGCTTCTCCGAAACCCATTTGGAAACGATCAAATTATCAGTCGATCGTTTCCAAACACTTGGCCGGCAAGCTCACCTCACTCCCTGTGATTTCTGGTTATGGGGCTACCTGAAGGACAAGGTTTACCAGGGGAACACTCACACATGTGCTGATCTGAAGCGCAGCATATCAAGAGAGGTAGCCAGCACATCTACGGACGTGCTTCACTGTCCATCGTACCATACGTTAGATAGGATTTAGACTTTTAGAAAACCTATCCTCTGTATGAAGCTCTATACTCTGCCTTTGTTGTGTTGTAGACAGCTTCTCGTCATAGCCAAAAGATTCTTCCATTGTTTTTAGAGGGCAGTTACTCATCCTTATTCCTAACCGTTTGACATTCTCGCCTACTCTGTATGGAATATTTTAGTCTATTTCGAACCATTTCCCGATTGGCAATAGGCTAATTTTTCTGAGGTTTATACTATAACGCTTTTTCATATTCGTGGATGCTATTGTATGGTGACATCCACGTCATCTGCATATGCTTTGTATTTAATTATGCTTGAGTTCAGATTTATCCTTGAAGTTCGAAATTTATCATTCTGACTAGGGGCTCAGCTGCAATAACGAAGAGTAGGACTGCCATGTGGCAGTTCTGTCGAATCGACATCTCAGCAGGTATTTATCTCGTGAGTAGTCCATTGATGATAATCATGGGACTGACACGGTTATACACAGTTTCATACGTTTGAATAAAGTTTACTCCGAATCCGAGATGGTTCATTAGGTGGAACAAGTAGTGGTGAGAAACCCTGTCGAAGGCCTTATATTGATCTAAAGCTAAAACTACAGCCTCTGGTCGTGATACTGTGCTGCAAGATATGATCTCTCGTTATGAGCTAAACTTTAAAAGATCGTTCATCTCGGTACTGCTGCCGTCTGGATGTTACGTATGGTCTACTCAATGACATTCTTTATTCCAGCTGCTGTAACGCCTGGTACAAGCTTGTAATCAGAGTTCATGAGGGAAATGGACCGAAATTTATTTATACACTCCTGGAAATTGAAATAAGAACACCGTGAATTCATTGTCCCAGGAAGGGGAAACTTTATTGACACATTCCTGGGGTCAGATACATCACATGATCACACTGACAGAACCACAGGCACATAGACACAGGCAACAGAGCATGCACAATGTCAGCACTAGTACAGTGGATATCCACCTTTCGCAGCAATGCAGGCTGCTATTCTCCCATGGAGACGATCGTAGAGATGCTGGATGTAGTCCTGTGGAACGGCTTGCCATGCCATTTACACCTGGCGCCTCAGTTGGACCAGCGTTCGTGCTGGACGTGCAGGCCGCGTGAGACGACACTTCATCCAGTCCCAAACATGCTCAATGGGGGACAGATCCGGAGATCTTGCTGGCCAGGGTAGTTGACTTACACCTTCTAGAGCACGTTGGGTGGCACGGGATACATGCGGACGTGCATTGTCCTGTTGGAACAGCAAGTTCCCTTGCCGGTCTACGAATGGTAGAACGATGGGTTCGATGACGGTTTGGATGTACCGTGCACTATTCAGTGTCCCCTCGACGATCACCAGTGGTGTACGGCCAGTGTAGGAGATCGCTCCCCACACCATGATGCCGGGTGTTGGCCCTGTGTGCCTCGGTCGTATGCAGTCCTGATTGTGGCGCTCACTTGCACGGCGCCAAACACGCATACGACCATCATTGGCACCAAGGCAGAAGCGACTCTCATCGCTGAAGACGACACGTCTCCACTCGTCCCTCCGTTCACGCCTGTCGCGACACCACTGGAGGCGGGCTGCACGATGTTGGGGCGTGAGCGGAAGACGGCCTAACGGTGTGCGGGACCGTAGCCCAGCTTCATGGAGACGGTTGCGAATGGTCCTCGCCGATACCCCAGGAGCAACAGTGTCCCTAATTTGCTGGGAAGTGGCGGTGCGGTCCCCTACGGCACTGCGTAGCATCCTACGGTCTTGGCGTGCATCCGTGCGTCGCTGCGGTCCGGTCCCAGGTCGACGGGCACGTGCACCTTCCGCCGACCACTGGCGACAACATCGATGTACTGTGGAGACCTCACGCCCCACGTGTTGAGCAATTCGGCGGTACGTCCACCCGGGCTCCCGCATGCCCACTATACGCCCTCGCTCAAAGTCCGTCAACTGCACATACGGTTCACGTCCACGCTGTCGCGGCATGCTACCAGTGTTAAAGACTGCGATGGAGCTCCGTATGCCACGGCAAACTGGCTGACACTGACGGCGGCGGTGCATAAATGCTGCGCAGCTAGCGCCATTCGACGGCCAACACCGCGGTTCCTGGTGTGTCCGCTGTGCCGTGCGTGTGATCATTGCTTGTACAGCCCTCTCGCAGTGTCCGGAGCAAGTATGGTGGGTCTGACACACCGGTGTCAATGTGTTCTTTTTTCCATTTCCAGGAGTGTATCTTCATCTGTGGGTTCTTTAGGAATGAATACTATGAGGCTGCCAGTGAAGCCAATCGGTATTTGGGTTCAAAATGGTTCAAATGGCTCTGAGCACTATGGTACTTAACTTCTTAGGTCATCAGTCCCCTAGAACTTAGAACTACTTAAGCCTAACTAAGCTAAGGACAGCACACACAGCCATGCCCGAGGCAGGATTCGAACCTGCGACCGTAGCGGTCGCGCGGTTACAGACTGTAGCGCCTAGAACCGCTCGGCCATCCTGGCCGCCCGGTATTTGGGCAAGTTCATTGCATATGCGTACAAAGCAATATTCCCGCAAATATCAAAATTGATTATAAAAGTCAACTGGCGGACCTTCACTGCTGGGGAATTTATTACCTAGCACCTTCCTCATTGCATCCCGCATCTCATCCTGCTTATCTAGCGTTGCTGGTTGCTTAGTGTTGCTGAAAGATAGTTTTGCATTGTAGTCAATGCTTCATCTTTCACGGGCTCACCTATGATATTGTTTGTAATATTCCGTGACATGTCGCCTTTTTTTCAGACTGAGCTGTCACATTTTCTTTTTTTAACCCGGTAATTAGTTTTTGTCTTGCCCGACGTTTCTGTTTTCCGGAATGGAATGATAATAGAGTTTCCTCGAAACTGCTGTCACTATCTCTGGAACGAATTTTGTATTCCTTCCATTTGTCCACATTTAAGTACTAACGGACATATTTTGATTTTCATGTCTCATATGGCTCTGAGCACTATGGGACAACATCTGAGGTCATCACTCTCCTAGAACTTTTTTTTTTTTTTGGTCATCAGTCTACTGACTGGTTTGATGCGGCCCACCACGAATTCCTTTCCTGTGCTAACCTCTTCATCTCAGAGTAGCACTTGCAACCTACGTCCTCAATTATTTGCTTGACGTATTCCAATCTCTGTCTTCCTCTACAGTTTTTGCCCTCTACAGCTCCCTCTAGTACCATGGAACTCATTCCCTCATGTCTTAGCAGATGTCCTATCATCCTGTCCCTTCTCCTTATCAGTATTTTCCACATATCCCTTTCCTCTCCGATTCTGCGTAGAACCTCCTCATTCCTTACCTTATCAGTCCACCTAATTTTCAACATTCGTCTATAGCACCACATCTCAAATGTTTCGATTCTCTTCTGTTCCGGTTTTCCCACAGTCCATGTTTCACTACCATACAATGCTGTACTCCAGACGTACATCCTCAGAAATTTCTTCCTCAAATGAAGGCCGGTATTTGATATTAATAGACTTCTCTTGGCCAGAAATGCCTTCTTTGCCATAGCGAGTCTGCTTTTGATGTCCTCCTTGCTCCGTCCGTCATTGGTTATTTTACTGCCTAGGTAGCAGAATTCCTTAACTTAATTGACTTCGTGACCATCAATTCAGATGTTAAGTTTCTCGCTGTTCTCATTTCTACTACTTCTCATTACCTTCGTCTTTCTCCGATTTACTCTCAAACCATATGGTTCAAATGGCTCTGAGCACTATGGGACTCAACTGCTGAGGTCATTAGTCCCCTAGAACTTAGAACTGGTTAAACCTAACTAACCTAAGGACATCACAAACATCCATGCCCGAGGCAGGATTCGAACCTGCGACCGTAGCGGGCTTGCGGTTCCAGATGCAGCGCCTTTAACCGCACGGCCACTTCGGCCGGCTCTCAAACCATACTGTGTACTCATTAGACTGTTCATTCCGTTCAGCAGATCATTTAATTCTTCTTCACTTTCACTCAGGATAGCAATAACATCAGCGAATCGTATCATTGATATCCTTTCACCTTGTATTTTAATTCCACTCCTGAACCTTTCTTTTATTTCCATCATTGCTTCCTCGATGTACAGATTGAAGAGTAGGGGCGAAAGGCTACAGCCTTGTCTTACACCCTTCTTAATACGAGCACTTCGTTCTTGATCGTCTACTCTTATTATTCCTTCTTGGTTGTTGTACATATTGTATATGACCCGTCTCTCCCTATAGCTTACCCCCACTTTTTTCAGAATCTCGAACATCTTGCACCATTTTATATTGTCGAACGCTTTTTCCAGGTCGACAAATCCTATGAAAGTGTCTTGATTTTACTTTAGCCTTGCTTCCATTATTAGCCGTAACGTCAGAATTGCCTCTCTCGTCCCTTTACTTTTCCTAAAGCCAAACTGATCGTCACGTTGCGCATTCTCAATTTTCTTTTCCATTCTTCTGTATATTATTCTTGTAAGCAGCTTCGATGCATGAGCTGTTAAGCTGATTGTGCGATAATTCTCGCACTTGTCAGCTCTTGCCGTCTTCGGAATTGTGTGGATGATGCTTTTCCGAAAGTCAGATGGTATATCGCCAGACTCATATATTCTACACACCAACGTGAATAGTCGTTTTGTTGCCACTTCCCCCAATGATTTTAGAAATTCTGATGGAATGTTATCTATCCTTTCTGCCTTATTTGACCGTAAGTCCTCCAAAGCTCTTTCAAATTCCGATTCTAATACTGGATCCCCTATCTCTTCTAAATCGACTCCTGTTTCTTCTTCTATCACATCAGACAAATCTTCACCCTCATAGAGGCTTTCAATGTATTCTTTCCACCTATCTCCCCTCTCCTCTGCATTTAACAGTGGAATTCCCGTTGCACTCTCAATGTGACCACCGTTGCTTTTAATGTCACCAAAGGTTGTTTTGGCTGTCCTGTATGCTGAGTCTGTCCTTCCGTCAATCATATCTTTTTCGATGTCTTCACATTTTCCCTGCAGCCATTTCGTCTTAGCTTCCCTGCACTTCCTATTTATTTCATTCCTCAGCGACTTGTATTTCTGTATTCCTGATTTTCCCGGAACATGTTTGTACTTCCTCCTTTCATCAATCAACTGAAGTATTTCTTCTGTTACCCATGGTTTCTTCGCAGTTACCTTCTTTGTACCTATGTTTTCCTTCCCAACTCCTGTGATGGTCCTTTTTAGAGATGTCCATTCCTCTTCAACTGTACTGCCTACTGCGCTATTCCTTATTGCTGTATCTACAGCGTTAGAGAACTTCAAACGTATCTCGTCATTCCTTAGTACTTCCGTATCCCAATTCTTTACGTATTGATTCTTCCTGACTAATGTCTTGAACTTCAGCCTCATCTTCATCACTACTATATTGTGATCTCCTCCTGGGTACGCCTTACAATTCAGTATCTGATTTCGGAATCTCTGTCTGACCATGATGTAATCTAATTGAAATCTTCCCGTATCTCCCGGCCTTTTCCAAGTATACCTCCTCCTCTTGTGATTCTTGAACAGGGTATTCGCTATTACTAGCTGAAACTTGTTACAGAACTCAATTAGTCTTTCTCCTCTTTCATTCCTTGTCCCAAGCCCATATTCTCGTGTAACCTTTTCTTCTATTCCGTCCCCTGTAACTGCATCCCAGTCGCCCATGACTATTAGATTTTCGTCCCCCTTTACATATTGCATTACCCTTTCAATATCCTCATACACTTTCTCTATCTGTTCATCTTCAGCTTGCGACGTCGGCATGTATACCTGAACTATCGTTGTCGGTGTTGGTCTGCTGTCGATTCTGATTAGAACAACCCGGTCACTGAACTGTTCACAGTAACACACCCTCTGCCCTACCTTCCTATTCATAACGAATCCTACACCTGTTATACCATTTTCTGCTGCTGTTGATATTACCCGATACTCATCTGACCAGAAATCCTTGTCTTCCTTCCACTTCACTTCTCTGACCCCTACTATATCTAGATTGAGCCTTTGCATTTCCCTTTTCAGATTTTCTAGTTTCCCTACCACGTTCAAGCTTCTGACATTCCACGCCCCGACTCGTAGAACGTTATCCTTTTGTTGATTATTCAATCTTTTTCTTATGGTAACCTCCCCCTTGGCAGTCCCCTCCCGGAATCTTTTGCCAATGGAGAGATCATCATGACACTTCTTCAATTACCGGCCACATGTCCTGTGGATACACGTTACGTGTCTTTAATGCAGTGGTTTCCATTGCCTTCTGCATCATCATGTCGTTGATCATTGCTGATTCTTCCGCCTTTAGGGGCAATTTCCCACCCCTAGGACAAGAGAGTGCCCTGAGCCTCTATCCGCTCCTCCGCCCTCTTTGACAAGGCCGCTGGCAGAATGAGGCTGACTTCTTATGCCGGAAGTCTTTCGGCCGAAGACGTTTTGATTATGAATCAAAGACGCTACTCCTAGACCACGGGTAATGCCCTCAGCTTTGTTGCTAATGTTTTGAACGGTTTCTGCCACTTGATCCTCATTTCTGACTTCCTCTGGAGATTGAGAGTTGGATGGATTGGCCACGGCTCCAAACCAAAGAGTTTCGGGTACGACACTGTAAACTGTAAGCTCCGCTTTCAGCCCTCGAGCAAGGCCAGCAGTCTTCACCACTTCCACTGTAGATCACTGCATCCTCAATAGCCCCAGACAGGGCTTCCCCGGCATCTTGGATGCAACCCTCCTCTCATCCCCCTCCCCACCAGACAGACGCGCAGGGTAGCCGCGCGGTCTGTGCGTCTTGTCACGGTCCATGCGGCTCCCCACGTAGGAGGTTCGAGTTCTCCCTCGGGCATGGGTGTGTGTGTGTTGTCTATAGTGTAAGTTAGTTTAAGTTAGATTAAGTAGTGTGTAGGCTTAGGGACCGATGACCTCAGCAGTTTGGTCCCATAAGACCTTACCACAAATTTCCATTCCCACCAGACATTCCTGGCGCACTATGGACTTCTTACCTGTCCTCAACGCTATTTCCCTCAGGGTCTAAATAACACGTCTAACACTAGACCACCGCCCGTCTGCCTGCTCGGAATCTGCTGAAAGAGCGGCCACTTATCCACACACAGCGTGAACGGGCAAGGCCAAACAGTCAGTGCCCACATTCGTTCTCCTCTCCGAGGCATCGGTTACGCTGGAAGGTACCTCGACGACGCGGTCCATGGACGAAACAGCGATACTTGAGGTACCCCTTGCAACTCACCTGTTTCCCCGCCGCCGCTGCACCACGGGGTGGCAGCTTGAGGACTGCTGATTGTCGCCAACAACTTCGTCAGCCTTTCGCGAACTGCGACTAGCTCCTCCTATATCGACACACAGCAGACACACTTCCTGTCGATCCTACTATTACAGTTCGAATGAAAATAACAAGTAAAAATTCAAAATTATTCCTGTTATCTTTTAGACACACATGTGTCCTAGCAAACTTGTAAAAAAATAAAATAAAATAAATAAATAAAAACCGAGCACCGAGTCTGTCACCGACACCACTACATTGCATGTTGGCAGATAAGGAAATGAATGGTGTCTCGTAAAGAGATTATAAAATGAGCATTAATAGTAAAACAAGGATAATGGAAACAAGTCCAATTAAATCGCGTTAGGGCATTGGGTTAGTAGACGAATTTTGCTATTTGGACAACAAAATAACTGAAGAGGGCAAAAGTGAAGAGGATAAAAAAATGTTGATAGACAAAAGCAAGAAATTCATTTCTCGAAAAACGAAATTTGTTGCTTAGAAAATAACATAGTGTTAGGAGGTGCAGCTTAGTACAGAAGTGATACGATGGCGATAAATAGCACAGACAAAGAAAGAAGCGTTTGATAAACACTACCACAGACTACAGAGGAATGCTGAGGATTAAATTGGTAGATTGGTTAACTAATGAGTAGTAGTGAAATGAATCGCAAGAAATGAGTAAAGGAAGACATAAGTCGGATCCCGAGAGATCAAGAATAGTTTCATTAGTAATGGAAGGTAGCGTGGGGACAAAAAGGAGATTAAGGGTACTCCCTTCACGCTTTCCCCGTTGGTGGACTTCTGAAGAACTGCACTGCTTCGAAACTATCGCGAGGTAGTGCAAGACTTTATGGCAGAGCAGTTTGAAGTGATTAGGCAAACCATTATGACTAATGCCCAGCACCAGACCGAATGCCGCCTGCTAATGAAGCGGAAATTAATGGGCAATCACTCTGGTGTCTGAGACAGGCTCGTTTCTGAAATCGGGAAATCATGAATGATGTACCCGAAATGATCGGACACCAGACTTAGAGAAAATGTGATTAACACTCTGGAAGGCGAAGCTGTGTCAGTACCAGGCAGTTGGCCGCCAGTACACGGTAAGCCAAACGACAGCGTGTAACATTCTCCGTGACAAATGTTGCTACCCTTATTACTTACTGCGTGTGCAAGGCTTATAAGCGACAGAATTTCCACATCGGGAGCAGTTTTGTCACTGGTTTTTTCACCAGGCAGCCACGATTCTTGGATTTGCGTCATCCACCCCATTCACAGATGAGGCCAGCCGGCCGGTGTGGCCGTGCGGTTAAAGGCGCTTCAGCCTGGAACCGCGTGACCGCTACGGTCGCAGGTTCGAATCCTGCCTCGGGCATGGATGTGTGTGATGTCCTTAGGTTAGTTAGGTTTAAGTAGTTCTAAGTTCTAGGGGACTGATGACCACAGAAGTTAAGTCCCATAGTGCTCAGAGCCATTTGAACCATTTGAACAGATGAGGCCACCTTTATTTGGAGTGGTATCTTCAACTTTCATAACAGTCTGTGGGATAGTATGCAGGAGCACCATGGTATGCTGACAGCGAATCATCAGCATCGGTGCAGCCGGAATGTGTGGGCAGGAATAATTGGCGACTGCATTTTGGGACCAGTCTTCGTTCCACGTCGCCTAACAGGCCGGAACTATCGGCGTTTCTTGCGGGTGACTTTCCCTCTCCTGCTAGAAGAAGTGCCATTGATGATTCGAAGGGTCATGTGGCTGCCACATGATGGTGCTCCAGTACATTTTGCCGTTAACGTCCGGACGCATCTGAATCGTATCTTCGCTGGTCGAAGGATCGGACGAGGGGGTCCAGTTGCGTTGTCTGCTCGTCCACCGGATCTCAGCCCGCGCGATTTCTGGTTACGGGGCCATCTCAGAAGTATCCTGTATGCAGAAACCATTCCAGATGTGCAGTCACTAGAGCAATTGGTTCAAATGGCTCTGAGCACTATGAGACTCAACATCTTAGGTCATAAGTCCCCTAGAACTTAGAACTACTTAAACCTAACCCGAGGCAGGATTCGAACCTGCGACCGTAGCAGTCCCGCGGTTCCGGACTGCAGCGCCAGAACCGCACGGCCACCGCGGCCGGCAGAGCAGCGTATTCATGCTCCCTTTGACACAGTTCGGATGCAGCCCGGCCGATGCGAACGTCTGAGACAGAACATGCTACGGCGCGTACACGCATGCGTTCAGGCACATGGAAACCATTTACAACACATACCATAACTGTGGCTGCATGGTACAGCCCGTCTCTCTAACTGTGTATGATTGAATAATGGTCTCTAGCATGGAACCCATGCATTTCCGGACATAAGGTCATTAGACGTTTATTGTTCCGTATTCTCTCGTCGATCAATCCCTAAAGTTTGTTCACGGTGGGAAAAAAATCACCCTGCATAATACCGCAAAGTGCGATGGTTAAGTCAAGGGGCACGCCTGGAACGATTTTGCGATTTAAAACCCACAACTGTAGAATTTATGAAGGGAAAAGGAGTGAAGGGACGAAAATTAGTATATCCACAATGGGCGGCACGCCTTGCATTTTAAGTGAACTCGACTGCATACTGACAACTGTAAGACCCTGCAAAATGACAAGCAAATAACTTCTGATTTGATGGGGATACATTAGAAAAGAAAATCGCTTTGTGAAAGGAAAAAATTCTGACAAAAAACATCGTGCATTTCGATAAACTCAATGACGGTAAAGAAAATGCAAAATTTGAAGAGTTCATTGTGGCCTTGGAAGAATCACAATGATAGTTTTCTTAACTTTTTGAGGACACTGCCAGTCTTACATCTGTTTTCGAGATCGTTCACCGTTTCAGTTTAAAGTCTCCCTGTTCATGTACAGATGTAACTGAATGGTCTAGACTGCAGTTCTCATTTTAAAGACAAATCCCTTTTCGTCAAAATTGTCCAAGATGTCTACACTGTTTTCCTTAGATGAGTTTCCACTTCTTCATAATGAGTTTGCAAAAGCGCTACAATATTTCTACCAACATTGTGTGTGTGTGTGTGTGTGTGTGTGTGTGTGTGTGTGTGTGTGTGTGTGTGTGTGAGCGTGTGGGTATGTGAAAGACCTTATTTCGATTCTGCAAAGAAAGGGCTTTGCGGTCTTCAGCAATCACAAGAAACTATACGCTGATAGAGAGTTTTTTGTCAGATATGAGGAAATGTGCTAATTCTACAGCGTATTTCATCTGAAGCGTAACAGAAATTCAATGAGGGTCTGGTGCCTTGGTCACTATGGACGCCAACAAAGCAGAATGGAACAGAACGACTCTTTATTTGCACAGAAGTACATCCTCTGTTGACAACTAATATTGAATATTTAGTTTTTTGAGTACAGTATGTTAATTTTTTTGTTTTTGCCTCGAAACATCCTCTAAATTACAATAAAGCGCAAATGTTGTAACTACAACCGAGGCATTGCAGATGAGTCGTGTTTAACTCTAATAAGTGCTGCATTTATTGTGGAGTAATTCCATGATTACAGGACGATATTTAAAGTTTCTGAGGAAGCAAGCTACCCACGAATCAATTCAAAAAACCTCGAATCAGATACGTCCCAGTCAAAAGCCAACGGGTTATAGCAGCCGTGAAGTAACTAATGAGAGTTTAAACTACATAGAACTGGGTGACAATTTAGATCTACCTCAAGCCAAGGGGAGATACCTTTCGGTTCCACCATCTATTTTCTCCCTTCCCAAGTGCACTTGCGAATGGTGTGTGGGAAAAATGGCTGTCGGAAAGCTTCGTACGAGATAACTCTCTAATTTTCTCGACATGAGCATTTCGTGACAAATATGTAGGAGGAAGTAACATGTTGCTCCTCTTGGAACGCACGTTCTTGGAATATCAACAGTAAACCTTTCCGTGAGACACAACGCCGCTGTAGTAGCGCATGTTGCTGGAGTTTGTTGACCAACGCTCGCCGGCCAGTGTGGTCGAGCGGTTCTAGGCGCTTCAGTCTGGAAGCGGGCAACCGCTACGGTCGCAGGTTCGAATCCTGCCTTGGGCATGGATGTGTGTGATGTCCTTAGGTTAGTTAGGTTTAATTAGTTCTAAGTTCTAGGCGACTGATGACCTCAGAAGTTAAATCGCATAGTGCTCAGAGCCATTTGAACCAACCTTTCCCTCTATAATGATGAACTTGTTCTACCAAGAAGCGAAGGAAAATACAGTTAACATTCTGATTCATGTTCACGGTAACTTGAAAGACTGGATCCAATTCAGGGTACAAGAAACAACAACAAGATACCACATAACCACTATTGCCTTGAACTACACCTTGCACACATTGCAAGTTGAGCTTCTCATTGGCACTCGACACTTGAAATGAGACAAAATGGCGACTTGTTAGGCAATATTACCTGCCGCTCGTCAGCTTGTGCCTGTTGTTTGGTCCACTGGAGACGTCTAGTGTTATGTGCTGCTGCGAGTAATAGCCTTTTGTGAGGTATATGACTCCGAACGCCCGTTCCAATGGTTTCCTTCGCAAAGTTCGCTCAGAAACTTGTTGAGATGGACCTGCATTCGCTAAGAGCAGCAATTTCTGTTAGGCTAGAAGTCGACTGTCATTAACAAAGCACGACGTTCGTTTCCGAACTGTTTTATGAACACTGTTCATGCGTTGGATTACGTAGCTGTGAGTGGTATTTTTTTCCCTCGTAGATGCGCTGAATGGTCCGGCATGGTACAGTAACAAACTAGGTAACTTCCTTTCCGATGTGGTTACGGGCACGTCGAAGAACGCTAGGTCCTGCCTGCCATTCTGTCACGTCCGCGCGTTAATCCATTTTACTGTGCTAGTTCCATACGATCCACTGGTACACCAATTCGCTATCATGATGTATGTCACATGACCGCCTGATTACAGTTGTACACAATGTACTGCGCTTCAAATCCACTCATGTGCTCTTTTAAGCAAATTAAAATTATGTCTGGTGAACTTAAATGTGGTCCGTCAGTAGATCCCGATCTCTTTCCTAGGGGAAAGAGGTCGATAGTGTTGTGTCTAGACAAGACAGCCTAGACACAATGAGAGGAAGCCGAAAGGCACGCGCTAAGCTAAAGCAGGATGGCGTGAGGTCTGAAACAGGATACGTAATGAATGCTATAAAGAAAAGTACGTAGCTTCTGGAATACTTAACTTTAATCCATCCTTTTGGTACATCGCTATTGACGATATAAGTGAGACTCCATAGATACATGCAATGTTACTAATGGCGCCTTGCTAGGTCGTAGCCATTGACTTAGCTGAAGGCTATTCTAACTATCGGCTCGGCAAAGGAGCGAGGCTTCGTCAGTATAGTCGCTAGCTACGTCGTCCGTACAACTGGGGCGAGTGCTAGTCCGTATCTCGAGACCTGCCTTGTGGTGGCGCTCGGTCTGCGATCACACAGTGGCGACACGCGGGTCCGACATGTACTAATGGACCGCGGCCGATTTAAAGCTACCACCTAGCAAGTGTGGTGTCTGGCGGTGACACCACAGATAGATATGTTGAACACCCTATTTCGTACAGTGGAGTGTGCAGAACCACACGTGTGACTCAGTTGCTTTCGTTTCTCGTAGCGAAGAGATGGTACTGGGTGGTATGGTTAGTTACAGTTCGTTTAAATGAGTAACAGGTGAGTGCATTATGATTCCTCAATCCGCTGCTGCATTTCACTAGTCGACGGCCACCTGTGTCATGTACCCATTGCTGTCCTCGGTGTTTGGCATTAGTGGTGGCAGTTTCTCCGAACACAGTTGCACTTGTGAAGTCCAGCACCTACACGACCTCAGAGACGCTATGTCATACGTGAAAGCGCCCCCTATCGAGCCATGTTCATACTCGCTGAAATCGAGCGCCTTGCAGAGTTTCACCCTAGCGCCACTGGCTCGTACCTGTTCGTTGCAATGTGAACTATACAGTTTGTCATAACAACAGGAACGCTTCGCTGCAACAGCAGATGATGGGTGTATACATGGACAAGGAAAAAAAATTCCCGGATTTCCCGCTTGAAAATACACTTTCTCCAGGGTGAAAATACACTTTTTCCGTGTTAAGTGACAGTATAATAATTTGTGTGAAATCCTATGGAACTTAACTGCTAAGGTCATCAATCCCTAAGCTTACACACTACTTAACCTAAATTATCCTAAGGACAAACACACACACCTATGCCCGAGGTAAGTGACAGTATACATTTCCTCGCCACTGTAAAACTTATCAATACTTTGCATGTTTATGATTTTATACACCGACGTGGAATTTTCTGGCACTTTAGAGAACTAAACTTAGGGGGGAAAAATCACGTTTTGGAAAGATCTTTGTGTGCCGCAACACGTATGCTGCATATTTTCGTGTTACGAAGATATAAATTCGAATTCCGCCAAACACTGCATGTTATTTTCCGAAGCATAGAAATCGAGATTGCGACGCGCTTTTGTAAGCCAGTCATAGCTCATGTGACGTGATTGCCAGCTGATGACAGCATAGGGCAAGTGATGTAGTCAGCCAATATCAAGATCACTCTTAAGCAGTGCGAACACACAAATAAGAAATGTTAATGGTTTAAATTAATACACATACTGTTGCTACAAGAAAAACAAAGCTTTAAGATACGACTCCGAACGTCCGTTCTAAGGATTTCCGCCGGCCGGGGTGGCCGAGCGGTTCTAGGCGCTACAGTCTGGACCCGCGCGACCGCTACGGTCGCAGGTTCGAATCCTGCTTCAGGCATGGATGTGTGTGATGTCCTTAGGTTAGTTAGGTTTAAGTAATTCTAAGTTCAAGGGGACTGATGATCTCAGACGTTAAGTCCCATAGTGCTCAGAGGCATTTGAACCATTTTTAAGGATTTCCTCCACAAAGTTCGCTCAGAAACTTGTTGAGATGGACATGCATTCGCTAAGAGCAGCAATTTCTGTTAGGCTAAGAAGCTTTAAGATACATCACACAAATGTGCCAGTAAAATTTTTAATAACGACGTAAATGTTTGATCTTCTGGGCTCAAAATTCTTTTAGATGGTCGTCCTCAAAGAGTTGATTTTTGAATGAGAGTCTAACGCTTGCGCAGTTACAATGACGCAGAAAGCCGCATGTTCGTACGTGTAAAACATTAAAAGATCTTGCAATATGTCATAAAAGAAACAAGACATCAGAGGATACTTCAAGAGCAGCAGAATTTCGTGAACTATACTAAAATGGATAATTCGACTTAAAGTGCACATTCGTATATCTAGAATCGGATGTACGTTTTCTTGAGTACCAGTATTGTATTATCTCATGTTTGGTTCTTTACTATGGCATAATGCCATATGAGCTAGAAAATGGAAAACGTGCACTTGAAATGCAGCGAACAGTTGAAACTAGCCAACAGTGTAAAATTAAACACTTCGTTTCAAATAAATTGACTGCCTCAGTGCGAAAGATTAATAAAAGCCAAATCTCTTTAGCAAACCGACAAAAACGTCATTGTTCTGCAAGGCGATTAATACTTGACTCTCAGGTGGAAATAAAACCTGAAACTAATAACATATTTTAGCCTTCCTTAAATATGTGAATGTATTTTAATTCACTTGTCAGCTCCCGGCCACATAAATCCGATTTTTGTTTTCATTTGACGTAAGAGCAGTAAACGAAGAGGAAACAGCAAAATCACTAAACGTAAGGAAGGGTCACGTGGAGAATCCTCATCTCCCCACTACAACACAGGCTGCTCCGCGGATCAGCCCCGGATCTCCGATATTTCCAAACCGGGGCAATACTAGATAGAGGCGCCCAGCCACACATCTGTAGCCAGAAGCAAAATGGTTCAAATGGCTCTGAGCACTATGGGACTCAACTGCTGTGGTCATAAGTCCCCTAGAACTTAGAACTACTTAAACCTAACTAACCTAAGGACAGCACACAACACCCAGCCATCACGAGGCAGAGAAAATCCCTGACCCCGCCGGGAATCGAACCCGGGAACCCGGGCGTGGGAAGCGAGAACGCTACGGCACGACCACGAGATGCGTGCGTGTAGCCAGAAGCGGGAGAAGGTACTACTCATACTCGACTCAACTTCACATGCACAAGAGTCTGCCGCAACTGCTCAAACGAATCTACTGTAAATACCTGCCACGTCACGCTCATCGGAGGCAATTTGTTGTTGGGAAGCATTGCATAATCTTCTCAAAGCCTTTGACACACTTAGCTGTTGGCAGATGCTTGTATGAGCACTGTGTTTTATTGTTGTATATGGCGTATTTCCTTTGCGACTGAAGTTTTATTTTCGTTGTTTTTTACTCTCGTTCATGTTTCGTTGCTGCGGTATTATTCTGCAGAAGCGGGATACAGTAATATCCTTTGTTAGAGTATTGGTTCCTACCAGTCAAAGTCACAAAAATTTAACTGAAAACTAAAAGAATGAAAAATTCCCGGAATTCTAAAAATTCCCCGGTTTTTCCCGGTTTTCTCCAGGATGAAAAAATACCCGGGTTTTTCCCGGATGTCCCGATTGTCCCGGGTCGTATACACCCTGAGATGTCTCTAATTCAGTTGAGCGCCATTGTTTGTAAGCAGGATCTAACTGAATTGATAAAGTTATGTACATCATCTACATCTATATTCCGCAAGCCATCTTATGGCGTGTTGCGGAGGATACTTTATGTACCAGTCACTTCTCCGTCTTTCTTGTTGCAATCATGAATGGTGCGCTTCAAGAACGAATGATAGTAAGTTTACATGTGAGCTCGAATCTCACGCCTTTACCTTCGTGTTATTCTCGCGAGATATACTTAGGTGAAAACTATATTGCTTTGTCCTTCCACAAACATACGCTCTCGGAAATTTAACGTTGGCCGATTTCCGTGTGAGCTCTAATCTCTCTGATTTTACCTCTGTGTTATTCTCGCGAGATATATGTAGGAGGAAGCAGTATACTGGCTGACTTTTCAAGGATTGTACGCTGTCGGAATTTTAACAGTACACTACATCGTGGTGCAGAACGCCTCTCTTGTAGCCTCTGCCACTGAGTTGGATGATTACCCCCGCGATGCTTTCGCGCTTGCTGAACGACCGTGTGACGAGACACACTGCTCATCTTTGGATCTTCTCTATTTCGTCTATCAATATTAGCTTTTAAGGGTCACAGCCTATGTCAATACTCAAGTATTGGTCGAATGAATACCTCCTTAGTGGGTGGCCTGCACATCCCGAGGTTTCTTCCAATGAATCTCAGTCTGGCATCTGCCTTAACTGCTATTAATTATATGTGTTCGTACCATTATAAATCGCTCCGTAAGCTTACTCGTAGATATTTAACAAAAATGGTTCAAATGGCTCAGAGCGCTATGGGACTTAACATCTGAGGTCATCAGTCCCCTAGAACTTAGAACTACTTAAACCTAACTAACCTAAGGGCGTCATACACATCCATGCCCGAGGCAAGATTCGAACCTGCGACCGTAGCGGTCGCGCGGTTCCAGACCGAATCGCCTAGAACCGCTAGGTCACAGTGGCCGGCAGATATTTAACAGATGTGACTGCTTGCAGTGATTGTGTAGTCACAAAATAACGGATATTTCTGCCTAGTTATCCGCGTTACATTATACTTGTTCATATGATGGTCAACTGCCAATACTTGCACCAAACGTAGATCTTCCGGCATATTGCTACAATTTTTTTGACTGCAACTTCACCATATACAAGAGCACCATCTGCAAACAGCCAAATGAAACTTACGATATTATCTGATTTGTTATATATATTATGAACAGTAAAGATAGCATAACACTGCAACATAGGGTACGGCATGGATTACTTTTACGTCTGAAAATTTCTCTCCTTTCAGAATAAGATACTGTGTTCTATTTACCATGATCCAATCATAAAGCTGGCCGAATATTCCGTTATCACAGGCTGTTAGAGCTCTACAGTGAAACTGCGAAGTTTTTGTGGGTTTCATCTTCAAGATGTAAATATTTTTAGAAGACGATAAACATATTGCCCTAAATGGAGTATTACATCGTATCAATGATGTTTCAGCGACCTAGATGTTTGAAACAGTAATATTTGTACCATTCTTTGATACGCTACTAAAACATTACAGTTCCACCATTTTGATAGCTACTTGTTGATAACCGTAAGTGGTTCTAAGAAACCGATAAAACATCGATACAATTACTGCAGTGCCAAACGCTTGGATCGTTACTTGTTGATAATCCCAAGAGTTTTTAAGAGCCAGGTGGCAGACTGATATAATTGCTCGCAATTTCGAGCATTTGGATCTTCATCGTAACGATGTCACTCTTCATCAAGATGGGGCCATGTTTCCGATACGAAGGAATTAAAAACACTTGGAATAGAAGACTGTTATAAATACTACAGTATCTTTAATTGTTCAAGGTACACGTTTATCGATTTTATATTTACCACATCATTTCATTGAAGAAGCACAGAACGGAATTAGTACATGTCAAAGAAAAGACATTCACCATTTGCAACTGTTGCTGAATGTTATGACCACAGCAGCTTGCGAGTAACATTCCTCTGCAACAGGTAAGTTTAGCAGTGACTGCTTTCGCGTGTTACTGGGTATTGAGGTAAACTGGCAGCCCGAAAAGCGAATCAGGAAGAGTGTACTTAATGGTTCCTTCATTAACAAATGCGGTCCAACCGCTTTGGTGGCCTTATTCCAATGTTAGCAGCATTTCAGGTAACTGGTCGCATTCCTATCTCCCCTGTTATACGGAAATGAAAGTTATTGTTGTTGTGGTCTTCAGTCCTGAGACTGGTTTGATGCAGCTCTCCATGCTACTCTATCCTGTGCAAGCTTCTTCATCTCCCAGTACCTACTGCAACCTTCATCCTTCTGAATCTGCTTAGTGTATTCATCTCTTGGTCTCCCTCTACGATTTGTACCCTCCACGCTGCCCTCCAATACTAAATTGGTGATCCCTTGATGCCTCAGAACATGAAAGTAAGAACAAAATAATCAAGTCAGATTATGTTGAGATACGAATATCAATTCCTGGCCACTCGTTTCAGTCAAGGAAGAAAGTTTATGTGGAATACGTTAGGCTGGGATGCTTCGCTTCTTCTTAAATGTAGGCTTCGCCTTCTTCGTTGGACTTTTTCACCATGTGGACCGTTAGTTAACCAGCAATCTGAGAAAAAGAGTGATTTTATTATATAAAAAAGGAAGTTGCAACAGAAAGAGTGCTCTTAATTAGCAGAAGTGCTTTAACCTAATTTTTACTCGTATCTTACTAGGAAAGAACGAAGGAAGGTAGAAAGATTAAGGTTTAACGTTCCATCGAAGATGCGGTCATTAGAGACGGAGCTCGCATTGAGAAAGGATAGGGGAGGGAATCGGTCCTGTTCTTTTCCGAGGAACCACTCCTTAAGCTATATAGGGAACCTGTAGGAAAATTAAATCTGAAATATTTCGTTCCTGAATGCGTGGCTAGTTCACCAATTCGTTCGATAGCATGGAAAATGGAAAATGATTTTTTTTATTATCTTCTTCTACATTAATTAAAGAATCCTCTCTTATGTAGAGGGACGTTCAGAAATTAATGCAACACAATTATTTATGAAAGCAGGTTGATTTTATTCAGGACTACAATACACCATCTTATTCCTCACTCTTTGGGCTAAAATCCCTGTTTTACAACATAATCTCCGTTCAATGCAAGGGCCTTACGCCACCTTGCTAGGATGGCCAGTGTGCCAGCATGGTACCACTCTGCTGATCGACGTCGGAGCCAACGTCTTACCGTATCAATAATCTCCCCATCATCCACGTACTTCCTCCCACGGAAGCTTCCTTCATTGGGCCAAACGGATGGAAGTCGGAAGGTGCAAGATCTGAGCTGTAGAGAAGAACAATCCAATGAAGGTTTGTGAGCTCCTCTCGTGTGCACTGACTTGTGTCAGAACTTGAAAAGCTTATTGCGACCGACCGGCATGCGTGAGGTCGGACAGGTCTGCGCGACCTTGTTGCAATGATGCCAGACGCCTCGCCCAACGACACACCGTGCTTTTGTTCACTGCTAGGGGTCCGTAGACATTCTGCAAGCACTTATGAATCTGGTTTTCAGCCAAAACAAACGACAGCTCTCTGCCTGGAACGCACCTCGGTTGCAGACGCCATTTTGAAGGGTATGTATAGCGCCGCTACCTATCGAAACTTCATGGGACTATAGGGCCTGAAGCAGGAATATTCCACACTTCCCCACGACAAATTCCGCGCTTTTCAACAAAAATTGTACGACAAAAAAAGTGTTGCATTACTTATTGAACACCCCATCGAAAATATCAAGGGACTCATAGACAGGAGAAATGAAATTTGTGGAAATAGTATAAGGTAGGTACGTCCTCCAAATTATTTTCAGCTCTCCTGCACTTTTTGAAGCCAGATACTAATTCCGCTCTTCGTTTGCAGCGCCGATTATCTTATGTTTCCAGTTGTTGTATTTCTGTTATGTCCGACTCTAAATTTTATTTCTGTTTAGTATTGTATCATGTAAATGGTCAGTAGAAGTTGAGAGAATAGTGAGACCAATCTCAGAATTAAGAAATAGTAACTTATTGCAGCTTACATAGCAACGGTCAACGTACACAAGATATCTGATGTAGTGGACCAACGATGTGGGATGCGACGAGACTCACTCGCATAGTAAGTGATTATGTACGAAGACTAATGCTGTGGGAGAGCGAATCCCTAGTGACTGTGCAGGTATTTTGACCACTACGACCATCTTGAAATTTCCGGTTAATGTCATATTTCATTTTTGAATTCACGCTTCATCTAGATTATAGATGCTGAAACTTCCCGGCGGTTGGAAACAGTGCGCCGCACAGGGTCTCGAAGCCGCGAGCATTAAATTCGAACGTTTGGTGTGATAATGTAATAATAGTAAAGAAAAACGACAGTACCTTCGCAGTATTGGTCTACATATAAAAACCTTTGGACAGTGTAAAATGGTGCAAGATCGATATTCTCAGGAAAATAGGTGTAAGCGATATGGAAAGACGTAAGGTACGTCAATACGTACAAGAACCAAGAAGTAAAACTGAGAAGAGAAAATTAAGAACAGTCTGGCCTGGCAACGGAAGACAGCAAAACGAAAGCTAAAATTTTAAATTTAGCATTTGAGAAATCCTTCACGTAATAGGATCGTACAAACATACCGCCGTTTGAGTCTCGTACAGATTCCCGTATGGAGGACGTAGTGATAGACACCCCTGGGGTTGTGAAGCAGCTGAATGGGTTGAAAATAAATAAATCGCCAGGTCCTCATGGGATTCCAATTCGGTTTTACAGAGAGTACTCTACTGCATTTGCTCCTTACTTAGCTTGCATTTATCGCGAATCTCTTGCCCAACGTAAAGTCCCGAGCGACTGGAAAAAAGAGCAGGTGACGCCTGTATATAAGAAGGGTAGAAGGACGGATCCTCGAAATTACAGACCACTGTCTTTAACAACGATTTGTAGCAGGATTCTCGAACATATTCTCAGTTCGAATATAATGAATTTCCTTGAGACAGAGAAGTTGCTGTCCATGCATCAGCACGGCTTTAGAAAGCATCGCTCCTGCGAAACGCAACTCGCCCTTTTTTCACATGATATCTTGCGAACCATGGATGAAGGGTATCAGACGGATGCCATATTCCTTGACTTCCGGAAAGCGTTTGACTCGGTGCCCCACTGCAGACTCCTAACTAAGGTACGAGCATATGGGATTGGTTCCCAAGTATGTGAGTGGCTCGAAGACTTCTTAAGTAATAGAACCCAGTACGTTGTCCTCGATGGTGAGTGTTCATCGAAGGTGAGGGTATCATCTGGAGTGCCCCAGGGAAGTGTGGTAGTTCCGGTGTTGTTTTCTATCTACATAAATGATCTTTTGGATAGGGTGGATAGCAATGTGCGGCTGTTTGCTGATGATGATGTGATGTACGGGAAGGTGTCGTCGTTGAGTGACTGTAGGAGGATACAAGATGACTTGGACAGGATTTGTGATTGGTGTAAAGAATGGCAGCTAACTGTAAATATAGATAAATGTAAATTAATGCTGATGAATAGGAAAAAGAATCCTGTAATGTTTGAATACTCCATTAGAAGTGTAGCGCTTGACACAGTCACGTCGATTAAATATTTGGGCGTAACATTGCAGAGCGATATGAAGTGGGACAACCATGTAATGGCAGTTGTGGGGAAGGCGGATAGTCGTCTTCGGTTCATTGGTAGAATTTTGGGAAGATGTGGTTCATCTGTAAAGGAGACCGCTTACAAAACACTAATACGACCTATTCTTGAGTACTGCTCGAGCGTTTGGGATCCCTATGAGGTCGAATTGAGGGAGGACAAAGAAGCAATTCAGAGGCGGGCTGCTAGATTTGTTACTGGTAGGTTTGATCATCACGCGAGTGTTACGGAAATGCTTCAGGAACTCGAGTGGAAGTCTCTAGAGGAAAGGAGGCGCTCTTTTCGTGAATCGCTACGGAGAAAATTTAGAGAACCAGCATTTGAGGCTGACTGCAGCTCAATTTTACTGCCGCCAACTTACATTTCGCGGAAAGGCCACAAAGATAAGATAAGAGAGATTACGGCTCGTACAGAGGCATATAGGCAGTCATTTTTCCATCGTTCTGTTTGAGTGGAACAGGGAGAGAAGATGCTAGTTGTGGTACGAGGTACCCTCCGCCACGCACCGTATGCTGGATTGCGGAGTATGTATGTGGATGTAGAACTAAGTGCTTGGATTACAAAGAGAAACAGACAGGTATATTGTCTTTCGCCCTTGCTGTTAAATCTGTACGTCGAAGAAGCAATGGCGAAAATAAAATAATGTTACAGACTGGGGTTAAAACTGAAAGTAACAGAATTTCATCAATAAGAGTCGTTGGTGTCTGCTATCCTCAGAGAAAATAAGGAAGAATTTCAAGATCTGTTGAATGGAAACAACAGTCTAATGAACACACACTGTGGACTGACAGTAAACAGAAACAAGACGAAGTACTGAGAAGTGTCTGCCTCGGTAGCTGCGCGGACAGCGCGGCGTATTCCTAACCGACAGGGCACCGGTTCGACTGCTGTCCGGATCGGAGATTTTCTCTGTTCGGAGACTGGGTGTTGTCTTGTCCTTATGTTCATATCGTCATAATTGACATTCCACTTTTGAGATCTCTGTATGGGCACGCCCCGAAAGACACTGAAATATTTAAAAAGTGAAGAGGGTTGACAGAAATGAGATTAAGAACTTAACATTACGACTGGGGGGCGAAGTAGATGAAGTGAAGGAATTCCGTCACATAGGAAGCAAAATAACACATGATGACAAATCAAGGAGAACATAAAAAGCGGACTAGCACACGCAAAAAGGGCATTTCTGGTCAGAAGGTCTACTGATATGAAGCATAGGCCTTAATCTGAGGACGAAATTTCTGACAATGTACGTTCGGAGCAGAGCACTGTATGGTAATGAATCATGGACTATGGAGAAACCGGGAAAAACTAGAATCGAAGCATTTCTTCCTCAAATTAAGGCCTAAGCGCTGCAGTATAGATAACAACAAGTAAACTGTGAACTTCGTAACAGTCAGTGACGGAAAAGTTTCGTGGATAATATCTTGGGTAACCTAGTGTGAGCTGACTGGCACGGAGTTCCGCCGCTGGCGACAGTCCCCTGGGGCACGCACTGCGCAGGCGTGAAGCGAGGCTGCCGTGCGCCGGACTGTGCAGTGTGATCAGCAGCGGGTAAACACGGACACGGCGCTGTCATTACGGCAACGGCCGTCATTACACACGGCCAGCGGCTCCGGCACGGCAGAATTACTGTCAGCAAGGACACACGTAACGACGCAGCTGTGCCTCCCGGGAACGGAAAGAGTTTCCTGAAGAAAAGCCAGAACCGCCGCATGTAAGCTCTCAAGTTTTGCTCAGAATTTGGAAAACCACCTACTGCAAACAGCGAGAGATTCATTTTGCTTGGAATTCGATGAAACATTAAATTAAACACAGTGACGAATTAAAACATTATAACCACCAGCCTGACAGGGTGCTGGTCCACTTCGGCGATTCTGCGTGATCTCAGTTCGACAAGTGTTTGATAGTTTTCGGAGGTACGCAGCACCAGATGTCTACGCGCAGGTCAGGTCACAAAATTCCAGTAAATTTTGGGCCGACTGTTTGAGGACGCGGAGCTGACACCCGATAGTGTCCCAGATGTGATCCGTCAGGTTCAGATCAGGAGAATTTGGTGCCCAAGATATCAAAGTGAGTTCACTATCATGCTCCCGAAACCACTGTAGCACGATTCTGGCCTTGGTACAGGGACAGTTGTTCTGCTGGAAGATGTGTAGGCCGTCGGTGAAATTAAATATGAAGTGATGCAGATGGTCAAAATAATGTTCACGTAGTGCATAGCTGTCATGGTGCCTTCAATGATCGCAGCAGGTGCCATGGATCCCAGATAAATGTCGCCTACAGCATAATGCTGCGCCCCCCTCCTCTTCCCTGCCCACCCTCACCCCTCTCCAGTGGCCTGCCTTCAAGCCGTGACGCCATATCTAGACGTGATCACCGATCTGATGTAACAAGAAACGTGATTCATTCGACATGGCGACAACTTTATATTGATCCCAATATACGGGGTTTTAGAGGTACATGTGCAGATATTGTGATCGTTAGTACCTTAATATGTACCCACTATAGTGTGCTAATTGCTTTTTCTCTGTGTCTAACAGTATTCCCACAAAAACATCACATAATTTACTAGGTGATGTTTTCTGCACCGTCGTAAGTGCACCAATAAGTGGATTATGCCTGTGAGTATAGACTAACAGTTTTGCGTCCATACATCCACCTGTCCTGTTGCCCAGGAGAAAGTAAGCATTAATGGCTTACTCTTGCCACATGTACTTGCAAGTACTAACCAACCTAAAAACGTACTACTTCTAATAGTAATAATTATTAATCTGCAAATGAAGTAAATACTGATGTACTGTTGTTCATTACACTGTCCTCAGTTACGTCAGTACCTGCACTTTTACCCTTAACGCCTTATATTGACTGACAGTCTAACCCCGATGACCCCGTGCTCACTGCAATCGTAACTGACGATGTGGTCGGGCTCACAAGGGAACACCTACGGGTCGTTGGCTGCAGAGCCCGATTTTCAACGCCAACGAGGCGTGGACGTCCAACAACATATCGCTCGTTTCGTCGTTTCACCGTTTACAAACCATTTGTAGTGGATGCCCACGACAGTGGCACGCGAACAACCGACTCACTTCGCCATATCCGAGACGCTCGTTCTCAGATCGCGGGTCATAGCAGTGCGTGCTTTGCCAAAGTCTTGTATGGTAGCGAATTTCACAATTTCTAAGCGACCAAATTCGCCTGATGTAAGTCGTATGGAACCCATCTGGGTAGCTATCGGGCACCATCACCACGTACGAAAATCAACGGCTCGTTATTTATGCGACTTACATGACGTGTGCGTAAACATCTAATGTCACATACCTCCACAGACCTACCAACTCTATTAAGAAGGTGGTCATAATGTTTTTGCTCATCAGTGTGTACTGTGTATTAAACCGGGGACCTCGAAACGACGGACGTCCCGCCGTAGCCCTCAGTGGTTCACAACCCCACAACAGGCCGCAGCAGTCCACCGCTCACCAGTGTACATTCATACCATGGAAACCGCCATGCATGGTCCCGGAAACAGACCTTTTGGATGGAAAGGTGACAAAGGCGGTGCCGCGTATGGTGCTGTTGTGGGGTTAGTGAGACGAGCCCCGTAAACAAGGTGCGCGGTCACGGCCAACCGGCGAGGCGGTCGGCGGTAATGACCTACATATCGACACGCCGTCTCTCCGGGAACCGGCTGTGATCTAGCGCGACGCGCGCACCTGTCTCTGGTCTCTTGCGTCATTCCGTTAGGTTGTAGCGCTCCTCGTACACGAAAGGTGGTCGTTCCTACATAGCCGACGACCCTCGAAGCAGCACATCAGAAGCAGCCAGTTCGAGTTGTGGTGGTACGATAAAATGTTCCTTGTTAGTATTTGATAGGAAATGGCAGTACAGGCGGTAGTTAAGAACTGCAGACGCTGTAGTGGTATTCGAGGCTTGTGGCCTGCGTGACAGCCGACTACAACCTCTTGCTTCTTTCATTCCACATTGTCAAACCAGTACCAGCACAGACACAACGTTACTCTACACATCGCAAATTGAAGGAAAGCGACATGGGGCCACAAGAATCCGGTTCAAGTGTGTATATCTTTCGCGTAGGGAACTTAATTTTAACACGTCGTGACAAAACCTACGTTGTGCGCATAAAGAGGTAATGGGATCAATAACTGTTCGAGTGTAACTGAAGAGTGTAGCAACCGCAATATACACTCCTGGAAATGGAAAAAAGAACACATTGACACCGGTGTGTCAGACCCACCATACTTGTTCCGGACACTGCGACAGGGCCGTACAAGCAATGATCACACGCACGGCACAGCAGACACACCAGGAACTGCGGTGTTGGCCGTCGAATGGCGCTAGCTGCGCAGCATTTGTGCACCGCCGCCGTCAGTGTCAGCCAGTTTGCCGTGGCATACGGAGCTCCATCGCAGTCTTTAACACTGGTAGCATGCCGCGACAGCGTGGACGTGAACCGTATGTGCAGTTGACGGACTTTGAGCGATGGCGTATAGTGGGCATGCGGGAGGCCGGGTGGACGTACCGCCGAATTGCTCAACACGTGGGGCGTGAGGTCTCCACAGTACATCGATGTTGTCGCCAGTGGTCGGCGGAAGGTGCACGTGCCCGTCGACCTGGGACCGGACCGCAGCGACGCACGGATGCACGCCAAGACCGTAGGATCCTACGCACGGATGCACGCCAAGACCGTAGGATCCTACGCAGTGCCGTAGGGGACCGCACCGCCACTTCCCAGCAAATTAGGGGCACTGTTGCTCCTGGGGTATCGGCGAGGACCATTCGCAACCGTCTCCATGAAGCTGGGCTACGGTCCCGCACACCGTTAGGCCGTCTTCCGCTCACGCCCCAACATCGTGCAGCCCGCCTCCAGTGGTGTCGCGACAGGCGTGAATGGAGGGACGAATGGAGACGTGTCGTCTTCAGCGATGAGAGTCGCTTCTGCCTTGGTGCCAATGATGGTCGTATGCGTGTTTGGCGCCGTGCAGGTGAGCGCTACAATCAGGACTGCATATGACCGAGGCACACAGGGCCAACACCCGGCATCAAGGTGTGGGGAGCGATCTCCTACACTGGCCGTACACCACTGGTGATCGTCGAGGGGACACTGAATAGTGCACGGTACATCCAAACCGTCATCGAACCCATCGTTCTACCATTCCTAGACCGGCAAGGGAACTTGCTGTTCCAACAGGACAATGCACGTCCGCATGTATCCCGTGCCACCCAACGTGCTCTAGAAGGTGTAAGTCAACTACCCTGGCCAGCAACATCTCCGGATCTGTCCCCCATTGAGCATGTTTGGGACTGGATGAAGCGTCGTCTCACGCGGTCTGCACGTCCAGCACGAACGCTGGTCCAACTGAGGCGCCAGGTGGAAATGGCATGGCAAGCCGTTCCACAGGACTACATCCAGCATCTCTACGATCGTCTCCATGGAAGAATAGCAGCCTGCATTGCTGCGAAAGGTGGATATACACTGTACTAGTGCCGACATTGTGCATGCTCTGTTGCCTGTGTCTATGTGCCTGTGGTTCTGTCAGTGTGATCATGTGATGTATCTGACCCCAGGAATGTGTCAATAAAGTTTCCCCTTCCTGGGACAATGAATTCACGGTGTTCTTATTTCAATTTCCAGGAGTGTAGCTAGAAGTAATCGTCCAGATCTACATAGAGTGATCAGATAAAACTAATTGT